>NC_138866.1:3096554-3759887 GCF_965194805.1 Balaenoptera borealis | reverse complement strand
GATGTCCGATGCAAATAGAATCTAGTCCATTGTCCTATTTGAGTTGATTCTAGAGACACTTGTCTGATATATACAAGGGACTTGTTTTTGGTCTTTATGTTTATGCATTTTCTTTATATTTTATAATTGGGTTAATCAAATAAACAATAAACAAGCATATAAATAAATAAAAATGAAGGCAGTGAAATATTGTCCAATTATAAACATATGTGGTGATAGAAGAAACAATATTAGTAAACTTGAAAACAGTGAAGTCCAAAGAGAAATAAATGGTACATGAAAAATCTTTGACTAGGAGAAATATGGACAATTGTAGTAATAATCACTGCTCATTTTCTCGGTCAGCGTCAAGTTTTAAGTTCATTTTCTTAAGAGAAATTGAAATAAATGTACTCCAAATTAATGATTGTCTAAACCACTGAAAAATGAAGTGCAGAAGCAAGGATCAGTGGAGATTAGTTCTCAGTTTTTTATCATTTGCTCTGCCCTGTACTCCACAGAATGGATGCCCTTGAGCTGATCTAAGCATCTTCCATGGTCAGGAGCCCTGTGGTTGCATCTGTGTGTTAGGAGGAAGGGGAACAATGTGAGTAGTAGTCAGTGTTCTTGTCTTGGATTGAGCAGTATTTTTAAAAAGACACTTATTGTATTGTTAAAAAGTATTAAATATAATAGAAGTCCAAACTTGCCAAAGTCAAATATCATTGATATAAAGGAATATGATGATTAATCCATATATGAAAAACTGAGTTCAGTTAATGAAAGAGTTGAGTGTCAGGGGAGATGATGGTTTAGATGGATGTTAGGGATATTTAAGGGTCTTACTCATGATTTATTTGTGTGACTTATGTTTATTTATTTATTTTTAAATATTTATTTATTTATTTGGCTATGCCGGGTCTTAGTTGCAGCATTCAGGATCTTTAGTTGTGGCATGCAGGGTCTTTAGTTGCGGCATGTGAGCTCTTAGTTGTAGCATGTGGTATCTAGTTCCCTGACCAGGGATCAAACCCGGGCCCCCTGCATTGGCAGCATGGAGTTTTAACCCCTGGACCACCAGGGAAGTCATTTAAATAATAGTGAATTAATCAATAAACAGATGTAGATGATACTGGAGACAAGAGCCCCTCCTGGACCACTGATGATGACTGGAGGCATAGGAGTCATATATGGTGAGTACCATGTGTCTGTAACCCTGATTCCACACAATGCAAAATCTAGCCAATGTTCTGTTATAAATGACCCCATGGGTCGATGTTAGGAAAATATAAACATCATATACCATTTTTGGGGTTAAATGTATTAATAATAATAAATCAGTAATTGAGCCATGAAAAAATGTAAAAAAAAGATGAAAAGGAGAAGGTGAAGCATTGTCCACCAGGATCATATGTGGTCAGGCAAGAAATATTATTAATAAAATAGAAAACATTCATGCCCTTTAAGCAATAAATGAATAAGTGTCTTGCCCTTTTGCTGAAAGGATCATACAGACACTGATAAGTAAGAGTCAACATTATTGTTCTGGGTCAGTCTCAAGTTTAAGGTTTTCTCTTGCTAAGAGAAAAAAATACTACACTATGAAAAATTAATGAATGCTTAAATGAGTAAATGAAATGTGGATAACAAGGCTCAATGGAGATAAGGTCTGAAATTTTTTATCATCCTTTCTGCTCTGTACTCCTTAGAATGGGAGCACTTAAGCTGGTTGAAGGATTCTTCTATGGTCCTGAGAGCTCTGGTTGCATTCACGTGTTAGGACTGTGGAGACCATGTGAGTAATAGACAAATTTTGATCTTAGTTTCAATATTTTATTTAAGTCTATTGACTGTATTATTGTAAGTTGTGAAATATAATCAATGAAATCCAAATAGCCCAGTGTGAAATATGGGATTAATATGAAGTATTATATTGATTCATTCATAAAATGAAAAATGAGAGTTATTAATGAAAGATGTTTACATGAGAATGATTCTAAATATATATTAGAGATTTCTAAGCTCTTTGGTGGTTCCGATGAATAACCATTTTTAAAATTATAATTACTGAATTATGAATTGATCAATAAATGGTGTGGAAAGGAATGAGGAAAAAGAGATACAGTACTGGATTAATGATGACTACTGGCAGCGTATGAGTCATATACGATGAGTGTGGGTCTGGAACTCTGAGACCCAATAAAATTAATCTAGTACATTTTCATTATTTGAAGGTATTCTATAGACAGATGTCAGGAATATACTGAGATCTTGATTTGATCCTTATGTGCATGCATTTTCATCTATTATTATAATTGGATAAATGAGAGAATCTATAAATAATTATATAAATCAGTAAAGATGAATGCATGAAGCATTGGCCATTATATAAATATATGAATGGTATATGACTCTTAACTGTTTTCTAAGGGAATAAAAGTCTTACATAATGTTCATAATCTGGTCAAGGGTCAAACTTGTTCATTTTCTTAAGAGAAATGAATATTCACACCAAATTAATGATTGCCTAAGGACTGATTAAATGAAAGGTAAAAGCAATCAATGATCAGTGGAGAGAATGTCTCAACCGTCTTTATCATCTGTTCTTCCCTCTTCTCCTCAGAAGCGACACAGTGGACCTGATTTAAGGACCTTTCCTTGATCGACAGCCTTAGGATAGGATCTGTGTTTTAGGATCCCAGAGATCTATGTGAGTAATAAGCAAATTCTTTCCTTGGTTTGGATGTTTTGTTAAGGGTCTTCATTGTATTAACCAAAAGAATTAAAAATATTCCAGAAAGTCCAATGTGTCCTTGTAACAAATATGTGATTAATAGAATCACAATGATTAAAGCATTTATGAAAAGTTGTATAATTAATAACAAAGATACATTGATTTGAGAATGACTCAAGATACATATCAGGAATAACAAGGACTTCTTGGTGTTTCGTGAATCATATTGTTTTAAAGTTGTAATTAGTGAATTAATGAATTAACCAATAAATGATATAGAATGAATGAAGAGAAAGTCATCTCTTCTGGATCGATGATGATAAATGCCAGCGTATGGGTCATCGGTGACGAATAATATGTGTCTGAAACGCTGAGGTCCAATACAAAAGAAATGTGGTCTTTCTCTTCATGCGTTTTCATTGGTTATGCTAATTGAGCCAATGAAAGCATCAGTCAACAAATCCGCCGATCCATGGTGTGAAAGTCTCAATCTCAGTCATCACCTTCTCTGTTTGGTACTTTTCAGAATAGAAGCTCAAGGTGAGTTCAGCCTCCATTTTGATCAAGGTTCTCCTTTTCAGGTTGCTATGGGACAGAGACCCAGGTGAGCTATAGCCAAGGTTCCTGTCTTGGTTTGGGGAGTTGGTTTAAGTGTTTTCATTGTATTCTTTGAAAGTAGTAAATATAATCAAAAAGTTAACTATGGCCCAATGATAAATATCATATGAGACCTTATGTTGATTGATAATATATAACATTCATATTTATTAATGAATGGTATAATCTATGTTGGTATTAGAGACAAGTCAGGGATATCCAATGGCTGGTTCTTTGGTTTTTGTTATTCAAGTATTTATTTTATTATTATAAGTGAAGTGATGATTTAATTGATACAAATATATAAATAAATGAACTAAACCTGGGCCCAGATGAATCAATGATGATTAACACATGACCATGGATGATGCAAAATAAGGGTCTGGAACGCTGAGGCCCAACACAATCCGTACTCTTTTTCTTTGTTTATTTCATCCTATGCACAGATGTTAAGAAGTTCAAGTGCTTAGACCGAGTTTAAAAATTAGTAATACAGCAATGAGAGCACCATTAAAGATATGTAGATAATAGATGAAGAAGAACAGTAAATTATTGTCTAATTAGGAACATATATAATGAGGCAAGAAATATTAATAAAAATTGCCAACATTGATGTCCATTATGAAATGGATGGCTCAAGGGTATCACCTCTCTGGCCAAGTATCAGATAGACTTGAACTATTCAGAGTTGATTTTATTGTTCTGAGTCAATCTCAAGTCTGAAGTTGTTCTTCCTGTTAAGAGAAAACAATGTCTGCATTATAAAAAAGTTATAAATTCCTAAATGACTGGGTAAATGAAATGTAGAATGCAAGAGTCAATGGCAATAAATTTGTTGTTTTTTCTCATTGACTGTACTTCGTATTGTTCAAAATGGACACATTCGCGCTGATGAAGCGTTATTCCATGGTGATGCACCTTAATGATTGCATCTCTGTGTTAGAAGCACAGAGACCAATGTGAGTAATAGTCACATTTCTTGTCTTGGTTTCAGTGATTTTTTTTCCTCTGTGTGTGTATACAGTGTACTATTTGAAAGTTCCATATAGGATAACAGAGGGACAATGCAGCTCAGTGATACAGAAGTTTATGAAACATTAATTGATTAATGCATAGATGAGTAACAACATATAATTTAAAAAGAGGTACATTGCTGTGAGAATGATCTATTTATAGATAGCAATATCATGACTCTTCTTGGGATTTGTGAATAATAGGGTTTTAAAATTATTATGAGTGACTTACTGAATTAGTCAATAAACAAATAGAAATGAACAAAGAAAAGAGACTCAATCATGGGCCAATGATGATGATCGTGATGGGAAGAGTCCTGAACGATGAAAACATGGCTGAAACTGAGGTCCAACCCAGATCATAAGTAGTCTATTCCCTGTTTGAAATTATTTCTATAGAGAGATGTCAGGAATATAAAGAAATCATATTCTTATATTGATTTCATAGACTTAGATTTGTTGTTATTAATGGATCTGTGATGGAACCATTAAGCAAGTATAAATAAACATATAAGGAAAAGTAGGGTGAAACTGTCCAAATTGGAACTTTGTGACAAAAGTTACTGTTAACAAACATTGAAAACACTGATGCCCATTAAATAAATGGCTGAGGGTCACCTATTTGACCCAGTTTGGATAGAAATGCATATGTAAGAGTCAGTTTAATTGTTCTGCCTCAGACTAAAGATTGAGCTTTCTCTTTTAACAAAATAGAAAGTATTGAAAGAAAAAATAATAACTACCTAAATACTGAGTAAATGAAATTTGGAAAATAAGGATCAATGGCAATTAGGTCTGAATATTTGTATCATCTCCTGTGTTCTGTACTCCTCAGAATGAAGGCAATAGAGATGATTTAGCATCTTTCATGGGCATGAGCTCTGTGCTTGCCTCTGAATAGTAGGAGGATGGAGATTAATGTGAGTAATAGTCGAAGTTCTTTTCCTCAGTTTGTTTTTTTATTAAAGTAATTCAATGTATGATTAAGAAATGTGGACTATAAGTAAAGAAGGCAGCTGCATCTCAGTGTTGAGAATTGGTATAAGAATCATTGTATTGATTAATGAATATACGGAAAACTGAGGGTGTTAATGAGAGATGTATTAAAGTAAGAATAATTCTATATACATCAAAGCTCTTCTTGGGCTTCCCTGGTGGCGCAGTGGTTGAGAGTCTGCCTGCCAATGCAGGGGACACGGGTTTGAGCCCTGGTCTGGGAAGATCCCACATGCCGCGGAGCAACTAGGCCCGTGAGCCACAATTACTGAGCCTGCGTGTCTGGAGCTTGTGCTCCGCAACAAGAGAGGCCACGATAGTGAGAGACCCGTGCACCGCGATGAAGAGTGGCCCCCACTTGCCACAACTAGAGAAAGCCTTCACACAGAAACGAAGACCCAACACAGCCATAAATAAATAAATAAATAAATGGATCATCACGTAAAAAAAAAAAAAAGCTCTTCTTGTTTTTCTAATTGTACTGATAAAATTATTAGTGAATTTGTGATTTACACAATAAAGAAATAGAAATATATTTAGAAAAAAAGGGACAATATTGGATCGATGATGACTACCAGTGGCGTATGAGTTGTGTGCGATGAATACGTGTCTGGAGCTCTGAGGTCCGATGCAAAGGGATTCTAGTCCATTTTCCTGTTTGCAGTGACCTTATAGGCAGTGGTTAGGAATATACAAAGATGTTTGTTTTGGTTATTATGACCAGGCATTTTTTCTATTTTTATAACTGAATCAATGAAATAGTGAATATACAGATGTGTAAAATAAAAAAATGATGAATGTGAAGCCTTTTCCAATTATAAAAATATGTGGTTAGGCAAAAATTACTATCGTATATTAATACATTAATATTTATTGAGGGACTTCCCTGGTGGTCCAGTGGTTAAGAATTCATCTTCCAATGCAGTGGGTGTGGTTTCGATCCCTGGTCGGGGAGCTAAGATCCCACATGCCTCGTGGCCAAAAAAACAAAACATAAAACAGAAGCGATATTGGAACAAATTCAATAAAGACTTTAAAAATGGTCCACATCAAAAAAACCCCATAATTCTTTAAAAAAAAATTTATTGAAAAGACTTGTAACCATTGGGAAAGAAGTGGTATATCACCTCTTTGGCTAGGGGTGATATAGAAAGTGACAGGTATTGGTTACTGACTGAGTCAGTTACAACTTTGACATTTGATTTATTAGGGGAAAAAGAAACAAATATTACCATAATTTAGTCACTGCCTCAATTACTGTGCAAATGAATAGTGTGATATTTGGATCAATGGAGAGCGTATCTCAGTATTTTTATCACCTTGTCTGCTTGTTATTCTTCAGGATGGGTGTTCCTGCTATTTCAGCTTCTGCTGTGCTCACTTGTCACACCGCCCCTGTGTCAGGAAGGAAACTAAGGTGAACAATGGGCAAGGTTGTTGTCTTGGACTGGTGGTGCGTTTGAGGGTACTCACGGTGTTATTAAAAAGTATTAAGTTAATCAAAAACTTACTCATAGTTCAATGATAAATATAAGAAATGTTCTTTTGAATAATTGATAATGGATAGGATTGAGGTTGAAAATTGGAAGAGATGGACCGTTAGTGGGAAACGATTCTGTAAACTGAGGTTAGAGGTATTGAAGAGTCTTATTCTTGGAATATTTAGTGAACCATATATTATTTTTATTATTACCAATTAATTAATGATTTAATCAATACAAATATAGACATGATGGAAGAAAAGAGACTCAGTGATGGACCAATGATGATGATCGTGACGGGAAGAGTCCTGAACGATGAAAACATGTCTGAAACTCTGAGGTCCAACCCAGACCATAGTAGTCTCTTCCTTCTGGTGAAACTGTTTCTATAGAGAGATGACAAGAATATAAATAGATCATATCTATGTATGGATTTCACAGACTTAGATTTGTTATTATTAATGGATCTGTGTTAGAACCTTTAAGCAAATATAAATAAACATAAGGAAAAATAAGGTGAAACATTGTCCAAATATGAATGTGTTTTGTTTGGCAAAAGATACTGTTAACAAACATTGAAAACACTGCTGCCCATTAAATAAATGGGTGAAGGTCACCTCCTGGTCCAAAGTTAGATAGAAATGCATCAGTAAATACAGTTTAATTGTTCTGCCTCAGACTAAAGATTGAGTTTTTTTCTTTTAAGATAAGAGAGAAAGAAAAACTAATGATACCTAACTACTGAGTAAATGAAATGCAGAAAACAAGGATCAGTGGCGATTAGGTCTCAATATTTTTATCATCTTCTGTGTTGTGTACTCCTCAGAATGAAGGCAGTAGAGATGATTTAGCATCTTCCAAGGACAGGAGCTCTGGTTGCCTCTGTATAATAGGAGGATGGAGATTAATGTGAGTAACAGTTGAAATTCTCTGTTTTTTTATTAAAGTAATTTACTGTATTATTAAGAAACGTGGAATATAAGTAAAGAAGGCAGCTACATCTCAGTGTTGAGTATTGATATACAAACTATTATATTGATTAATGCACATATGGAAAACAATGTATTAAAGAGAGATATATATTTAAGTACAAATTATTCTATATACATCAAGACTTTTCTTGTTTCTCTTTTTTGAGTTGTACTGCTAACATTATTAGTGAATTTTTTATTTAATCAATAAAAAATAGAAATATATGTAGGAAAATAGGAACAATATTGGATCAATGATGATTTCCGGTCATCATTATGAGTGGTATATGGTGACTATACCAATATATTCTGGAACTCTGGAACTCTGAGGAACTCTGAGGTCCAATATTAAATTAATCGAGTCCATTCTCAACTCGAGAAGGCATCCTATAAACAGATGTCAAGAATAAAGGAGGGGCTTATTTGTGGTCTTTGTGTTCATGGATATTCATTCTATTATTGTAATTGGAAAATGTGAGAATCTGTAAATAAATATATAATTAAAAATAAAGATGAATGGAGTAAAACAATTTCCAATTACTGAAATATGTGCTGAGCCAAGAAATACTATTAATGTACCACGGACACCCTGAATTTCAATTAAAAATGAATGGTACCTGACTGTTACCACTTACGGTAAGGATGAGGGGGCCAAGAGAAGTGATGGACAGTCTTCATCGTGTAGCGCAGTGTCAAGATCAAAATGGTTCGTTTTCATAAGATTTCACGTATCTGCTACATTAGGGATAGCTTACATAACGATGTCAATGTGGAAGCAGGGATGAGTGGATTGTCTCCACCATTTTTATCTTCTGCTTTGTTTTATACTCCTCAGAGTGAATGCACTGGACCAGAAATGAGGATTCTTCCTCGAGTGCCAGCCTAGGATGGCATCTTGGTTGTAAGAGCCAGGACACCCATGTGAGCATCATCTAGTTCCTAGTCTGGGGGTGGGTGGATTCTCTAAAAGTAATGACTGTGCTAACAAAATGGGTGAAAGGAAATTAAAGGAGGGCATCTTTTTTTTTTTTTTTATAAATTTATTTATTTATTTATATTTTATTTTTGGCTGTGTTGGGTCTTCGTTTCTGTGCACGGGCTTTCTCTAGTTGCGGCAAGCGGGGGCCACTCTTCATCGCGGTGCGTGGGCCTCTCACTATCGTGGCCTCTCTTGTTGCGGAGCACAGGCTCCAGACACGCAGGCTCAGTAGTTGTGGCTCACGGGCCTAGTTGCTCTGCGGCATGTGGGATCTTCCCAGACCAGGGCTCGAACCCGTGTGCCCTGCATTGGCAGGCAGATTCTCAACCACTGCGCCACCAGGGAAGCCCAAGGAGGGCATCTTTATCCCACTGATAAACAAAGAACTGTTATGAAGCAAAAACCTGATAATAAATATGAGAGAGATATGATGACGTGAGAATGGTTCTAGACACAGGTGAGTGATATCGAGGCCTCGCTGGGTTTTGCAAACCCAAGAGTGTCAAAATCGGCATTAGTGAATTAACGCATGAATCAGTGAACCATATAGAATGAAGAGAAGGTCATCTTTTCTGGATCGATGATGATAAATGCCAGCGTATGGGTCATCGATGACGAATAATACGTGTCTGGAACTCTGAGGTCCAATACAAAAGAAATGTGATCTTTCTCTTCATGCGTTTTCATTGGTTATGCTAATTGATTCAATGAAAGCATCAATCAACAAATCTGCCGATCCATGGTGTGAAAGTCTCAATCTCAGTCATCACCTTCTCTGGTACTTTTCAGAATAGAAGCTCAAGGTGATTTCAGCCTCCACTGTGATCAAGGTTCTCCTTTTCAGGTTGCTGTGGGACAGAGACCTGGGTGGGGTCCTGTCTTGGTTTAGTGAATTGGTTCAAGTGTTTTCATTGTATTCTCAAACGTAATAGATATCATCAAAAGGTTAACTATGGCCCAATGATAAATATGATATGAAACCTTATGTTGATTTATTGATAATATATAACATTGATATTTATTAATGAAAGGTATAATCTATTTTGGTATTAATTAGAGACAAGTCGGGGTATTCGAGTGTCTTGTTCTTTGGTTTTTGTTAATCATGTATTTATTTTATTATTATCAATGAATAAGGATTTAATTGATACAAATATATAAATGAATGAACTAAAACTAGGTCTCAAATGAACCAGTGATGATTAGCAGATGAGTCATGGATGACAAATGAAGAAGGTCTGGAACCTTGAGGCCCAAGCCATTTCATACTCTATTTCTTTGTTTATTTCATCCTATGGGCAGACGTTATGAATGTTTAAAGTTCAAGTTCTAAGATTGAGTTTTAAAATTATTAATACATCAGTGAGAGTACCTTTAAAGATATAGATAATAGATGAAGAAGAACAGATATATTATTGTCTAATTGTGAACATAAATGGTGAGGAAAGAAATAGTAAGAGAAATTCCCAACACTGGTGCCCATTATGAAATCAGTGGATGAAAGATGTTACCTCTGTGGCTAAGATTCAGGTAGACTTGAAGTATTGGAAGTCGATTTTGTTTTTCTGAGTCAGTGTCAAGTATGAGGTTTTTCTTTCTTTCAAGAGAAAACAATGTGTACATTAGAAAAAGCTATACATTCCTAAAGGTCTGGGTAAACGAGACATAGAATGCAAGAGTCAATGACGATAAATTTTCTTTCCTTTATTTTTCTCATCGACTGTACTTCATATTGTTCAAAATGGACACATTTGCGCTGATGAAGCATTATTCCGTGGTGATGTACCTTATGATTGCATCTCTGGGTTAGAAGCACAGAGACCAATGTGAGTAGTAGTCAAATTTCTTGTCACAGTTTTGTTAATTTCTGTTTGTTTGTTTGTTTTTGTTTGTGTGTGTATTCATTGTATTGTTTGAATGTTCCATATAGAATAACAGAAGGCCAAGTGTAGCTCAGTGATAACTATTGAATTTTATGACACATTAATTGATTACTGCGTCAGTGAAAAACAGCATCTAATTTAAAAAAAGAGATACGTTGATGTGAGAATGATCTATGTACACAATAGGGTTATCATGACTCTTCTAAGGTTTTGTGAATAATAGGGTTTTTTTAGTTATTATGAGTGCATTACTGAATTAGTCAATGAACAGAATTGAACAAAGAAAAGAGACTCAACCATGGACCAATGATGATGATCGTTTCGGGAAGAGTCCTAAACGATGAAAACATGTCTGGAACTCTGAGGTCCAATGCAGACATAAGTAGTATATTTCCTCTGATGAAACTTTTTCTGTTGAGAGGTTTCAGGAATATAAATAGATTATATTCTTATATTAATGTGTTAAAGTAAGAATAATTCTTTATACATCAATGTTCTGTTTTTTTTTTAATTGTACTGATTAAAATTATTAGTGAATTTGTGATTTACACAATAAAGAAATAGAAATGTATGTAGAAAAAGATGGACAATATTGGTCTGATGATGACTATCCGTGGCATATGAGTTGTGTACGATGAATACGTGTCTGGAACTCTGAGGTCTGATGCAAATGGAATCTAGTCCATTGTCCTGTTTGAAGTGACCTTATAGGCAATGGTTAGGAATATACAAAGATCTTTGTTTTGGTTATTATTACCGTGCATTTTTTCTATTTTTATAATTGAATCAATGAAATAGTCAATATACAAATATGTAAAATAAAAAAATGATGAAAGTGAAGCCTTTTTCAATTATAAAAATATGTGGTTAGGCAAAAGTTACTATCATATAGTAATACATTAATAATTATTGAAAAGACTGATAACCATTGAGAAAGATGTGGTATAAGGGTGTTACCTCTTTGGGTGATATAGAAAGTGACAGGTATTGGTTACTGACTGAGTCAGTTACAACTTTGACATTTGATTTATTAAGGGAAAAAGAAACAAATATTACCATAATTTAGTCAAAGCCTCAATTACTGTGCAAATGAATAGTGTGATATTTGGATCAATGGAGAGCGTATCTCAGTATTTTTATCACCTTGTCTGCTTGTTATTCTTCAGGATGGATGTTCCTGCTATTTCAACTTCTGCTGTGCTCACTTGTCACACCACCCCTGTGTCAGGAAGGAAACTAGGAAACTAAGGTGAACAATGGGCAAGGTTGTTGTCTTGGATTAGGTGATGCGTTTGAGGGTATTCACGGTGTTATTAAAAAGTATTAAATTAATCAAAAATTTACTCATAGTTCAATGATAAATAGAAATATTCTTTTGAATAATTGATAATGGATAGGATTGAGGTCGAATATTGGAAGAGATAGACCCTCAATGGGAAATGATTCTGTAAATTGAGGTTAGGGGTATTGACGGGTCTTATTCTTGGGGTTATTACCAATTAATGATTTAATCAATACAAATATAGAAATGATGGAAGAAAAGAGACTCAGTGATGGACCAATAATGATGATCGTGATGGGAAGAGTCCTGAATGATGAAAACACGTCTGATACTCTGAGGTCCAACCCAGACCATAAGTAGTCTCTTCCTTCTGGTGAAATTGTCTCTATAGAGAGATGACAGGAATATAAATAGATCATATCTTTGTATGGATTTCACGGACTTAGATTTGTTATTATTAATGGAGCTCTGATAGAACCATTAAACAAATATAAATAAACATAAGGAAAAATAGGGTGAAGCACTGTCCAAATATGAACATATTTGTTTTGGCAAAAGATACTGTTAATAAACACTGAAAACACTGATGCCCGTTAAATAAATGGCTGAAGGTCACCTCTTTGACCAAGCTTAGATAGAAATGCATCAGTAAAGACAGTTTAATTGTTCTGCCTCAGACTAAAGATTGAGCCTTCTCTTTTAACAAGATAAAAAGTATAGAGAGAAAGAAAAAGTAATAAATACCTAAATACTGAGTAAACGAAATGCAGAAAACAAGGATCAGTGGTTATTAGGTCTCAATATTTTTAACATCTTCTGTGTTGTGTACTCCTCAGAATGAAGGCAGTAGAGCTGATTTAGCATCTTCCAAGGACAGGAGCTCTGGTTGCCTCTGTATAATAGGAGGATGGAGATTAATGTGAGTAACAGTTGAAATTCTCTGTTTTTTTATTAAAGTAATTTACTGTATTATTAAGAAATGTGGAATATAAGTAAAGAAGGCAGCCACATCTCAGTGCTGAGTATGGATATACGAACCATTATATTGATTAATGTATATATGGAAAACAATGTATTATCGAGGAAGATATGTTACAGTAACAATACTTCTGTGTACACCAAGGCTCTTCTTGTTTTATTTTTTGAATTGTACTGCTGAAATTATTAGTGGATTTTTGATTTAAGCAATAAAGATATAGAAACGGATGTAGAAAAATAGGACCAATATTGGATCGATGATGATTTCTGGTCATCATCAATATGAGTCATATACGATGAATACGTGTCTGGAACTCTGAGGTCCAATATTGAATTAAGCTAGTCCATTCTCAACTCAAGAAGGCATCCTATAGACAGATGTCAGGAAGAGCATCTCATTTTGTTATCATCTCCTCTGCTTTATATTCCTCAGAACGGACGCACGGGAGCTGATTGAAGCATCTTGCATGGTCACAAGCTCTCTGGTTTCACCTGTGCTGTAGGAGTATGAAGACCATGTGAGTAATAGTCAATGTTTTAGTTTGAGTGGTTTGTTTAAGGTTATTCACGTATTATTCAAAATATGAAATGTAATCAAAGAAGGAAAAATGCCATGTTTGTATCAGATTGACATGAACTGTTATGTTGATTAATCTATAAATGTATCCTTGAGGTCAGTTTTTGAAACAGAGTTAGTCTCTGGAAAAGATTTTAGAGATAGATATTGACAATATTTTAGTTTATTTTTTATTTATGTGTATTTAACAATGAATTTATCAATAAACAGATGTTTATGAGAATGAAAAGAAAGAGGGCTTTCATGGACCAGTGATGGTAAATGGTAGCAGATGAGTCTGGGTAATGAATAATATATGTCTAGATACTGAGGTCCAACAAAATACCTAGTGTATTTCTTGTATTTCATGTTAAGATATACCCAGTATACGTATTTGGTTCATAGATTTAGATTTATTATTATTAATGGATTAATTATAGAACCATTAAATAAATATAAATAACAGGTAAAGAAAAAAAGGGTGAACTTTGTCTAACTATAAACATGTGGCGAGACAAGAAATACTATTAATAAAATTGAAAACACTGAAACTCAGTCAGGAATAAATGGATCAAGAGCATCTCTTTGACTAAGGATCATATCAATACAGATAATTAAGAGTCAATTATATTGTTGTGGGTGTGTCTCAAGTTTGCTGTTGTTCATTTTGTTAAGATAAAAATATCTCCACTCTGAATAATTTATAAATACCTAAATGCATGAGTAAATGAAATGTGGATATCAAGAATCAATGGGGATTATACTTAAACGTTTTTTATCATCGACTGCTTTGTACTTTGCAGAATGGAAACACTTGAGCTGATTTAAGCAGTGTACCGTGATGGTGACCTCTGTGATTGCATCTCTGTGTTAGGAGAACAGACACCAATGTGAGTAATAGTCAAAGTCTTGTATGGATTTCAGTGATTCCTTTCAGGGTATTTAGTGTATTATTGAAAAGTACCATATATAAGAAGAATGGCCAACTGTAGCCCAGTGATAAATACTGAATTAATATGTAACATAAAAACAAAGGATATAAACAAAGAGATATACTGATGTGAAAATAATTCTATTATATATACAGAATAGGGATTTCAGGGCTTTTCTGGCTTTTTGCAAATAATTGGGTTTTAAAATTATTATTAGTGAATTAATGAATTAGTCAATAAACACTGTAGAAATGAATGAAGAAAATAGGTACAACATTGGATCCATGATGACTGTTCGGTGCGTTATGAGTCGTTTACGATGAATACGTGTCTGGAACTCTGAGGTCCAATGCAAATGGATTCTGGCCCATTGCCCCTATTTCAGGTGATCCTATAGACACATGTCAGGATTATACAAGGATCTTGTTTTATGTTCATTCATTTTCTTTTAATTTTTATAATTGGATCAATCAAATAATAAATAGATAAATAAAGATGAAGGTGGTGAAACTTTCTCCAATTATAGAAATATGTGGTTAGGCAAGAAATACTATCAACATATATTAAAAACAAATGTATGTTAGGAAACATATGGTACAAGGGGGGTATTCTTTGACTAAGGATGATATAGTTATTGATAAGTCAAATTTCATGTTCTCTGTCATTGTGAAGATCGATATTGTTCATTTACTTAGGAGAAAATAAAATACAAATTATCCCAATTCACTACCTACCTAAATGACTGACTACATGAAAGGTGGAATTCAAGGACTAATGAAAATAATATCTTAACCTCTTTTTCTATCTTCTACTTTGTCTTGTACTCCTTAGAATCGTTGCAATGGGCTGACTTAAGTTTTCCACCGATGTCACGAATCCTGTGGTTGCATCTATGTGTTAAGAGCTTGGAGAGCAAAGTGAGTAATAGTCAAAATTATTTTCTTGGTTTTGTGGTTTTGTTTTTTATAAGATTTTCACTGCATTCTTAAAACCTGTGAGGGAATTCCCTGGTGGTCCAGTGGTTAAGACTTCACCTTCTGTTGCACAGGGTGTGGGTTCGATCCCTGGTCAGGGAGCTGAGATCCCACATGCCGTGGGGCCAAAAAACAAAAACATAAAACAGAAACAATATTGTAACAAATTCAATAAGGACTTTAAAAATGGTCCACATCAAAAAATCTTTAAAAAAAAATGTGAAATATAATTGATGATTGTCGACCATGGCTAAACAGTAAAAGTAGGGTTAATATGAAGCATTAATGAATCTATATAGGATTCATATTAATGAATCTATATAGGAAACTTTGAGGTCAATTAATGACAGTTTCTGTGGGAAGTAATTCTGTAGACAGATGAAAGAGCCAAAGACCTTGTTTGTTTTAAGTTTTTGTGACCGTGAAGCATTTATTTTATTATTATTAGTGAATTGATGTATTAATCAATAAAAAGTGTTGACCTGAATGAAGGTAATGAGGACCAAATCTGAATAAACAATGATGACTTGTGGTATGAGTCTTTGATGAGAAACACTACGGGTCTGGAGTTCTGAGGCCCAACACAAAAGAAATCTAATATTCTCCCCTCTTTTGAAGTGATTCTGTAGGGAAATGCCAGGCATATATGAGGATCATGTTCTTAGTCTTAGTGTACAGAAATACTTAAAAGTATTATTATTAAGAAATCAATGACAGGATAAGTAAATAAATAGGTAAGTAAATAAATATGAAGAGCGGAAACACTGTTCATTGTTAAAAAGTATTATGAAGAAATCTGATGATGTAAATTGGGATGGAAAATAAAATGATCAAGTGTATATGTCTTCGAGTGAGAATAATAGTGATAATTGTCATTTACTGATTCAGTTACAACTTTGACATTTGATTTCTTAAGAGCACAATAATTAAATCTTATCATAAATTAGTAAATGCCTAAATGACTATGCAGATGAGTTGTCGAAACATTAAATCAGTGGAGAGAAAGTCTCAACATTTTTATCATCTTGTCTGCTTTCAGAACAGATGCTGGAGATGACTTCAGCTCCTGTTGTCATCAAGATTGTCTGCTGCTTCCTTGTGTGGAAAGAGACCAAGGTGAGTAATGGTCCACACTGTTGTCTTGGATTGGGTCATCTGTTTATGGGTATTTACAGTATTATTCAAAAGTATTAGATTCATTAAAAAATTCCTAATGATAAATAGGATATGAAACATTATATTGATTAATCAATAATGTGCAGGATTGAGGTCTGTTGATAAAAAAGGTATAGTCTGTGTGGAAAATGATTCTGTAAACCAGTGTTAGGAATCTTGTCTTAGAGTTTTTATGAACCATGTATTATTCTTATTCTTATCAATGAATTCATAATTTAATCAGTACAAACATACAAATGAAGAGGAACAGACCAAATCATGGACCAGTGATGATGTCTGATGGCATAGGAGTCACGGACGATGAAAAAATTTGTGTCTGAAACTCTGAGGTCCAACACAGAACAAAATTAACCTGTTCCTCTGTTGAAATTGTTTCTATAAAGAGATGTGAGACATATACAAAGATCATATTCTTGTATTCATTTCATAACTTAGATTTGTTACTATTATGGAATTACTATAGAATCATTAGACAAATATAAATACATACATTAAAAAACAATAGGGTGAAGCATTGTCCAATTATGAATGTATGTTGCGCGGCAAAAGATATTATTAATAAAATTGAAAACATTGATACCTATTCAGAAATGGTGATTAAGTCTCATTTTTTTTATTGTCTGCTCCGTGTTGTACTTCTCAGTACAGATGCACTCGAGCTGCTTTCAGCATCTTCCACCCTCATGAGCTCTACGGTTGCCTGTATATACTAGGAAGACAGAGATTAATGTGAGTAATAGTGAAGTTACTCTCTTGGTTTCAGTGTTGTTTTTTTTTAAAGTTATTCATTTAAAAGTGCAAAATAGATTTAGAGAATGCAACACTATCTCAGTGATAAATATGGGATAAAGTTATCATCATATCAATGTATATATGAAAAACTGAGGATAATTAATGAGAGATATACTGTTGTGAGACTAATTCCATATATAGATTAGGGACACAAAAAGTATTCTTGAGTTTTTGTGAATCATCACATTTAAAAATGATTATTAATGAGGTAATGATTTAATCGACAAACCTATAGAAATTAATGAAAAAAAGGAGGGGCGATATTGGATCAGTGATGACCACTGATGGTGTATGAGTCATATATGATGAGTGTGTGTCTGGAACGTGGTCCAACCTGAAAAAAATCTAGTTCATTATCTCTGTTTGAATCGACCCTTTAAACTAATGGCAGGAATGTATGAGGAAAAATAATATTATAATTTGGAATGGACAATAAACGTACCGTGTGTATTTTGCCAAGTGTGTTTTGTCTTTGATGAAAGGATGATAACAGAACCTTGTAAGTAACAGTCAGTCATTGTTGAGTCAGTTTCCAGTTTGACAATTTGATTTATTAAGAAGAAATATATTAACCTATTTTAATAAATACCTCAACAGCTATGTAAATGAATGGTGTAATCTATAGATCAATGGATAGAATGTCTTATTTTTTTATCATCTGCTCCTCTTTTTGCTCCTCAGAAGGGACCCACTCGAGCTTATTTAAAGATTCTTCCAAAGTCACAAGCTGTATGGTTGCATCTTTGTATTAGGAGCGTGGAGAGCAGCATAATAGTCAAAGTTCTTGACTTGGTTTGAGTGGTTTTTTTAAAACAACTGTTCACTGTATTATTAAAAAGTATTGAATATAATCAAAGAAAGCCAACCATACTGATGCTTAATATCAGATTCATATGAAGCATTACATTGATTAATCCATAAATGGAACATTGAGTTCAGTTAATTGAAAGAGATGATTGACATGAATGAGTCTATAGGTGGATGTTATGAGATATTCAAGAATCTTATTCTTGTCTTTTTTTGGTGATTTACATGTATTTCCTTATTAGTGAATTAGTAAACAAATATTGGTGACATAAAGAGAAAGTTGGCCAATCATGGTCTAATGATGACGACTAGTGTATGAGTCATGAATTCATGAGATGAATTCTACGTGTCCAGAAGTCTGAGGACCAACACAAAGAGACTCTATCTATTCATCATATTTTAAGTGACTATAGATAGATTTCAGGATTATACAGTGATCTTTTTCTTGGTCTTTGTGCTCATGAATTTTAAAAATATAAAAGAATCAATGGCAGAATAAATTAACAAATGTATAAATGAATAAAGATGAAGAGGGGTGAAGCACTGTTAATTAATAAAATATTTAGTCAGCAAAATGAATATTAATATATACTGGAATAGATAATAAAATGGACCAAATATATTATGTCTTGAACTAAATAAGCATGATATTGACAGTGATAAGTAGTAGTCAGTTATTGCACTGAGTCAGTTGCATGTTTGATATTTATTGTATTGAAAGAAAAATAAAAATTACCATGAATTAATAAGCACTTAAATGACTATGTACATGGAGGATGGAAATTGTGGATAAATGAAGAGAAGAGAATGTCTCAACATTTTTTTATCATTAGGGTTGGTACTCTTCAGAACGGATGCACCGAGCTGATCTTAGGTTCTGTCGTGATCAAATTATGTTGCCTCTGTGTCAAGAAAGAGAACAGATGAGTAGTAGTAGTCAGAGATCTTATTTTGGTTTCAGTTATTTGTTTGAGTATTCCTGGCATTATTAAAAAGTACTAAATATAATGAAAAATTATCCATAATAGATAATAAGAGATGTCATAGGAACCATCGTGTTGACTAATCAATGTTGAAGTCACTTAATGAAAAAATATAGTGTATATGGGAAAAGATTCTGTAGACAGACTTCAGGAATATTTAAGGATCTTGTTCGTTTGTTTTCTTAAATAATTTGATTTTTGTTAAAATCCATGAATGAATTATTTAATTGATAACAATGTAAAACAAATGAAGAAAACGAGGGTCTAATGTGGACCATTAATGATGTCTGGGGCATGTGAGTCACGGATGATGAGTAATATGTGTGTGGAACTCGGGGTCAACCTGAGATATAGTCTATTCCCTCTGTTTGAGATGATCCTATAGACAGATGTCAGCAATATACAAATATCATGATCTTATTTAGATTCGTAGATTTAGATTTGCTATTACTAATGAATCAATGATAGAACCATTAAACAAATATAAGTAAAGAGGAGGAGAGTGAAGCATTTTTCAACATGAACATATGTGGTGAGACAAAAAATATTGCTCATAAAAGTTTTCATGTTAATATTAAAAAGTTGTTCCTTAAGAAATAAATGATTCAAGAATGTTACCTCTTAGGTTTAGGATCATCTGGGCACTGTTTTGTAAGAATCAATTTTTTGATCTGGATCAGTTCCAAGTTTAAGGTTAGTCCTTTTTTGTTAAGGAAAAATGTATATTTATGCAAAATTAATAAATACCTCAATGAGTAACTGAAATGCAGAAATCAAGGATCAATGGAGATAAGGTCTGAGTTTTTTTGATTTCTTTGTCCTGCTTTGTACTCTTCAGAATGAATGCACTTGAGCTGATTTAAGCACCTTCCATTGTCAGGAGCTTTCTGGTTACATCTGTGTTAGGAACATGAAGACCATGTGAGTAATAGTCAAAGTTCTTGTCTTGGTTTGGTTGGTTTGTTTAAGAGTATTCAAAATATTATTAAAAAGTGTGAAAAATAATCAAAGATGGTCAACTCTAGACTAGCAATAAATATGAGATTGATATGATGCATTGTATTGTTTATTGAATGTTTGTAAAACTGAGGATATAGTGAAAGATATATATTGATGTGAGAATTATTCTGTGTACAGATTATGTATGTAAAAACTCTTCTTGGGTTTTTGTGAATCATAGTGAGTTAAAATTATTATTAGTGCATTAGTGATTTGATCAATAAACACATAGAAATGAACGAAGAAAAAGAGGGGCAGTACTGGATCGATGATGACCACTGGTGGCGTATGAGTCGTGCATGATGAATACGTGTCTGGAACTCTGAGGTCCAACCGGAAAGAATTACCATAAACTAATAAATATTAAATGACTGAGTCCATGAAAGGTGGAATGCAAACAGTCAATGCATAGATGGTCTCAAACTTTACTTTTTGTTCTTTTTTGTACTCCTCAGAATGGTCACTCCTGCACTGATTTTAGCATTCTGCTGTGGCCTCAAACTCAGTTGTCTTAGGAACATGGAGACCAGTGTGAGTAATAGTCAAAGTTCTTGTCTTGGTTTGGGTGGTTTATGGTGGTCAATGCATTATTAAGAAATAGGAAATATAATCAAAGAAGGGCAACCATAGTCCAATAATGAACATGGAAACATGTTGAGGTATCCATGTATGAAACACTGAGGTCAATTCAAGTAACAGATCTAGTGTCTAGGAAATGATTTTATAGATCTACATTAGGGATATCAAGGTTCTTATTTTGGGTTTTTTCTGATTCATGTGTATTTCTTTATGTGTAAGTCGTAACTTAATAAATAAAATCAATAGGCAAAGTATAAATGAAAAGATTCCGTGCTTGGACCTTTGCTAACGACTGGTGGTGTCTGAGTCAAGGATGTTGAATAATACGTGTCAGGACATCTGAGGTCCACCACAAGAAGAAATCTAATCTATGTCTGTATTGGAAATGATCTTATAGACAGTTGTTTCCAATATTCAGTTATCCTGTTTTTGCGCTTTTGTGGGTCAAGGATAATGATTATATTAGTATAAGTGAATTAATGCATGGAGGTTTAACAAATAGGAATAAGTGAATAAAAACATGGCCAGTCCTGGACCAACTATCGCAGACGTGATGAAACAAGTATCAGTACTAATCTATTTTTGAGGAGTTGGGATTCATGTTCCTTCTCTCTCAGAATGCAGCACATACAGACAGATGCATGAATTGTCAATGTTCTCATTCTGGGATGTCTTTGGTCTACTGGTTGTTTGTTTTATTACTAATTCGGAAACATGTTTATAAAATTAAATAAAAGATTAAGTGCTGTTTAAATTAAAGAAGGCCAGTGATAAAAGTTTGTTAGGCAGCATGAGCTATTTTGCTCACTGAATTCCATTGCAGAGTTACACAGTCTGTTTTCAGCTTGGTAATGAGCAGCAAACTGTGCATGTATTACTATTATTCATGCTATTGCATTGAGCGTGTGCAATTTTATCATTACAGTGAACAAATGAATAAGTTAATAGCAATCACTAGCTCAAAGGGACAAAGTGTGGGCCAGTAATGAGCGTGTCTTGAAATAATTACGATTTAACCAGTTCCATTCAGTTGATGTCCCTCTTAGGGCAGAAATTCTGGCTCTTGCTAGTTTGACTAAAAAGAACATTGATATATACAGTAGCATTTCTGTTCAGGGTTTTGGAGGTTTTAAACGTTCCATTTCTTTAAAAAGAATGAATAGTGTCTGAATTAATTTATGAATAAATAAATAAATAAAGTAGGATTGAGTATTGTTCATTGGTATGAAATTGCCTTGGAACAAGGGCTGAGATGAAGCTAATTCTGCACAAGTAAGGCTCAGAGATTCAGGTGGTTGTATGTATGTGTGGAGCATTGAGACGGATACCTCACAGATGCTCTTGTCCTTGATTCAGGTACTGGATTCAAAGGTATCCCTTTTTTATGTAAACTTTATCATTGAATTAATTAAATTAAAAGAGGGGTTACTTTTTTGCCACTTGTAGCAAGTAACATGGCCCAAAGTTTTAAGGTTAATCTCAACCTGCTCACCCTGCATCCATTAGCGTGTTAGAGCAAAGTCAAAATCTAGGCTGTTTTGTTCTCTTTCACATTTGCTTTCTACTCCCCAGAATGGCTTCTCATGGTTAAACGTCATGGCTGGGGAGTTTCTGGGTAAGAAGCCTATAGGCCTGTATACATGGTACACAAAGTTCTCATCCTTGGGTGGGTAGTTTGCTCATGGGTGTTCGCTGTATTACAAAAAATGAATAAATGCCTACATATGTACACAAAATTTTAAAAGACCAGAGATGAGAATGAATTACACATCAAGGATTAGGATGTAACAAGTCAGTACAACTGTTGAACTATATATTTTTAAATATCATCCTAGAACACTGAGGTTCATTAATAAACAAACAAATCAGAGGTGTTACCTGTTTGGGATGAAGGTCATTTAGACAGAGAATAGTCAGAGTCAATGTTCTTGGTCTAGATCAGTGGTGAGTTCTAGTTTATTTAATTAAGAGAAACAGAAATAAATAATGAAATGAATTAATACCTAAATAGCAAGTCAATCAAGCAGAAAACATGAATCAGTGGAGAGAATTTTGCCTATTTGCCTTTTTGGGGCAAAAGATATTCTGTCATATTTTATTTAACATTTTTAAAGTTATAAAAGAATCCATATTCATTTCCTCCTCCCCCCCCCTTTTTTGTGCTATTTGCTTTGTGCTTCACAGAATGGGCATGAGCTGATAATCGTTTTGTAATGATCAAGACCTTCATGGTTCAATGTGAGTAATGGTCAAGTTCTTGTCTTTGTTGGGATAACTTATTTAGGATATTCAGTGTACGATTTAAAAGTATGGAATACATTTGATGGCTGTTCCTCTCACTACTTTACATCTTGGATAGTGGGATTTTAGTCCATCATATAGCAAGCTGATCTGTTTTCACTCAGAGCACCATACGGATGGATTGTCTGTCCAATAGTGACTCCTGATTTTTGCAGATCGAACAATTGAAAAAAAGAAAGTATGGAATATAATCAAAGAAGGCCACATAAGGACCAATGATAAGATTGTGTCATAAACCAAGGTTCGTGAAGAATCTGATTCAGCACAACAGACACCTTTTAAAAAATGAAGTTCTACAAACGTATGGACACCAAGGAGGGTAAGGGGGTGTGTGGGATGAATTGGGAGATTGGGATTGACATATATACACTAATATGTATAAAATAGATAACTCATGAGAACCTGCTGTATAGCACAGGGAATTCTACCTCACTTCGCTGTATGGTAGAAACTAACACAATATTGTAAAAGAACTATACCCCAATTTAAAAAAAAAATGAAGTTCTGACTTCTTAGCTCTGTGGGTAAGAGACCTAGAGTCTCTTGTCTGCAACACTCAGAGTTCTTCTTCTATTGGGTGGTTCATTTACAGGTGCTTATTATGTTATTAAAATGAATAACTGAATATATTAACTAATAAAATGGAGGTCCATTCATGAACCAGAGATAAGAATGTGGCATAAATCATTGTTTACAATTAATTGTTGTCATGGTTACCACATGTTCACTAAATTAAAACCCAAATCCAGGCCTTTTCGTTTGTCAGCATCTTACATTCCACAGGATGGATGGACTATAGCTAATTAAATTATTCTCCAATCATGAAGATCTTTGCCTAATCCCGCCGGGGGAGGAGCATATCATGCCATGTAAGTAATAAAGTTCTTGGTTTGGGTGGTTAGCTCATGGGTTTCCGTTGTATCGTTAAAAAAGAATAAATGTAATTAAAATTAAATGCCATGCATAGACCTACGATGAGAATGTGTTATAAGCCAGTTTATGATTAATGCAATTTAGCACAAATGAAGTACAAGAAAAAAAACTTAACTTTTCCCACTCATTTCAAAACTCAAATGTCCCATTTTATGTTTGTCCCACTGATTATTTAAACATCCCTCTCTTGATAAAGATCTAGGCTGTTACTCATTTAGGAAGTCAGTACTCTAGTTGTTGAGTAGGACAGCAGTTTCATGGTTGTTCATTGTAACATCTAAAGATTGTTCAAATTAAATGCAGAAGGGCCACACCTGGACCAATGATGTGACTGGAATGCATCTGAATAAAAATTATGATCAATCATTTTTTGAACCACTGAGGTCCATGGCAAAAAGAGAACTAGTGTATGACTTTTTTGGGAATGATCTCAGGAAAGTTTGAGAATCTAGTTGAGAGGGTTCATAGATATTGGTTTTATACTATTAGTGAATAAATGAATGGATCAATAAACAAATACACTGAAAAGAAAAGAAAGAGAGGTCAAAACACGGACCAATTTTTAGGATGTGTTATAAAATAAGGAATATAATTACTTCAGTTCTGAAATATGTTGGCCCAATAAGAAAACATTTACATAAAGTTGTTACCACTTTGTGTAGGAAGCAGCTAGAAAGAGGTATTTAATAATCAATGTTCTGCTTTTAGTCAGAAGTGGGTTACTAGATGTTTGATTAATGAAGGAAACAAAATTAGGATTAAACAAATGGTTAACTAAATGAAAGAGTGCAAAATATGAACCAATGGATCAGTGTATGTTATTCTTTTTTCCATCTGCTTTGTGCCCCAGAATGGCCACACCTTGGTTGTTTTAGTCATTATTTAATGATGAAGATCTTGACTGTTACCTATGTGGCCAAGGAGAGTATAGATCAGGGTAAGTAAGAGATTAAGTTTTTATTCTTGGTTTGGTCATTTTGTTTATGGATAATGACTATATTCTTTAAAAAGAATAAAAAAAAAAAGAATAGATGGCTTCATGTAATTATAGAACAAATCAAAGAAGATTATGCAGGGACCAATGATAAGACTTTGTCTGACAAAGATCGTGGTTAATTCATTTTGCAAAACCAAAAAAAAAAAAAAAAGATTTCTGTTAAAAAATAGATTTAGACTGCTGCCTCTTAGAGTAAGACGAGCATAGATGAATTCTAGGCTTAGTCAAAGATCTTGTTCTTGGGTTGGTTGTGTTTTCCTTGGGTAATAAATAATTAAACAAATTAAAGATAAATATGCTAGTAAAATCACAATGGCCACTCATGACCAATGATGTGATTATTCATGAAACAAGGATTTGTTTAACTCAAGTCAGCTATTTTACCACTCTGTTTAAGGAGTATATAGGGAGACGTAATAGTCAAAGTTTACCTTCTTGTTTGGAAGTGGATTCTTTGCTGTTGACTTTACTTTTGAAAATGAGTACCTGACTAAATTAATAAATAAGAGAAAATCCATATATAAAGAAAATTAAAATGACCAAGAGTATTTCAATGATAAAATTTTATGAAACAAGAATTTTGAGTGGCCCAATTTTGCTTCTCTGAGATCCATTTAACCAAAAAGATTTAATCTGTTACCTCTGTTTATAACGGGGACATAGATATTAAAATATTTGTTGTTTTTGTTGTTGTATTTTAGTGGGTTCTTGGGTGTTACTATTATCATTATTATTATTGTTTAGTAAATCGATCTATGAAAAAGTAAATTAGAAGAGGGTCAGTGATGGAAATGTGTTTTGAAACAAGGATTATGATTATTACAGTTCTGCACCACTGACATTTATAAAAATAAAACACTTTTTAAAATATTTGTTTTAATAGTATGTAGTATGCAGTTCATGTTGTACTGAACTAATTTGGATATTTTTGCATGCTGCTTACCTGGATTTTTTTTTTTACCCTATCTCAGGAACAAATACTAATGACCTGATAGGAGGTGATGGCAGGAGGTCCCTGTACCCCATATTTAAAAATTTTCTGAGAGAGAAAATTTGGTATCTGAGAGAGTACAAAAATAACTGATACTAAGGTATTAATTTCAGCTCAACAAGTATTGATCCAAATCTGTGTCAGGCTCTGTATTGGTCATGGCATTCATATCTAAATCTGATCTAGTTCCAGCAGTCAAGTAGCTCTTTGGGATTAGGTGGAGACCTACTGATAAATATAATAATTCAGTATAAATAGGGCAAGTAGATGGGCTTTCCAGAAGCACAGATGGCAGGACTTCAGCTCAGTCTCAAGTATCAGATGCTTTATAAAAGAGAAGATGCCTGTGCCAATGACCACCTCCCTGGGCTGTGAGGTCCAGGGTGTTAGGACTCACACTCCTCCTACCTACTGCACATAGAGCACATGTAATACATTTGTTGAATGAGTCATTGAATAAAAGGTGAATGAAATAATGAATGAATGAAGCAGTGAGTGAGTGAATGAATGAGTCTTTTTAAAAATAAATTTATTTATTTAATTTTATTTATTTTATTTTTGGCTGCGTTGGGTCTTTGTTGCTGCGTGCCTGTTTTCTCTAGTTGCAGCGAGCGGGGGCTACTCTTTGTTGCAGTGTGCGGGCTTCTCACTGTGGTGGCTTCTCGTTGTGGAGCACGAGCTCTAGGCACACGGGCTTCAGAAGTGTGGCACGCGGGCTCAGTAGTTGTGGCTCGTGGGCTCTAGAGTGCAGGCTCAGTAGTTGTGGCAGGCTCAGTAGTTGTGGCACATAGGCTTAGCTGCCCCACGGCATGTGGGATCTTCCTGGACCAGAGCTTGAACCCGTGCCCCTGCTTTGGCAGGCGGATTCAAAACCACTGCGCCACCAGGGAAGCCCCTGAATGAGTCTTTGAGTAAACAAAGGAATGGAAAAAAAGGAGTGAAAATGTGGAGTACACAAATGAGTGACACATTGATAATGCGTAGAGTAACTAAATCAATAAGTACTTAAGTGTATGATGAATTCATGAGTGGATGAGTCGATGTGTAGGTACAAATGTCAAGAGGTGGATGGAGAGTGACGAATGAGTAAGTGAAGGAGGAAATGAATGAAAGACTAGTAGTTCAATGACTCAATAAGAGAAAGATGAGTATGCAACCAGATGAGTGAATTAATAAGTGGATTCCAGACTGAGTTTATCAATAAATGGATTAGTGAAAGTTAATTAGTAAGGACAGAATGAGTGAGCCAGTGAGTCAATGAGGAACCAAATGAATTAATTGATGAATAAGTCAAAAAAGGAGTGTGGGAATAAAGAAGTCAATGAAAAGAGGACAAAGTTGAATAATTTAACTAATGAGTAGATAAGTAAGTCAAGGCATGAGACAAATTAATGAGGGAATGAACAGGCAAATGGATGGAGGAATGAATATCTTAGAGTCATTGAATAAAAGAATAATAATTGGGTGATTAAACGAGTCAATGCATATGTCATCCAAGAATAAATTGAGTGCTCTATGAATGAACGAGTGAATAAGTGAACGAATCAGTAAGTGAGTGAGTCAGTGACCCGTGTGTGAGGCAATGAGTAGATGAGGTCCCACTGGGCTTCCTTCCCTGACCAGTCCAAAGTCAGCCACACCCCAGCCTCAGAGCACATTCTAAATACCGCATGGAGCACCCATCCTACTCCGTCGTGGGCATTTGTTTACATGTCACCATTAAACTGACCTGCTCCATGAGCCAAGAACTGGGTCAAATTCTTCTCTGTCTCCCCAGGGCCTGCCCAGCCTGAGCCTAGGAGGCGCCCAGTAAATTACTGCTGAATGAATGAACGAATAGCTAAAAATACACGTGCTTTTGTGGAACCGGGATGGCCCTTCTCAGAACGGCCCGGGAGCTCTCCTGCAGGGAGGTGTGCTGTGTGTCAGATGGTCTGTGGCATCCTCCTACCCAAGTGCAAATTCTCCCTTGAGTCCAGCTTCCTGTGGCCAGTGCCAGACAGTGAGACAGGATCCTGGCAGTTCTGACTGCCCTGGACCTTGGCCCATCCTTGGGCAACATTGGCTTGGATTGGTGGAATGGAAGCCCTGGGTCTTCCCGAAAGCTGCCCCGGCCTCTGCCAAGACAGGAGATTGAAAATAACCCAGTCTTGTTTTTATGCCTCCAGTGAGGGGGGCCACTCATCGCCTTTCATCCTGCTTCTAGCTGTGGGACTTTGGGTTAGACTGGAAGCACTCCGGACCTCCAGCCTCAGTGTCACCTATTAGATGAGAATAACGATACCTACCTGGCTGGATTGTTGTGAGAATTAACCTTGTCTAACAGGAGCTTATTATAAGGCCCTTATCTGGCGTAATACCTATCCTATACATAATAGTGTGGTACCAGAGAGGAAAGAGATGCCTCAGAAATTACCTGAAAGAGCTGTAATTGATGGCATCAACTGCATTCATTTAAAAGCTCCCAAATGGATGTGGTACCCAAATTCCCCTGTCCCAGAAGAATGGAGAGTTCAACTAAGTTTTGGAAGAATACTAGTTTGGATGGGACAGGCCAGCCCAGACCATGCACATTTAAGGCATCATAACATACCCTCTACCAGGGACAGACAACAAGAAATGTGAGTTGGCAACACTTTTGCACGGTGTAGGGCATTTGCCCAAGATTCTCCCTCCCTCCCGTCCTCCTTCCCTCCCTCCTTCTATTCCTCCTTCCCTCCCCCCAGCAATTACGTATTCAGAATCCACTATTTACCTAATACCGACCACTACTCTTCCTCTCTTGTCTTGACCAGCTCCTGACCCTGGATTCCGTCTCCCACTCCTGGTCTTGCATCCTTCCTTTGAACTTGGTGATGGTACTTGGCCATCTGGCTTGGAATATAGCCATCTCCTTTGCAAGGATTTGATGTCAGCTCAAACCATTCACCTGAATCAGGTAGAATCCCCCTTCTTAACTGTGGGCATCTGGGCCTCTAATTTTGAGCCTTCTGGGTCAACTCTCTCCCATCTGGGCAAACTCCAGTCCTCTGGAGAGGTGTTCAGACCATGTGGGTAGCAGGTGGACCCTCTGAATGCTGAGGGTGAGCTGCATGATCATCACTGATGCCTTTGGGCTAGAGCCTAAGATTCGGCTGTCAAGTGTGTACACATATGGGAATCAGGTTCTCACATTTCCCCAGAACTCCTGGGTAAACGAGGTGTGCTTCCCTCACTGGCTAACACAGATGTCACCTGCCTCTCACATTCCCACAGTCCCCTGCCCCTCCTTTGACTTCCCACATCCCTGTGTCCAAATTTGCCCTTCCTCACTCATTCATCCTTCATCAGTACCACTGACAGAGCCCATATTACATTGTTAAACTATAAGCCACCAATCTCTCCCAAAGGGCTATGAACTTCTTGAAGTCGGGGTCTTCTTTTTGAGTCATGCTCACCCAGAAGAAGGTCTGGGCATCCGGAAATGCTTGGCGAATTAATCATTCATTCTTTCATTTACTCAAAAAATATTGGGCCCTTTCTATGGTGCCAGAGGCTGGGTGATAAATAGCAAGAAATAAGACATATCCCATCTCTACCCTGGTGGAGCTTCAAGTCTTGAGTGGGAGATAGATTTTAAACAACTATTCATGGCAAAATTACCTGATTACACATGTGACCAGTGCTATGAAGCCCAGGTGCCCGGGGCTTTGTTAACCTGCCAGCTGGACTGGTCTTGACCCTCATAAGAAGCTGCATCTGCTTCTCTCCTGTGTTTTGGGGGGACACTGAAAGGAGGACAAAGCTATAGACTTGGTGGGAGCTGGTCGATGGTTTGGCTCCCTGGGGTCAATCAGGTCAGCAGAGTCTTCGGACATCCTTGGAGGAAAGAGAGACAAGTGTACTCTGGAGTTTGTGCAGCTGCTGCCTGGTCATTTCCTGGGCAGTTGTGACCAGCCAGCCCACCACAACATTCACTCAAGCACCGTGCTTGTTAAGGAAAGTTCTGTTGATTGTCAGGGTTTGATCTGCCCTGTCAACTTTCAAGTATTTCTCTTAGATGTGTTGCCAAATGACAAACCGAGGGTAGAATGGAATGTGTGGTGACCTTTTCGCTTCCCTCTACCGTATTTCTTTGAGTTTCTCAAAATGGCTGCCTGGGACACTGGCTATCACTAACATTGCTAGAATGTTCTACAGCACCCCTGGCAAAAGGGCATACGTTGTTTCAGTTGCCATCCCTGATGCCTCCCTCCCTCTGCTTCCAACTCCGGTCCACCCCCTTCAGCATCTCTCCAGGGAGCCCATGAGTCTACGGTTCTTATCACCATCACCCCCACGTTGATCCAGGCTCCTTGGGCTGTCTTTCACCTCCGACTGGTCTTCTTGCTCCTCCTCCAATTTGCTCTCCTCCCTGTGCATCTTTCTAGAATGACTGAGAAAGAGTCCCCTGCTCCTTAGAGCTCTCTCATGAGTTCCCAAAGCCCCAGGGTGAAGTCCAAGCTCCTTGGCTTCATGCTCAAGGATCCTCATGACTTGGTCTCCCATCACACCTCCCACCACAAGCTCCCTGACCTCGCGCATCACCCAGCAGACCACCTGCCCACCCCCGAGTCTGCGTGCATCTGTGCCCCTGTGCCTTTGCACAAGCTCACCCTTTAGCCCTCTCCCCACGGTGCTCAATCACCGGAGGGCTTGTCCTGCCCCTCCAGATGGGATGAGTCCCCCCACACTCAGAACTGTTCCATGGCCGTGAACTTGACTTCCATGCGGAAACCGGTCCTGTTGCTTGGCCATGATCTGGTTAGGCATCTGCCTTCCCAACCAGACCTTGAGCTTCCCGACTGGGGGTGCTCGGTCTTGGGTGCCTAAGACTCCCCACTCTCCGGTACAGAACCTGTGCAGAGTAGCTTATCCATCAGTAAGAATACGGGTGGAGTGAAAGAATGAATGAATGCACAAAAGAATGATTGTGAGGCCGTGCTGGGGGGCAGATTATATCCCTGGCCGAGAACTGGGGTCCTTGGCGCTGAGGACTAGCACCTCCCCATGACTGAGGCTGGTCCTCCTCCTCCAGCCAACTCCACTTTGTTTTCTGCCTGTGACTCATTAAGAGATGTGTAACCTTAATCCTTGAAATTGCCTGTGATGGAGCGTGTTTTCACTCAATGGCCTGAACATGGGGATTTTATTCCTTTCTTAAATAAATCTCGCTCCCCCAGGAAGTTTGGACAGGATGTGGGCAATCGGACCAGGGCTCGAAACTGAACATTTTGCAAAAGGCCCGTTTCAAAATTTGAAACCCCGTGGCCACTGGCCAGAGCCGAGTCTGGTTTGTGGGGGTCGCTGGGGCCTCCTCCCAAGGAAGGGAAGGGAAGATTGAAAACAAGCCTTCAGCTGTCACTGAACAGGCTGAAGGTTTGCAAGACAGAATTCCGCGGTTTGGTTTTGCTTCTCTGATGAAACTTGAGCGGGATGGGTGACCCTCATCATCTCTTCTTTCAAACTTTCGGCGGAGGCCTCAGACCCTCCTGAAGCCAGAGGGGAATTTGAGCTGGTCCTGAAATCTATGGGACAAGTGTGTGAGCGCTACAGGGACCGGGGCTTTGGCCCAGGCCTGGAGGAGAGAGATACCCAGGAGCAGGCCCAGGGACCATCCTGTCCCACTTGGGGGACCACGGCGACCAGAGGCTCCCCTTCCTTTTGGGAGCAGGCCCCGGAGGGGCTGTGCACTGGAGCTCAGTGGGCCTGACTGGGGAGAAAGAATAATGACGTTATATTGTGTCTGCTCTCACAGCCCAAAGTTTCCACATCTCACTTGGAGATGGGTGACACCCATTCCTCACTGTGGAGACAAGGACACTGGGGCCTGGGGGGTGGGGTGGGGCTGTGACCTGGGTCCCGTCAGGGCCACAGTTCAGCCAGACAGTCCTGATTCCACATCCTGCGCTCTCCCTGGGCTTTTCCTCAGTGGGCACCCGACACACAGAGCAAAGCCTGAGGCCGGGCTCCAGGATCACAGAAGCGGTGGCGGTGGGGCACAGGGGTAGACAGCCCTGGAGATCAGTTCTCAGTGTTCATGCCCTGTGGCCCCTGTCCCTGCTGTCCTCGGTGAGTGGACACTGGCCCTGGACTGGCCCCTGAGGACAGGTGATTCTGTTGTCTCTCGTTCTCTTCTGACATCTTTGTTCTTTTCTCTGCCAGGAAAGATAGCAGAGAGTGCCCTTGGAGAAGTCACCAGGCCCCTCCAAGTCCCATGCCCGTCATCTGTAAAAGGGAAGTAAATTTCATTCATTTATTCTGCAAACGTCTCAAAAGTGCCAAGAGCTGTGCACTGACCAGAGCTCGTGGCCCCTGCGTGCAGCTCCGCCCCTGTGGAGCGTGTGCTGTCCGTGCCGTGGGCTCTTCTCCTGTCCCTGCCCTTCCGGAGCCTCAGAGGTGCTCACTCACATGCGGAATCGCCCCACTTACCTTTTCGTCCTCACGTCTTCCCTCCACTGGCCTCCCAGGCTCGCAGGGGACCTCAGTATCCCCCAGGGACCCTCACAGAGGGTGATGTTTCCTTCTTCCAGCATCTGAGACTCGAGCTGGAGCCAGTGGCTAACCCAGCCTGGCCTCAGTTTCCCCATCTGCATACCTGGAAGAAGGGTGATGTCTTGCCTGCTGGGGAGAGAGAAAAGATGTCTCCCTATTTCACTGCGGTCCTGACCCCGCTCTCTTCTGTACTTCCAGGCCCTTGAGCTTCACTTGTAATTTGGGGCCAGTTTTCTTTTCTTTTTTTTTTTTTTCAATATTTATTTATTTATTATTTTATTTATTTATTTTGGCTGTGCTGGGTCTTAGTTGCGGCATGTGGACCCTTAGTTGCGGCATGCGTACTCTTAGTTGCGGCATGCGTGCGGGATCTAGTTCCCTGACCCGGAATCGAGCCTGGGCCTGCATTGGGAGTGCGGAGTCTTACCCACTGGACCACCAGGGAAGTCCCCAGTTTTATTTTCTTTTCCCTGAGATCCGAGGCTTCTCCCAGCACGTGTTTTTTCAACATGGTACGATGACAGTCCCGCTAGCTTGGTGGGGGCTGGACCCCGTCTGTGGCAGATGTTCCTGGTATCGGCCTGAGCTGCTGGCAGCTGCCCAGCGGGGAGGAAGGTGGGCCTGGGCACAGGTGTCCCTGCTGCAGCCTCAGCTGTCCCCTCACCTTTGCTGCACCGCCCACCCCTGGTTCCGCCGGGCTCCTGGTTTCATTTTCTGATGGCCCCTCCTGTGGGGTTCTCCGGGGAACCCCGGCCCACCTTCAGACTTCTCAAAGGCCATCTGTCCAGCTGCCTCTGCCCCTGGCCTCTCCCTGCATCTCTGGGCCCCTGCCTCCTCCTGTTCACGCCCCTCCTCTCTATACAGACCCTCTGCACGGCCCCTCTTCCCTCCCCCCAAAACACCCCCGCTGCTCTGCAGGTCACATATCCAGATATTCAGTACCCCGGCAAGCCGTGAGCCCGCATTCCTCGGCTCGGCTGGCTGTTTATCCAGCTGGCGGGCGCTCCTCAGACTTTGAAGGAGCCGTGCTTGAAGAGGGGGGAGGTCACCAAAGGAGACTCATTCCCTTCGCAGAAGTCAGGGAGTGAGAGGGCCACTGGGACCCTCCGGTCTGAGTCCTTCGCTTTGTGCGTCTCCCAGCCTCTCCTCCCAGCTCTCTCTCCCCGCCACGTCTTCTCAGGGACTGCGCTCCGTGCCCGGTTTGGAGGGAGACTGGGGGATGTGAGGGCGGGGATGGCTGGAAGATGAGGCTCCCCATAGGATAGCCCTTCTCTGGGCTGCGACAGGGCATAGAGGGAAGGGTTTTATGAGCTAGAAAGTGCTGGGCAGATGTTGGAGACACGAGGGAGGGAGAGGCCCTTTGGGGACCCCCAGCCCAACTCTGCATATCCCCCCTGCCCCCCCGCCCCGGGAGCTGCTCTCCCTTCCCTTCCCCCCACCCCGGGGGCTGGCTGAGTTGGCGGGTGCTGCTGCATTTGCACCTCACTGAAGCCCCCAGTGCTACAGGGGGCACATCATTGGCTCCCCCTTGCAAAGAAGGAAACCGAGACTCAGATGAGTGTGATGAGCCCAGCTCTGTGCCTGAGCCCAGGGCGGGTCCCCTGGGTCCTGCAGCCATCCCAGCCCTGGTCACCTCCCTGGGTCATAGGGTAGGAGAGAGTGAAGCCGGAGGGGGGCTCTGGGGGCAGAGCCTTGGCGTCTGCCGTCCTCACCGGTGGGATCGGAGGCAGTGTCCCCTTTCACGCGAGGGGTCGGGTCCTGAGGGCATCACGTGTTTATGGTTTGCTCATCAGGATGAAAGAACTGAACAAATGTTCCAGGCCGACTCCACCAGTGTGGTGACCTTTCCTAAAAGCCCTACAGGGAACCATCTGGAAAATGCTTTTCCTCCTCCTGAGAGTCGCCCCAAACAGCATGTTTCAAAATACACTGAACACGAGGCTCCAACCATCAGGGGAGCGGGTGCAGGGCCACCCTTGGCCTGCCCGAGCTGCCTCCTGCCCCAGAGCCCACTTGGTACCCACTTGCCCCCAAACCCTGGCTTCTGTGACCTCAGGGAGAACTTCAGCTGGGGCTTTGTCTGAGACCAGCCCATTTCTTTCACAGCGGCGAGAGCCTGGCCTCGCTTAGTTCCCAGGCCAGGAATGGCGTGGCTGGAACGGATCGGAGCAGGGAGTGAATAGCTGGAGCGTGGCTCCCAAGTTCAGGATCGGGGGGTGTCAGCCTCCGATGGCAGGGCTGGAGGGGAGCCCCATGACCCCGGGGCTGTACGGAACGGCCCCCCAGCCCTGGGGGATGCAACGTACAGTTAGTGCCCTAGCTCTGGCTTGGAGCTCTGGTGGGTTTATGAATGAGCATTAAATCCTTAAAAAGTTAAAAAGAATAAACTAAAAGAGCCATTCGTGGACCAGTGATGATTGGTGTCATGGGATGAAGGCTGTCATCGGTCCAGTTCTGTGTATCCCTGGATACAATAGACAATGACAGGGATATTAACAACAGCACTCACTCGATGGATGGAGGTCCGAGGGCACTGATCGCCTAGGCCAATCCCACAGGCCCCTGTGTTCTTTATCTCGACAGACGTCCCAACTGGCCGGAACCGAGGTCATCCTCTCCTTCCTCCCCTCCGCCCTGCTCCAGCCTGAGTTTCTCGTCCTTCCCCCGTTCACACCTCCTATCACCCCGACCCAGATCTGCCCCGTTCGTCTCACGTTGGAGTAGGAGCATCCTGAGTCGGGGAGGCGACTCCGCTCTGGCTCTGCGTCCCCAGGGCTGGCCTCACCATTCGCCAACCGCCCCTCCAGGGACGGACCCTGTGGGTCAGACACGTGCTCACACAGTTGGACGTGGTTTTGTGACTCGGCCCTCTTGTCTTGGAAGGTTGTTCGCACGGAGCCCGTGGAGGTGTGGGTGCTTGAGCACAACGCTTCCTGAGGACACTGCCGATGGGTGGAGCCCTTGCTTCACTGGGTGAGTTGTGCTTTTCCTCGTTACACTCTAAGAGGCTTGTGTGCCCGTGACTAAGGGCCAGGCTTGGTCTAGAAAAGGTAAAGACTAGAGGCGATATTAGCACGCGTGAAGGCCTCCGAGGGGCCCGAATGCACGCACTGCCCACCTGGGCAGTGGCAGGTAGAGGCTGGGCCGTTTCTGGCAGCTGCTTCTCTGAGCGAAGGATGAAGCCACTCAGAAGCTACCCAGAGCATAGAGGGGAGGTCAGCAGGGGCGCGACCCCAGACACCTGGCCCTCATCTCTGGTCCCACCCAAGTGGTCACTTTGCAGCTGACCAGACGCCAGAGTCCTTGTTGGCCGCTTGAGCTGGGACTCCGGGTTACCTTCACACCCCTGCCCCCCGCTGAGTCTCTTATAAATTATGCAGATAATTGTGTTTTGTGAACTCATTTCTGTCGTGGAGAATGAAGACGGGGGAGCCGTGTGAGTTTTTCCCGTAAAAGTTACTAAGCTGATAACTAAAATTTATTGCGTGTAATAATTCTAGAAAAAAGAAATACGTTTATTGTGAAAACTTGTAAAATACTAAAAAGAACAAGAGTCTCACTGCTCAAAGATGACCACGGCCGGCATTTTGGTGACCAGCTTCTGGTCTTTTGGTTTCACCTATAAATTGCAAAAGTGTGTGTGTGTGCGTGTGTGTGTGTGTGCATGTGTACACACATATGTATGTATATTGTAAATTGGGTTCATCACAGTCATCCTAATTTTTCACCTAACTATACATCCTGAACATTTTCCTATGCCATTAAGTAATTTCCTGTCTTGTGATTTTTTTACCTAGTATCCTAGCAAATGACTATATCATAATTGATTTAATTGACATGCTCTTGTCAGATATTTACATGATTTTTAAAAGTTGGATGGTGTAAGTTGGGCTGAACAACTTTGTTTTTTTCATCTTTCATTTTCCTTCAGTGCATTCTGAAAGTGGAATGGCCATGTCAAAAGGTGTGAGCATTTTATGGCCAAGTTGCCCTTCTTTGTACCAACTTACTTACATTCTCAGAATTAGTTTGAGAAGTGACTGTTCCTCTGGGAATTATCAAAGTTTTTAAACATTTGCCAATTTGTCAAAACACAATATTTCACCCTTCTCATTTTCAGTTATTTTATTACCTGCGATAAGAGCATTTCCTCCCATATCTTTATTGGTGCTTTGTATCTGAGTTGTCAGTTCAGGGTCTTTGCATCTTTCATTGAGTTTTATTTTTGTTGAAGTCATGCACATACATCATTTTAAGCATCAAATAGTTTTACAGAATTCTGTAGAAGCATCAGCCTTCTCCACTCCAATCCCATATCCTGCTCCACAGAAGCAACAGCTTTTAACTCTTTTAACTGAGTCTCTTGACATTTACAACCATTTTTCTAAGTAACATTCTGATTTTTCTAGTTCTCAAAAAAATTGTTTTAGCTTAAGCATTATCTTGACTTTTCACTTTTTCACAGAAGATGAAGATTTAAGTCTCTTTCACAAAGGCCCTTGGCCTCACCACACACAGGAAGACCTCTCTGTCCCATCCTTTCAATATATTTAGCTCACATTTTTGGTTTGATCAATATTCAGTGTTTACATTATTTTAACAGTGTAAATACTCTTGATAGCGGAACAACAGCACAATGTTTATTTACTTCTCCTTACAACTTTTTGTTTTCTCTGGAGGTAATAATTGTCTTGGTTTTTGTTTGTTTGTTTCTTTTTTTCCTTCTCTCTTTGATTGGTTGGTTAGTTTTTAATGAACTTATCACAGATTTATCCCCAGCCTCTCAAGACATTCAAACACATTAGTATTTTTTGTTTTTATTTAATGTGTTTTATCTTTTTGAAGAAATCTCTTCCTGGAGCCTCTTTGCCTGTTCTGTTCTGGATTGGTTCATCTTTGGGCTTCCTGCCCTTATCTTGGGATCTCCTCCTCATTCTCTACCTGGGGATTCCCTTGACCATCTCTCCTTGGTTGGATCCCTGATTTTGTAAATCCCGTGTTATCCTCTTTTTTGGTTTACTCCCTTGTTTAGCTAGAGTGTATCCTCTAGTGGCTTCCTGAGAAAGGGTACATGGGAGGTAAATTTTTGGAGACCTTTCACATCTGAAAAGGAAAATGTCTAGTCCACACTGATGTTGATGGCTTGTCTGGGAATAGAATTCTACTTAGTAACTTTTTTCCCCTTGAGATTTGGAAAGCATAAATAATTGCCTTCTGGCTTCTAGTGCTGTTGGTCAGAAGTCTGAAAACTTTTTGATTCCTCATCCCTTGTATGTGATCTTTTTTTCTCCTCCCTTTCTGGAACTTGCAGTGTTTTCTCATTGTCTTCTTGTGCTTTGAATTTCATGTGTGTGCGTCTTGATGTGGATCTACGTTCATCCATTTTTCCAGGCCCTTTTGATCTGAAAATATGTGTCCTTCAGTTGTGAAAATTTTTCTTAAACGATTCCTTGGACAGTGTCCTCCTATCACTTTTCTCTTTCTTGAACTTATATTGTTTGTATGTTGGATCTCTTTGACTGGTTCTCTGCTATTCATGTATTTTTCCTCTGATTTGCATCTCTTCACCTCTTTGTTCTCTTCCTGAGAGATTTCTCTGTCTTCTTCTTTTAACCTGTTTTCACTTCTGCAATCTCTGATTTTCAAGGTTTTTTTTTATTATACCCTAAACAGTAGTTTATAGCATTTTGTTTCATGGATGTAATTGCTTCTTTGATATTTCTGAAAATATTAATAATAGGTTTTCTGAAATTTTCTTTCTCTTACAGAGTCTCCAAGCTTTTTTTTTTTTTTCCTCTTCTTCCTCCAAGTGAGTCTCTAACTTCCATGTTAGGTGCTTTTCTCAACTCTCTGGTCATATAGATAGATATATAGATATAGATGATATAGACACATATCTGTAATGCATGCATCCAAATACACTAATGAGCTATTTGGAAGCTCTCAGTATGTGGTTGGGCCTTGTAAACTATGGGCTTTACTGTAGAGTGAGCTAAGTGGTCTTTTTTATTGGGGAACCCAGGTTTCAGAACTTTTATGTTTTTTTTCTTTTAGATTGCTCAGATGCTCCAAAGAAAGTTTTTCAGTTTCTGGTCTAGAGTATTACTAGCTGTCAGCACTCTGGGAGATTTGTGGGGGAAGACTGGGTGGTCTCAACATCCGACTTGCAAAGCTTTGCCTTCTTCCTCTTTTTAAAATTTAGGACTCTTGCCCTCAACTGGGCATGCGTCTCTGCTCCAGTCACCTCTGCTTTGCTTTCTGCATGTAATACATCTTCAGTCTTCTCTCACAGTTAGGGAAGGCTTTGCCTGATGGGTGAAGATCTGGGGCTCTGTCTTCTTCTTTAACAGACTTTTAGCCAATCCATCTTATCTAGGCCCAGGTTTTCCTGGAGGCACCTGGTACTGCCAAGTCCTGAGACTTCAGTGGGTTCCATGGCATACCCTGGCCTTTATTTCAGCTTTCCTCACGGCCAGTCTAGTGTTCCCAGCTCTGAATCAGTCACCACTCTCCTGCCTTCTCGTCCTCTTCCCTGTGTACTCATGCTCCAAGTGAAAATCCCTTCACTTTCATTTAGCACAGTTTCAAGAGAGAGGGCAGGTGAATATCTATATGTAATTCACCATATTGAACTGAAAGTCATTTTCCCATTTTCCTCTACTGGTGTATCTTTTATTTTATAATACCTTTCAAAATAAGAATGGTAACTCTTTTTCCATCCTATATTACCAACATTCTCCCCCCCCCCCCATTTTTCATTTGCCATTCCATTTTGTTCATGGAGCTTTCAACTTTTTTATTTAAAAAAATTGTTATGTTCTAAAAAATCTATCACTAATTTGTTCTTATAGCTTCTTCTTGCTTAGAAGCTCATATAATTAGTCACTTTTATTTTTTCCTAGTTCTTTCATGATTTCTTCTTTATATTGAATCTTTAATCCTTTAATTATTGTGAGAAACAACTATATCCTTCATTTCCACGTTTACCACATGCTAGATACTTTTTGTTTCTCATTGTGGCTTTCTATTATGCCATTAATCTGTCTATTCTTACCCTAGTATTGCTTTGTTATAATATACTGTATAGTTATAATATGTATTATTATTTGAAAGCAATAGTCTTCCTTCATTCTTATTTTTCAAGATTTTCTTGTTTAGTCTCATTTGTTTATTCTTCCAGGTGAATTTTAGTAATATGGTGAAGTTAAAAACATGCTTTATAGATATTCTGTGGAATTTTATAAAATTGTAAATTAAAGAGAATTGGTATTTTTTGATACTTTGGCTTTACATATTTTACAGGTTAATATATATATTCACAATTTGTCAAATTTGACAAATTCACAATTTGTCATTAAGTTTATTTCAAGGAATTAAGTACTGCTTCTATTGTGAATGTTTTCTTATATTTTCTGCCTGGTTGTTACTGGTATGTAGGGAAGAGATTATGTATCTATTGTTATTGGCTATCTCATTGAATTCTCTCATATGTTCTACAAGGTTTTAGTTGAATGTTTTGGAATTTCTAGGTAAAGAGTCATTCATATCTATACAATTATAGCAAATTTTAAAAAATTTTATCTCTTCTATTTCTCTTCCTTGTCTTATAGTATTGGCTAGATCTTCCAAAACATTAAGTTGTTGATAACAGAAAACTTTGTCTCATTTCTGGTTCATGTTAAGTATGATAACAGATACTTTTTTAAGGCTGTATGTTTTTATAATGCTAATTAAGTATTTATTTCTATTTCATGTACGATTAAAATCAGGAATGGATTAGAATTTTATGAAATACATTTTTGATATCTATAGAGATATTGGTGTTGTTTTTCTCCATTGACCTGTTGATGCAATGAATTATAATAATGTTTCATAACTTTGAAACATTTTTGGATCAAATTCTACCTGGTTGTGGTATACTGTCCTTTTAATATACTACATGATTTGGTCCGCTAGTATCTCAAATTAATTTTTTGTTCATTTGATTTCAAAGTTATGCTGGCTTTGTAAAATGAATTAGGGAACCATCCACCTTTTTCTGTATTCTGTACCATATATACATCATTTGAATGATCTATTTCATGAAAGCTTGAAAGAACTCAGCCATATAACTGTCCTGGGATAATTCTGGCAACTTTTCCTATTTCTTCTGTATTTATTGGATTCTTTAGATTTTCTAAATCTTTAGAATGTTTGCTTCTTTTCCTAATATAGCTCAGTGTTTACATGTGCAGACCCTGGAATCAGACAACTTGGGTTCAAATTCTTGCTCTGTCATTTCTCATGTGACCTCAGGAAAAGTGTCTTCTCCCTAATTCTTAGTTTCCTCACCTGTTAAATGGTTAATGAGAGCCTGTAGCTAAGAGGACCACTGTGAGAATTAAAGAGATAAAGTATCTTGCACTGAGTCTGGCACATAGCGAGTGCTCCATGATTCTTTTAAAGCTAATATTAATCCTAGAAAATAATCTATTTTTCTGAGATTTAAATATTTCTTAGCGTAGAATTATAAATAGTATTTTTATAATAAAATTTTATCTATTTCTGTGATTATATCATCTTTTTCATTCTTAATTTTGTATATGTGTACTTTATCTCTTTTTTTATTAGGTGAGGTAGAGGAGTGTATATTTTAGAGGTTTTTCAAAGAATCAGTTCTTGGGAATAGTTTATCAATTCAACTGTTTTTGTGTGTGTGTTCAAATTCACCAATATCTGCTTTTATCTTTATTGATTCCTTCCTTCTGCTTTCCTTGTTTTATGGATCTGTTCATATGTCCCTTATGTTATTCTTCTTTAATAGTGAAACCATTTCGTAGTATGAATTTGCCTCTGTTTGCAATTTTGACTGCCTAAGTTTTAATATGTAGTCTTTTCAATATTTTAAAATTTTTATAATTATGCTTTTCATTTCTTCTTGTAATTATGCTTTTCATTTCTTCTAGTTCTTAGAAGAAATGATTATCTGAATTAAATATGCAAAAGTAGAGCTTACTTTTTAAATTAATTTCTACTTTATTTGGGTTGTGTATTGTTGCTTATACTTTTTTATTCAATTGTGGTTATATTTCATTGCAGTTAGAGAATGTGGACACACAAATTCTACTTTGGGGAATTTATGGATGTCTTCTTTGTGCTTTCTTTAATTAATTTTGTGAATGTTTCATGGGCCTTTAAAAGTAAGGTGTATATCTTGTTTATAGGATACAAATTTTGATGTAAAGACATTTAGTTCTACTAGCTTTTCAGTTGATTCTTTTGGATTTTCTTAGTAAAGAATTAAGTAATTGTAAATAACCATAATTTAAACGTCATTCTAATAGTTTATAACATTTATCTATTTTTTTGTTTTATTGTATTGGTTAGAGCTTTTAGGACAGTGTAAACTAATATTGATGAAGTAAGCATCTTTATTTCTCATTTTCTAAGTACAATGTTACTTGCCTCTAGATTTGAGGTATGTTTCTCACTTACTTTTTGCCTATTTGATGTCTTTATGACTGAGAGGGCTCTGGACACTGTTTCTGTTTCCCCATTTTTGGATGCTATTTTATTCCTAATGTAAATGTTTGTGAATGTCGTTGCTGTGGATGGTACCTTCTGTCTCTGAGAGGTGGTTTTCTTCAACCTGCTTAATGACTTTGCTCTTGGGTACTTGAAATTCAGAAGCACCTCCGCTTTATTTTCATTCGTATTCCTGAGTTAGATAACCCTGCTTTCTCATATAATTGTTTCTGGAAGTCTGTATTCAAGGCAAAGTGTTGTTTGAAAGTTGAACCAGAGACTTGCATGTTCCAGAGAATTCTGCTCTTCGAGAGCTCAACATTCTGTACCTTTCCAGGCAATTTCTAGCATTCCACGGATGTTCTTTAATTTCGTTCTTTCCAAACACATAGTTGACTGCCTTAAATTCAATTATTGAGGCTAAGGACTGGCCACATTAGGTTCACCTAATGATTTCCATCTTTGTCTTCATTTCTTAAGTATATATGAGGTCCATGTTCTTACCACCGGTATCAGCGGTTTTATTTTTCCATTTTCCACTTATTTTTATAAAACAATAAGAGCAAAATGTAATTAAACACTGGTTTTCAAATGCAGCCAAGCCTTTTATTCAGACCAAATATTACCCAGAAGCTCAATAAGTAAAATAGATCAAATCAAAGCTGCCCTATTTGGAGCTGGGCGGAGACCTTGAGCTGTGGGCACCACCCTGACAGTGACGGGGGCCCCAAGTACCCCTAAGAATACCGTTTGAAAGCCTCTGCAACGAGATATTTAAGGAATTGCAGAAACAAATTGAACAAATTGCTGTGTATGCAAAACTGGGGATGCCGTTGATAGGGAGTTGATTGCTGGCCATCAGCTGCTCTATAAATTCGGTAGTTTTTTCAGATGTCAACGCGTGATTGTGTGGGCTCCCTGAGAGGCAAATGCATGAAAATTGAGGCCCATCCCTTGGATTTGAGGTTTTTTTGAGTTAATTTATTGAAAGTGTGCTTCAAATAGACAACATATAGTTGGCTTTGAGGATTTTTGACTTGAAAACTCCCTCTTTTAAGGGCGTTTAACTCATTTACATTTTTTTCTGGATTGTCTTGTTTGAACTTAAAAAACTGCACTTAATGCTTGTTTTCTTTTTTTCACCCTTTCTTTCTTCCCTGCTATCTTTTAGTATATTATATAGACTACATTTCTCTTAAAAAAATTTTTTTTGCTGATTTAGGAAGTACACAACCAGTTTCTAAGTCTGTTAGTGCTTACGCCTCAGTTAAAACAAAACAAAACAAAACATGCTTACGTCTAAATTTCTGTGTGGTAAAGCAGTGAAATAGTGTTGTCCCCACTCTGCCCTGTGTAATTATTAAGCTGAGGGGGGTATCTGTTTCTTCCCCTTCCTCCTGGGTATCCCCTTCCAAATGCTAAGATATGAGTGGGATTTATCACCATCTCCTCTACTTAGCTTTTCCACCCCTGTGCCCTAATCTTTGGGAGGAACAAATCACCCATCTGCTTTCTGTGGTCCAGCCCACTTCTGCAGTAGCTGAAACTCCGTGCTGTTTCTGGACTAGAGATCATGGAAGCCTGAAATCCTAGCACGTGGCATACCTCCATCATCACGTATTGGTGTGTGGATCGTGTCTGTCTTCTCCCATCCTGTGAGCTCCTGGGAGGCAGGAACACTGAGGTTGCCCCCCAGGCAGCCTCGGGCTCCCCACGGGACTGATGCCAGCACATGTGTGCTTACGGTTGAGTGTCTGCGAGGATGTGTGGGTGAGTCAATGCAAGGATGAGTAGCAGAGAAGTAAATGTGTGCCTGAAGGGGTGAGTTTGTGAGACAGAGGAGTGCATGGGCGGGTGTATTTATGTGCCGTTGAAAGAGCGACCGAACCAGTGGACAGGTGAGGGAGGGGAGCAATGCCTGGGGAAGTGAGAAGGGCCACCAGCCACCAGCCATCTGGGGTCAGGAGGCTGGGTGGGGAAAGTGGGCTCACCCACGTCTCTAGAGATCCAGGAGGCTAGTAGGGATGCATGTCACTTTATCCAGGAGGATGAGGGTACTTTTGGGGTCCACCTCTGCTATTCAGAGTTGTCTGTTCTTTCCTTGCCCACTACTCTGTGGAATATCTGGTGCTGGGCACTGGAGATGCAAAACCAAGGTCGGTGACCCCTTCCTGCATCAGAGGAGCTCCCATACCAAGGAGCGGCAGGGTTGAGTTCCTCTCCCATCACAGACACAGGGAAAATAAAAGCCATCTAAATGAACCCCCGCAGCTTCCCACCATCTTCCTCGCCCCCTGGCTTCTCTTTCCCTAGGACCAGGGAGGAAGTGACCTGCCGCTGGGCCAGCGGCACCCACCCCCCAAGCTTGGGCTCCATCCCTCCAGCTTCTCAGGAGTCTCACACAGCCCTCCCCCACCCTGCAGCCTTCCCATTGGCCCCTACCACACTGCTGTCCTTCGAGTCTGAAAAATCCCAGGAGTCCACCTTCTCCATCGAGCTACCACCCTCTTGGTAGAGTCTCTGTATCTCATTTTCGTTTGACTTCTCACCTTATCTTTCCCCTGGAAGTGCTTTCGTTAAGGATCACCAGCGACCTCCATCCGATTGCTGACTCAGCATCTCCGCTAGGATTTCTCACCAGTGCTTCGAACTCAGAGCACTCAGAACTAAACTCCCGCTCCCCCACCAACGCTCATTCTCCGTCGGATGCTCCCCAGCTCAGAGGCAGGTGCCACCCCCTCCTGACGTCCGTTCCAAACACTTGCACAGATTCTTCACGTTGTCTTACTGCTCCCCATTCCTCACCCACATCTGGGACCTTACCAAGTCTGCTATGCCCTTCCTTCTAGCTATTTCCAAACACGCCCACTTTCCTGCATTTCCATGACTCCTACCCTGTCCAGGGCGCCACTCTCTTCTTTTGGACGCTATACTCTTTCTCCCTGCCTCCACTTTTCCCCCCAGCACTTTCTCTTCATATCAGCAAGAGATGTAAAAATGTAAAACTCAAGTCCTTTATCAACTAATAAGAGCTTTCCCTTGGCTTAAGGATAAAATCTGTAATCATTAACCTTTGCTGTAAGGCTCTGAGTGATCTAGTCCCCACCTAGCTCCTCGGCATCATTTCTGGCACATTTCTGGCTCTCCATGTACCATTGACATAGATGCTCTTTGGCTTACCATGCTCCATCCAGACCATGCTCCACCTGTCTGGTCCCTGAGCCACCTGTCTGGTCCATGAGCCATTTATCTGGTCCATGCTCCATCTGGTCCATGCTCCATCCATTCTGTGTTCTGCCTGGCTCACGCTGTACCTGTCTGGTCCCTGAGCCCTCTCTATGGTCCATGCTCCATCCATTTTGTGTTCCGTCTGGCTCACGCTGTACCTGTCTGGTCCATGAGCCCTCTCTATGGTCCGTGCTCCATCCATTCCTCTGCTTCAACCCTGCACTGTCCACTCTTGTCCCCTCTCTTCCTAGCTTAGATTCCTCATCCTTCATCTTTTATTTTAAACTTCTTCTGAGAAGCTCCTCCTAATTCATCAGATCTTCTTCTTATATGCTCCCTGCTCCTTCGCAACATTTTGGCCCCTTTTAATTTTGAAATCAATGCTCTGCAATAATTATTTCCATGTGAGTCTCCCCTGCTAAGCTAGAAGCTCCAGGAGGACAGAGACCATTTTTATTCACACCTCCAGCACCTCATGGGTTTTTTTTTTTTTAATAAATATGAGCTTATTTCTCTGAGTCACCACATGGAAGGTGTGATGGAGCTGGGGGAAAGACGTGAGCAGGGTGCTGTGGAGGGTCGGGGGTGCAAAGCTTGGAGCTGGAAGGTAGTGTCAGAGCTCAGGGATCAGGGAAGAGGACGGAGACAAAGGGTGAAGCCTTGAATGCTGTTCTAGGGAGTTTGATGTTCAGCATCTGGATTGTGAGCAGGGGGGGTGCCATGCGGTGGGCTTCGAGACTTCGGAGGATAGCCACGCCCCCCACCATGCTGCCCAGGAGCCTGCCCTTGCCCTTTCCTTGGAGACTAACTGACCTCATGGCTGTGCCTCCCATTCATACAGGGTGATGGTATTGACAGTTGGGCTACGAGAGGGGATGGAGAGACCCAAGGAAGACCTCTGGGAGGAAGTGGAGGTGTTGAGCAGGATCTGGAAGCACCCACTGCCCACTCAGCTCTGTGGCTTGAGTCTACAAGGGCGTGTGGCATGTGGTGAGGACTTTCAGAGCTTGGGTGAGCTCAGGCAGGTTGTTACCCAGAAGTCGAGGCCCCCCTTTCACATATGAGCTCTGCTCTTAGAATTTCCCATTCTGCCACGCAGAGCAAACCACTGCCCTTCACTGTGACTAAGAAACAGTTGACCGTGTAATGGCCAAAGCACGATCAACATTGCATGGTTTGCTTCTTCTCGGTCTTTCCAAGTTGGCATGGCCTTCCTAGGGGAGATGCTGCTTCAGGGTAGAAGCACGTGTTCCCTATCAGAAATGCTACCCCAGACTTGAGGGAGCAGTTGATGTTCATTACGTGCCTGCTTCCCAGTGCCAAGTCAGGCCTCAGAAAGTTTTCTGGAAGCCTGGAAGCGACACCAACTTCAGGGCCAAGCCCTGGTTCTGGGGTCAGCACCACTCCATGGTTCCTGCAGAGATGGTAGACTATGGAACGTAGGCTTTATGATTTTTGACCTATGTAACATGGTCCACTAACTCTCAGTATCCAATCCATCCTCGGAGGGCACCCCGGAGGTGTTGCCAACGTGAGGGAAGAGGACACTGGGTTTAGCTGCGGCCCTGCTCCACGGTAATCCCTGGGGCCCATGTTTGATGTCTGAGTCTTACAACAAGGCCTATTAAATGCAGCCCCTGGGGGCTTTTCTGGAGGTGATGCAGCTTGGGGGAGAGACACCGATTCCAGCCTCAGCCATGGTCCTTGAAGAGATGGCTTGCCGTGTGGCATATGCACGAGGAAAGATTTGTGTGACGTGGCCCACCACTTCCCAGTAGCCTGGCCAGCTTTGGAGGGCTTCGTGGAACCGACACCACCTTCAGGGAGACCCACCAGCCCAGCCTCCATCACACTGTGTGGTACTGAAGAGATACTCCCCTGTGTTGAAGTTCCTATGTTTGCACGAAGGCCCACCTCTGATCAATATTAAATTCAGTCTCAGAGGTTTTCTGGAGGCAGTGCCAAGACTGGGGATGAGATGGAGGTTCTGACCTTAGGGAATCCATTGACCAAAACGACATCCACCTGGTTTATGAAGATGGCACGGTGGTTACTGCTAAGATCCCATCTGGCCTGAGAGGACCTCCCGGAAATGCCCCTGGCGTTGAGGCAGAGACGGCCGTCAGTCTTTCCTTGTGGCACAGTTATTTTTTTTAATGCTCAAAAAAACTAGCGCTCATGACCTGGGCTTCACGTGCCCCGAGGCTGTTTGCTTGGCCTGCTCAGGATAACTAGACAGGTGTTCTTTTCGGTGGCGCACACGCCATCTTCAATTTCTCATTTACTCTCCACCATCCCCCACACAGTCCTGTTAGCCACATGCCATGCCCAACCTCCCACCACGCCCACCTACCCATTCCCTCAGATCCAACATGGTGCCTGGCACCTAGTAGGCACGTGATTGGTATTTCTGGAATGATGAAATCCAGAACATCGTCCACTTCTGCTCAGTGGGACTTTCAGCCTTGGAGGGCTTCCTGGAGGAGTTGCCAGCTTTGGGGATAAGCCACCAGTTCCAGCGTCTGCGTCAACTCCTGACAGTGGAGACAAGACTCCTAGCCTGTGTGTGCTTGTCGCATGATGCATGTGTTGTACTCGACCTGCCCTCTGATTCCCTCCAGCTCTGGAAGGCTTTCTGGACGTGTCCTCAGCCTCTGTCCTCGGCGTCCCTGTGTGGTACTTGGAGAGATAGTAGACCGTATAGCGTACGCTTTATCTGTGACGTATGTAACACGGTCCACTAACCCTCAGTATCAAATCCATCCTCGAGGCTCCCAGAAATGACGTCGTCTTCAGGGAGGCGCCCTTGGACACAGCATCAGGCCTCTCCATGACACTCGAAGAGATGGTTTTCTGTATGGCATGTTCTTTTCTGCATGATGCGAAATGACATACTCTCGCTCTTCTTATATCAAGTTCTGCCTCGGGAAATCTCACCATCTCTGGGGAGGAGATCTTGATTCTCTTTCTGGGATCAGTGCTGCTCTCTGGCATTCAATGACATGGTTGACTTCGCGACTCTTGTTTAGTATGACACCATGACCTGCTTCTTCTCAGCATCAAATACAGCCTTGAAGAGGTCCCCAGAGGCACCTTTGCAGATGCGAGCCTTCTCCCAGCCATCACTGCCATCGTGCGGTACTTGAAGAAATGGTTTACCGTCCCACATACATTTTGAATATGTATGTGGGACGGTAAACCGCTTCTTGGTATCCAGCCCAGCCATCCAAACCATCCTGGAGAGAGCCTGAAGTTAGAGAAGCGACACTGGTCTCAGGATCCTCCCTGCTCCATGGTACTTGGTGGAATGGTAGACTGTTAGATGTGTACTTAATCTGTTAATGCTTGCGACAGTCTTCTCCTCAGTGTCAAATGCAGCCTCTAAGGGCTTCCCTAGGACAATGGTAACCTCTAGGAAGGTATCCTGTTTCCACCTTGGTGCATCCCCCCGCATAGTACTTGAAGAAATGGTGGTTGGCACCGCGAATGTTCACAAAGGAGGGTTGTTGTTCCACGTTCTGCCTCTCGTCAGCCTCAAAGCTATCCTCAGTTGGCTCCAGGACTGAGTGCCCGTGTAGAGGTGGATATGGGTGCCCGTGAGACGATGCCACACCAGGTACTTGAAGACACACTGACTCGTATTTTTCACTGACGGTGCGTGTACAGTCTATCTTTTTTCCATATCAAGTTTAGTCTTCTCGGGGAAGACGCCCTGGCTCTGGACTCAACATTGCTCCTCCACGAAGATCCGATGGGCCACATATGCTTACAGACGATGTACGGTCCATGGGCCCGCTTCCTCCCCTCTCTCCAACCCAGCCTTGGAGAACTTGCTGAAGATGCTGCCAGTCTGACAGTAGAGTCCAAGCCCTGGTTCTGGCGTCAGCGCCGACCTCACGGTACCTGGAAAGGGTTCAACCGCACTGCATGTGTTTGATTAACAGCGTATGTAACGTGGTCTGCTTCATTTCAGTATCAGATATTCAGCCTCATAGGTCTCCAGGGAGGTCATGTCAACCTCTGGAGACAAGGTACTGGTTCTGGCACCAGGACCGCTTTGAGATACTTAACTAGAAGTTGGCCACGCTTCATACGTCTTACTTACAACGCATGTGACTCAGTCCACCTTTTCATAACAGCCACTGCACATTGGGGGGCTTCCTGTAGGCAATGCTGAGTATCAGGCATGGCGCTCGTCCTGGCGTCATCTCCACTCTGGGTCCTTGAGGTGTTTCTCTGTGCCGCGTCCACCGCGCCTCTAGCAAACATTGCATGGTGGCCTCTTCTCAATACTGCATCTAGCCTCAGAGGGCTTCCAGAAGGTGACACTAATGCGAGGAAAGAGACGCCGGGTCCGACATCAGCCCTTCCCACGGTACCTGAAAAGATGGTTGACCATAGAACATGCGCTGTCTCTGTGTCGTATGTAATGTGGTCCACGTCTTCTCAATATCAAATTCAGTCGCAGAGGGCTTCCCAGAGGCAAAGCCAACTTCGTGGGAGATGCACTGGTCTGGCTTCAGCTCCATTCCACTGTATGTGGAGAGATGGTCGACCATAAAACGTACGTGATGTTTATGACGTATGTCACATGGTCCACTAATTCTCAGCATCAGTCAGCCTGAGGGGACTTCCTTGAGGCCATGCCAACTTGGGAGCAGGGCCTGTGTGGTAGGCGCCATCCAGCACAGATCACGTGCTTTATCCCCCCAACCAACACTCAGCACTCAATCCCAGCCTTACAGGGCATCCTGGAGGTGGTAGCAGCACTGGGCATGGGTTTGTGGTCGTTGCCGCCCTTGCCGATGGCTGATAACTCATGATGCAGATTGCAAGGGCTCCCTGGAGGTGATCCCAGAGGAAGGGAAGAGAGGCGGGGTTGGCGTCACTTCCTGGTATTTGAAGACGCGGTTGACCATGGTGTGTACGCTTTATTTATGACGTAGGACACATGGTCTACTTCTTCTCAATATCACATCTCGCCTTGGAAGACTTCCAGGAGGTGATCTCAGCTTTGAGGAAGAGCCACTGCCCTGGTGTCAGTACTGCTGCTGCTTGGTACTTGGAGAGAGGTGGTCCGTGGCGCGTTCGCTTTATTTATGGCGCACATTACACGGTCGACCTCTTTGCAGTATCTAATCCCGCCTTGCAAGCTTTCCTGGAGCTAACATCAACGGTGGGGTGGGGACACTAGGTCTGCGCTCCGTGCAGCTCGGCAGGGTCTGTTTGTGATGCGTTTGTCTTGTGTGTGATGACAACTCATGGGTGGCAGCCTTATTCTCAGCAGACCACGCTGGCTTGGCGGCTTCAAGGGCAGGGCTGACTTGTGGACGAGCAGAGTGGCCTCAACACGTGCCTGGGTACATGAGATGGTTGACCAGAGAGCACACGCTTTATTTGTGCCGTTTGTGACCTGGTCCACTAACCCTCAGTATCTAATCCCCCCTTGGAGAACTTCCGGAAGAAGTGCCAACTCTGGGGAAGGAGACAGTAAAGCAGGGCCAGCTGGGCTCCGCTAGACTTGGAAGAGAGAGCATCCTCAAGGCGTTCGCTACCCATGTGCCAGATACAGCAAACTTGGACTTGTTTTCAGTAGGCTCTTTCTTTGGAGGGCTTCCCAGATGTGAGGCCATCCAAATTCAGGGGGAGGGGCATGCTGTCTGCACCACCCCAAAGTACTCAAGTGATCCACTGGCCAGGGTGTGTGCACTTTCTTTATGACCCAGGTCACTTGGGCCACCACACCTCCATACCCAGGAAGTCCTTGGGAGGACCTCTGGGGGAGCCCGCCTTGGCTTGGGGCATCCGTGTCTCTATGATAACTGAGAAAAGTTTGCCCTGGGGAGGTGAACTAAAAATGTGGCAGCTTTTATGAGCAGCGTCTCTATAGCCTCAACACCTTCTGGCCACGATGCCAATGTCAGGATGTTGAGGATGCCGTCGGGGTCTGCTCCACTGGGGTACTCGGATGGATGGGTAACGGACGGCATGCATTCATCCAGTGGCTTACACCAGCACTTCAACCACTGCGGTATCCAATTCCATACTAACAGGACGTCCAGGATTGAATGTCAAGTCTGGGGAAGAATCACTGGTGTTCTGGTCAGTGTTCATCCGTGGTACCTGAAGAGAGGTTTTCTGGGTTTCTGTTTCTTTAATGAGGATGAAACACACCTGGTTAACCTCTTTTCCAGTATCAAATCCCATCTTGAAGGCCTTCTGGTCCAGACCTCAGCTTCAGGGAAAGATGTTACTGTCAGCTTCCGCCCAGTGGACAGAAATAAGTGGTTGACCACAAAACCTGTGCCTTATATTTATGACTCATGTCACCTGTTCTACTAACCATCCGTGTCCAATCCGTATTAACAGGGCTTCCAGGACTGGCTGTCAAGTCTGAGGAAGAACCAGTGGCGATTGTATCAGTGTAACTGGTGGTACCTGAGGACAGGTTTTCTAGGTCTCTGTTTCTTTCATGAGGATGGAACACACCTGGTTAACCTTTTTTCCAGTATCAGATCCCACCTTGGAGGCCTTCTGGCACAGATCTCAGCTTCCAGGAAGGGGCGCTGTGGACACGAATTAACGGTTGCCCACAAAGCCTGTCCCATATTTCTGACTTTAATCATCTGTTCCACTAACCATCAATATCTTATCCATTCTTAGGAGTACTTCCCAAGGGGATGCCCACCTGGAAGAAGACTGTGGTCCCGAAGATAGCTCCATGCCTGGAACATGCAGGTAGGTTATCTGTGGCTGCATTTATCTTGGACTTAGCCCAACCCATGTTGGTGAATGCCTTTGGCACAGAGAGCATGCCCTGGACAGTGTACGTGGCCTGGACCACTGCCCCTCAGCCTCTGGTTTATTCTGAAAAGATGTCCTAGACATAATGACATCTTTGGGAAGAAAAGCCAGTTCCGAGATCAAGATGAAGCCTTGGGGTCTCTAGAATTGGTCGGTGGTAGGACCTGTTTATTTCCAACAGGAATTCTGGAGTGGGCTTATTTTAAATCTGGAGGAATGCTTGATTTATGCCAGTTTAGGGGAAAGGGCTTTATCATCAACCCTGGGTCAGGAGAAATAAGCAGAGAGCTGACCGCAGGCCATGTGCTTTACCAGGGACACACCTGGTTCACTTACCATTGTATCTAATTCATCCTTAGGAGGCGATGCTGCTGTTAGGGAAGAAGCTGTCTGTAAGTGGTTCTTCTCTGTGGTACTAAGGAGAGGTTTCCTTTGGTGTACTCGATCTTTAATGACAGGTCATTCCCACCGACCACTCTTCAATATCAAATACCAGCTGGGAAGACTTCCTGAATGAGACAGAAGATGTCAGCTTCATTCCAGGGTGAGTGAGCTGAGACGTCTGCTTCCCTTGATCTGCATGGTGTGTCTGACACTGATGCTTCTTACCCCATCCTTTTCAGGAGGACTTCATGGAGGCGACGCCAACCTCTGGGAAAGGAAGGGGCTCTTGGCCGGCTCTAAAGCGGGGGCACACAGGTAGGTTGTTGGCAGTGCGTTTGTTTCACTGGCAATAGGCTGTGACTCAGTTCTTGGCTTTTTCGTGGCATTTGGAGAAGGGGCACCGGGTTCTTGAAAAGGCCCAGGTCTTTCCACTTCAACCCCACTTGGTTAGATGAGGGTCAGAACAGTTGCGGTGGCAACCATGATCTTTCACATGCGACACAACCAATCTTTCCTCTTAGATGATGCCCAAACCTCATTCCTTCCACCCAGAAAGAGCCCCAAGGGAAAAGAGAGAGAAAGATGAGGAAATGGGGCAGTGGTGAGGTGCCATCACCTCTGATGGATCCAGGGCAGGTGGCTGCTACATTCTTGCAGGCTGGGCACTCTGGTGGCTAAGCAGGGGTCAAAGGCAGACTGTCAGTCTGGAGGGAGGCTGCATGGCCCATGACCCTCTTTGTCCTCTGTTCTAGAGGCCAGCTTCAGAGACAAGGGAGGGCACAATTGCACAACTTTGTAAGAGAAAAGCTGGACTTTTCTTTTCCTTGATTTTTTTTTTTTTTTTTTTTTGTTTGTTTGTTTGTTTGCTAGCTTCCATGTGATTTTAATTAATTTATTTATTTTTGCTGTGTTGGGTCTTCGTTTCTGTGCAAGGGCTTTCTCCAGTTGTGGCAAGTGGGGGCCACTCCTCATCACGGTGCGCGGGCCTCTCACTACCGCGGCCTCTCCCGTTGCGGAGCACAGGCTCCAGATGCGCAGGCTCAGTAGCTGTGGCTCACGGGCCCAGTTGCTCCGCGGCATGTGGGATCCTCCCAGACCAGGGCTCGAACCCGTGTCCCCTGCATTGGCAGGCAGACTCTCAACCACTGCGCCACCAGGGAAGCCCTTTTCCTTGATTTTTGACTCCTGTCTCTCCATGCCTGTTAGGGTGGGCTTACATCCCCACTGAAATGACAAAGAGTCTGAAGAGATCAGTGCTCCCCCTACAGTGAAAAAATTATGGTCAAAGGCATTTTGCAGCAAAACAGAAAAACCAATCCAGATTTGGCACAAACATTTGGTGAACTGACTTCCAGAAATGAAAATTGGTTTTCTTCCTTAATTCTACTGAATCAAATGGAAGGCAGCAGCAGGTGTTAAGTAGTGTTTCATCTGGAGGATGGAGGCCTGGCCCTGTTCCCAGCTGTTCCTACCCTACCTTGGCACTCACTTTACTTATGACTAACCTGATACCATGCATCTGTTTCTAGAACCAACCACAGCTTACCTGGAAGATTACTTGGACCCATAGCCAATTCCATGCAGGGGCCTGGGTGTCGGTCCACTGCAGACCACATCACCTGCCTCTTGACCACAAAATGCGGGATTTATTTGTGAATTCTCTCCTGATGTATTGACCTTGGGGTGCAGACCATTGCTGGGGCACTTTCTGCTGAGGCCTGATGGACTTCCAGAAGGAGACTATGGTTCCCCCATCAGGAAAGCTCCAATTCCTGGAGAGTGGTGTAACTAAATGTTCTCTGTACTGGTGGAAAATATTTCACAAGTGACCTCTTTTCAGTATCAGGTCTTAAAGGGTTTCTTGGCTGACCTCCAGAAACCAACCCAGGACACTCCATTCAGACTCTCCACTTGCATATGACACATGACATCTGGTCTACCCAGGGCCATGTAGACTTGGGAAAACTTCCCGGAGGTGACACCAACGTCGCTGAAGATTCAGCAATTTTGTTTTTGTTTTTGTTTTCGTTTTTTTTGATCAGTGCTAATCCTTGATACTCGAAGGAGAGGTTGTCCGTGTTGTCTTCTCTTTATTTATGATGAAACATACACGGGAAACCTCTTTTTTAGTATCAAATCCCACCCTGGAGGCACTTCCTGTTCCTGATGCAGCCTTCAGGGAAGGGACGTGGTCAGCTGCACTCTGAGTAGGCACAAGGAAGGCGGATTGTGTGTCGTGTGTCGCAGAGTGGGGTGGAGGGTGGCCTTCAGGATCCAGCCCTCCAAGGACAGCTCCTGGAAGGGAAGCCCATTTTGGAGAAGGGCCCGTGTTTCTGTGCTGGAGGGAGGTTGCTCCTTGTGGTCTTCATCTGTTTGATGACTCATGGTGGGTGGTAGCTCTTCAGGGTGAGGTCCTGCTCGGATGGCTTTCTGGACACCCCAGCCAGTCTCCAGGGTAGCTGAAAGGATGGTAGACCGGTGACGTGCACTTCATTTACGATGTAGGTCACCCGTTTGACTACCCATCAGCACCCAGTCCATCTGTGGGATGACATCTTGGTGCACATGGCGACTTTGGAAAAGGTGTAGGAGAATTTGGAGCCAGTGTGAATCTGCCGTATTGAGAGAAGGGCTGCCCTCTTGGCTCCCCCCCAACCCCCACCCCCGCCTTTTAAAAATAAATAGAAGCAGTCGTCAATGAACAATCTCCTCCCCGTCAAATCCTTCTCAGGAGGACGGTTAACCTGCACAGAAAATGTCAGGGAGGAGGCCTTGGTGTCAGTGCCCGCACTGGGGGAGGCCCACCGCACAGCACAGGTTGAATGCAGGATGTGTGTAGTACCTGCTTCAGGGGTCCAGTCTGTCCTCAGGATGGTGTGTGTGTGTGTGTGTGTGTGTGTATGTGCAATAGTACTAATGTTGGGAGCATCTGTGGTTGTGATGTCAACTCTCTTCTATGGGGCCTGAAGAGAGGCTGCCTGATGAACTTGTCATGTATGAGATGAATATCACACGGCTCATCTCTTTTCAGTAGTAAATCCCACCCTGGAGGATGTCCTGGATGTGAAGCCCGATTCCAGGCAGGGCCATTGGTGTCTGTACCACTACTGGTGGGTGAGTGGATGGGGGACTGTCCTCACTGTCCTCACAGAGAGGTTTGGATGTGACCTTCTGGGTCGTTATCACCTAGAATCCAGCCTCTCCTTGGGCGGATTTCAAGTCCATGATCATCACTTGGGGAAGGAGGCTTTGTTGTCATCACCCACCTCCGTGCTGGTTGTCCAGCTTTGCTTGACTTAGATGGACCCAACGGACTGGTTGCTCATCTGTGTCAGATCCTGCTTAAGATGCATTCTGGACGTGACACCAACTTCAGAGAAGGGGTTTTGGAGTCACCATCAATGAAGGTATGGATATGGATGTTTCACTCGAGAACATACGTTCAGCTTAGCATGTGTGTCTCCTGGTCCACTAATCCTAGATATCCTTTCCATCCTTAGGTCGACTTCTGGAGATGAGGCCTACTCTGGGGGGTGAAGGTGGGACTCGACATCTGTCACCCTTCTCTTGGGCTGGCCAGCGCATTGGTCTCACAGTGATCGCAGGGGCCCCAGAAGGTAAGTGGAAACCCAGAGGCTGCTTAAGACTGAAACTTGGAACTGGCACATTTCTGTCCGTGTCTCATTGGCCAAAGCAAGTCACATGGCTAAGCCCAAAGGCAAGGGGTGGGAGGTACACGCCACCCACGAGGAGGTTATGGTGAGGGTGTGGAGCCAGTTGATCAGTCGTCCACATGGGCCACCAAACACTTGCGTTTCATTCATTGTTCATCCGTAACTTATTAACCTCCGGTGTCCCGTCTGCCATGGGGACACTTGTGCAAGCTGAGGCGGTCAGCAAAGGTAAAAGTCAGGATCAAGGTCATTCCCTTTACTTTGAGGCAGTGTTGTCCATGAGCCATCGTCTGTGTTTTGACAATCATGAAACATCCCTTCTGGCACCTGTTTCATGAAGACATGTTGCCTGGTGGGCTAGCAGGACCCGTTTGCTCTCAGGAAGTCCGCCGAAGTGACACTACCGCGGAGAAGCAGAGTTGCTGGACGATTCTGACCTGTGGTACTTAAGGAGAAGTTGCCCGTGTCTTTTTCGCTTTATATGTGACGAAACATTCGCGGTGCACTTCTTTTTCAGTATCCAATTCTGCCTCGAAGACTTCTTGGTTCTGGTGCCAACTTCAGGCAAGGCATGTGGGCACTTGTAGAGGACTGCGGTCAAGATTTTTGCCACCCTGCGGCTTTTCCCTTCCCCAGTGTCCCCTGATTTCTCTCATGCCTGCTACGTGGCTCGGCTTGGATTGAACCTCCCCCCACCACCCTTCACACACACACACACACACACACACACACACACACACACACACACACACACACCAGCCCACGGCTTAGTGAGTTGCTTTATCCCTCCCCCTTTGATGCTGTGATCGGTTCAAAAATGGACCCTTAACTCCACTGAGTCAATGAGATGCAAGATGTTTGCTGAGGCTTCTGGGAAAGGAGCTATCTTTCCCTTCCCTGTGAGAGCTGCCAGAGTAAACCATCTATGTTCCCTTCAGCCTTGTGATGTGATAATGTGAGCCTTGAAGCTCCTACAACTATTTAAAGATCAAGAGGAGAGTGCCTGGGACTGTGCATGGGGATGTTATGCAGACTCAGAGGAGGAAACCTGTACCACAAAAGGCATATTGGGTCGTTAGAAAGGAAACAGGACCTGGGAGACATTGTTTGAGCCCCTGGATCAAACCCTGCCTGAAGCTTGCCCTGCCTCAGCACTTTTCAGTTGTATAAGCCTATCAGTTATATAAAGCATATAAATCCCTTTATTGTTTAAGCCAGTTTGAGTTGGGTTTTATCTTACTTGGGATATAAACAGTGATACCACAGTGCTGTGGTGATTGGAAAACCTGCATTTCTTTTCAATTTTATGTGTCTCTTGGTTCAGCTATCTTCAATATCCCAAGGTGGGTTCTTGGCGAAAAGTGACTTTTTCTTGTGGGCTTACTGTGTTTGTTTGTACTTCAAAAGTGTTGTCCTCGTGGTTTAACTTCTGGATGACAAATAATGCCTGATTAATGTGTTTTGTGTCCAGGGAAGGGCCATTGACATGGGCCCCTCTCCAGGAGACCTGAAGGACGGTGGACCCCAGAGCATCTCCTCTGCCTCCTTCACCCCCAGGGTCCCCTTCTCCCTGGGAGCACTTCCTGGAAGTGACAGTGACTTTGGAGAAGACATCATTTCCTCGCCCCTGCTGATCTGTGGCTCTCTGTGATGGGTTTGCTGTATTTGTCACAAGTCATATTGAATGGCCGGCATTATAGAACTAAACCTCGTCTCAAAGGAACCAGGAGTGCCTGTAAGGAGTGGATACTGGAGTCAGAACCATGCCAGGAGCACGGAGGGATGGTCCAAGGACCGCAGATGCTGCTTCGGTGGCTTGTTTCACCTAATTCGAGGTCCGTGGTCTCCCATTTCTCGAGAGGATGCCTTACTGGAACCACTGACTCACAGAGGAGATTTTCTTTCTGGGTCCAAGACCATCCCGTTTCCTCTGAAATGATGCTCTCCCTCAACCTCTGTGGAGCTGATATCAAACAGTTTGGAATCCATCTGCCCTGATTATTGAATTCCGCCCATGAGCCCTTCCTGGAATCCTGAAGCAGAGGGGGGCTGGGTTGGTTTGCTTTATCCATGATGACGACCGCGCAGTCTGCCTCTGCTCTGTGTCAACGTCACCTGCGAGGGCTTCCCAGACGCTGCAGGCAAGGAGTGCCATCTGCCTTCTCCAGGGTGAGCAGATGCCCCATTGCTTTCGAGCACACGTTGAACACACGGTGTTGGCCACGGCCTGGCCACTGCGCCCTAACACTCAGTATCCCTTCCACACAGGTGGACCACTGGCCGTGAGCACGGTGCCTGCCCGCCCATCAGTGCTGATCTCTGGTACCTGAAAAGAAGTCGCCCATGTTCTTTTCGCTTGATACGTGACGAAACAAACATGGTGCACTTCTTTTTCGGTATCAAATCTCACCTTGAGGAGCTCCCTGGCCCTGATGGAACTTTGGTGTCACTGCCTCTCTGGGTATGTAAGTGGAGGATTGCCCCTTGTCCACTGGGTGATGGCACACTTAGTGTCCAGCCGTCCTCGGTCCGAACGCAGGCAATGCCTGCCTCTAAAAACGGGCACGGATGGCGAGGCCTTGATCATATGTCCACTCCCCTCTGCAAGGGAGGCTGGGGAAACATGTTTCCCGGTTCTGTTGCTAAGAATTTCCCCCAGCATTTGAGAGGGGTTCAGATGAGAGCAGCCCGCCCCCGAAATAATACAACTAAATAGCAGCAGTGACAACAAAAGCACGGAGCCGATGGAAACGATCCACCGGACCTCTCCGGAGATGGAGGTGCATGGTGCCCAGGTGCCTGGCTGTTAGCTGTGATTGTCACCTTGGGGACTGTCACCCACACATCCAGAGTGGAGTTGATCGGGGACACCTGCTGTAGTGGAGGCTGGAGGTCCCCGTGGTTCTGGGAGAGCGGTTTTCCCAGGGCAGCCGTTTCGTTGGGACTAATTCTGCTCAGCCCACCTCTTTCCAGGTTCCAGTTCTGCCCCGGAGGGATGTGCTCCCAGATGCCAGAGAAGGGACGTTGGTGTCAGCCCCCAATCGCGACCAGCACGTGGACATGCCTCCCGAAAGACGCTGCTGTCCGGTCTTTTAGCCTCAGTGCTCCATCCATTTCGAGGCTGTCTTCCTGTAGGAGGTGCCACGGGGCTCCAGGGACCGTTCTGTTCTGTGGTACTTGAAGAGAGGTTTTCCCAGGTGAATTCGTTTTCTTTACGACGAATCAGTCTTGGCCAACCTCTTTTCAGTATCAAATCCAACGTGGAGGAGAGGCCGTCGGAGCTGGGACTCTTGGTGTCGGCGGGTCCGTAGGGTAAGTGGCCGGTTGCTGCCTACAGAGTGTTCTAGTGGCAGTCTGGTCACCCGGTCCCCTAACGCTCAGCATCTGTCTTCCCTAGGAGGAGTTTCTGGAACTCTGCCAGCTGCGACCAGAGGCCTTAGGGTTACTCTCGGTGCTATATTTTGGTACTAGAAAAGAGGTTATCCGTGTTTCTTCGCTTTATTTATGCCGAAAAATACGGGTGCACTTCTATTTGAGTATCATACCCCATCACTGAAGCCCAGCACTGACTTCCATGAAGAGATGTTGATGGCAAGCCCCATCGGTGGCACTTGGGCAATGCTGGCCTCAGCGGATGCCTGTGTAATGGTTGGCTCCTGCCCCACCCATCCTTGGGGGCCTGTCCTCCTTCAGAGACCTTCATGGGGGCAAAAACACCCTGGGAGAAGAAGAAGCTGTCATCTGAGGTCCGTCGAGACAGGCTGTCCAAGATGTGGTCTACACAGTTTACCTGTTTTACTAAGTGTAGTATCACCCTTCTGGATGATGGGAAGGTCCTGATGCGGGAGCACTTGCCGGGGTTTCTGAACCGAGATACAGGGCAGCTGGGCATCCTGGGTCGGACACGTCCCACCTGGCCCCAGAGCCCTAGCGTCTCCGCAGCCCGGAGGACCTCCTGGAGGGGATTCTGGTTCTGAGTCGCCTGTGGAATGTGGACAGTTGCCCGATGATGCCTTTGTCCTATGCCCAAGGAGACATGAAAGGTACAGCTTTCAGAACTGAGCCTCTTTTCCCACCTTGGAGGCCATCGGCATCCTGCAGCTGATGTCAGGGAGGGCCACTCATACCTGCACACCCAGGTATGTCAAAGGAAGCCTCGGGGGGAGCATGAGAACTTTGATAGCGTCTGTTCTCTGTGCATGAACCCTCACCGTCCATTTCCTTTGCAGGAGGAGGCCCTGGCAGCTGGAGGAGAAGCGTGTCACAGAAGCTGGTCTGAGATGTTCGAAAGGAGGTTGTCCGTGATGTATTTGCTTTATTTGTGGCAGATATTGCACGGTTGATCTCTTTTCTTCATCAAATGCCTTCTTGAAGGACTCACTGCACGTGGGGTCATGTTCGGGTGGGGGGAGGGAAGGGGGGAGGTGTTAGCCCCTCTCTGAGGGCAAGCAAACAGATGGTTGACCAGATGACGAGTGTTCCTCTTTTGTTTATTTTTTTATTTTGCGAATTAAGAATTTATTTAATGAATCACCCTATCACCCTGTTTCTTAAGGTGAATCTATCAATGTGAAAAATGAGGTTGTGTAACACCGATTTCTTTGAAACAACTGACCAATAAATGTGAACAAAAACTTGTTTAACACGGTTTTCAGATTTTAAGATGAATCCTGAAATATACACCATCCAGCCCCTTGGTTTCCAAAGCTTAACCTCTAAAAGAACAGATGAACCACGGGACATACCCTGAACAAATTATAATGATAAAGATGAGATGATATGGGAATTTTTATGACTATGTGGCAGGTGTACTGATGTTTCAGTACATAACTTATTTTCATGTAAAATAAAATAACTTTATTTTAATAATAACTTTTTGAAGGGAAAATACCAGCCTTCTTGGGAAAGTTACAATTTCCAAATGCTTAACAGAAAGAGACCACGAGGTCTTTACACTCTCTCCAAATGTCCCTATATCCTATCCTATCTCATCGAATTGTCTCTGACTTACCTTTCTGTTGTTTTCCTGGGGGCCAGACTGCTGTTATTAACACATACTTCTATCTTAAGCTTGGAGGGGGTTCCTCAAGATTTGTGGGCAAGTGGTTTATTCAAGGAGAGCTCTCCGGGAAGGTCATTCCAGGAGGAAGTGGGGGTAACAGGAGAGGGAGGGGGTTAAGCGAAGCAGTGAGTAGACACGGTTCTCAGCTCACAGGCCCTTGGTACCCCAGCTGGCATTTTAGCTTTAGCAGGACGCTTACTGTGTGATGCCAGCTTCTTGGAAGAGACAACAGGTAGGCTGACATTGCTTTCCCAGGGTACCTGAAGAGGAGTTCCTTAGCTAGTCACTACATCTGTCCCAAATCTCACCTGGCTGCATACCGTTCAATTTTTTTTAAAAAAACCCAACTGGGAATTATTCCTTGATAGCATGCCCTTCTCATTCATGGCCATGCTTGTTAGAACCGCTCCTGGGTACATGAACGATGTTGGCCCCAGACTTAGACCCTCCGATCCCCTAACCAGCTATGTGTCTCACTTATTCTGGACAAGGCTTCATGGAGAAAGCACCAACCTGGGCGGCGTGGCATAGCTCTCGATGGTGCATGAAGAACACTGGGCCCCGTGTGTTTGCTTTGTTTACGACAAATGATGCTTGGGGGGACTTCGGGGGATCAGGATTGCTTCCTCAGCAAGTCTCAGCTGCAGGGGAGGGGCTGTGGCTCTGCAGATGATGGGGGTGACCTGGTCCACCCTCCTTGGGATCCATTCATCTCTAGGAGGAGTGCCTGACTCACCCTTGTGACAGGCACTGCTTTTTCAGGTCACGGCTTTTTTGAACCAATTCCAACTTTAGAAAAGCAATACTGGAGTTGGGTGCCTCTTTGTGGACTATGAACAGAGGGGCGACCGCAGAACGTGTGCTTTGTTTCTGAAGAATGCCGATTGGCTCATTTTTCTTCAATACTGAATCTGTGTTTAGGAGGACCTCCTGGAGGTGATGGTAACCTTGCAGAACAGGGACTGAGTCTGGGATTATTGCTGATTTATTGTTTGCTTTTGGAGGCGCGCTTTACCAGAAATTCACAGCACCTATTTCGGTAAGTCCCTGTATCCCCCAATCCACCTGAAAAATGACTTTTCTGGAAGTTGTGCAATTTTTTTAGTGGGGGTGGTGGTGGCGTGGTGGCTGGTGAACATCATGCTTTGCTGCCTCTTGGTTGCTTTTGAAGAGATATTGTTTGTGATCTATTTGTCTAATATACCCAACAGCCTGTCCTGCCGACTTACCCACTCCTGCCCATTGGGACCTTCCAAACACCAGTCTCGCTTTCTGGAAGGTTCTTTGATGTCCTCATCCCTCCAAGGTATGTGAAAGGCTGCTTGACTGTCCTGCACACTTTTCTATGCCCTGTGTCATCGGGTGCCTCAGGAGGGCTCCATGGAGTTGGCCTTGACTTTAGGAACTTCCTAGGATTTTGCTCTTTCTTTCTATGATCTTTTTTGGAACTTAAAGGATGGTTATTCCTACTGTATTTGCTTTATTTATGGTGACTTTTTGAAGTACATCCACTTTTCCAGAATGAGACTCTGCTTTTCCGGGCCCCATCGGGGAGGAGACATCAGGGTTACCCTCAGCAGGGGAGTGACATTAGGGCAGACCCCAAGCCACGTGCCTCTGAATCAGGTCCATCATTGGGAGCCCAAGAAGCTGGGGTCTGATGTCATAGTTCCTTCATGGAGCTTAGAAAGGGCTCGACTGCCCAAAGTTGTTTTTATTCTGGCTGACTCGTGTTGTGGCTTGTGCTTCCCAGGGCTGCTCGATGTTTGATATTCAAAAAGTGGATATTCCTTCTGTGTTTACAGGATTTACGGTTAAGCATAGAGGAAAATCCACATTTTCAGTATCTAAAGTTGCTTTGAAAACATTTCTGCACACAAAATCCCCCCTCAGGGAAGAGAGAAGAAGGTTAACGCCCCCCCCCCCCAACACACACACTCTCACACACACACACACTCACACACACACTCACACACACACACACGGAGGGAGTGATTGGAAGGCGGACCCCAACCCCTTTCTCCCTTAGTGATGGGACAGGTGACCTCCCCGAGCTCGCCGTTGTGGCCGCCAGCTCCGCAGGCCCGTGCCCCGTGTACCTGTCCTGTGTCACCTTTATTTTTGGCGGATTGTGCTCAGGTTCATGCTTTCCGGGACTAAATCCTTCTTTGGTATTTAAAAGGTGGATATTCCTTCTATGTTTATGTTATTTATGGTTAAACATAGAGGAAATTCCACGTTTTCAGTATCAAATGCTGCTTGGAAACTTTCCTGGACTGAAATCTCCATCAGGGAAGCCAGGTGGGGCTAAGCCCCTCCAGGGTAAGTGGAAGTCGGTGGACCCCAGCACATGAGATCCATTCGCGCCATATGTCTGTGGACCACCCGCTTGTCTTGGGGAGACCCTTCCCGCCGAGCTGCCGACTAGGGGGAGAGGCTGGGGTCCCGGTTTCTCCCGGGCAGCTCAACGGTCTTTGCTGTGCGCCGTGACCCTAATTTCGGATGGACGGTGCCTGGGGTCATGCTTCCCAGGATTCATCCTCTTTGGTATTTAAAAGGTAGATTTTCCTTCTATGATTACGTGTTTGATGGTTAATCATAGAGGAAAATCCACATTTTCAGTATCAAATGCTGCTTTGGAGACATTGTCGGGACTGACACGGCAGGCAGGGGCGTGAGGCAAGGCTGAGCCCCCAAGCCGGGTGAGTGGAAAGATGGTGGGCCGCAGAACATGGGCTTCGTTCGTGCCATCTGTCTGCCGACCATCACCTTTAGAAGCCCCCTCTCGCTGAGGAGCCCACCGGCCAAGGAGGTCGTGGCGTGTGGTCACAGCTCTGCCACGGGACTGGACACAGCTTCCCTGGCCGTCTTGCTTCCGCTTTTGGTGAATTGTGCACATTGGTCCTTTCCAGAACTCCATCTTTCTTTGGTATTTAAAAGGTGGATATTCCTTCTATGTTTACGTGATTCATAGATAATCATAGAGGAAAATCCATGTTTTCAGTATCAAATGCTGCTTTGGAAATATTTCTGGAAGAGACTGGAGGGCCAGCCTCGCTCCCGGCCCCCTGGGCCTGGCAGGCGGAAAGATGGCGGGTGGGCAGCAGGCCGTGTCTTAGTTAAGGACGGTTGCCTGGGGGTCTTCCATACTCAGGAGCCATTTCTGGCCAAGCAGCCCACCCAGGGAAGTTTACATTGTGGGTCTGCCGTCTGCTTATCCGTGGAGGCTTGTCCGCCAGATGTGACTCTCATGTTTGATGACTCAAGCACAGATTCGAGTTCTCCTGGACAGAACCCTTCTTTGGTATTTAAAAGGTAGATTCTCCTTCTATGAGTACATTATTTATGATTAATCATAGAGGAAAATCCACGTTTTCAGTATCAAATGCTGCTTGGAAACCTGCGAGGATGTGACTTCGCCATCAAAGAAGAGGTGGCGCAGGGGTGTCCTGTGCTTCGTGTGAGACGTGCGGCCCGGCTGACTTACCCTCGGCCTGGTTGTGTTGTCTCGAGGCTGTGCTCTCAGGGTTACTTCATTGACCTTGAATGAATTTTATTCTCTGTGTGTTCACCATGTTTATAATGCATTTTCCAGAATCCCGTCTTCTGCAGTAATCTTAGAGATTACCTGGGTAGGCTGTCAGTGTTAGGAAGGGGCACTGGTGGGGGTACCATTTCTGGGCATACGGAAGGAAGGGATGCGTGATTCACCCACGGGCGGGAACTCCGCATGCAGCCATGTGTTGCTTGCTCGCTAACCCTGCAATATCCAATCTGTTTATCTTAGGCTCACTGCTGGAGCTGAGGCCAACTTTGTCACCATGAGAGTGGCTTTCCCACCAGTGGTGTTGTTTGCTACTTGAAGAGAGATTATCCTTCCTGTGTTTGCATTCTTTGTAATGAATATACAAAGGGCAAGTTCTCTCCGAGGAGCAAATGCCTGCCTGGGAAGACTTCCTGGAGACGAGGCTGACCTCTGGGAGCATCAGAGGGCAGAACCGCCGCAGGGTAGGCAAATGCATGGTTGACCATGGGGCATGTGCCTCTCTCTTACTGTTTGTGACCTGGTCTCTTGCCCCCCTCATCCCCTGCATCCTCCCGAGAACTTTCTGGAACAGATGATGGCTTTGGAGAGGATGCAGTGGTTTCCTTTTCAGAGCTGCTTTTCTGTTTAGAACGTGGTGCCTTCCTTGGCGGGCCTGTTTAGTGTAATGACGAAGCACCCGTGAACTGTTACTCTGGCCGGTCTCCCCAGACATGATGCCAGTGTATCTACCAGATATGAGAAAGAAGGGTCAACAACAAGCCAGTGTCGGCTTCATCCTTGGGTCATCTGGTCTACCCACTCTCCACACCCAGGCCATCCTTGGGCTGACTTCTGGGCCTTAACGTCCATTTGAAGGAGGGAATGGGTGCCGCTGCCAGTCCTGAGTAAGGGAACGGGGTAGCCCCAGAGCACCATGTTTTATGGGACCTGCCGTGGGACCCTAAGCCCCCGTGCTCTCTGGGTCTTTAGGCCTCCTCTTGGCATCATTGCCAACTGTGATGGGAGGACGCTGGGACTGCTGATGTCTTTATCTGTTTCATTAGATAGAGTTGGCCCACGGGGACTCCATTTTCCTTCGGTGAATCTTGCTCTAGTCAAGTGCTTTTGAGTAATAGCTCAGGTGGCTTTTTGAACACAATGCCAAGTTCAGGGGGAGGGACACTGGTCTTAAAGCTGCCATACGATTTGTGGATAGGGGTGGATCGTGGAATGTGTTGGTTTTCTCTTTTGCTTTTTTTCCTTTAACGATGCATGCTATTGTGTCTTCTAACCGCAGCAGCCAACCTGTCACCAGGGGGACTTCCTGGAGGGAAAGGCTTTGGGCAGAGGGCGGTTTTGCAGGCTCTGAAGGAATGTCAGCCAGCTGACACTTGCTGTCGAGTCACACAGGATCACCCTGTCTTTGGGAGACAGTCCTATCTTGGAGAGACGCTGGGAAGTACAGCCCATCCCAGGGCTGGGTCACAGTGTGCAGGGTCAGTGTCGTCACCGGCCCCTCCCCCTTGGTCTCAGGCCCCGCAGGAGGCGAAGCCCCCTCTGGGGAAGGTACGGCGTGGTCCTCACCGGAGCTGCTCTTTGGTACTTGAAGAGAGGATACCCTTTGTATGTTCACTTTATTAATGGCGAATATACAGAGGGAGACTCTTATTTGCGTATCAAACTCTGACCGGGAAGGCGCTTGGACCCAGCTCCATCTTCAGGACAGAGACACTGTTGTCAGCCCCTCTCAGGTATGTCCTAGCTTTCCAGGCCCTAACGTGGGCTTCGGCTGTGATACGGGCCCCAGGTCCTCCTCTGGGGGACTCCCCGGAGGCTATGCCATGCTGGCAGGGGACAGGGGTGGCCTTTTGTGCATGCTGTCTATTGTCTGCACTGACTTTAATGGCGGTTTGCTTTTTTAAAGATGATTCGTGCGTGGACCTGCCCTTTGTCACTACCAGATCATACCCTGGAGGCTTCCCGGTACAATGTCAAGCTCAGGAGAGAGACCTTGATGTCAGACCCTTTCAAGGGTAACGCATGAGTGACGGTGGACCACAGGGCTCTGGCTTTATTTACGATGGTTCCAAGCAAGTTTGACCAACCCCTGCAAGTCCATCCTGGAGGGCTTCCTGGAGGTGGCACCCACATGGGGGGAAGAGGCTGAGATTTGCTCATCAATGCTCCTCTTCGGTGTTCGGGAGGACACCCTCCTGCTCAAGGTCCCTGAGCTGAATCTGTAAGAACTATTTCTGTTAGTGATTTGTGGCTCCAGTCCTTCCTGGAGACAGTGTCCTCCATGGGAACTGCCCGGCTCTGGGGAAGAGCCGTGGGAGCCGTCGCCCTGGGCCAGGTACGTGGATGCTGAAGGTCAGAGGGAAGTGCTTTTGTCTCGATGTTTGTTCTCTAGTCCTCTGACCTTCCTGCATTCCGTTCGTCTCTAGGACGATGGCCGGAAGACGAGGGCTCTGGTTCTGCATTTGTGGAGACATTTCTTGGGCCATATGACCGTCCACTTGGCACAGCCTGACCGCCCTGGGGGGTCCTCAGGCCCTGAGGCCAGCACTGGGGAAGGGGACTGCAGCGGCGGCTGTCAAGGAGAGGGAATGTCGTCTGTGAGAGGTGGGCACCTCACCCGGGGGATGAGTTAGGTCACCTGCTGGCCGGTAGTCTTCAGTTTCTTCTCCTTCCATAGGGGCCTCCTGGGGGGTAGAGGCCGCTGTGGGGAAGCGCTCGTGGTCTGCTGTCTCCATTTCCTTGTGGTACGTGGAGTTTGACTCCTTTTCAATGTCAGCTCTTTCCTAGCATGGCTTCCTGGGCGTAATGCCAACCTCCGGGGGGTAGGGGGTGTGGGGAGGAGGCTGGTGCTAGAACAGGACATTGATGGCCACACCCCTGTGGGAGGTATGAGGGTGACCACAGGGCCTTTGCGTTATCTACGATGCAAATTCGCCCAATCCCCTTGCCCTCAGTGCATTATCAGGAGAACTTCTCGGAGGAGGTGTCCAGGCTGGTTCCACCCCCAGCGTTGTTCTGCAGAAAGTGAGAGGCTAGCTGAGCTCTGGGCACACTCTTGAAGGTCATGGGATTGATCTCCGTTTCAGGAACAAGTCTTAATTTGGAGTGATTCCTGGAAATGAAGCTGATTTCAGTGAAGGAGCACTGGCTTCTGCCCCTCCCCAGGCTAGTGGGATGGAGAGCAGACCAGTGGGCACACACCTGGCAGGAGGTGTTTGCCCCCTGGTCTCCCGATCCTGCATCCCCCACCCCCTCCCTAGGATGTTTCCCGGGAGACGAGGCCAGCTCTGTGAATGGTAGCGATGGACCTGCCCAATGTTATTGTTTGGTACTTAAAGCGAGGTTGCCCTTTGTATATTCGGTTTTTTGACATAGAATATACAAGGGCAAGCTCTCTGTGAGTATCAAACCTTGGACCCAGTCCACAGGCAGCGAGGGATTCGGTACGTGTGTGCATGACCTTGTGCCCATTTGGTGTGTGGCATATCGCTTTAAGGTCACCACTTTGCAGAGGTGACTTCTCAGGCACACGGCTGACTTCAGAGAAGGCGGTGGCCCCCTGGGAACGTCACCCCTCCCAGGACTGCATTGGCGGGGGCGGGGGTCAGGAGGCATGCACTGCGTGTGTGGTCCGGGGCCCGAGACGGCCAGGTCGGCGCTTGTGTGGGCGGTGGTTGCATCATCACTGCACGTGTATGCTGGGTGCCCGTGAACTGATCCACTAACCCTCAGCATCTAATTCATCCCCAGGACTGCGCCTTGAAGACATGCCAGGTCCTCCCAAGGCGGTGGCTTTCTTTTCCGTGCTAACCTTTGGTACTTGGAGAGTGGTTACCCCTGTCCTGTTCGTTTTACTCGTGTCGAATCGTACAGGGTCATCCACTTTCTCAGTATCAAGAGCGCAGACCGTAGAGTCCGATTTCCTGTGTTTGGATCCCGCCTCTGACACTTACTAACTGGGCAACCTTGGGCAAGGATTTCATCATGCCGTGCTGCTGTTGTGGAAGGGGAATTGGAGAGCTGCTGGGGGCTGAATGAGTTAAGACTTGTACCCGGCTTAGAGCAGAGTCATAGCCAGGACTCCATGTGCTAGGAAACTGTTGGTAATGGTGATGTGATTATTAAAATCTCTCCTTGGTGTTTTGGAGCAATGTTGAGATGTGGACAGCAAACTCCCCCCGCTCAGGTATGTGAGTGGATTCTCCAGCCCAGAGTCTATGCTGTATTCACGATGGGGGTGGCCTAGGCTTTGGAAGTACAGCAGCGAAGCCCTTCCCGTGATAGCATTCAGAAAAGGAGGCCAAGTGCAATGGGGGTCGTTAGGCCCACGACAGCGGGGCCACTGAGAGCGTTCGCTCCAGGGAAGGGGGACAGTCCTTGGATACTCGGCTGAGCCACCCTCCGCCCTCTGCAGGACGCTAGGGTGTGGTCCCTGAGCAGGGCGAGGAGCAGCTCTGTGCCACCTCCCCGGTGCCCAGAGAGACGTGGCCCACGATGCACGCTTTGCGAGTGTGTGCGTGTGGTGTGTGCACGCCTGTGTGTGTGTGCCTGGGCTTGCTGAGTTGCAGTCGCTGACCGTCCTTGAGCCAAAGACCTGGAGGTGCCGGTGTTCCCGTCCACGTTGCTGTTTCATACTTGGGGAGAAATTATCCTTGGTGTGTTCGCTTTATTTGTGATGAATCATACAAGGACAATTTCTTTTTGAGTATCAAATCCTGCCTCGGCGGACTTCCTGGACCCTGTGATCAATTCCATAAAGAGTCGCATGTGTCGACCCCTTTTGGGGCTCCTGCCTGGCTGGGGGCTGGGAGAGCTTGCAGTGGCTCGTGCTGGGGGACCAGTGCTCTAACCTTCAGAACCCTGGCCACAGGGCCAAGCTTGGCAAGGGGCCGGTGGGCTCCCTGGTGCTGCTTTGACCTGCATTGGTCATGGGTATGTGTTCAAGGCTCATCAAATCCTGCTTCTTGAAGGTCCTGCTTGGACACCAAGCCGACTTTAGGGTCAGGTCATTGGTGTCAGCTCCCCTCCCCCACCTGAGGATGTGACGGACCCCCAAGCATGTGGCTGACTCAGTGACTGAAGCTGACCCGCTAACCATTGTCTGGCCCACCCGAGAAGAACTTTCTGGAAGGGACACTGACCTTAGAGAAGACGCCAAGCTCTTCTGGATGGCACAATTCTTTGGTGTTTAAAGAATGGTTGTCCGTAGTATGGTCTCTGTATTTATGGTGATTAATATCGGACAACCATTGTTTTAGTATCCAAATTTGCTTCACAAGTTTTCTCGAGCAAGGTGCCGACTTCAGCAAGAGGACGTGGGGGCCTGCCCCACCATGGAGCATGGCTTTATTGACAATCTGTAACAACTAATTCAGAATGCACGCCAGCAGTGCGATGCCCTTGAACTAATACACACCAGCTTTGGGGCGGACCTACAGTTCGGGTGCTCAGGGCCATTTGGAAGATGCTGATAATTATTCATCTGTCTTTCTCTTCTTGTTATTCAATCTCAGCCATGAGGAATTCCTGGAAGAGAGGGTGCTGTCAAGTGTCTCTCTAGGCAGCTGGAAGGTGGACTGGGGCGTCTGGGTCCCACACCCCCTGATCTTTGGCATAAATTCTGAGCATGGAAGACGTCCTAGAGGAGGTGCAAAATTAAGGAAAACACAGTCCATTTCCTGCCACCACCATTGTTTGGTCCTTCCAAGGAGCTGTCTATTGAATGTTCCTTTTATTCTTGATGGACATGGCATGGCTACGTGCCTGTTTCTGGATCCACCTCATCTTAGAGACACTCACATGGAACACAGACCCTGGGAATAAGACACTGTGGTCAACGGCACCTCTGGGGTGTGTGCGTGTGTCTTTGTGTGTGTGTGTGTGTGTGTGTGTGTGTGTGCGCGTGTGTGTGGGCATGTGTGTGTGAGTGGGTGTATGAATTGTTGGCTAGAGGGGTGTTTCCCAAACTTTAACATGCTTCTAAGATTTTCATCACCTAGGGATCTTGTTAAAAGGCAGATTCTGATTCAGGGACCAAGATTCTGCATTTTTAGCAAGTTCCCAAGTGATGCTAATGCTTCCGGTTGGTGGACGACACTTGGAACAGTTCTGGGAGACGTTGTGCTTTCTTTGTGATGTGTGTCCCCTGCTTCCTACCTTGCGTACGTCCCCCACCATGAGAGCACGCCCCAGATCAACGCGTTGCTCTTCGGTTTGTGAACAATGGCTGTATGCGAAGGGCTCTCTTATGCATAAGCGTCATGAGATTACTCTTCCTTAGAATCAAATCCTGCCTCAGAGGGCTTTCCGGATACAAGACCCGCGTCAGGCAGAGGCCACCAGTGTCAAGACTCGTCAGGGACCAGGCCGACAGCCGTACTGATGACCGGGGCCATCAAATTCTGGGATTGTCCATTTCCAGTCAGTCCGGAGCAGCATTCCTGGGACCGAGGCCATCTTTTGGGGAGCCCCTATCTTGGGGATCCATGATGCACTCCGTTTCATCAGAAAAGGTATTATCATGATGGCTTTGCATTATCTGTGATGCATTCATCTCCTGGTTTCTTCTTGTCATCAAATCCCACCTCTCAGGAATCCCTGGAGAAGGTTTGGTTGTTGTTGTTTTCAGGACTGAACCCGCTTTGGAAGTCTTTCTGAGCGTGGTTCCGACTCTGGGGTTTGGACTTTGGTGTTGGGGCCCAGGACCCGGGTACGGGGATGGAGGATTGATGCCGGCACGTGGGCTTTCTTTACAGGATCTGAGCTCCCGGCTCCCTGCCCCCTGGGATTCAGCTCATCCTAAGAAGAACCTTCCGGAGGCAAAGACGGCCGACGGTGGGGAAGAGGCCGTGGTTTTCGTTTCAGAACTATTCAGGGATATTTGAGGAGAGGTTATCCGTGTTATGTTCGCTTGGTTCATCATGAATAATACATGGATAACCTCTTTTTGAATATCAAACTCTGCCTCGAGGGCCGCCCGCACAGGAGACGTGAGAGCGTGTGCCTGGTGGGAGCTATCAGCCCGGGGCCCGGCTGAGCCGTGGAAGGCATGCTTCCTGGACGGGAGGCTGGCCGTGGGAGGGGCCTGGGGTTGCTTTGCAGTGGTTTTGCAGTGAATTTGATGTGTTTTTACGATTTGGACGAAGTCACCCAGCCTTTCAGCCCAGCCTGCCTTGGGGTGAGGGTGTGACGCAGGGTCGGCTCCAGGGACGGGACCGCTGAGTCCATGTCACTGCAGGGCCAGTCAGTGGGTGCCTGACGGCTGAGCCTTCAGGGGAGGAGGGAGTGAGAGCTCTCCCCGGCCCTGATCCTCCAGACCCCGTCCTTTGCAGGGTGGCTTCCCAGAGGCTATGCCGGCCCGGGTGGAGAGGCTGTGGTTTCTGCTCCCTTGGGACCTTGAAGGAGCGGTCACTTCCTTCACGAAGATTCCTCTGAGGGCAATCTGTTTTCGAGGGTCAAGTCCCACCCAGGACCGCTCCCCAGAAGCAGGGCCACCATCCGTCTCTCCAGGTGTGTGAAAGGCAGGCCATCCTCTGCTCGCCTCCCTGTTTCTCGCCAAGGTCACTGACCCCCGTGTCCGTTTGCTCTTCAGGTGGATTTCTCCGAGGCACTGCCGGGTTCCTATCCCTCCGCGTGGCCCTTGAAGAGACCGGCTTGGGCCCGCATCCCCTTCCCTCACTCAGGAGGAGGACTGGCCAGCTGATGCCTCTGCAGCTCTGCCTCAGGGCGCTACTCGCACGCAGTGCACCCCCTGGGACTGCATCTCCCCTGCTTACGGGGGCGGGAGGCTGGCCCAGATCCCCAGTTTGGTGGAGAATGGTGGCTCCTGTGCCCTGCCACCTCTGGGATCTTGACTGTATGGACATCCTGGGGCTGCCGCAAAGCCCTGCTGCTCCCGTCTTCCTGGCTTTATTGGCTTTGCGGCGGCCGGCACAGCGGAGTCCTTTCATGGCATCAGTTCAGGATGGACGCCCGCTGGGGATGCCAGCTTCACAGTAAGAGAACTGTCCACCTCCCCCTAAGGTACGTGACTGCAAAGTTGACCCCAGGGCATGCCCTGGATGGAGGCACGTGTCCTCAGTCCACGAACCCAGAGAATGCCTTCCATCCTCAGGTGACACCCCAGAAGTGACCCAAGATTTGGAGGCGAGACGCCGGCGTTCTTGTCAGCATCCATGCGAGGGGCCATTGCGGTGCTCATCCGTCGTCTGTGGCGGATATTCTGGTACCATGGAAGACTGAGTGGTGGTATCCCACCTGTAGGGCGGGGATCTATGGCAGCCCCCTCCGCGGGTCCACAGGCAGAGGGTGGGCTGTGAGGACCCCCAGGCCCTCAGAGCACAGTCATGCGTAGGGGACCTCAGGGGCCAGGCTGTTTCAGCACTCAAGTTCACTACATCTCCCTTGAAGAGGCTTTTGGTCTGGAGAGCACTGTATTTATGGCTGTGTGACCGGTCCTCCCACTCTGGTTATCCCACTCTGCCCAGGACGACCTCCTGGAAGGTACCTCTGTTCCAGGGCAAGGTTATTGCTCTCGGTGCCAATCCAAAGTCTAAGGAGGGCTAATGTGAGCCCTGACCCTCAGCGTCTAGCCTACATACAGGAGGAGCCCATGGGAGAGGGGGGCTTCTCCTCCACCACACCTGATCAGGTGCGGTCCATGGCAGGGTCGCTCCCCAATGCTTGTTCTGTTATAAATGTAGTGCCGTGTTACATCCTTCCTGGACCTAATTCCATCTTCAGGAAGGAAGTACCTCCCCCCAACACTTGAAAGAATGGCCCATCTCAGACCCCGGGCCTTCCTGAGGATGAAGCCACCTAGTCTCCCAGCTGTAGCATCGAGGCCTTGAAAGCTTAGCCTCCAGGGCTGAGCGGCAGCAGGCTTGACGGTTGGGGCATCACCGTGCGTGTGGCTGATCACATCTGAGCTGCTGTTTTTCAGGACAAGCTCCCGCCTGGAGATGTGCTCCGACAGGACTCCAGCCCGAGGGCAGGGCGTGGTCCATGATAGGCGAATGGATGGTTGATCAGAGAACATACATTTTATCAGTGATGTATGTCAACTGATCCACAGTCCCAACCTATCCAATCACTTCTCGGGACAGACTCCGGAAGAAGAGGCGCCGGTTCCTTCTCCAGGCTAGTACCTGGCCCTTGAAAAGACCTTCTCCTTGCCGGTTGGCTCTGTTTATGCTGAGTCATATGAGGGAAGGTTTGTGTTTTTCAGTATTGATCTTGCCTGGGAAGCTTCCTGGGAAGAGCTGTTGGCCTCAGCCCCTTCCCAGGGGACAGGAATGCATGGTTGGCCAGAGAGCATTTACATGCATGGTTGGCCAGTGGGCTTTATTTGCAACGGGCCACACCCAATCCTCCTAACCCTCAGTCCCCAATTCATCCTCAGGAGGACTAGCTGGAGGGAAGGCCGACTCTGGTGAAGACGTGGTTCATCAGCGTTAGCCTTCGGTACTTGAAGAGTGGTTATCCCTGCTGTGTTCGCTGTATTTATGACGAATCATACAGGGACATCCAGTTTTTCAGTATCAAATACTGCTCTGGAGGGCTTCCCAGACAGCATTCCGCCTTCAGGGAGGAGGTCTTGGTTTTCGCGCCCACCCAAGGTATGTACGTGGATGGTGGACCACAGTGCACACGCGTCCCTTAGGATGCCTGGCACTCGTTGCACACATGACCGGAATCTAATCTATGCAGAAGGTGGCTTCCTAGGAGGGCTGCGATCTTCTGGAAGGGATGCTGGCCTCTGCACCAAACCATCCTAAGACGTTGACCCCTGGGCATCCCATTCACCCAGAACACCTGCCAGCTGTCCCAAGGGAACCCAGACCTTTCGTAAAATGAATCCCTGGAGACCGCGCAACATGAGGATGTGGTGGTGATACTGTCAGATAACCTAACTGGTCATCTTTATGGTGTTTGTTCCAGGAAAGACTTTGTGATGGTCAGCTCTTGCCCGGGAAGGCTTTCTGGAAGCAGTGCCAACCTCCGGGAGACATGTTGGCATCGCCTCTTTCCAGTGCACAGGACAGTGAGTTGAGCAGAGTCTGATCTTTGTCTCTGGTGGGTCGCACTTGGTTTCCTCTCCCGCAAGACCCAGCCCATTGGAGAATTACTTTGGGGAAGGGATGTCTGCCTTGGCCGTGATGCTTTTTCAATAGGGCTCTTTCTTTATACTGTCAGATTCTCTTGTTAATAGCATAACCACATAGCTAATGAATTGTCCATGAGTTGATCAATGAATGAGGAATGATTCAGTCATTCCAAAAATCATGATTGAGTGCATTACTGTCTTCTAGATGATTCTAGACCTTAGTTGTTTCCTCTAAGCTGGGGGTAGAGCAGTGAACAAGATAAAGTCCTTGTTCACATGAACTTGACAACCATAATTTTGTCCACTGTTAAGTTTTAGGAAGGAAAGGAAAGCAGGATAAGGTGCGAGAAAGAAGCACAGGTAGAGTAGACATTTATTTTAAATACAGGGCCTGGAAAGCTCTCTCTGGGGAGGGGAAATGGGAATGAAGTGGGGGTGGGTCAGATGGAGAACTTGGGGTCGGAGCGTTTCAGAAGGAGGGTGTGGCACTTGAAAGCCCTCTGGCATCTTTGAGAAAAAGCGAGAAGGAATGTGGGGCTGGACTGAGCTGTGGGGTGAGAGGAGCAGCCTCAGAGGCTTGGGCACCTTTGGATTTTATTCTGAACGTGATGGAAGCCATGGGCGGGTTCTGAGTGGGGAGGGAGGTGTGGTCTATGTTGAAATGGTCACTCTGACCGCAAGGGTGGTGATAGAGAACCCATGTGGACGGCTATTGTGTAGATCTAGGGGGGCGCCCCCACAGAGGTGGGAGACACAGAGAACATGGGATGTCCCAAAGGTGGAGCCAGTAGATCCCGGGATGGGTTGGATGAGCCCAGCCAGGGTCACGAGTGAGAAGGTGGGGGCAGGCGATGAACCAGGGCTTCTACAGGTGTGATCACTGCTGAGTCAGGGCTCTGGAGTGAGTCAGTGGGTAGCCAGGAGCTTTGGGAGAAGTGTCACTACCAGTATTGCCAAGATCCAAGCTGAGGCAGCGACCGTGGCTGGACGGCGGGTGGGATGGAGGCAGAGGTAACTGGAGGTGAGGCAGCCCCCCGGCCAATGCTAGGGAGTTGGGGACAGCGTTGCTATGTGGTCATTACCACGAGGGAAATCAGGAGGTTTTCCAGGAGGAAGATGGTGACCCAGAAGGAGGACCTGAGTGGCAGTTATCCAGGTAGTGGGCAGTGAGGTCTGATGAATATGCTATGAATGAACTGGAATTTTAAAAGGAAAAGAGAAGAAAGATGGTCTGTAGGTGATATAGAACCAGGATCCCATGTACCCACTGCAAGCCTTTGGTGTAGGAGATGGGGGGACAAATGGCCCTTGGTGGGTGGACGGCGAATTGTGTTGGAGAAGTGAGGGCATGGTGATGGGCCATGGTTCCAGATGTGGAAGAGCTGTGGGGCGTGAGGGCTGGGTGGTGAATTTGGGAAATGGGACCTGGTCCTACTGGTCTGAGGCTGTTGGGGAGAAGGTGGGGGGGAACTTTGATGTCAACCTTCTTGGAATTGCTTTCCTGGGCGGTTCATCGGGGTGAGATGGGTGGTGCAGTGGAGGGGTGGGAAGGGAGTGGGGGTCTCCCGGGATCATGAAGAGCTTGGTGAGGCTCCCTCAGATCCTCCTGAGGGTGCCTCGGGGCCCGGGCTGGCCAGACTCTCCAGGGCACCCCGTGGTGGCCGTGGGCTCTTTCTGGAACTCCCCTAGTCTGGTAGATCCCACGAGTCCCACCAAGGAGCTTGACCAGTGCCTCGATGTGCTTGATGGAGAACTGACTGTGCTCTGTTGAGAAGTCCAAGGTCTCCATTCCGAAACCCCAGGGTCCACACCCATGTGGAGAGTCCCGAGCTGGGACGAGGTGCCACTGTGAAGCCCCTGTCTTCTCGTTTCTAAGCCCTGCCCCTGAGGACTCAGGAATGCAATCGCCGCTCCAGGGAAGGGGCAGGGCAATCAGCGCCACTCCCGGGGAGGTGAGTGGCCAGCCCCCCTGAGTCCCGGCGTGTTCTCGGGACACGCGCTGTCCATCTCACTAACACTCGGTGTCCAATCTGCCCACAGGACGGCAGTTGGAGGCCGCACCCCTCAGAGACGTGGAAGGGGACCCCTTGTCTGTCTTGTCTCTGCTTTTCTGTGGTACTTGAAGAGAAGTTGTTCGTGGTGGATTCGCTTTACTTATGACGAATCATTCACGGACAACACTTTTTTCAGTACCAAATACTACCACTAAGGACTCCCCAGACATGACGGCCACTTCGGGAGAGAAGTCTTCGTGTTCTCCGGAAGACGAGGACGGCTGGCTGGCCGGGGCCACGGGCTCGTCCTAGCTGTAAGTCATCTGGTCCACTAACCTGAGCGCCCTCCAGCTGTAGGAGGCCTTCCCAAGGGCCACGCCAACTCCGGGGAAACGGCTGTGGTTCTGTCACCAGTGTCACCTTACAAGACTTTGAAGAGAGGCTTCCTGGGCCCAAGGCCAACTTCCAGAAGAGATGCTGGTGTCAGGACGGTTCAGGGTGTGTGACTGGTTGACCAGAGGGGCAAGCACTCTGTTCGCCCTCTGGGCCACCTAGCCACCGACCCTCAGCACCAACCCCACCCACCCGGAAGACTTGGAGGGGCTCCTGCCGACTTCGGGAAGCAGCAACAGACTTGCGACAGTGGCTGCCCTGTGGACAGTCACGGTCGGGAGGGCGTGTGGACTTAAAACGTGATGAGTCACCCTTGGTAGTGGCGTCACTGTCACTGCCACAGCCTCCTTGAAGCGCTCCTGGGACACAGCGTTGTCTTCCATTGAGGGACCTGAAGCCAGCGGCCAGCTCCTCTCGGGGGTGTGTGACTGTTCACACAGTACATGCTTATTTTTAGATCTGGTACCCGATACTCTAACCCCCGGCTTCCCGTCTCCCCACAGGAGGTTCCATGGTGATGCCTGCCCGGGGAAGTAGCCACGGTTCTCGGATCAGTGCGGCTCCATCACAGGAGCCAAGGGGCCACCACAGTGTGCTGACGTGATGATGACTGTGGGATGGCAGCCCTTCTGGTCCAGGAGGACTAGTGAGAGCCGCCCCCGCTTAGGGTAAGTGCGTCTCGGGTGAGCATGCAATGAATGTGCTCGCATGTCACTCGGCCCACTACCCAAGGTTGTTCCACCCCTTCCTTACAGGGCAGCCATCTTGGCAGGACAGGCAGTGGATTTCTCACAAGTGTTCACTTATGGTACTTGAAGAGAGGCTGGCCGTGATGAATTCGATTCATCAAAGCGAGTCATACACGGCTCTCCTCTCTTTTAGTGTCAAATTCTGCCTCGGAGGGCTTCCCGGGCCGGTGCTGCTTCCAAGGTAGGTGCCAGGACGGCTGAGCCCACAAGTGCTTTCCTGAGGATGCCTGCTACTGACGCTCAGCCCAGTGTCCACGCTGACCCTGAGGCAAATTCCTGGGGCGCTGCCAACCTTAGGACAGGCTAGCGAGGCTGTGGGAGTGCCCTAACTGTAAAAAAATTAACATTGAAATACGTGTGGCTGACTTTTTAAAATTATGGAATCCAAACTCGAAGAGGCATCTAGAAGCATCTTTTATCAGTCAGCTCTCGGGATACAGGAGAGAAGGGGGACGGGACCCGTGTGACGCCTGGTTTACTAACCCTCCGCAGCCTCACACCTTCCAGGGACCTCCTCTAGGGCGAGGCCAGGTTTACCAAGGAGGGAGGAGCTTCCCTGCTCTTGCAAACGTGTGGTCTTTCAAGAGCTCGTGGCTTCACTGGCGATGATTCACGTGGGGCTGACTTCTCTGCATTACTGAGTGTCGCTTGCATGGCCAGCAAAGTACAGGAAGTGGCGCTGCTGCCCGCACAAATCCTGGGTTGGTGAACCAGGGGCAGGGGTTTGACCTGGGGATTGACCCAGTTGGTCCACTCATCCTCAGCGTCCCGTTCGCCCTCAGAGGCCACTCCCAAGCTGCCCAGACCGTGTGGATGCGGGGATGCTGCGAGCAGTGCCGCCTCATGGTACTCGGAGGGAGGTTGTCCGTGGTGAGTTCGCATTATTTAATGATGCCCAATACACGGTCGATCTCTTTTCGGTATCACATCTCACCAGGCGTCTTCTTGGAGCTGATGGGGATTGCGGGGAAGACACACTCGTGTTGGCTCCACGCCAGTATACTTGAATGTGTGGTTGGCCCTGGAGCTACCAGACAGGTGCCGCTAGTGTTCCTGTTGTTCAGTTGATTCATGGATGACCTTGCCAGTTTGGGGGGAGAAGCATATGATTTAGGTTTAAGACCCAAGTGATTGGGGTAATAGGGGCGTCCAGCCCATGATGCTTCTTGGGGGGGGTTGTTTTTCTTAAAAAAACCCCCGATGGATAGTTCCTTTATCTTTCAATATTATATCTTATCCTGGAGGGAGGACCTCTGAGACATGTTGGCAAAGTCAGGGAAGGGGCCGTGAGTGTTAGCATTTTTTCTGGGCTAAGTGAATGGATGATTCACCATATCTGTCGACCTGGAAGCCCTACCGAATTCGAGGACAGAGGGCAATTTCTTGTTTTTCTTTGAAAAAAGAATAATTATTTTACTTTATTACCATATGTATAAAAATGACATAACCTTAAAATAAAAATTCAAGCAGTGTGGGAAAATGTAAGTAAAAGACAATTACCCAATTTCTAAGCACCCGGAAATAACCATCAGGGTTTTAGAAATTTCCAAATACCTGCCTGAGCGTATATCCAGATAGAAAGGTAGACAGACAAAGTGAGAGACAAATATTTTATAAATATGGGGTCACACTGTACCTAATCTTTTTTTTTTAAACGTTAACTATAATTTTACTTGGATTTAACATAATAAGCTGAAGAAGATTGGAAGAATTGATAAATATTTCTTGCTCTTCCAAAAGAACTACTTATTCCTCAAAGATCCCTATAAAATTAAGAAAAATTATTGTGTAAAACATGAAGTAATTGGGATCATTATGTATTTTAACTGTTATAATTTCACTCGAGGTTCTGAAAAATAAGGAAATCAGCTCCACCTCCTGCTTTTTTTTTCAGTTATACTGTACAATATAATTTTTTCATTATAAATATTTGCACTGTGTTCTGTAACCACAATTCTTATAGATGTTTAATCATAGTTCTATATTTAAATGGATTCATTACTGACCACTAGTGTTTTTTCCCTTAAACTAAACCTTCTCTATTCCTGAATTTTTAATTTTAATTCGTATATCAAAATGGATTTTATAATTGTTTCTTCAAGAATAGCTCATAAACACTGTTTAGTCCTTACACATTTGGAGATATCTGCCTCTTGTTTATATACACAAGGGACATTTAGCTAGGTATAAAATTCTCAGCCTACTTTTTTTTTTTCCTCAGAACTTTGTAGATGCTTCTCCACTGTCTCCTGCATTTAGTATTTCACTAGCTTTTTTCATGTGGCTTCTCTACATACCTCTTGCTTAGCTGGACTGTATTATGTAGTGAATCTTCATATACTTTGTTGGAAAGACTTTGGGGCACTGTCTACTGTGAGGTCTTTCATCTCTGAGAATGTCCGATCATGGCTCTTACACTTTTACTCATCTGTCTTTTTTTTTTTTTTTCATATTCTTCTATTTGGCTCTATGATTTCTAGGTCTTTTCACTCTCTTTAGTCACTTTAACAATACTTATTGTTAATTTCTCTCAGCTTTAGGGGTATAAGAGCCACTCTTCGTTGAGTCAATTGACTCATAATAATACTCTCCTTCATGGGTTTTGTAACTTTTTGCTCTGAGGTTATCATCGGGGGAATTAATGTTTGTGTTTTGTTGTTCCCTTTGCAACATTATGGTTCTACATTTGGTTCTGTGTGGTATCAGGCTTTCACCAGTCAGGACCAGTTCTCCTACTCATCTGTTGGCCTAAGGAGTCCCATACCTTATGGCTGGTATAAAGCCTCACCACATCTTGGCCCAGGAGGTTGGTTTCTCACAGGGGAACTCATTCTACCCACAGCCTGGGCGGAAACAAACTCTCTTGTCATCTCTCTGGGCCAGTATAGAGTTTTCTGGCTTTCCTTTCCATTCCAGTTCCCCACCCCTCTTGGGCCCAATGTCACATGTCCTGTTCCTGCTTGGACATGAAGACTACAGACCCTCTAAGCCTCTAGTGCAACATCCCTTAGGTCCCTTGGTGGCAGGTTGCAAACTTGTTGCTCTCTTCACTGACAGCTGAGGGTTTCCCTTTCTTTCACTCCTTTCAGCTGTGCATTTATTTATCAATTGATTTTGGCTGTGGTTGCATTTTATCCATCATTTCTCTGTGTTTGTGGAGGAGAGGGTTCTCTGTTACCTCTTTACCAGGATCTGACTCAGTCATTACATTTCTTTATCACTTTTTCTGAATCATATTATCCCTTCTTGATTAGTCAGGTTAGTTGTTTCTTCATTTCAAGGATGTCTTCTATTATTCCTGTGATTACTTTTCTATTCTACATGTTGGTCTTGTCTTGGGATAAATGGTCATTTATTGTTTATTTCATTAGATACTGGAGGAGGAAAAAACCTGTGATCTGGCCCCACAATGCCATCCTTATCTGGAAGACTCACTATTGTCATTTGCACTCTGCATTTGTCTATTGAACATGAATCATACCCAGATTCCCCCTTCTCAGTATTATCTTCCCCCTCGGCAGGATGCCTCGTTGTAGCACCACCTTCTGGGATGGACATGGAGTCAGTACCATTTGCTAGGTATGTGAATTTATTTTTAACAACAGAGGATTTTTTTTCATCATATGTCTGCTGGACTATTAACCCTAAGTATGCAATTTATCCTTAGGGAGACTTCTTGGAAGTTATGCCCACCTTTGGAGATGAGGCCACAATTCTGAGGTCAGCACCATACCTTGGTATAATAAGGTTTGTGTTCCACGCTGTCATTTTCTTTATGAGCAGTATTGCAAAGTCAACTTCTTTGGAAAGAACTCCAGCCTTGGAGGGCTTCGTGGACGTGAGGTGTAAGTGAGGAAAGGATCACTGTTGTCAGTTTTGATGCAAATGTGAAATGAGGAAGTGTTCCCTGCTGTGATAAATAATGAATTCTTATGCCCTTGACCTCTCCACATGCAATACCCTTGAAAGTGCTTCTTAGCTATCCTGCCAAGCAGGCAAAGGTGTTGACGTCTGGACTACTTCAGGGTCTAGGATGGGACGGTTGAACTTGGGGGGGGGGTGTGTTTCATTCATGCCCCTCTCTGTCAGTCTGTTAACACTCAATGTTCACTCTGTCCTTAGGGGGACTTCCTGGAGGAGGCCAGCTTTGAAGACAAGGCACTGGCACCTGGTCAGTGCTAATCTGCGGGACTTGGAGATAGGTTATCCGTGTAGCCTTCGCTTTACCTGTGACGAATCATACACGGTTCACCTATTTTTCAGTACCAAATCCCGCCTTGGGGGGCTTCCTGGGGCGGAGCCCCATTTCAGGGCAGGACCTTGGTATCAGCTCCTCTGCAGGGTAAGTGCAGGGGCTGTTGACTACAGCTGGACAGCAGAACCCGTGATTTCCTGATGCTCTGCGTCCCGGTCCTCACCCTGTGTGTGTTAGACCATCCACGGGAAGATCCTGGAGGTGGTGCCAGCATTAAGGAAGAAGTGGGGCTTTTCTTACCAGAGCTACTTGGTGGTACTTGAAGAGAGGTCTTCCATGGTGCATTCGCTTTATTTTTTGACGAATCATACATGGTTGACCTTTTTTTAGGTATCAAATCTGGCCCTAAAGCACCCAGGAACTAGAGTCGGTGTCCGCACACCTGGGTGGATGGTTGAGCTGAGCGTGTGCTCGTCTCCCCATGTATGTGTCACCTGTGTTCGCTCACCTCTGTGTGTCGTCCACCTCTAGGGGTACCGCTGGCCCACGATGCCAGCTTCCCTGAAGAGGCAGTACTTTCACTGTAGCTCCACTTCCTGTTTGACAGGAAGTCATCCCTGCGGCGCTCTCTTCGTGTATAACATGATGCTCTGCTCCTCTTGGTTGCAGCGTGCCCGTCCTGAATGGCTTCCTGGAAGGGCTGCTAATTCCAAGGAAGGGACACTGGGGTCCATGCTTGTTTCATTGATGGGATGTGTTGCCGGCACCTTCACTCTTGGTATCCCATCCGTCCTTAGGCCCAATGTCTGGGACACGCCTGAAGCCAGCACCCTAGTTGGGTACTTGAATGGAGGTTGTCCATGGTGTGTTCATTTTATTTATGATGAGTATTACATGGCCAATCTCCTTTCAGTACTAAATTCTTCTTGGGAAAACTCCACAAGGGGAAGTTTCAGCCGGCGCTTATCCAGGGTAAGGAAACCGATCATTCACTGGTGATAAATGCTTGATGTGTGACCCATGCCACTCAGCCCAGAATTCCCAGGAATGATGCTGACTTTTTAGGTGAGACCTTGGTTTTCTTCCCTTCCTTGAAGACTCACTGGTGAATAAAACATATTTGGTAAGCCTCTTTTTAGATATGAAGTCATCTTGGATATGAGGCACCTTGTAGGGCAAGGGCCTTCTGCATCTTCCCTGAATGAGTGGAAGGCACACGCTTTATTTATGCAACGTACTACTGCCCCTCAAGTATCCTAATCCTCAGGGTGACCTCTGGGAATCAAAGCCAACAATGGCGAGGTGGTGGTGTGTTTGGGGAGGGGAGATGGCGGTGTTTCCTCCACAGGGAAAGTCGACGGTATCTGAAGACAGGTTTCCATGGCTTGATTCATTTATTCCTGGTGCAAGATAAGAATCAGTAACAGCATTTATTATTACCTTATGTTTGCTAGCTGTGTGATCTTGAGCAGATTACTTGATCTGCCACCTCTCTGTGCCTCAGTGTATTCATCTGTAAAATGGGGTTAATGCCTACTCATAGGATAGGTATAAAAACTCAGTCATATGCAAAGTGTTTAGACAGTGTCTGGCACATAGTGAAGATGAAAAGCATTGACTCTTATGACAATGGTTGATATTATGATATTGTCATCACATCTTAGGTCTTCCTTTCCTGTCCCCTCACCCACTAGACTGCGAGCTCCCTGGGGGCAGAGTCTTTGTCTGTTTTGCCTACTGCTGTGTCCCTAGCTACACACAGTGGATGTGATGTTGGATGAATGAGTAAGTGGCTGGTGACGTATTTTCTTTATTAAATGCTCTCTCCTGAGGCCTCCGGGAAGGAAGGGTGAATGAAGGATGGTGGTGAGCCTGCGCCTTCCCGATGATGAGGCCTGCTTGCCCTTGTATTCCTACCCACCTCGAAGGAGTTGCTGGTCTTCTGGTCAGGGATCCCGCAGGCTTGCAGCAGGATGGACCCAGTGTGGCCTCAACACTTACGGAGAATATTAAATGGCTGCTCCCTTCTCTGTGTTCAATCCCAGCTCAGGGCCTCCTCGGAGATGCCTGCCTTGGGATAGGACCTTGCTGTGTGCGCCTCTTCAAGGTAAGGGACCACATGCTGCCACAAGCATGGGCCTGACTTGTGATGTGTGTGCTTGTGGCCTCATCCACCACTCAGGCCTGGCCTAGGCCAGCTCAGGGGACCATCCCCCTGCCAGTGCCATTAGAGCTGGTGCATGATACCCTCCCTTATGGGAAAAAACCAAAAACAAACGTGTTTCAGTCACATGCAAAGGGCTCCTTGGATGTAGTGCCAGCCTCTCCAGAGACAGAGGAGTTGGAGTCTCAGCAGCCCCCCTAAACCCCCGCCCAGGGGGACACGGACAGCTAGACCCTGGAGGCAGTGCCGCCTTTGCTGAAGAGGCGTCTTGGTGCTCTTGCCCTGCTGACGTTTGATCCTTGAGCAGAGGTTGCCCTTGGTGAATTCGCTTTATTTATGTTGAATCACACAAAGGCAACTTTTGTTTGAGTATCAAATCCTGCCTGGGATGGCTTCTGGGACCCAGTGGCAAGCTCAGGGTCTACGCCTCTCCCATGATCAAGAACGGATGGTGTGGCTGTGAGGGTCTACACCTCTTCAGTGGACGAGGACGGATGCCGATCAGAGAACACAGGCTTGATGTGTGATGTGGGTCACCCGGGCCCTTGAAGGAGGGCGTTGGTGCTGCATCTGCTTCAGTTCTTACCTTGGACCCTCTGTAATCACCTTTACATTTGACCGTTGAGCCCAAAGACGTTCTTCCTCCACCATTGTTTCTCTGAAGGTACTTTGACCTTGTGGATAGGTACGGAGTTTGCCCTCGGAAATTTTAGAAGCTGCAGCTTCTCATTGTGTTTCTGTCTCTCTGTCTTTCCACCTCCCTGCCAGACAGTGCTCTCAATTTTCTCCTTGGTTATGAAATGAATAGAGGCTATCGGTGTTTCATCCCATTTGTATCAAATAAGAGTGATAAAAATAATCAACACAAAATAAAACTAAAAACAACTGAAACGGCACAGAGCGAAGCAGAGCATATTCAATTGACTACAAATTGGCAGAAGAATCCAATTTTCTTGACAACATGTCAGCTGCCACATTTGACCTGGGGAAATAGAACATTGTAGACATGGTGGCCACACGATGAAATTGACAGTGGCAGCCGCTCTAGACAGTGAGATTTGATGTAGACAGAAGTGTGTTGAGGAAATCAAATCTTCATTCAAATTTTTAAATGGAAAAGAATTGATCCTAATGAAAATGATTTGGGGAAAATAACAAGGGAAATAAAAGAAATGAAAACAGCCCAACAGCGTAGCCAGGAAAGCGAAACCGGGAATTGGATTAGTTTAATGGAATTCACCCTGATAAACAAGTTTTTATGAAAATCAATGTTGGTACAATTCTCATTAAGATGGTTAAATTCATGTTGTGTTTGGACTGGAGTCGATGGGGTCAGTAGGAAGATGGGGTCAAAGCACAGCATCCTTTATGCAGCTGACCTTTTCTTTCTTTCCCAAATCTTCCCAGAGAGCTTTCCGGATGGACGTGCTGACTTCAGGGGTGACAGGCTGGTGAAGTCGGGTGCATGTTGTCACCAGAGTTGGTGCCATCTTGGTGACGTGCATCACCTGGTCTGCTCCTTCTTGGTCTCCTTCCATCCCCTTGTAGGGTTCTGGATGACATGCTGATTCCAGAAGTGAGGCAGAAGTTCCTTGGTCATTGGGGTCTGGTCCTTCAGGGCCATTGTCTCCGGTACCATTGTTGAATACACAGGAAGGCTGGGACATTCCCAGGTGTAATCCTTCCTCATATCCCAGTGTTGGCACCTCTCAGGGCCCCATGCTGGCCCCACAGACATGTCCCTCGTTGGTGCTGAATGTCACGTGGACGTGGCGGCTGAGCCTTGCTTGGGGGATGGTCCTGGAGTTGGTGCTTCTGCGATCTAAACCATTGCCTGGGATGTGAAAAGAGCTTGTCCTTTGCTGGCACGCTTTATACATGACCAACATGGCATGGTGGATCTCTTTACAGAACGACGCCTGCCTTGGAGGATTCCCAGAAGCCATGTCACCCACAGGAAGTGGCCAGCAGCCGGAGCCCTCTCCAGGGTAGGTGCATGAGTGCCGCCCCAGGACATGCCCTGAAGGTACTGACGATGTATGTCATCTGGTCCACTAGCTCTCGCTGTCCAGCACGTTGTCACGAGCACTTCCGGGAGGTGATGCCAGCCCTGGGAAAAGAGTCTCAGAAGTGCAGGTCAGTATCCATGATTCCTGAAGGGAAGCTGCCCATAATATATTTTCTTTCTTTAGGACAGACCTTAGGTGGCTGGCCTTTTGCTCCAATTGTAGTAAGACCCACGGGGCTTTCTGAACTCATGCCAACGTCAGGGAAAGGATTCTGCTGTCGGTCCCACTCCAAAATTCACAAAATGGGTGGTGGGCACAGAATCCGGCCTCTGCTTGTGGCATACATCATCTGCTCCCCAGCCCTCACAGGCCAGTCCATTACTAGGGGCACATTCTGAGCATTTCAACTCTGAGAGAGACTGGGGTTCTGATAGCAGAGCTGCTTTGCCTTGTTTTGGAGAGAGGTCATCTGCGGTTCATTTGCTTTTTTCTTCCTCTTCCCCCCGCCCCCCGCCCTTTATATTTGGTGTTTCACTCGCTTTGTGTATGAGGCTAATCAAACGGTCAACCAGTTTCTTTGTGTTAAATCACCCTGTGAAGGATGCTGGGGTGGCGACGCCCACGTGGGGCCAGAGGCAGTGTTGGTGGGACCTCGGAGAGTGCAGCTGTGGGCGTCAGTGTCATGCACTCGCACAGCACCTCACTGAGCTCCCTCCAAAGGCATCATCTTCCGGAGGGAGGCCCTGTGCCTGTGCGGGGTGGGAGGCCTGGAGTCGCCCTCTCTGGGGTCTGGGGATAAAGAGTTGGCCCCGCGGGGTTTCATCTTCGTCGACTCTGCGTCAGGGTCCACTCCACCTGCAGAGACAGTCCGTGGATGGGATGACTGGGGGGAAAGGGCATTTCACATGTCCATGGTCTCCCATGGGCAGCCGTCGGTGCAATGTACCCAAGCATGGGCACCTCTCTGCAGTACAAGATCCCACCTGTGTCTCTCGCTTAACTTCCAGGAAGGGCCTCTATATTCACCTCACTCCGGGGAGGTGATGGGATGGTTGGCCTTGGCCACTGGGGAGGTCCCTGTCGAGGGTGGTGTCCCAGTCCCTGAATGCCCAGCATTCTAGCTGCCCTGGGGGAGGGTCTTCTGGAAGCACAGCCACCTTGAAGCATCCGCCTTAGTCCAAGCGTCCGAGCCTCTCCATGGTACGCGGGGAGAGGTTACCCGAGCAACTTTGCATCTGGACGACGAATGTTGCTCGGTGAACCCCTTTTCGGTATCAAATTCCACCAGAGAGGCCGTCTCGGAGGCCGTGGCACCTCGGGGAAGAACGTCGGTATTGGCACCACTCTGGGGTACAGGATGGATGGTCGACCAGTTGGAAAGTAATTGTTTCTAATGTACTTCACCTGGTCCACTAGCCGTCCGTACCCACTGCAGCCTGCGGGGCCTGCGGGCCTGGGCCAGTCACTGGCTGCTCAGCTCAGCATCTCTCCTGGTACCTGAAGGGAGATCGACCGTGTTATATTCGCTTTATTGACTTCGAATAATACATGGTTGATCTTTTCTCAGTATCAAATCTCACCTTGGAGGACCGCTTGGAGACGAAGCCCTTGCGGGGGTGGAAGCAGAGCGGGGCTTTCGTGTCACTGCCGGGATGGGTGCCCGGATGGAGGCCAGGTCCTCAAGGCGGGGCGGGGCGGGGCGTGCGCCGCCTGTGATGTGTTCTGTCCCTCTCACCTGTGGTATGTGATCCACCCTCAGGACGGCTCCCGGGAGGCCACCATCCTTGCTGCCCAGCTGCGGTCGGCGGAGTAGGCGCCACTTTGGGTACTTGAGGAGAGGTTGTCTGTGATGAGTTCGCTTTATTAATGACGAATATAACACAGATGGCCTGTTTTCAGTACCACCTGCCCCTCATGTGCAGGGCCAGGCCTGAGGCTGGCCTCCTCCAGGGTACGTGAATGCATGGGCTTCGCGTGTGATGTCTCATCCACCGTGCAAGAGCTTCCTGTTGGGCACGCTGACTTCGGGAGGGAGGCGGGGCTTGCACTGGGACGCTGGTCATGAAGCATTTGCTTGGTGTGTGACGAATGGCCCGGGTTCCGTCTGTTGCCCATGCCCAATGCCACTGAGTCGCAGGGGTCTCCAGAGGGCCCCCCACTGGCCCGCACCTGCCACTCTGCAGGGCGTCCCGCCGAAGGCTGACCCCGTGCACGGCTGCGCCTGAAGGTGTGTCCTCGCCGCTTCCCCTCCCATCCCAATGCCCCCAGACCCAGAGGGACGACCCCCTTCGGGGAAGAGCCCGAGGGCCCGCCTGCCGTGCCTGCTGCTCTTCCTGGTGCTTGAGGAGAGGCTGCCCGTGGCCCGTTCGCATTCTTCATGACGCACAATACACGGTCGGCCTCTCTTCAGTATCACATCCCGCCTTGCATGCCTCCTGCAAGCTCGCCATTGTCGGGCGCCCAGCTGCCAGCGTCCGGGAAGGCGAAGCACGCGCCGACTCCTCCGGGGCCGTGGGGCGGGGCCGTGGGCGGGGCGTGGGGCGGGGCGTGGGCGGGGCCGCGGGCGGGGCCGTCTGAGGAAGGAGCCTCCGTCTGCAGTCAGCCCTGCTCAGTGGTACCTGACATAGGTTGCCTGTGAGGTGTTCACTTTCTATACGATGAATATTATACAGTCAACCTCTTTCCGGTATCGAATCCCGCCTTGGACGACTTCTGCTCCGGTGCAGACTCCGGGCGGCAGAAGCCTCCACGCGGGTTGACCCGTGAACTTGGTTTAGGACCTGTGCCGCTGGCCTGTTCATTTTCCAGCTGCATCCGTTCTGGAGGGTTCCTGAGAGCAGCGCGGAGCGGAGTCGGTGGTTCCCGCGATCCCAGACGGCCCTGCTACCGAGGTGCTGGGCTAGGTTTACCTGCTGATTCTTATTTCACGCTGGCACCCTCACCCCCACCCCAGCCCTGCTGAGACCCAGGCACGGCAGGATCGCCCAGGGCAGGGAAGGGTCCAGGGCCCCTGGAAAGGTGAACTCGAAGAGCACCTCCAAAGGATGACGTAGGGCTGTTTGGTATTTGCTAATTGCCCTCTGGGCTCCAGGAAGCCCTTTCTGAGCCGGACTTGCATCATCCCCACTGGCAAGAGATAACTTCCTTGCCTTGGAAGTCTCAGCTCTGGGCATGCCTTTCCCCATGGGCTTCTCCTCAGGCCGTGACCTCTCTGTGCCCAGCACGTGGCGAGGGGTTGCCCCAGCTCCAGGAAGGTCAGCAGTGACCTTGCCAGTGGGGCGTCAGTTCTTCAAGTTCTACAGATGCGCCTCCTTCTGCTGGGGTACCCACCCCTCCTCTCCAGCCCCTCAGCCATAGCCCTGCAGGAGGGATCGCCCTTTCCGGCCTGGACCGCTACCCAGGCCCCCCACCTGGGTCTCCTCCAGTCCCCCTCCTCCTTCTGCCAGGGAGAACCTTCCAGAGTGCAATCTGGCTCTCTCTGCCCTGCCCAGAGCCCCTCCGTGGCACCCCTGCCCTCATGCTCGGCTCTAAAACAGTAACTGGTGTCTCAAGGCCCCCAGACTGGCCAACCTCATCCCCTGCCCCTCCCTGCCTATGACACTTTACGGTGTATGCCCATTTTACGTCCATCCGTCCTCCTGATGGGCGCTGAGTCCTTGGTGCCTCCTCTGTGCAGCCTGTGCTGAATGCCCTTGCCCCCCCATCCAGCGTACAGGCCTCCCTTCCTCAGCCCCCCATGCCCTGCATGCTTCTATCTTGGGACACTCTGCAGAATCTCTTGCTCTTTGCTTCACCCCACCCCCACCAAGAGTTGCCTCTTTTCCAGAGCAGGGGTTTGGGATTCTGGAGGTGATGAAATGTCCTTTGCTCAGCAAGGCTGTCCCTGATCACCCAGCCTAGCTCCCGCCTCTTCCCAGCAATCTTCTCTCATCGCCTTGTTACCATTGTCTTCCTAGCTTATCCAAAATTACCTGATGTTAATATTTTCTCTCTCTCTCTCCTCTAGACTGTAAAATTTCTCAGGGCAGGAAATTTTTCTGTCATGTTGCCTGCTGTGCCCCCAGCCCTGGGATCCGGGCCAGGCCCATAATAGCAGAATGGTGAGTGTTTGTCGATTGAGTAACGGACTCCCTAAGGACTGGGACCTTATCAAGTTAATCCCTAGGAAAGTGCCAAGCACAAAGGAGGCACTCAAGATGTGGTGATGAGCATATGAATATGGTAATTGGTTTTTAGAATTTCTTCACATTTTTTAAAAGCCATTTGATTTTTCGTCATCTTCTGCCCCTTCCAGGATGTCATTTGAGAGTCTGAGGTTTGCTGCTGGGTCTGGGCTCTTCTTTCCACTTTCCAGGGGGCCCCCAGGGCCCGGAAAGGAGTGACGAGCCCCAATACAACCCCACAGACCCTAATTGAGCACCCCCCCCACCTTCTAGCAAACTCTACAGCACTCAGATCCGGGTGCCCTGGGGGACTCCATCTGCAACAGGCTGGAGCGTGGCGTCAGGGCTAATATTTTATGCATGGAACTGAATAAATGGGGACATTTGGAGATGAAAATTGTTGTTAATGCATCCACACATCTTTGGAATACATTAAGTGTGTGTAGGGGGGCGGAAGGGGACATTAGCCTTATTTAATGGCTCCATTGTAACCATCCCCACACCAGAGCACAGCACGAATGAGCACGGCTGCCTCAGCCCCCTCATCTCCCAGGCTGCTGCACAGGAGAAGCACTGGGTACATCGCCGCCACTTGAGAATTACGCATGAGACAAAATGTCAGCCCAGGGTACCAGACACTGGGCAGCGTGCAGCTTCCAAACTCATTTTAGACCCAAAGATGGTGACCCTGTGCCGCTCGGTGCAGAATTTCATTAAAAACCAAATTACTGGTTTTTCTGTTGTTTGAGGAGAAGAGAAAATAAACAAAGGGCCTTCTTCATCTGACAAGCCGAATGAAAATGTCTGTACCCACAGCAGCCAGGAGGAAAGTCACCGTGGACCCTGGAACCAGAGGATCGGTGACTCGGGGCCATTGCCCAGGCGCCGTAAGTAAACCAGCCGCAGGTTCAGACTCAGGGATGCTCGCTGAGTTCCGGTGCCTGTGTGGGCAAGGGCCCCATGGCCCCAGATTCTCTTCGCATGATGAGGTAGGCTTACTTTTCCCAACACACAGCTTGCCATCCTTTTCGTGGTTTTCCCCTGCACCCACCTGGCACCTCCAATTTGGTGCCATTCCTCCTGGAATGGAATGTTTTCAGCTGGGTGCAGTGCCCACGGCCCTTGGCCCAGAGAGTGGGCAGCTTGCTCCATCAGAAGACCCAGAGCACAGTGGGGGCCTAAATACCAGAGACCACGTTGCGTGTCTTTGAGCGCATTTGACGGCTGTCTCCACCCCTTGGGTGAGTACAGATCAAGTCAGGGCAGTTGGTGAGCAAGAATGAGCGCTCAGACCAGCACGGTGAGCTCTGCAGGGTGGGCTCGGCACCCCTCCCCTCCCCCAGGCTCCCCCTCCTCTCTGGTCTCCCCTACCCTTGCTTGTACCACCCTGCACAGAGTCAGCGGCTGCTGCAGCTCTGGGGACCCATGGAGGTCACAGTCTTCATGGGTCCTTGAGGATGCAAAGACCCCCCAAATGCCAGGGCTGAGTGAGGCCCTTGAGTTTATTACCCTCCTCTTCCATCCCTCTACTCACATCCTCATACACATAAGAAAACTGACGTCCAGGTGGGTAGAATGCTTTGCTGTGACTTTTTTTCCTAAGGGTGGTCTCAAGCTTTGGGGTCTAGACCACCTCTGGCAAATAAGCAGTTTCCCTCTTGGTAATGACAGGGGTGACCCAGCACCCCAGGGCTACGGGAACGCCAAGCGGGACTCAATACCTCAATTCTCAAGGGCTTGGTGGGGTTGAAGCTGCTGCCCTGCTCCAGAGCTTCTAGAAGCCAGGGCCTTCGCTCTGCAGTGCCAGCTCATAGTAGGTGCTCAGCTAATGCCTGGATCAAAGCTGGTCTCAGACACCAGCGCAAAGTAAGTATTCGACCTGGGAGTGCATTGAATCAGGTCTTTATTGCCGGGAGGAAGCACACAGGAGGCACCGGGAGGACATTTGTGGAATGAATACATAAAAGCACGCTCTTTGAGGGAATAAAGAAGCAGAGAAACCAAGAAGAACCTGGGGAAGATGGACATAAATCTCCAGCAAGCGCCACCAAGCCTCTGCAGTCAAGGCCGCTGAAAAGACCCTGCGGAGACAGAGGGGCCATTTGTCACGGTGGGGACGGGCTTGAGGGCCAGGAAGCAAGGGCAGGATGGAGGCTTGTTCATCATTTTCGCATTATCCCGGCGGCAATGGAGGGGAGCCCACAGCCACGCCGCCTGCCTGGCGGAATTAGTGCTGGGCTAGGGGTGGGGAAGGACCCCGAGGAAGGGCAGGCCGGGCTGGAGGAGGAGGCAGGCATCTCCGAGCCCACCTCATGCCCTTGGTGCTGCAATTGTTGTTTTCATACCTATGAGTCCCTATCCAGGGCTCCGCTCCAGTGCCACTTCCTACAGGAAGCCCTCCCTGATCCACCCCTCCACACAGAACCTCAATTTGCAGTCAGATGTCAGTCCTCTGATCCTTCGATCAATAGGTATCTCCTGGCCCAGCCTGCAAGCTCCCTGGGGACAGGGGCTGTTTCTGGTATGGTGGCTGTGAGGGCCCTTGTGCCTGGTTCGGCCCGGGGAAGGCACCGCATGATGCTGGTTGGCCCTGTCTTGCCTTTGCAGGCACTCTGGACCTGGCACTCGACAGGTGCCCAGTGCACGGACATCCCGTGGGCGGAGCCTTGGGTTGACCCCAACCAGGAGCCAAGGGCTGGGCCAGAGGTGGCTGCAAGGACCACTTCTACCTAGAGAGGTGTGACCGTGAGCTCGGGATCCTGGCCCAACCCTGGAGGCATTCCTTGGGTCTGGTAAGTGCTCATCGGAAGGACCACTGGTTGCTTCCCATTTGGGCCTGGAACAGAAGTGGGGTTTGCCCAGGGCACACAGCGTCCAGGGAGCCCACGCCCATTATGAGGGTCAGGGCCACCTTACCCGACGTAGCTCCTCTGGCTTCCGACAGTGTTTGTTGAGTGAATGAATGAAACAGGGCCTCCTGACTCCTGCCCGGAGCTCCCTCGACCCCCACCACGGCCTTGCTCCAAGCAGAGGCCAGCCCTGCTCCCTCGGGCTGCAGAGAAGGGAGGGAACCCCACAAGGGCAGTGCTGCAGTAAGCGTACGGGACGCTTGATCAGGCTGGGCCCTGACTTGGGAGCCCCGAGCCCCACACCCAGGGTCCCCGGTCTTCCCAGCGGCAGGACGCTGCTGAGAAGGTGCAGAGTCTGGGGTGTAGGAAACCGTCCAGGATGCTGCTTCCCACCATCTGCGATATCTTCGTTTTCTCTAACACTCAAAAATAGACGTTTCTGTTATGCTCTCTCGTTGGCAGGGGAGCGGCGGGGCCTGCCAAGGCCTGGGGGAGCCCGCCAGCCTGCGGAGTTTTACTGTACAAACAGTTGGGGAGGGGGGCGTCTCTGCTAACTTGAAATCCCCATCAGTAAACATGCCAATTTAAAGTGTAATTAACTCAGGCCGGAAAACATTCAGCTTTGGACTGCCTTTCACAGTTGACGTTGTTTTTCTTTTATTTATTTATCTCTTTCCGGGTGTGGTGGTGTCTGCGGCAGGTTTCAGCCAGGAAAAATCCGAGGGGGGCTTGAGTGGGGAGGGGGCCCGGTTGGGAGGAGCAGCGATGGAGGGAAGAGAGGGGAGGTCGGCCCGACACCCCTTCGGCCCTTGGCCTGGTGTCTCGATCCACTTTCTGTCCAGGGAGATGGGCGCCAGGGGAGGAAACAGAGGCAGAGGGAAGGAGGGCAGACCTCTGAGCCAGCTGGGCCCAGCGATTCAGAGTCGTGGGCGCGTCAGGGACCCCGGGATGACAGTGGGTTTGTGGAGGGGGCTCTGGTTGTCCCTCCTGACTCCCCTCTGTTTCGCCTCCCCTCTCAGTGGCCAGCTTGCTTTCTGTGAACCCATCTTGGAGTCTCAGCCCTTTCCTCTCCTGATCCCATCTCCTGCTTCACACGACTGCACCACGGCCCCTGGTGGTGATCGAGGCAGAGGGCGCCCACGCCCCAGCAGACAGACGCACAGTGCCCTCCCCGCCTCACCCGGGAAGCTGGGGGAGGCCCCTGCACCCCCTACCGTTTGAAGGACCCAGACTGAGTACCGGGGGGACCATCCCGCGGCGGGAAGGACCGGCCTTCACGTGGACCGTGGGGAGGACCGAGGACCCCATGGGCTCAGGGAGATGCCAAGGACCGTGCCCTGTGCCACCAGACAGCGGGGCTGGGAGGTGAAAACGCTGGTTAGAAGGACGTAAGAATTCCTGATCTTCCTTTTCAAACACTTTGAATGTTGTCAGACCATTTGAGTAATAAATACACATCACAAAAATCTAAATACGTTTGTGTGTCTGTGTGTTCAGAGATGGTGTTCGCTAAGTGGAGGGTTTAAAAACAGAGGCCGTCTGCCTCTGGGCGGGCTTCTCACGTAGAGCCCCCGGCCTTGGCTCACGGAACACTGCGCGGGGAGCATCTTCCTGCAGCCCACCCCCAACCTGTGAGCTCACGTCCCAGGTGGGAACCAGAGCCACGGAAGGACGTGCTTTCCTCTCAGTCTCAGGTCTGAGACGGTCCCCCAGCCCCAGCTGCCAGCCCCCACGAGGGTCAGAGAGGCCAGAGCCCAGGGGCAGGGCCGGTGCCCACGCCTCGCTCTGCCAGCCTCCACCTGGTCACGACACAGCCGGGCTGATTCAGACGCAGCCCCCAGCGGGAGCCTCATAAATTACATAATTACCTATGAAACCTGCCACCTCCGGTTCTCAGCCGGGAAGGACACGCTCCGGCCGGCGGGTGACTCATGCTGTTTTCCCCAGAGACTTTCGCCCGCGCTCTGCCCGCCGCCTCGGCCTGGGCTGGCTGGACTGGGGGGAACCAGCTTGGCTTCCTCCCCGTCTCCCCAGCATAGGAAAGGCAGGCAGCCACCGTCTTGCCAGCGCTTTGGGTGGGGGAGGCACCTTCTCCAGCCCCCCTCTGCACCCCCCATGGCCCTCCAGATGGAGAGTCCCCATCTGACAGAAGAGGAAACTGAGGCCCAGAGAGGTTGCTCTGACTAGTGTCGGTGACCCAGCAGCGCAGACCTTTGGATGAGCGCAGCCACCGGGTAGACCCCCAAACCTCCGGCCCCTCCCCTCTTCTCCAGAGTCCCTTGATGTGGGCAAACTCTACCTCTGGAAAAACACTTCTACTCTTGAAAGTGACTTTGACTTTGGGCAACAGGCATAAGGTTGCCTTTCCAACCTGAACTGGGTGTATATACCTGGTGGGGGATGCCGGGGGAGGGGATGCTATTCTTATAAATGTAGAATGGGGTCTGGGGAGCGTGGGCTCCAGATGAGGACTTAGGTTCACATCCAGCCTTTGTCACTTACTGGCACTGAGCCTCGGTTTCCTCATCTACAAAATGAGCACCCACCTCGCAGATGGGATGAGAGTGAAATGGGTTTCAAGTGTATACAAAGTGCTGACCGGGTCAGGTTCTCACTGAAGTGGGGTTTCCCTCCCACTGACCCATGGCCGGTTAGGGTCCCCGGGGATCCTGAAGTCACAACACACCTGCAGCCTGACCCACCCCGGCCTGGAGACCACCCACTCCTAATGGTCCAGACTACCCCTCGTTACTGGCCTCAGGGCCCAGGGTCTGGGCACTCCCAATCTGCCCCTCAGCTCCTGAAGGCATCCCCCAAACAGAATCACAAGGAACAGAGCCCGTTATGTTCAGAGTCACATCCAGGTCTGCAGCAAAGTTCCATAGCAGGTCGTGAGGGTGCTGAGGGTCCCCAAATAGATGTGCTGAGGGGCTGGCTTCCTGGGGAAAATCTTGGAGCAGGTACTTTTCCTCCGATGGCCTCAACCTGCCTTTCCTTCCTCATCATGATCCCCCTGGAGCTGGCCCACCGTTCCAATAATGATATAACAGCCACCCTCCCCAACTGTGCACCTACTTCTGCCAGGCAGGAGCTGGACGCTACATCCAAACCCACAGGAGAAGGTCCTGGCAAACAGCACAAACCTGGAGGCGGATCTTGTCAGGATCCTGGCTCCAAGTTAACCCTGGGAGGTCACTTGCCTGCACTGGGACTCAGTCCTCTCATCTGTAAAATGGGTGTAACTGAATCAGACTATGTGACATCGACGTCCCAAGAGTCCCTTCCTGTGCCATCACCCCATGTGACCAGGCTTCCAGGTTATGGGGTCACCGTCCCCTCAACCACCATCTCTGCTCCCTCCATCATCCAGGGTATCCCAGCCCCTCCACAGTTCTGCATTCACAGGGAGGTGGGACAGGGCGGGGCTCACACGCCCTCTCTCCCTGGGACTCCTCACCCCCTCCCTGCCTCCACTCCACAACCCCCTCCTCACCTCCCTCTGCTCTCTGCCCCCTTGCTCTTTTCTTCCCCATGCACCATCAAGCCAGAACTGTCCACGGAAGTTTCTAGAAGTTACCCCGGGGAGTTGCAGCTCCCTAGAGGGAACACCAGGAATCTGAGCATCAGGCCTCATTGCTCATGAAGCTTCAGTTCTGCCACAGGATGGGGAGCGGGGCTGTTGCCTGGGTCCAGCCCCTGTGGCCTGGGGGCCAGGCCTCCCCTCATCCCTTCCTGTGGCCCTTCATGGGACTCCGGTCCTATCAGGGATGCTGGGGCCTCAGAGGGGCTTTGCTGGTTCCCCGGGACCCAGAGCACAGCCATTTCCTCAAGGCAGTGCAGCAAGTGCCCTGGGGCACAGGCTCTGCACACCAACTGCCCCAGTTCTCATCCCAGTGTAACACTGTGTGCAGTATTTCATCTCTGTGGGCCTCAGGCTTCCTATCTGTTAAATGGGGCTGTCATGAAGATTAAATGAGTTAATCCGTGCAAGTGGATGAATATTAGCTGTGAGACGCTTCACTGCTCATCGTCTCTGAGACCCCGTGAGATACCTAAGGTGCCCCCCCTTTATTTTTCTGGTTGAGGTGGTGGTGTGCCCCACTATTTTTTTGCTCTCTTGCCATGATCACTGACACCTTTGGTCCCCAGAGTGAGGGGTCACAATTCGATTATCGCAGAGGTCAGCTTCTCAGCAGCCTCCAGACCTTTCTCCGCTGGGGACACTCCTGTCCCGGCTTCCGGGCTGTGAGGGCTGGAGTTGGGGAGGGGTGGCCGGATGCTTGGATGGGAGGGTCCAGAGATAGAATTCAAGTCAGGGGCATGGAGTTAGATGCTGGGAGACAAGACCAGAACTCAGCACACGGCCTGGCACCTGGGAGGAGCCGGAGAATTAATGACAAAATGGGGGCCCCCGGGCTTGGGGACCCTTGGATGTATCTTATGCAAAAGGGCTTGGGGTCAGAGGACAGGACAGACAGGGCCAGGCAATGTTGGCCAGTGGTCAGCGCTGTGACTCAGGCTGGTTCTGGGTACAGTGGGGACCCCTGAGCTGGCAGCCCCAAACCTCAGCAAGGGGCCTTGTGGCATGATACTCTGTCCTGCCAGCCCACGACCCCAGCATGAACTGTCAGAGGGTTGAGGAATGCGTGTGTACATGTATGAATGATTGCCTACCCCACCATGTGCACGTGCACACACATGCAGATATGCACATGAGGAAGAGGAGGCTTTCTGTGTGCTTGCCAAGGTCAGGGACCCTGGACAGGGTGCATAGGGGTCAAGGGAGTCAGGAAGCAGAAGTGTCTACTGCCAGAGATGGTGAAGACTAACGGGCATTAGTGGAAGGTGAGTACTGGATCGGGAACTGAGCTAGAAGAAAGGTCTGGGGTCAGAGTGGACCTGGTCCTCTCTGAAGTATGGCTACTCACTAGTTCTTTCTGAGACTAAAACAACTGACACCCTGTGCAGCTGTCCCTGGGTCACTCTGATGAGTCACAGGACTCTCTCATCCCCTGCTGGCCGCTAATGAAGCTGACCCCACTGTGGCCTCCTGGTGACGAGCCCTCTCTGCTCAGAGCTGGGCGGTCGCTTCCACTCACACCCAGTTCCCCTAATGGCCACGCTCGTTTGCTTCCCGGGGCACAGGGGCCACCGTCTCTGCTCTGAGGACGGCTCAGCAGACACACCCCTCCTTTGGCGGCACACCTGACGGAGCAGGGCTGGGGTCACGCACTACCCAAGAATACAGTCAAGTTTTCTCACAGGAAGAAAGTTTGTTTTCCAGAATCCAACTACATTTCCAGCCCCCGGGACAGGGACGGGAGACTGGGGGGTGGGGAGGGCAAGTGGATGATGGATTAAAGGTGCTTCACTCCCCACCTGGGCTCTAACCCTTTACCTGAAGGTAGGGATGGGGAGGAAGGTGTCATCGATGCTGCAAGCACCACGCGCTCCAACGCCTGAGCCACCGGCCCAGCTCTGCCACGGACTTGCTCTGTGACCTTGGGGAAGTCACTCAGACCCTCTGAGCTTCCGTTTCCTTACCGCGTGACCTGAGTTTTTTGGAGGGAGACCTGAGACCCCGCCTGACACAGCGTCGTGCGGATGGCTGGCGCCCCGTCACTCCGAGGCCTCTCTGCCAGCCTCCTCTGCGCCTTCCACCCCTGCCCCACGCCGGGCGCAGACACGGGGGATGCTGGGTGCGTGGAACAGACCACCTTGAGCTTGGGGCATGGCCGCTGTGCGCCGGCCTCTCCCCCGCAGAGGGAGGAGGACGCAAGCCGAGCCCTCGGAGGGGCCGTGGGCGACGACTGGCGCAGGGGCTCTCAGTCCCCAGGATGCGGGGGCGGAGGCCCCTTCCTGGAGTCCTGGCCGGGTCGGTGGGGCTGTGGTTTGTCTCCTGCCTGCTGTCATCTTCCATTTACCATCATCTTCACAGTGCTGACGTTTTCCTGAGGCCGGTCCAGGAGGAAGGGAGCTGGTGGCTGCTCGGGACACGCAAGGGGGGAGACGGGGTGTGGGTGGTGGGCCTGGGCTTTACCAAGGCTGCCTCCTCCCTGGACTTGCGGGGAAGAGGTGGTACGGACCCCTCCCGCATGGCGGGTCACGCCATCGGTTCCCCCCCGAGGCCCCAACAGCCGTAGGTTTCCAGCTTCCCCGCCTCACGTGTGCACAGCAGAGCGGGTCCCTGGGTAGCTCTCCAGCCTGAAACACGGCAGCTGTCCCGTTACCTCCTACATCTCCCTTCCCTGGGACTCTGAGTGCCGGTGTTTGCAGCAAAAGGAGTCTCAGCTGGGGACTCAGTGGCCTTTCCTAGCCACCTGGCACATCGTAACCTAGAACAAAACAATAGCCATTAGCGTACGTTAATATTCATGCACGCAGCTTCCACTTAACCAGTGGTTTCCCAGCACCCCACGCTCTGGACAGAGAGCCAGTGGTGCCCAGTCTCTCCCTAGCCAAGTGCAAGGCCAGGAGACAAAAGAGTGAGACCCCAAGAGGCCTGGGGCAGTTAACGGGACGGGGTGCCCACTCTCAGGGCCGGGGAGAATGAGCCTTGGGTCATTCCCTCAGCGCAGTGGGATGAACCCACGGCCCCAGGATGCCGTCCAGGGCCTGGGAAGACAGCAGATTACAAACAGCATAAGTGCGTCTCTATCCTTTATCGCCAGGAATGCACCTGCCGCTTGTCTGGCAGCTTTTAATACCACCTCTCCCATTTTCAGCTGGAAAAAAGTCAGCTTCGGCTTGGGAACCCATCTGCCTGAGGTCCTGTAACCAGCAGGTGCAAGGGCTGCTACTCCAAGTCGGGGTCCCCGTGGGAAGCGGAGGTGGTGGAGTTAGAGCAGCAGGGCAGGCACAGCCCCCGATGGCAAACCCTCCGGAAAGGCAGGTGCTGGCTGGCACTGTTCCAGCTGACATCCTCGTACCCGGGGTGGCCGGTGGGTGGTCCGGGCTGCCAGGCTGAGGGGAAAAATCCAACTTGGGACCCAGGGAGGTGGATTTTGAGTGGGTGCCGGGAAGGCGCAGAGAGGGAAAGCCACTGAAGGCAGATAAAAGGCCAGAACATGGCTCAGCGGGCAGAGGGAGGGGTTGGAGGGTCCCGGGGGTCCTGCCCTCTGACCCGTGACTAAGGCAGGACATTGTACCCCGGGCTGCACAAAGAAGAAAAGTTTGTGCTTTTCTCGGGGCGGTGTCTCCCCGCAGCCCAGGGCGGTTTGGCGGAATTACTGACAATGAGCCTGCTGGTTGCTAATGGGCTTGGGGAAAATGGGATGCAATTTAGCCGCTATTTTTCAGGCCCAGAGCTATTGAATAAATGAAGTGCGCTGGGTCTGAGTCACCGGCTGACACACCGCCCAGCTCCTGGCGTCAGGGCCGGCGGGGGCGGGGGGCCTGGAGAAGGTCTGTGAGGGTGGCGGGCGGGTAGCTGGAGGGCTGCTCTCCACTTGCCTGGCCAGGATGGGGAGGGGGAGGGGGAAGAGGTGGCCTGGGACGGGGGAGGTGGGGGAGGGACGCAGAGCAGAGCTTGTTAAGCCAGGGGACAACGAGGCAGGATGAGGGCGGGCGAGAGAGGGGGTACTGAGAGGGAAAAGGGCGGTAGGCAGTGAGGGGCTCGCAAGAGATCTTGACCTTGCCCCAGGCGGGGGCAGCCGCTGGGGGACCATTTGCCATCGTCAGTCACAATTAGGGGCCTCCCCCAGGCTTGGGGACTCGTGGAAACGTGGGCAGCAAGCAGACTACCACCGCTTGGGGGAGGGGGGATTTTCGGCATCGCCCGCTTAGGACCCCCTCCCGCGCTCCCCGCCCCCCACCCGCCGCGGTGGGGAGGGGGCGGCAGGGGGCGCGGCGCTGGGGTTTGTCCGCAAGCCGCGTGTCTGCCGGACGGCAGCCCGTGAGCTGGGGGCTGCAGTGGGGGCAGGGCTGCAGCCGGCAGGCCCTGCTCAGCGCTGGGAAAGCTAAAGCCCGCCTGGGGCCCTCTGGTGCGGTGAAGGGTGGAAGCTTGCCAAACAGCCCCACGGGGGGTCAGCTCCAGGCCTGGGGGGACCGGTGCACGGCTGGGTGGGGGTCCAGAGCTCCCACACCTGTAGGAAGCACCCCGCCCCCCGCGTGGAGGCGGAAGACCTGGGACATCCCTGGCTCCTCTGAGAATCTGCTGTGTGACCCTGGGCAGGCGCAGGCCTCTCTGAGCCTTCAGTTTCCAGGTGGTAAAATGAAAAATGCAAACAGTGGGAAGCCCTCCTGAGTAGGTAGTCGGTGTCCATGTAAACATGCAGTCTGCCCCGCCAGCCCCCGTGATGGCCAAAGCCCACGGGGCCAGGTTTGGACCCTAGCTCTGAGTTGCTGGATCCTTCTCACACTTTCTACAACACAGTCGGGGCACACATGAGGGGGCAGGTGCTCCCCACAGAGAGCCCCCTCCCAGCCCCAGTGAGGCTGTCACAGGGGGGCCTCCTCTTCCTCTCCCCGACACCCCCTCCGCCTCACTCATGTCACCCCAGAGCCTCCTTCCAGGGTCCCATCACCACCAGCCCCCTCCAGGAAGCCTGCAGGAGGACATAGCCAGCTGTGAGCCCGGACCAACAGAGGGGAGAAGAGGGGTTACAAGATTCGGACCTCCCGGTCCTGGGGGCTGAACTGTGGAAGGACAGTGGCAGCTTGGCACAGAGCACCCTGGGATGGGTGGCTGTCCCCAAGAGCCACCAGCCCACCCACTTGCCCTCAGGTCCCAGATATCTCTGGGGGACTCCCTCCTCCCCTGCCAGCACCACCAAACTCTGGAGGTCCCCGGGGAAGTTGCTTCAGAAACGCAGGATATAGCGTGGCCAAGGTGCCTGTGCTCTGGGCTCCCTGGTGGGCGGGGCCCCCGCTCAGGATGCTCAGCCCTATCTGTTCCTGAGAGCAGGTGAGAGCGCCACTAGGCAGCCGGCCCAAGGCTCTTCCTGTAGGAGGGACGGCCAGGGTCAGCCAAGGGTGTCCCTGTTGGTGGTGGAGAGCCTGGCACTCTCGCCCTCACGTCACTGAATGCTCCCCTTTGCTCTCTAATGGAGGAGCCCAGAGCCACACAACTGGCGTGTCAGTGCCCTCAGCCAGAGGCCAGCAGGATCCCACCCGTAGGTGAACAAGTCGGGGGTATTACATATTGCAGCGAGGAAGCCTGGGGGCGTCTCGGTGTGCTCCGATGTGGGTTAGATTAGGAGGCTTGGGTCGGGGTGGGGTCTAAGCAATCTCTAGATGGATTGGATCCTGTCGAAAAGCAGGAGTTTCTATGACTGGGCGTCTCAATAAACCTCTTCTGCAGACTAGAATGAAGATGAAGCTGCAATTGGGAAAGAAGCAGCTGTCCCTCATTTTAAGCCAAGAGAGGGGCGGCTTGGTATTCCGTGGAAGGTGCGGCAACCTTGTTTCTCTCCGCGCTGAGACGAAGTTGTGAAGTGGCCTTGCTTTGTCTCATCCCATCGCCGTCTCGGAGGAGCCTTGTCTGAGGCTGTTGTCTGTGAGACGGTTTATACCCAGGAGGAGAGTAACCGTGCCCAGCTGGGAGTGCCAGGCCAGCTGCAGGGGGACGGGGCCAGCTCCTTTCTCTTCTTCCCTAGCGAAGAGCAAGGTAAAGCTCAACCAGGTAGTGAAAACTGTTAGAGCACACCTACCTGCAGAGCATGATTCCAAGCATTTATTTTTAGGTTAGGGATTCTTTCTTTTTTCCCCAGCTTTGTTGAGGTGTAACTGACAAAACTGTGTACACTTAAAGTGTACAATGTGATGATTTGATATACCTATGCATTATGAAATAATTACCATAATCAAGTTAATTAATACATCCATCACCTGACAGAGTTACCTTTTTCGTGTGTAATGAGAATGTTGAAAATCTACTCTCTCAGCATCTTTCAGGCACACAAAACCTTATCGTTAACGAAAGTCGCCACGCTGTACATTAGATCCCCAGAACTTATTCATCTTATAACTGGAAATTTGTACCTTTAACCAGCATCTTCACTTCCAAGGTCCAGGCAGCTACCCTTCTACTCTCAGTTTTCTATGGGCTTAACCTTTCTTTTTAAGATTCCACATATAAGTGATATCAAGTGAGAGTAATTGTCTTTCTTTGTTCAACTCATTTCACATAACATAATGTCTGCCAGGCTCATCCATGACAGGATTTCCTTCTTTTTTATGGCTGAATTATATTCCATTGTACACACAAACCACAGTTTCTTTACCCATTCCTCCACCGATGGACACCTAGGTTGTTTCCATATCTTGGCTCTTGTGAATGATGCTGCAATGAACGTGGGATGCAGATACCTTTTCAGTTATGCTTTTATTTTCTTTGGATAAATGCCCACAAGTGGAATTGCTGGATCATGTGGTCATCCCACTTTTAATTTTTGAGGAACACCCATACTGTTTTCCATAGTGGCTGCACCAATTTACATTCCCACCAACAGTGCACATGGGTTCCCTTTTTTTCACATTCTCGCCGACACTTGTTATTTCTTGTTTTTTTGATCATAGCCATTCTAACAGGTGAAACATGTTATCTCATGGTGGTTTTGATTTGCATTTCCCTGATGATTAGTGATGTTGAACATCTATCTTTTCATGTGCCTGTTGGCCATCTGTTTGTCTTCTTTGGAAAAATGTCTATTCAGGTCCTCTGCCCATTTTTTGATCAGGTTATTGGCTATTGAGTTGTATGAGCTCCTTGTATATTTTGATACTACCGCCTTATCAGATATATGGTTTGCAAAGCTTTTCTCTCATTCAGTAGGTGGCCTTTTCATTTTGTTGATGGTTTCCTTTGTTGTGCAGAGGCTTTTTAGTTTGAGATAGTCCTGCCTGTTTATTTTTGCTCTTATTGCCTGTGCTTTTGGTGGCATAGCCAAGACATCACTGTTAAGACCAATGTCAAGGGACTTTGCCCCAGTGCTTTCTTTTAGGACTTCTGGTTTTAAGTCTTAACATTCAAGCCTTTGATCTATTTTGAATTAATTTTTGTGAGTGGTGTAAAATAAGAGTTAAACCTCCTTCTTTCATATGTGGATATCCAATTTTCCCAGCACCATTTATTGAAGAGTCTCTCCTTTCCCTATTGTGTGTTTTTGGTGTCCTTGTCAAAGATTAGTTGACTGTATATGCATGGGTTTATTTCTGGGCTCTCTATTCTGTTCCATTGATCAATGTATCTGTTTGTTTGTTTGTTTTGCCTTTGTTGTCTTCATTTAAAAAAAATTTTTTTATACAATTTGTAAAAGTCACAATCCATTTACAGTTATTACAAAATACTGGCTATAGTCCTTGTGTTGTGCAATATATCCTCATAGCCTATCTTACCTCCAATAGTTTGTACCTCCCACTACCTCCTCCCTACTGGTAACCACTAGTTTGTTCTCTATATCTGTGAGTCTGCTTCTTTTTTTGTTATATTCACTAGTTTGTTGTATTTTTTAGATTCCACATATAAGTGATATCATACATTATTTTTCTTTCTTTGTCTGACTTATTTCACTTAGCATAATGCCCTCAAAGTCTATCCATGTTGCTGCAAATGGCAAAATTTTGTTCTTTTTTATGGCTGAGTAGTTTTCTATTGCGTGTTTGTGTGTGTGTGTGTGTGTGGTATCTATCTATCTATCTATCTACCACATCTTCTTTATCCATTCATCTGTTGATGGACACAGGTTGTTTCTGTATCTTGGCAATTGTAAATAATGCTGTTATGAACATTGGGGTGCATGTATCTTTTTGAATTAGTGAGGTTTTTTTTCAGATGTATACCCAGGAGTGGGATTGCTGGGTTATATGGTAATTTTATTTTCATTTTTTTGAGAAACCTCCATACTGTTTTCCACAGTGGCTGCACCAATTTACATTCCCACCAACAGTGTATGAATGTCCCCTTTTCTCCACATCTGTGCCAACATTTGTTATTTGTGTTCTTTTGATGACCGTGTATCTGAAAGCAGCAGAATACACATTCTTTTCAAGTGCACGTTGAACATTGTCCAGGACAGATCACATGCTAGGCCACAAAACAAGCCTTGTTAAATTTAAGAAAATTAAAATCATATCAATCATCTTTTCTGACCACAACAGTATGAGACTAGAAATCAACTATAAGAAAAAAAAACTGCAAAAAAAAGCACAACCATGTGGGTACTAAACAATATGCTGCTAAACAACAAATGGATCACTGAAGAACTCAAAGAGGAAATCAAAAAACACCTAGGGATAAATGAAAACGAAAACACTATGATCCAAAACCTATGGGATACAGCAGAAGCGGTTCTAAAAGGGAAGTTTATAGCATACACGCTTACCTCAGGAAACAAGAAAAATCTCAAATAAACAACCTAACCTAACACCTAAAAGAACTAGAGAAAGAAAAATAAACAGAACCCAAAGTTAGTAGAAGGAAAGAAATCATAAAGATAAGAGCAGAAGTAAATTAAATAAAGACTAAGAAGTAGAAAAGATCAATGAAACTATAAGCTGGTTCTTTGAAAAGATGAACAAAATTGCTAAACCTGTAGCCAGACTCATCAAGAAAAAAGGGAGAGGGCCCAAATCAATAAAATCAGAAATGAAAAAGAAGTTACAGCCAATACCACAGAAATACAGAGGATCATAAGAGACTACTACAAACAACTATATGCCAATAAATTGGACTACCTAGAAGAAATGGAGCCAGGAAGAAATAGAAAATCGAACAGACCAATTACTAGTAAGGAAATTGAATCAGTAATTTAAAAACTCCCAAAAAACAAAAGTCCAGGACCAGACAGTTTCACAGGTGAGGTCTACCAAATATTTAGAGAAGAGTTAACATCTATCCTTCTCAAACTATTCCAAAAAATTGCAGAGGAAGGAACACTTTCAAACTCATTCTATGGGACCAGCATCACACTAATACCAAAACCGGACAAAGATATCACAAAAAAGAAAACTACAGGCCAACATCACTGATGAAAATAGATGCGAAATTCTCAACAAAATCCTAGCAAACCAATTACAACAATACATTAAAAGGATCATACACCATGATCAAGTGAGATTTATCCCAGGGATGCAAGGATTTTTCAATATCCACAAATCATTCAATGTGATACATTAACAAATTGAAGAATAAAAATCACATGATCATCTCGATAGATACAGAAAAAGTTTTTGAAAAAATCCGACATCCATTTATGATAAAAACTCACCAGAAAGCAGACATAGAGGGAACATACCACAACATAATAAAGGCCATATATGACAAACCCACAGCTAACATCATACTCAATGGTGAAAAGCTGAAAGCATTTCCTCTAAGATCAGGAACAAGACAAGGATGCCTACTTTTGCCACTTTTATTCTACATAGTATTGGACATCCTAGCCACAGCAATCAGAGAAGGAAAAGAAATAAAAGGAATTTAAATTGGAAAGGAGGATGTAAAAAATCACTGTTTGCAGATGACATGATAGTATACACAGAAAATCCTAAAGACACCATTGGAAAACTACTAGAGCTCATCAATGAATTTGGTAAAGTTGCAGGATACAAGATTAATACACAGAAACTGGTTGCATTTCTATACGCTAACAACGAAGTATCAGAAAGAGAAATTAAGGAAACAATTCCATTTATCATCACATTAAAAAGAATAAAATAACTAGGAATAAATCTACCTAAGGAGGTAAAATACCTGTACTCTGAAAACTATAAGACACTGATGAAAGGAATTGAAGATAACACAAACAGATGGAAATAATATACCATGTTGTTGGACTGTAAGAATCAATGCTGTCAAAATTACTATACTACCCAAGGCAATCTACAGATTCAATGCAATCCCTATCAAAATACCAGTGACATTTTTCACAGAACTAGAACAAATAATTTTAAAATTTGTATGGAAACACAAAAGACCCCAAATAGCCAAAACAATCTTGAGAAAGAAGAACAGAGTTGTAGGAGTCCTGCTCCCTGACTTCAGACTATACAACAAAGCTACAGCAATCAAAACAGTATGGTAACTGGCACAAAAACAGACACATAGATCAATGGAATAGAATAGAGAGCCCAGAAATAAATCCATGCACTTATGGTCAGTTAATCCACAACAAAGGAGGCAATAAAATACAATGGAGAAAAGACAGTCTCTTTTTCATTGTGTCCAGTTTTATGCCAGTACCATACTGTTTTGATTCCTATATCTTTGTAGTATAGTTTGAAATCAGGAAGTGTGATGCCTCCTGCTTTGTCTTGGCTATTTAGTGATTCGATACAAATATGAGGACTGTTTGTTCTATTTCTGTGACAAATTTCATTGATATTTTGATATGGATTGCATTGAGTCTATAGATGGCTTGAGGTAATATGGACATTTAACAATATTAATTCTTCCAATTCAACACCATGGGATATCTTTCCATTTATTTGTGTCTTCTTCAATTTCTTTCAATTGTCTTATAGTTTTCGATATTTCACCTCCTCAGTTAAATTTATTCCTGAGGATTTTATTCTTTTTGATGCAATTGTAAATGGGATTAGTGTCTTAATTTCTCTTTCTGATAATTTGTTATTGGTGTATAGAAATGCAACAGATTTTTATATATTGATTTTGTATTCTAAACCTTTACTGAATTCATTTATTAGTTCCAACAGTTTTTTTTAATGGAGTCTTTAGGGTTATCCTTATATAATGTCATACCATCTATAAATAGATGACATGTATAGACTCCATATGAGTCTCTTATGTTCCTTTGTATTTTTCTGGTATCAATTATGATGTCTCCTCTTTCATTTCTGATTTACTTATTTGAGTCTCCTCTTTTTTTTCTTGGTCTAGCTAAAGGTCTGCTAATTTTATTATCTTTAAAAAGCCAGTGCTTCACTGTTGATTTTTCTACTGTTTTTCTTCTATTTCATTTATTTCCGCTCTGATCTGTATTATTTCCTTCCTTCAGCTAACTTTGGACTTAGTTTCTCCACTTTTTCTAGTTACTTGAGGTATAAAATTAGGTTGTTTATTTGACATGGATCTTTTTTCTCAATGTAGATGTTTATTTCTATAAACTTCCCCTCTTAGAACTGCTTTTTATAAGTTTTGGTATGTTGTGTTTCCATTTTCATTTTTCTCAAGATTTTAAAATTTTACCTTTTTATTCCTTCTTTGACTTATTGATTGTTCAGGAGTGTGTTGTTTAATTTACACATATTTGTGAATTTTACAATTTTCTTCCTGTTATTGATTTCTAGTTACATACCATTGTGGTCAGAAAAAATACTTGATATAATTTCAATCTTCTTAACTTTGTTAAGACTTGTTTCGTGGCCTAACATATGATCTATCCTGGAGAAGTTCTGTGTGTGCTTTGAGAAGAATGTTGTATGGAATTTTCTTATATGTTTGTTAGATCCATTTTCTCTGAAGTGTAGCTCAAGTCTAATATTTCCTTATTGATTTTCCATTTGGATGATCTATCCATTGTTGAAACTGGAATATTAAAGTTCTCTACTACTTTTGCATTGCTGTCTATTTTTGCCTTCAGGTGTGCTAATATTTGCTTCATATTTAGGTACTATAATGTTAGGTGCACATATATTTATAATTGTTATATGCTTTTGATGAATTCATCCCTTTATCATTATATAGTGACCTTCTTTGTCTCTTGTTACAGTTTTTGACTTAAGATCTATTTTCTCTGATGTAAGCATAGCTACCCCTGCTCTCTTTTGGTTTCCCTTTGCATGGAATAGCTTTTACCATCCCTTCACTTTCAGCCTATCTGTGTCCTTAAAGCTGAGGTGAGTATCCTGTAGGTAGCATACAATTGAGTCTTGGTTTTTTGCCTCTACAGCCACTCTATGTTTTTTGAGAGTAAAATTTAATCTACTTACACTTAAAGTAATTACTAATAAGTAAGACCTAACTATTTTTATCTTGTTTTATGACTATTTTGTAGTTCCTTTGTTCCTTTATTCCTCTCTTTTTTTTTTCTTTCCTCTCTCTTCTTTTGTGATTTGATGATATTCCATAGCATATTCTTTGATTCCTTTCACTTTATCTTTTGTGCATCTACTATAGGTTTTTTCCTTTGTGATTACCATAAGGCTTACATAATACCTCTTATAGTTACAACAGTCTATTTTAAGCTGGTAACAACTTAACTTTGATTACATACAAAAGGTCTAACCTTTGATTCATCCCCCACATTTTGTGTTTCTGATGTCACGATTTAAAAGTTTTGTACTGTATATCCATTAACAAATTATTGTAAATATAGTCATTTTTAATACCTTCGTCTTTTAACCCTTATACTAGAGTTAAGTGATTTATATACCAGCATAATATTATTAGAGTGTTCTGAATTTGACAATATACTTACCTGAACCAGTAAGTTTTATACTTTCATATGTTTTCATGTTACTAATTCGTGTCCTTTCATTTCAGCTTGAAGACCTCCCTTTAGTATTTCTTACAAGGCAGCTTTAGTGGAGATGAACTCCCTCAGCTTTTGTCGGGGAAGTATTTATCTCTCCTTCATTTCTGAAGGTAAACTTTGATGGGTAAAGTATTCTTGGTTGGCAGGTTTTTGTTTTTGCTTTTGTTTTCCAGCACTTTGAATACCTCATTTCATTCTTTCCTGGCCTGCAAGGTTTCTGCTGAGAAATCCATTGATAGCTTTATGGAGTTTCCCTTGTATGAGATGAGTTTTGTTTCTCTGACCCCTTAAAAATTCTTTCTTTGAAATTAAAGAGGACAAAAATAGATGGAAAGATATCCCATAATGTTGGATTAGAATAATTAATATTGTTAAATTCCAATGGCATTTTTCACAGAAATAGAAAAAACTACCCTAATATTTATACAGAACCATAAAAAATCCTAAATAGCCAAAGCAATCTTGAGAAAGAAGGACAAAGCTGGAGGCATCATATGTCCTGATTTCAAACTATATTACAAAGCTATAGTAATCAAAACAGTATGGTACTGGCATAAAACGAGGCACATTGACCAATGGAACAGAATAGAGGCTCCAAAATAAACTCATGCTTACACAGTCAACTAATCTTTGATAAGGACACAAAAAACACACAATGGGGAAAGGATAGACTCTTCAATAAATGGTGTTGGGAAAAGTGGATATCCACATGCAAAAGAGTGAAACTGGACTTTTACACCATTCACAAAAATTAATTCAAAATGGAGTGAAGATTTAAATGCAGAACCTGAAACCAAAGTCTGAGATGAAAGCACTGGGGAAAAGCTCCTTGACGTTGGTCTTGACAGTGATTTCTTGGATATGACACCAAAAGCACAGGGAATGAAAACAAAAATAAACAAGTGGGACTATCTCAAACTAAAAAGCCTCTGCACGCACAGCAAAGGAAACCATCAACAAAATGAAAAGGCCACCTACTGAATGGGAGAAAAACTTTGCAAACCATATATCTGATAATGGGTTAATATCCAAAATATACAAGGGCTCATACGACTCAGTAGCCAAAATACAAATAACCTGATCAAAAAATGGGCAGAGGACCTGAATAGACATTTTTCCAAAGAAGACAAACAGATGGCCAACAGGCACATGAAAAGATAGATGTTCAACATCACTAATCATCAGGGAAATGCAAATCAAAACCACCATGAGATAACATATTTCACCTGTTAGAATGGCTATGATCAAAAAGACAAGAAATAACAAGTGTCGGCGAGAATGTGAAAAAAAGGGAACCCATGTGCACTGTTGGTGGGAATGTAAATTGGTGCAGCCACTATGGAAAACAGTATGGGTATTCCTCAAAAATTAAAAGTGGAATGACCACATGATCCAGCAATTCCACTTGTGGGTATTTATCCAAAGATAATAAAAGCATAACTGAAAAGTTATCTGCATCCCACGTTCATTGCAGCATCATTCACAAGAGCCAAGATATGGAAACAACCTAGGTGTCCATCGGTGGAGGAATGGGTAAAGAAACTGTGTTTCATGTGCACAATGGAATATTATTCAGCCATAAGAAAGAAGGAAATCCTGCCATTTGGAACAACATGGATGAGCCTGGTGGACATCATGCTAATATTTTTAGCATTTATGAATATGGCCTCATGAAATCCTGACCTCACCTCCAGTGGGTGGGTGTTACTGTTAGCCCCCCTTTACTGATAAGCAAACTGAGGCCAGAGAGTTTGAGCAACTTGCCCAGGTCACAGAGATGCTAAATGGCCAGCTGGGGTTTGAACTTAGGTCCTTAGGCTCTTGAGTCTAAGCTCACCTTTGGGGATATAACTTTCCGGCCCACTGGGAGGGTGAGAGAGACCTGGGTGAGTAATGGGGTCACTAAGGGTCCCCACCCAGTCTAGCCTCAGGGTTGCTTGGGTAGAGGGTCAGAAGCTGTGATCAGAGCACAGCTGGGATCCAGGAACCAAGGTGTGGTTGACCAAATAATTACCCCCAAAGATGTCCAAGTCCTAATCCCCAGCACCTGTGAATATGCGACTTCTGCAGATGTGATTCAGTTAAGGACCTTGAGTTGGGGAGATGAGCCCAGATTATCTGCGTGGGCCCAATGTAAACACAGGTGTCCCTATCAGAGCAAGCAGGAGGGTCAGAGATGGCAAAGGGGGAAGGAGAGGAGACAGTGGAAGCAGAGGTAAAAGAGAGAGAGAGATAGGAAGATGTCGTGCACCTGGCTTTGAAGATGGAGGGGGGGCCCTGAGCCAAGGACTGCAGGCAGCCTCTAGAAGCTGGAAAAGGCAAAAAACCTAATTCTACCCCGGAGCCTCCGGAAGGAACTCAGCCCTGCCAACACCTTGATTTTTAACCCAGTGAGAACCATTTTGAGCCTCTGACCTCCAGAAGTGTTAGATAATAAATTTGTGTTACTTAAGATGCTAAGTTAGTAATTTATTGCAGTAGCAGTGAGAAACGAATACACGGAAATGCAGCTGGGGCATTTCAGGACACAGGAATCTCGCTCATGGCAGCTGGGGCTGGAGAGGCACTGGGAGCGCGGGCCGTGACATGCTCTGATTTTCCCACTCAGGAATCCACCCTGGATGCCGTTGGGGGTATTTGGGGGATGAGGGGCAGCAGGGAGACCAGGCAGAGTCTCCTGCCCCGTCAGGTGGAGATGGAGCTGGCTTGGTCCAGGGGCTGGAGAGAAGCTGATGGGTCCATGGGATATCGAGATGGTTAGGACTTCGGGGGCTGGAAGCATGAGGGGAGGGACCTTGGGGCTCCTGGCTCAAGCCCTAAGTGCTCTCTGAAGTTATTTGTAAGAAGAGGGACCAGGAGGAGGGACAGGCTGGTGATGGGAAGGTGACAATTTGCCCGGGAGCCCATGGGTCCTTCTCATCCAGCAGGGAGGTGTCAGGGAGCCCCGAGAGCACGGTCCCTCTGCCCTGAGTTGGCCTCTGCAAAGCTAGCCCAGCTCCTTGGGATGAGGGCCCCTTGTGAGGGCCTGGCCTGGCGGCATGTGGCTCTGACCCTCGAGTGATGCCCCAGAGGCAGTGTGGACACCACGTCCTGCTCGCAAGCTCAGCCCTGAAGGTGGGAGGCCAGGCCTGGCACCCCTCACGTGCTTTTGGAACAACAGCCTTCCGAGACTTGTTTGGCACCCGTCGAAGACCACGAGCAAATTGCCAGTGGTAAAACATCACAGAAACATTGTTTCTTGCAAAATACTGGAAATAACCAAGGCAGCGTTACCCAAGAGCACAGCGGGGCCTATGTGCGGAGCCGGGGAGCCGGGCGCCGGGGCTCGGACGGCCAGGCTGGGAGCATCCCCACCTCTGCGGCCAGATTCCTCAACGACCACCTGGAAACAGAATTGACGGGGACTCAGGGGACGGGAGCCTCTTTCCACTCCCGCTGATAGGAAGTGTTTACAGCCCGAGCCGGCCTGGTCTGGCAGCCCCCCAGTCTCTGTGCCCAGCAGACCATGGCTTTTGGGCTGGAAGACATGCCCAGACTCAGCGGGGTCAGCAGGACCGCGACGGCCCTGGGCCTGGCAGAGCTGGCGGGGCTGGCGGGGCTGGCGGGGCACGGGCCTCACCCCTCCCAGTCTGCCCGGGGCTTTCGGAGGAGAGCACTCTTATAGCCTCGGCTCATCTGAAGCCATATCTCCTTCCACTTAGACCAGGCGTGCACTTAAGTGGGTGTGACTGGGGGCTTGGGGGCAGGGTCCTGGCAAGCAGAACCCAACAGTAATTCTCCATCATTAAAACAGGATGGTGCTAAGTGGTCATGCGGGGAAACTAGGAAACATGCATAAAGAAAATAAGAGAAACTTAAGTTTATGGTTTTGAAATCTCCCCTTGCCCGCCCCCTTCCTGATACACCCTGCAACATCCTCCGTGCACGTGGGGTGAGTTTCCCTGTTTGCAGCCCTGTGTCTGACCGGGTGACGTAAAGGGCTGTCCAGGGCCCGAGATTGCGCCGAAGGCCCCAGACATGCCCTGCTGCCCAGGCTTATTCCTGGGGCCCCAGGTACTTGGCTGGCACCATAAGCAGTGTTTACCACCCTACTTCTCTGATTGGCAAACTGAGGCTCCAGCTCTTAAGAAACCTGGGATCTCAGGGGCAGTGAGTGCGGAGCTGGGATTCCATCCAAGGCGATCCTGACCCATAACCTGGGCCGACCACACAGCACGCCGCCGCCGACTCAGGCCCTCGCCATGTTCAGAGGCCCTCACCCGGCTCCTCTGAAGGACCCTAATTTCAGGGCCGCCCCTGGCTCACAGCCTTGCTCTGCCTCTGCCCCTGCTGTCCCAGCCACCACGAGCTCACTGCGCCCTCCTCTTCACACACCTGTGGGCACTGGCCTGCCCTGGGCACCCACCTGGGCTGCAGCATCCCAGACCCAGACCCAGGCTCTGGGTCACCCCATCCGTTGGGGAGCATTATGGGCTGAATTGTGCCCTCTCCAAAAAATTATACTTTGGAGTCCTAACCCCTAGTAGCTCAGAACATGACTTTATTTGGAGGCAAGGTTTTTACAGAGGCAGGAAGTCAAATTCATATAAGGAAGGCAGGCCCTAATCTAACAGGACTGACGTAGAAGGGGAAACTTGGACACACAGAGAGATGTACGCAGGGAGAACACCACACAAAGGTAAAGGCAGAGATCAAGGTGAGGCATCTCTAAGCCAAAGAACATCAAAGACTGCCAGCAAACCACCAGAAGCTGGGGGAGAGGCCTGGAACAGATGCTCCCTCCCAGCCCTCAGAAGAAAACACCCCTGCCGACACCTTGATCTTGAACTCCTGGCCTCCAGAACTGTGAAACAGTAATTTTCTGTTGTTTAGGCCTCCCAGTGTTACGGCAGCCTGAGCAGACTGATACAGGGACACAGGCCAGCTCTCCCCAGGGGCACTCCCCTGTCCCAGCTTTTGCCCAGGCAGTGCCCCCACCCCTGGATGCCCTCTGCTTTACCTGTGAGAGGCCGCACCTTGCCAGCCCCCTCCAGGGATGGGGAACGGCTGCTGTGAGGGACGGTGGCCCTGACTTGGGACACGAGGCTCCAAGTGGACCAGAAGTCTGACCCCTTTGGGGTTTGTAGCTTCCGTGCAGCCTCTCGGTCCCCGGGGGGAGCTTCCCACCAGCCTGGGGACAGAGGGGCGGTCCCTGCAGGGAGATGAGACTCCGCCTTGGAGCGTTTGAGACCTTGGAGTGTTTGGACCAAGCCACCTATTGAACAACCATTCATTCTCCGATTAGCTGTGAATGAATCAGAAACATGCAGATTCAATTTCCCATGAAATGTAAATGGGTTTATAGATGTTAGGGAGTGAGTCTGGATTTATTTTAAGGGCATTTGCGCACTGGCCTGCTCTGGCTGCCAAGGACCCGTAGAGACAGACGGGCTCCGAAGAAAAGCTGAGCGCAGGTACCTGCCTCCCATGGGGCTGGTGGCCGTGCGCTAAGGATGTTGCCTGTATGCCCTCCGTCACCTGCCAACAGCCCTGGAATCGACGCAGCCCATTTCACGTACGGAAAAACAGACACAGACTGGACAAGGCCCTGGAAGAAGGCACAGCCAGGGCCTGGACCCTGCTTTCCCTGACTCTGAGCCCTGAGCCCTTTCCTACACGACGGCGATTTCAGGAGCCCCGGGGAGATCAGAGTGGCTCCAGAAGGGAACAGGACTTGAGCAGGGCCCTGGGCAGGGCCGGAAGCTGGCTGGGGCCTGGGGCTGGCGGGGCAGCCTCAGCTGCGGCACAAGGAATACCGAGTCCTGACTGAGTAATGTGTTCTGGCAGGTTCTAGGCACCCAGATGGGCCTTGGGCTGTAAGCAGGCACTGTGTCTCCCCTGTGGTCCAGACACACTAGCAAGTGGCCGGTGGGCGCCTTGGGCCACAGCCAGGTGGTGTAAATGACCTCAGGTGGGGCTGCTCGCTCCAGCTCTGGAATCCCAGCCGCTGCCCTCACCCACCGTGTCCTGGGCTTCAGGCCCAGCGCTCTGGACGGCTCTGTCCTGCTGTCCAGGGACTCTCCCTGGAGTCCCGGCGGCCAGGGCGGCCTGCGGTGGGTCCTTCGGGACCACTTCCTCCGGACAGAGTGATGTGGAACGTAGGGGAAGGGGAAGGAGGGGCTGTGAGCGCTGAGTGCCCCCCGGGAAGCTGAGCCAGGGCCGCTGGGGGACGTTCGGGGACCCCCCACCGATGTTAACGCCAGTCAAGCGCTCTCTGCGGGACTTTGGATACGCGGCCCGTTTCTGAGCCGTGAGCTGCAGCTCCCCGAAACCCAGGCCCACCCAAGCCTGGGTGTCTTCAGCCCTGCCGTGCCCTCCCTACCCGGTGTCCCTCACCTCTGCAGCCCCCTCCGCTCCCGCCCGCGCGGCAGCTCCTGCCCAGGCCCGCGGAGTGGCCCCTTTGCCCACGGCCCCACGGGGCTGCGTGTGGGCACGTGGAGATCATCATCTTCCCGCTGGTTCTGGGGATGACGTCACCGTCCGCCTCATCCGCCTCACAGCTTGAGAGCAGCCGCGCTGCCACGCCCTCCTGCCCCACCCCCAGCAGAGCCGGCGGCCCCTGGAAGCTACGTCGCCCGGGTCCCTCCATCTCCCCCAGGGGCGGCAGGACAGCCTGGGGAGGGCCAGCGGCCAGGCTGTGGCCTGACTCCCCTGGGTGTCTCCCCGTCCCCGGCAGGCCCCTGGGCCCCGTGCCCCGGTCTCCTCCATAAGAAGACCTACAGGAGCAGCCCTAGAGGGTGCCTGCGAGGGGCCCGTGCGGAAAGAGGAGATGCTCGGTAAAAGTTTGCGGTCGTGATTAACCGTTGTCCCAGCCGAGGCCCTGGCGCCTGCTCCATCCTCCCCCTGAGGGCCGAAAGGAGGGCAGGGGCCAGTCCCAGAGGCAGGACCACCAGGCCTGTGGGGCCCCCTTGTCCGTCTGGTGAGCGGAACTTAGGCTGTGTGGAGGGTGGAGGCCCCGGGGGGCACGGCCTTGTGGCGGCCGAGGAGCTCAGAGTGGAATCTGGGGTGAAGGGGTGTATGAGGGCTCTAATCAGGGGCCTCGAAAGCCCTGGGGAGGTGGGAGGTGACTCCCTGGATGGAGAGATTCACCAAGTGCTCCAGAGCCAGCCAGCCAGGAGGCTGGGACCCCGCCCTGGGGGTCTGGGGCCCTGAGCTCCAAGGCCCACCAAGGCAGGAGAACCCCCAGCTGTGGAGGAGGGAAGCAGGGGGCGGATATCACTCTGCAGCTGAGAATCGGCCTGACCCCCAGACACCTGTGTGGCTTCTCACCTTCCACATGAGGGGACCCAGGGCCGAGTCAGGCTGTGAAGGGGACAGGCCCCTCTCAGGGCTGGGGTGGGGACCGTCCAGAGACGGGCTGGTCAGATGCCCCCTCACCTGCAGAGCCAGACAGAGCCCAGGGCAGGTGGTCACCCGCCGGGGCAGGTGAACAGCACAGACCCCCCCCCTCAGTGCCCCTGAGTCGTGACCTGTTTGCTGCCCAGATGCCACGGGAACCCCTGGGACCACAGGGATCAGTGGCCCCAGGGGTGGGGCTTGGCCTGGTCTCTTGAGACAGTGGGAAGCCCAGATCCAGGAAGCCGGGTCTTGTAGCTGCTGCCCCTGACCCTCTGGAAGTCTTTGGTGAAACGCTTATCCTCTCTGGCCTGAATCTTGCCCCAGACCAAGGGGCGTGGGTCACATCCCTGACGGGTCTGCCAGCCCAGATTCCAGTAGGGCAGGTGACTAAGCTCGGGCAGGGCCCTCACTCTCTGGGCCTCAGTCTACCCACCCATGGGTGAATCGTTCTCACCCTCCCTGGCTGATGGGCTGGTCACGGTCACGGCTGGAAGGGGGTGGTAAGAAGCCCCTGGACAAGGCAGAGGCTTGCCTCAAGTCCGCCCTCTGGCCCCCGTCCATGGACGGTGCTGTCAGTGGATCCAGCGCCTGTCTGTCCTCCAGGCACTGCCGGGCGGTGGGCGGGGCGGCCAGGCTCTGGGATGGAATCCTTGCTCTGCACGGGACTCCACTCCCTCCCCCTCAGTTTCCCCATCTGTAAAATGGGCCGACCCTGCGATTTCGTGTGCGTTGAACACGAGCACCAGCTGGACTGGGTCCTGAAGGTCACTGGCCCTGTCCTAGCCCCAGTCAGCCAGGCCGAGCGGGAGGGCAGGGCGCCAGCCGAGCACTGGGCCCAGCGTGGCCACGTCTGGTCCCGCCGCGCAGCCTGGCTGGCTGAGCTGCCAGAGTATCCTCTGTCCTCTGGTCTGAATCCTTGCACGATTTCAGCGCTTTCTTCTCCCTGAGTTTGGGTGTGGAGTGGCTCATTTCCTGCTCATGGCCACACGACTGTCCAGACGCCCTCTTTGCTGAGAAAGAGGAGAAGGCTGTTTCACCCCGGAACCTGCTGCCCTGCGCACAGCCTCTCGTGGCCCCATTCGCCACCCCAGGCCCCAGGCCACTGTGACCCAGCGCTTCACTGGGAGCCCAGAAGGGGCTGCCTGGGGAAGCACCATGCGCTCGGGGGCTGCCAGGCTGTCCCACCGGGGTCGGTGTCATGTTTGCCCGGCGGGGATGAAGGACAGCGACCCCAAATGCACCAACCTTCCAGGAAGGAAAAGAACCCTGGGAAACCAGAGATCCGCAGACACAGGCTCGTGCTTCTGGGGCTGAGATGTGAGCTTCTAGAAGGGCTTCCCTCCTGGTGATGTCCTCCTACTTGGCCGAGACCCTCACAGATGATGGGAAGGTCCCAGGAGGTGAGCGAGGGAAAGACCACCTGCCAGGCGCCTGCTCGCTTTGAGCAGCTCACGAGCCTCCTCTCACTTCGTCCTTGCAAACTAGGAGGAAGGTTGGTATGGGGGCCCATTTTACAGGTGGAGAAACTGAGGCTCAAAGACAGGAAGGGAGTTGTCTGGGTCATGCAGCAGGTCTGAGATGGAGCCAGCATTACCTAGTGTGAGTTTGGGAGGTGGGGTAGGTTCCCTACGGTGGCTGGGGAGCCTTGAGGGATCTCAGGCCATGCCAAGTTCTGATGTCCGTGCTCTGCTCACCCCACACCTGAAGGTGTCCTCAAGTGAGGGGTCAGCTTGAGCAAGGGCTTGGAGGTGGGAAATGACCCACCCTGTATGTTTTGGGATTACCAGGGGGTAAGGCCGGCTGTGTTGGGGACGACCCTGAGGGTCAGGGAGCACTGTGGAGTCGTGAGGGGACGGGGCATTTTTGGAAGGGCACCTGGCCACTCCACTGGGGACGGTGGCAAGAGGGGAGGTGATGAACAGCCAACGCCGTGTGGGGGGCTGGGGAGACAGAGCAGTAGAGTGAGGCAAGGGGCTGCTCAGGCCAAGAAGAAAAGCAGCTTCCAGAAGGAGGGGGATGGGCAAGTGTCCCCAGTGGTCCCCTGACCAGTAGGAGGAGGGTGGCCTGGGAGGACATTGATGGGGCCTCCATGGCAGTGGTGTCGGTAGAGGACGGGGGGTGACAACGTCCTGGTGAGCGGACGGGGGGCTGGAAGCATAGGCACACCTCCAGGGTGGGCAGGAGGAGGCCTAGGGGTCAGGGGCCAAGTGCTCAGGGCTGTGAGGGGGGCTCCAGCCCCAGCTCCCACTTTTCAGATGAAGACAAGACCGAGAAGCTCAGAGACTTGCTGGGGCCCGGGGCCGGGGATGGGGCAGGGTGCCCCCAGGAATTTTGGGGGGCTGCCACCTTTACTCCCCGCTGCAGCAGGTCTGCAGCCCGAGAATCAGCGTCTCTAAGAGGTTCTTGGATGATGCTGATGGCGCTGGTACCAGGAACCATAGTGGGAACCGGTGCCCCAGAGAGAGAGAGAGACAGACACAGACAGAGAGATACAGAGAGAGACAGGGAGACAGAGAAGTGCAGAGAGACAGAGAGATACAGAGAGAAAGACAAAGACAGAGAGTCACAGAGTGTTACAGAGGGACAGCGGGACCTCAATTCGCAGTGACCTGGCTGGCATCTCTCTGCGGATCTGGGAGGCAGTGGACCGGAACAGCTGGGGGACTGGGGACCCCAGGGGGCAGCCATGGCAGGTTGGGGACCTCTTCGTGTGAGTCACATTGGGGCCTCTTTTCCTGACCTGGGAGAGTGGGGTGCAGGTGCTGGCACCCAGGCCAGCCAAGGCTGCAGGACACGGGCTGGCGGGGGGACAGGTGGTGACGTTTCGTGCCACCTGCAGTCCTCAGGCCTGCTGCTGGGTGGCCGCGGACATGCTCTCGGCGGGCTCAGAAAGGGCCCTTTGTGGCAGCAAGCTCACTCTGCCGTCATTCGAGTCATCAGCTGCGGTGGCCTGCCCCAAGGGACCACCTCCGCTAGGCTCCTCCCTTGATGGCGGGGCTGGCGGGCTCGTGGTGGATGGTCCCCAAGCAAAGCTGGGCGAGCTCTGCCCCTTCTCCGGTGGTAGGGGCTTCGGGGGCTTCAGCCTAGGGCCACTTTCCCAGGCTGACCCTGGCGGCCCAGGGCCCTGTAGGCGGGCAGCAGTGACCCCAGCTCACCCCAGGGAGGGGGGCCGTCACGTCTCCTGTCTAGCCCAGCGCCCCCCTCGGTGCCTGTAATTGGCAGGGCCACAAGGAGGGTTTTGTTGCCCCCGGCGAGGGCAGGCGCATGGGGGGGGTGGCCCCTTTCATCTCCTAGGCCCCCCAGTCACCCCTTTCTCTGGCTGGGACTTAGATGCTTTTAAATAGCAACAGTCAAGAGGCCGAGGGGGAGCGAGGGGGCCGAGGGGGCTCGGGGCCTCTGAGGCTGCTCACAAAGGAATGAACTCCTGGCTCCTGGAGATGCCAAGAAAGAGGCCCCGCTTGGGTTTAAAAATAGACGCCTGGTCCATGATGTTCTGGCCCTGCCTCCCTGCCCAGCTCAGAGCGCCTCCCGTGACCCTCCTCTCACAGCGAGGCGCCCCTTCCCCCAGTCCGCCCTGGCCGGTGACAGTCTCAGGACATCCTCTCAAAGACACTCAGTGAAGGGGCAGTGGCAGCGGGGTGGGACGGGGAGGGGGGCGGCGGCCGGCAGAAGTCCCACCTCCATGCCCTTTCCCGCGCTGTGCCCTCAGCCTGGCACACCTTCCCTCCTCCCTCTACCTGGGAGCCCTGGTTTATCTCTCCAGAGCTACCTCACATGCCACCTCCCCAGGGCATCTCCCTGCCTCCAGGCACAGCTGGAACCCCAACTCTGTCCCATGGGCCACTCGCCACAGTGACCTCTGTCATGATGTCCCCCACTGGCCCGGCCATCCCCGGATGGTCATCTTTGAGCTCTTGGTCCTGACACTCGGAGAAGGGAGGGAGGAACCAGTACAGGAATGAATGAAATTCCGCACCCTAATTTGCCTCTCCTGGCCTCATCTTTCTTTCTCCCCACTACTGACCCCTCCCCAGGTCTGCCCCTGCATCCCTTGGCCCTGCCTGTACCCCCTCCATATGTGCTCTGTGGTCCTGACCCTCTGGGGTGAGGACACTTTTCCATGGCCCATGGCAACTCATTCTGGAGGGAGGAACCATGGCCATACTGGTAATCTCTCGCCCCACATCCGGCATCCCCATCTGATGACCTTCATGCCTCTTCAGCTCACAGCCATGCTCAAGAGTCAGCCTTGAGCTGCCTATAACTGATGTGTCTTCTTTGGTTCCTCCATGTGTCACCTCCCTCGAGAGCCTAATTTCTTGGATGGAAGACCGGGTCCCGGCTGCTCCATCCTGCCTCCTCAGGCCCCCCCTGGAGGGTCTGGGGACGGATGGCTATGGAGGGAGAGACGGAGAGTGAGCTGAAACGGAGCCCCCAGGCTACAGACCCCCGAAACACCTCCGAGGGACATCGCAGGCTGGCCTCAGCTTGCAGGCAACCTGGGTCTTGGCACAAACTAAATAATTTTATTTGAATTAGCCAAAGCAGGACCTGAGCGGCTGAGACCTGGGGATTTGGGTAATTTGGTGTAAACGGGGAAAATGAAAGCCACTTCCCTGGATGCGGCATTTGCCGCTGGGTGGTGGGGTGGGGAGAAGGCCAGCATGCCTGCTCCCCGGGCACATCTCTTTGTGAGGCTGGTGGGCGCAGTGCTGTGGGAGGTGATGGAGATAGTGAACTTGGACCGTGGCTGTGTCGTCCCTGCCCCCAGCAGTCCCGGAACTGTGGGCTGCTCCGGAGCCGCTCGGGCATCTGGAAGTTTGTTTATTGTGGTGCAGCTGGTCAGCTCTGGATCTGTTGAAGGGATTTTCGAGTTGCTTCCTCTGATCACAAACGTGTTGGCATTCAAGGGCACAGAGGCCTCTGACAGCTGGGAACCCGGAGGGCTCCCGGGATTTCCTGTTCTCAAGAAGGAGCACAGTGCTGAACATGGGGGACCGTGAACAGCAGGGCTTCAGCGTGCACGCTTGCGCTGGCCCCGAGGCCACCGCAGCCGTGGACACTCCCTCTTCCCCCTGTGAGCGCCCCCAGCTCGGCACCCCACACTGCAGTTTTCCAAGGGGAGTCACAGATTCTGATGTTGATGACTTGGGCTCCAGGTTGAAGCTGCTGCCACTTTGCGTGCAAAGCTCAGATGTAGCTGATCCTCGGGGGCTGGCCTGAGGAGCCCACTGACCTGACCGTGAATGTGCCCGACGGCCCCTCCTGCCTGGACTCTCAGGGGTGAATGCACGAGCCCCATAACACTTCGCTGTCCACACGCTCAGGCGAGACATCTGCTACCGCCTGGGGACCTCTGGCTCCATCTTCTTCCCCCGGAAACTGCAGAAATTGAAGCTGAGCCAACGTACCTTCTCCCACCCTGGGCACCCAGCAAGCCACCGTGCCCTGTGGGCAGGGACCAGACTTACTCGGGGAAAAGGACCTGAAGGCTGGACTCTGCAGGGTCAGATTCTGACTGGCTGTCACTTCCTGTCTGAACTTGGGCAAGTCCCTTCCTCTCTGAGTCTCAGTTTCCCTGTGAGTAAAATGTGGACGCGCCTCACCTCTCCATGGTTGTAAGGATTCAATGAGGTTGTGAACATGCTTTGCATATTGGGAAGGAACATGCAAATGATTATTACGGTTGTCCTTCTATAGGTGACGGACTCTCAGTAGCACACGAAGGCCACCTGAAGCTGTTTATTTCCCGTCCCTTTCATTCTGCTCATGACATTGGAGGGCTGAAAACAATCAGAACTGGAAGAGTCTCGAGAGGTTATTAAGCCTGGTCTAAAGCCTTGAAAGGTTGTGGTTCTAAACTTGCCAGCCAGTCGGCAGGGCTGAAACTCTGACTTTCCCTCCCTCCCCGCCTCTTTTCCCCCTTCCCTCCCTCCATCCCTCCATCCATCCATCAAGCTCTCTACCCATCCATCTACCTATCACTCATCCAACCATCTAACTGTCCATCCATTTATCCATTTTTTTCTATTCACCATCCATCCATCCATCCATCCATCTCTCCCATCTCTCCCTCCCTCCATTGATCCATCTATTCATTCCTCCCTTCATCCATCCATACATTTCTCCATCCATCCACCTATGACTCATCCAACCATCTGTCTGTCCATGCATTTATCCATCCACCATCCATCCATCTATCCATCCATCCATCCATACATACATTATCCACCTCTCCTTCAAGCATCCACAAACACTTCCTCCATGTGGGGCACAGGAAACCCAGACTGAATCAGACCCACCCGTCTGGAGGAAAATCTAGACTGCCATGGGAAAGTCCAACATGGAAACCCAGAATGGAGAGTGGATATGGGGGAATCCACAGTAGGGGGATTATACAGGGGCCCAGAGGGGAGCTTCAGAACCTGCCAAGGGAGAGGCATGGTCCTGTAGGAGGCTTTCTGGAGGAGGCAGCACCAAGTTTTCCCTGTAGCTGTCTGAAGGGCCAGAGAATCCAATCACGTTCTCCTCCCTGGCCCACCCTGGCGTCTTCCTGCTCAGCTAGCCAAGGCTGCCTGCGCTCTGCAATTTAATCCCTGTTCCCGTAGCACCGCAGGTTTCCTAGACTTGAAGCCAAAGATAAAAACATCATAATAACCACAGTGAGATGCAAAATAATAACAATCCCCAGGGCTGAAAAAAAAAAAAAAATGAGAGGCTGTCACATCTCGATAAATTGTAAAATTTATCTTCTTGTGCCATTTCTCCCCTTCTCTATTTCATTTACAGTGGATTTTTTTTTTTTAAAAGCACTTTTCTTTTTTTTTTTTTTTATAGCTACTTTATTTATTTATTTTATTTTTTTATTTTTGGCTGTGTTGGGTCTTCGGTTCATGCGAGGGCTTTCTCTAGTTGAGGCAAGTGGGGGCCACTCTTCATCGCGGTGCAGGGACCGCTCTTCATCACGGTGCGCGGGCCTTTCACTATCGCGGCCCCTCCCGTCGCGGGGCACAGGCTCCAGACGCGCAGGCTCAGTAGTTGTGGCTCACGGTCCCAGCTGCTCCGTGGCATGTGGGATCTTCCCAGACCAGGGCTCGAACCCGTGTCCCCTGCATTAGCAGGCAGATTCTCAACCACTGCGCCACCAGGGAAGCCCTACAGTGGATTTTTAATAAAAAAAAAAGTTGATAAAAATCAAAGCAACATAATCAAAATAGAAAAGCTTGACATTTATACATGTTGTTTATTACTTTAGCGTTTTAAAGTATTAAAAAGGCACACCAAAATTAGTTTCTTATCAAATGTCAAATTTTCATCAAGTTCTCGCCTACAAACTAGTTAAACTTTGTTCTTTGGAACCAAGTTGAGCGTCTGCGTGAGAATGTGGGGAGAGTCCCCACAGACTCGCAACAATGTTTTTCTCCGCATCATGGCTCCGCTGAAATGATCACATCATGCTGTCTTCCTAAGAAGCTTTGAGGATAAGTCTTGTTCTTTTCTTGCCTTTTCACGGGCATAACTGTTGCTGTTTTTCTGTATCCCGTGAAGCATAATGTAGATGGAAACTGCCGTTGTGGAAAGGTCTTCTGACCTAGGCTTAGCCCCAGTTTTTTCAAACGAATCTGATCTTGGCCCTGAACGAGCTGATCCTTTCTGCATGTATAGCTGCCCACGGTGGGCAAAGAAAGATGGTCTCTTGGTGGACACAGCAGCAACCCCGTGGGGAAGAAAGGCAGGGTCTCAGGCTGGAGAGTTTGAATGCCTGGGACAGAGACCAAGTTAAACCAGCGTCACCAGGAAGGGAGAACCCTTGGAAGGAGAGGGGGTTCCTGAGGGCTCAGGGAACACAGGGCATCTGGAACAAAGCCCAGAAAGTTGGGTGCAGCTGGGACCTGACGGGGGCTGGGTCTCCCCTTCTTAAAGATGGAGGTCAGAGTTCTGGCCCCTTGACCACCTTGAACATGTTGTCGGGGGCAGAGGCAGGGGAATCAGAAGAGACGGGTTTGTATGTATCCACTTTGTACCACCCAGTACATGTCCTGAGCCAGGTCACTTCTCTGAGTTTAGTTTCCAATGACTTGACCTTCCCTGGCCTCCGTTTTATCATCTGTCATATGAGCAGAGTGACACCCCCCCCCCAGCACAAAGGGGTACAAGCACCAAACATTCGTACTTCCTGCTTCTGAGGTCTCCCCCAGTTTGGGGATTCTGCAAATCTGTGGTCGAGCGGGGCTGTGACCCAGGACCCTGTCTCTGATGGAGTCTTGTCCTGCCAGCAGCATTTGGGTACCCAGGACACAAGCTCTGAGCCCTGCTTCTCTCTTTGCACCCTGCACTCCCCACCACACAGCCCCAAGGAAGGGCCACCATCTAAATTCCAGAACCTTCTGAAGGGGATTGCATCCTCCTCCAGAGCCAAATCTCTCCAGAACGCTGTGAGCCGGACAGCTGGAGAATGGAAGACAGGGGAGACAGAGAAGCCAAGAGACACAGCGTTTCCAGATGATTAGAGGAGAGAAGCTAATGAGACTGCTTGTCTCAGAAAAATCTGTGCAAACAGCTGTCAGGGAGATTTCTTCCCATCAAAGACACATCAAGAAGGAAACCAGGGGAAGAGAGTCCACTAGCCCTGGGGTAGACAGGAGACAGAGCAAAGACAATGATGGGTACATTAGCATGAGTTGCCTCTTTATAAACAGCCGCCGTGGGACAGCCTGTGCCCTAGGACACCGCCTCCAGTCTGTGGGACCCTCCAGCGCAGGGAGGGAGACCAGTGCACAAACACCAGGATCTAGAAAGGTGCATGCCCCACAGGGGATAAACCACACACTGGGGAGATTCAGAAGAGGTGGGAATAAGCTCCAGCTTGGGGTTTAGAAAACACACTGTATTCAGGGACAGCTAGAGGTTGATTATTTACACAGTGCCATATTAATAAAATTATAATAGATCAGAACAAACAAAACCTCCAAATGTCAGTGTGACATGCTATCACACTGCTCTGTCTGGCTTCCTGCCCTCTTCTATGCCAGTGCCCCTCCTGGTCAGTGGACCACCTTCCTCCATGGATGACTCAGGGACCCAGGCCCCTTCCATCTTGTGGCTCTGCCATCTCCTGGGGCATCAGAGTCCTCTGTGCACAGCCAGCAGATGGGGAAAGTGGCCGTGGGGATGGTGTCACCCTGTCTCAGAAACCCCAGCCTGGAAGTCGCCCACATCCCTCCCCCTTAGAATCCTTTGGAGAACAAACACATTGAAGCAAAGAGGGCCGGAAGTGGGGACAGATGAGAGATGAAGACAGAGCAGGAGGTTCTACCAGGAGAACAGAGCCAGAGGCACCCAGAGGACGGAGGTGTGGAGTGGCACCTGGGAAATGTGTGAGGCCCCAGAAGAGAGTCCCCGGGGACCCAAGGCTGCTCACCATGTCTGCTTCCCCTTCGCCCTCCCTTGTGTTAAACAAGCTTGTTTAACAAGCTTGAAGTCTCCAGCCTGTGTCAGCTGTGCTGAGGGAGCTAAGAAAGCAGGTGGGTCCCGGGGTGGGCGGGGGCAGTGAACCTGAGAGCCCTGTGTGTGTGTGGGGGGGGTGGTGGCAGGACAGAGGCAGGGACCCGCTTCTGCCACTCACCAGGACCCCTCCTCGGCCAGGCTTCAGCCAGGCCCCTCGGCACTCTCTTCCCACCTGCAGCCTGCCCCGGGCCTGCAGAGCCCGGTTTGGGCAAAGAATCCGCTACATCTGTTTAGTGAGAATCCCCTCACCCTTGATATCTGACCAACTTCCCCCTGATACTTTTCCATCCACTGAGCCTCTCACTCTGCTTGTTGGCTGTAAATCCCCAGCTGTCTTTGCCGCATTCAGAGTTCATTCCCTCGCCCCCTGTTACAATCGTCTTGAATAAAGGCTTTCTTGTAATTTTTAACTGGTCGGGGGCCAAATTTTCTCTCTGACACCATCAAGAGTCTGACACGATCTCTTCGTCTAGAACATTCCTTCCAGAACCAATCTTGCCTGCTCGGGGCTAGGGGCTATGGAGGAGGGCTTTCCCCACGTGGATGGTGGTTCAGGAGCCTGGAAGGTCACGGCCAGCTAGTTGGAGGCGAGGGGGACCTCCAGCCTGAGGAGACGCTGCAGGGGAGAGTCTGACAGCTGAAGTCACACTTGTTCTATGGCTCCAGGACTGGGACGGAAATCCCGATGGAGAAATTCTGGCTGAGCTGGAGACCTCCCACTGTCCAGGCTGGAAGTGTAACGGAGCAGGACCCTATGGGGCCTTCCTGGGACAGCCCTCTGCCTTAGCTCCTCTCTGAAGGATCCAGATGACAGTACCCGATGCACATGTCCTGAGTTGTTTCACAGGTGTGAACCGCCCCCCTCCCCTGCCAAATGGAAGATGTTAACTAGTTGATGACAATGAGCACGTAGCCCCAAGCCTCCCGGAGCCTGAGGACTGATGATGTGAACCCCTGTGACATCACCCTGTTCCCTCACCAGCAGCCAATCAGAGAAGTGTGCACAATCTCATCACATACCCTGCGATCCCCTCCCTTACCTGACTTTTATTTTATTTTATTTTGTTTTATTTCAGACTCTTCAATAAATTTTTTTAAAATATTTATTGGCGTATAGTTGGTTTAAAATGTTGTGTTAGTTTCTGCTATACAGCAAAGTGAATCAGTTATACATATACATATATCCACTCTTTTTTAGATTCTTTTCCCATATACGTCATTACAGAGTATTGAGTAGAGTTCCCTGTGCTACACAGTAGGTCCTTGTTGATTATCTATTTTATATATAGTAGTGTGTATATGTCTACCCCAATCTCCCATTTTATCCCTCCCCCCCACCCTTGCTCCCCCGCCCACCCCCCCGGCTTTTAAAAATGCTTTGCTGAAACCCTTCCGGGGAGTTCAGGGATTTTTAGGGCATGAGCCACTGATCTCCTTGCATAGCACTGCCATAAACCTTTCTCTGCTCCAAATTCTGACGTTTTGGTTTGTTTGGCCTCACTGTGTGCTGGCACGCGAACTTGTGCTAACAGAAAGGAAGGCTTCCATGGCGGGTGCACGGGTGGGAAAGGCACTCACCCCAGGCTCCTTCATCCACCCCAGGAGCCTGTGCTGGCCTCTGCCACGCAGGGTGCGAGAGTCCACATCTGCCCCCCGCTGCTGGGGACACGGATGAGTTTCCCTGGGGAACAGGTCCCTGGGCCCTGGCATGAAAATGCTTCAGTCCAGGGACCAGGGCATCCTTTGAAGACTGTTTCTGGTTTTAAACCTCTCCTGCCCAAGTGCCAGTTGAGGCTATTTTTTGGGATTAACTATTCACCCCAGGGCTGTCTGGCCCTTCTGAATGCCCTCATTAAAGTGTTCATCAGCAGAAAGCAAATACTTGGCCCCAGGGGTATCCAGGTTTCTTGAGAGCCCCGGATGCCCTTGATTGTAGGGCCTCCTTGTTCAGGCCCTTGCCGGAGAGGCCAGGGAGGGAACTTGGCTGGCCACCGAGATCTTGTTAGTGTCTTTTCCCTCAGAAATCCAGATCTGTCTTCCAAAACCACCATTTCCCCATAGTTCATGAATACGCCTTCTGTTGACTCACAAATACCCACGTACACGTACACAGGCCCCTCAGTCCCACCCGCCACCCCAGGGAGGGGACGGCTTCCAGTAAGTAATTAATCAGCACAATGGTTCAAGGGCAAGACCTTGGAAGGGGGGGTGGGAGGCTTTGTTGTGGGTGATCAGGGAGGGGTGGGAGCTCCAAGGGCCAGGACGGAGGCAGCCCCTCAGCCTCTCTGCCTTCCGAGGACCCTTAGAGAGCTAGAGTCGACCTGGCCCCTTCCAGGGCCCCAGTCCTCTGCCAGGTCGGACAGGAGAAGAAGCCCACAGTCTTAGCTCCCCGAGGGAGAGTTATGGGAAACACTGAATTTGAAGTCAAAATCATTTTTATTTGCTATGGGATAACTGGGTCAATTATTTAAACTTTCTCTAAAATTAAGGGAAAAGAAGAGGGGAGCAAAATGTTTGGGGGAAGTTTCTTTAGAAGAAAAAATATGATTCTTTGAGTGAAATGCAGAAAGGACCACACATGAAGCTTGCCTGGTGTCCAGGCCCTGTGCTCAGCACTTTAAAATAGCATGTCATTTAATTTGTCATCATTATCATACCCATTTTCCAGATTGAGAAACTGAGATTCAGGGAGTCAAGCACTTGCCCTTGGCCCCCAGCTCCTCAGTGAGATGCTGTGCAGTGACCTTGAGTTCCAGCTAACAGAGCTGGGTCCTGGACACACAGACTTCCCTCCTTCTCCAGTGACAAGTGTGGCCCAGAAACCTGGGATGGGATGGGATGGGGTGTGAATTCCAGGGCCTTCTTCTCAGGGACCCTGTGGGAGGCTGTCCTAGGGCTGGGACACAGGGAAGGACAGGCTGCCCCAGGGCCTCCAGGGACACCCCATCAGTCAGCACCTGGCCTCTCTCTGCAGCTCTCATGCTCTGAACTGCTGGGTGGGGGGTCTTCAGCCTGGCTGGGGAGCAGTGGATATGATTTCCCTCCACCACTGACACGGTGGGTCTCTGTCTCCTTGAGCATCTGCCTTTCCCGAAAGGCTCAGGCAAGTGGGCAATGCTGAGGAAGTAAAACCGAGCCAGACCCTAGAGGGGCTCCTGGGCAAGGGGAGACTTTCTGTTCAGCCTCCGTGACCTTCCCTGAGTTCCAAAGGGCAGATTCAAACAGTTGCTAATCCAGGAAGAGAAGGGATGCAGAGTCAAGGAAGAAACAGCCAAGAAACAATAGTACAGCCTTGGGGTAAGGTCCTGGTTCCACCTCAAGGGACACTCATAACAGTATCTTTAAGCCCTTTTATAGAATTAAAACCCAGCAAATGGAAGATGTCAGCATTCTCCATACCAGAGATGACCACCTGAGGCCAGACTAAAGGAACCAGAGAAGCTCATCAAGAAGATTACCAAAGACCAGATTGAGGGCAGTCCCTGCACATACCCTGATCTTATCAGCAACCCCACCCTGAACTATTGCTATAAAACTCCTCACCAAATCCTCCCGGGTTGGGACACATAGTTTTCGAGGGCAGGAACCCACTGTGTTCCTCCTTTGCCTGGCAAAGCAATAAAGCTATTCTTTTCTACTTCACCCAAAACTCTGTCTCTGAGATTCGATTCGGCACCAGTATAAAGAGAGGCTGAGATTTCAGCATCAGGAGGAGGGGAAGATGCAGCCCTGGGTTACAACCAGAGTGGGTGGAGTGCTGGAGAAAGCCCTAGCCACATGCCCGCCAATTGCAGTGTGGGCAAATACATCAGTTAGAGCCATCAAAGGAATACTACACAGCCAGGAAAAGGGATGAAGTACAGACAGGCAACAGCACAGATGAATCTCCAGGACCTGCCTTTGAGCTAAAAAAGTCGACACCCAAAAGAACACATTGCTCGAGGCCATTTATACTTGCCCACATCTGGCAGAACCAAGCTTTGGTGACAGCTTCATTGTTACCTTTGTGGGAGGTATTGACTGGGAGGGGCAGGGGGCTTTCTGGGATAAGGGGGATGTTTTATGGTCGGATGGTGGTTTTCTGAGTGTCTCTGGATGTAAAATCCAATACGCTGCCCTCTTAAGATTTATGCGCTTTTCTGTATGTATTAATATTGTGTCAATTTTTTAAAGTTCTCAAAAATTTAATCCTAAACAACCCCCGACACCCACAAAAGAAACAAACAATAAAACATCCCTAGCCTCCTGGTGCTTGCCTGGGTCACCCACCACCCCCTGGGCCTCTGAATCCTCTAGAAGCCTGCAGTCAGACCCCTGCCCCCAGCAAAGAGGAGATTTTAGGGCATCTCTCCGGCCCGGTGTTGGAGCCTGCTTCCTATCCAGGGGGCTTTAAATCTCCCAGATCGTGAGTTTTCCTTGAAGAGTGCTTTATGGAATGTCTTCTCACCACAGAGGACAGCTGCTCGGGTCGGCCGCCGCTGAGGGAGGAAAATAATCACAGAGAAGGAGGGGTGGAAAGACGCCCGGAGCCTTCCCCTGCAGGACTCGGTGGGGCTCTCACAGCGCTGTCCCGCCCCGAGCCGGGGCCCCTGCCCCATGACGAGAACCATCTCGCACATCTGGACGCCACACCCTTACCATTACCTCATGTTTTCCTCTGCAGCCTCCCAGGCTGGGGTCCCAAGCCCCCAAGATGCTTCTGGGACGGTCAGTTTCCAAGCAGGGCTTGGACGTGGCCTCCTTGAAGAAGCAGCTGGACGGACCCCACCTGTGGCCTGTGACCATGGGATTGAGGTTATGTTGGCCCCGTGTACCCCAAACCCTAAGCTCTACTATTCCTGAGGCCCCCGACCATGGAATTGAGGTTATGCTGGCCCTGTGTACCCCAAACCCTAAGCCCTACTATTCCTGAGGCCCCCAGAAGAAGATCCCCAGACCTTCGGCTCTGGACTGTGTCTCCTGACATCCAGCTCCCTCCGCTCTGGGGACCTGTGGGAGCTGATGACAACAGGCTGGCCCTGGGGAGGGGACATGGCCTTTTATTCTCCTGGGGTTCTGGGGAGATCGGAGGCTCAGAACAAACAGTTACCTTATTACTGCAGCAGGCATGGCTGGTCCCAGAGCCCAGGGCTCCTACCCTAATGTTAAGGCCCTACCCAAAGTTCCCCCCCTCCTCCGCCACTTCCAGCAGGGTCTACTTAAGCCTCACACCCAACAGAATCCTGTGGGCATCTGCAGGCCTCCAAGTCCAGCCCCAGTCCCACAGCCTGGATGACAGAGGAGGGCAGAGTGGATCCTTGGGGGTACCAACAACCTGGTCCGAACAGCCCAGGTGGCACCCTCATGCCACGTGGAGGTGGAGCGAGGCTGCAGGACTCACAGGCAGGGGGCGGTGGAGCCGAGTTACCGCCACGCTCTGCTCCGTTCCTCTGCTGGCTCCCACACCACGTCCTCTCCCTGGGCTTCAGCCCCTTCTTACACCCATCCCAAATCCCCCGCCAAGCCCAGTGCTAGAAAATGCCAGGTGCCCTGGAGGGAGGAAGGATCCTCAGGGCGGGGCCTGTGGAGGGGAGCTCAGTGGGTGTGAGTTTTCCCTCCCCCTCGACCCCAGCCAGCACACTGAAGCCTTTCTCTTGAACCTATAGCTTCTTCCTCAACTAAGTGGGTTCTAACAGGAACATGGGCTTGGGAGGTGTTGTGGATGAAACAGTGGCTCCCACAAGACAAGTCCGTGTCCTAAGTCTCCGAACCAGTGAGTGAAAGTGACCTTTTTTGGAAATAGCGTCTTTGCAGATCAAGAAAGGATTTTGAGATGAGGTCACCCCGGACCTCACTTGGACACCTAAATCCAATGACAGGTGTCCTTATAAGGGACAGGAGAGGAGACACAGAAGAGGAGGCCCTGTGGAGTCAGAGGCAGAGATCAGAGTGATGCAGCCACAACCCAAGGACGCTGGTGGCCATCAGAAGCTGGAAGAGGCAAGGGAAGATCCTCCCCTGGAGCCTTAGGAGGGCACGTGGCCCTGCTGACACCTTGATTTCAGACTTCTAGCCTCTAGAACCACGAGGAAATACATTTCTGTTGTTTTAAGCCCCCCAGAGTGTGGTCATTTCTCCCGAAAGTCACAGGACAGCACAGGAGGCTAGCAGACCTTGGTTTACACGCAGGGTCTGATAACGACTCCTGTGTGACCTTGGAGAAGTCACTTTGCCTCTCTGGTCTCTGCCTCCTCAGCTGAAGTCTCCCTCCTCCATCTTCCCACACCGTGAGGAAGAAATGAGACGTGTTCTCTGTGGCTCCACGTAAGCGTTTGCGGAGCGACCGGCGGGGAAGAAGCGGTTCTGGGAAGATGTGGCAGCCATGCCGGTGAACTTGGAAGGCCACGTTCTGCTAGAAGAGAGCCTTGCTGCGGCCCCACAGCGAGAACTCTCTCCCAGCACTTGGCTGGCGGCTGCTGCGGTGATGGACAGCTTGTCAGGAAGACGGTTCCAGACGGCTGAAGTAATGTTTATTGTATACGCGCCATAGATACTGTCCTGTGGTCAATTAGCCGCCAGTGCGGCCAGGACCATGGGAAGGGACGGGACCTCCTCTGTTTCCAGCTTGGCCTCACGCCCCGAGATGTTTGCTCTGGAAAGCAGAGGCCGGCGCATGCAGCTCCCCAGGCCCGCGGGGTCCTGCAAGTGCACGGCGGGGGTTGGTGGGCAGGGCCAGGGCCACGTGGTCGCTGGACCCCTCGCTCTGTTAGAGGGGCCCACAGTGGGGGGGATATGAAAAGTCCCCAACTATTCCTTGGACACGGTGGGCGTGAGAGAGCCCCACTGTTTAGTGGAATTTGAGAATAAGAGCATCTGAGGGGACCTCAGGGATCACCTCGCACCCTCCCCCATAATCTTTCAGACACGGAAACTGAGGCCCAGCTGGGGAAAGGGTTTGCTGGACTACAAACAGCTAGCAGAGGAAAGTCAGAACAGAGCCTCTGGTCTGCAGGGCTCACAGCCGCGGAGCCCCCAGCTGGCCCTAAGCACGCGGTCCTAAGACCCTCATCCAAGGCCAGGGCTCCTAGGCATTAGGAGCCTTCTGCAGACTCTGAGACAGGGGCTCACCACCTGGCAAGGCTGCCCACCCAGTTCCTGGAGAACAACTCCCAGTGATGGGACACCCTATGCTGTACCAGCTGAAGCCCCTTTCCTGGGGACCCCTCTTCTTGCCCAGCTCCACAGAGCAAAATACTTCTCCGTTTTCCATTCTGTCCCCTGAAAGAGACCCTGGAGACAGTGGTCTCAGTCCCCGTGGCCCAACTCCCCTCTCTGGGGCCCAGCCTCTGGACCCCCTTGGCCACCTCCCTTGGCTGCTGGATGTGGGCCCATGGCAGGAGGAAAACTCATCTGAACCATGGCTGTTTACAGTAAGGAGGGTTTTCGTAAGCTGAGGTCATTCTCCCATCAAATGGGAGAATAGCCGGGGAAACACTTCATAAGCTTTAAAGAGGTTACGGATTATTATTAGATTATATATGTCCTGCCAGATGTCCATAGAAACAGTCACCGTCAGATCTTATGCAACTAATCGTGTCAGTAGCCATGTCCAGGCTCACGCCCTCCCTAACCAGCCCCATATGTCAAATGTACACACGCTGGTAAAGAGAACTGACACATACGGAGCCCTTCCACAGCGCAGGCCCTGTTCTCAGCCCACTGCCAGTGTTAACTCATAAACCCCACAGCACCGAGAGGAAGGTGTTGCTGGGATTCCTGTTCTGCTAAGGCGAACACTGAGGCATGGAGATTAAGTCATTTGTTTTGCACACACACACACACACACACACACACACACACACACACAGACACTGCACATGTAGGTACATTTGTATATGAATCTGCTATTTCATTTATTTATTTCAGGGCAGGATTTCAGGAAGGGTATGCACAAGGTTACCTAAAATGCAAGGGTAGAGGCGAAGCCTGCAAGGTCCCTGCTGACACCTCTGTCCTCTTTCCTCCTTGGTTCCAGCCACACGAGCCTCCTTGCTGTTCCCAGAACATTTGAGGTCTTTCCTGAGCATAAGGCTTTGCCATTCCTGTGCCACGGCTGGCTCCTTCTCATTCAACAGCTCTCAGCTAAAATGTAGCCTCTTCAAAGAGCTCTCCCCTGTCCACACTTCCCCACCACTGTAAAGCAGCCCCTGCCCATGTCAGTTACTACCCCATGTTCCTGTTTTATCCTTGTCCCGGCACTCATCACCGACTTGAAATGGTCTTGCTTCTTTACTTGTTGACTCTTAAATGTCACTGAGCACCATCTCGCTTGGTCGTTGCTATGATACTAGCCCCTGGCACGGTGACTGGCATGAGGTTGTGCTCAGTAAGGGAATGAATGGAAGAATGAATGAACAAAATGAGAAGTGAATGAGGAAAGAGAGGCTAGGGGAAGACAGGGGCAAGGGCAGCAAATGGACCCAGACCTGAGGCCCAGCTCACTACATGCCTGTCTTGAAGTCCTATTTACTGAGCTTCCTGGCAGCCGAGGGGAAGAGAGAAACACAATCGGTTTATGTGAGTGAAACAACGGCGAGACAGGCCAAACCATGGGGTCAGGAGGCATAGGACTGTTTGTGGTCCTGAGACCAGTTGGATGCTTTCCTTAGGATTCCTACTAAAAGGACCTCCATTGTGATGTCACCCCCCAGGTGGGCCCTGACCTCCTCATGGGGACACGGGGACGCTTTGGGTGCAGCTGATTTCAGCACAGACTGACGGCTCAGCTCACGAAACAGTCAAGACAAAAGAGACACGGGGTGGAGGGTACTGTGGGTACCTTGAAGGGAGGTGGCCGGGGGCTGTAGATGCCCTGCCCACTCTTGGGGTCTGACAAGAGCTGGGCTGCAGCTTCTCCCAGTGGCATGCTATGGCTCAGGAGCAGACAGAAGGGGCGGGACACCCTCCCATCCCACCCGCGGAAGAGATTATTATCCTTGGAAAAACAGTTTCCACGCAGCCAGCCGGGGGCTCCGGGCAGGCAGGTGGGATCGCGGGGCAGGTCGAACATACGTCAGCTTCACGCTGCACTTCAGCCGGGCTCCGTCAGTAACTAATCCCTCCCCAGAGAGGCAGAGGCGCGGCTGGTCGATACAAACTGAAAGCAGTCTGGAATGTTTTTGACAGATTTCTCCTCAAGGTGGTAAAAAGTCTAACAGGGGTCTGCAGTGTCTTGGCCTTGTCTAAATCCTGTCTGCTAATCGGAGGCACCAAGGCGCTGGTGTGGATTGAGCTCGGTATTAGCTCCCAAGGCCCTGCTAAGCCCACCAGGGTCAGTCCCCTTCTGCCCTCTTGTTTCTAGACTTCCACTACCTCCTTCACCAAGTCCACGCTCTGGACCTGACTGTGTATTGAGGGAAGCAACGATAAAGTAAGACATTAAACAGGCAAAGGGCATCATTGCAGCCACGCAGGCATAGAAAAAAAAAAAATCCCACTTAATATTAATAAAATCATCCTGGTAGCATGGCCCAGCTTTATAGGAGATTGCAGCACTGGAGAGCATGGGTCCGTGTATAGAATCCCTGAATGTTAAAATAACATTTGAAATGGGAACCGCGTGTTAATTTACACTTTTAACCCACAGGATTGAATCAGGAGAGTGAATAAAATGGAGAGTAATTACAAGGGAGTACTGGAAGTCCTGAAGATATTCTTGCCTCGGTGAAAGGTGCCAGAGGGAAAATTGACATCAGCGAGATAATGAAAGCTCATCTTGTGTCTAATGCGAGTACTCACCTCTGGGCAGATCAAATGGTATAAAAAAATAGAAATTGACAGTGGTTCTAAAGTTGCTTATTGATGAAACTGGTGGAATTATGTGATAGAAGAAATCAATTAGGTACTAAGAGGTGAAGCCCCTGCTGAAAGGAGAGGCTTGAAAATTAACAAAGGAAATTGACATGGGTGGTGAGAAAAGGGCTAGAAATTATCTTGCCAAAGGAAAAGTAAAAATAGAAGGCTACTTTGAAAGACTATATCATTAAAAAAAAATAACAAAAAGTATCATGGAAGGGAGATACTGGAAAATTGCATTTTCCATGGAAAGAAGGAAGAAAAACAGGAAGAAGATCGGGAACACATTTGCTGACCGAGCCCCAAAGCAAAACTAATAAAATGCATGGAGAATGACAGCCAGAGAGAGAATAGTGGGTACACGCTGGCATCTTTCAGATGGGGAAACTGAGGCCCCACAAGGCACAGGCCCTGTGGAGGAGGTCCTTCCCACTCCAGCCCACCATCCCGGGCTCAGTGGGGGAGGCAGACTGTCCAACGTTAGAATTAAGTCACGGTGTCCAGCCCACGGGCCGAGCAGTGGAGGCCTCCATCTCCTCTCAGAGGGAAGAGCAGCAACCCCCCAAAGCCTGGTGTCCCAGGTGTAATAGCACAAAACCAGAGAACTCTTGCTCACCGCCCACATCCCATCCACCAGCAAGTCCCTCTGGCTTGACTCCAAAGCATAGCCGTGGCTGGGGCAGCCGTCCGGCACCCTCTGCCCAGTTATCACCTCCTCCATGAGGCCCTCCTTGACCACCCCATCTGGAGGAGCACCCTGCCCCAGCAGCTGTGGCCACGCTACACGCATTACTGATTTTGCTTTCTTCATGACGTGACTGTGGTCTAACATTACCATTTTTGTACTTCTCTATTGCCACCCACCCTCTAGAATGTCAGCTCCAGAAGGCCAGGGGTCTTGTCCACTGCTGGTTTCTTTTGCCTATTCAGATACTCAGTAAGGGTTTGTTGAATGAATAAGCGACAGCCTCTGGCCCGGGCCGGAGACCCCTTCTCAGAGCTCCCCCTGCAGCCCACACTCCCCCCCGACCCCCATCCTTATCACTCAGCATGGTCAGCCCTGGTCAGACCTGGCGCCTCAAGGTCAGCCTCATATCTGAGACCCAGCACCCAACATCATGCCTGGTACAGAGCAGGGGCCCCAGGAGTTTACTGAAGGTTCTAAGCTCAGAGCAGCCTGGAGGCGGGAGGTGGTCTCAGAGCAAGATTGCAGGGCTTGGAGGGTTCACGAAGCCCCTTCATTTTATGGGCACGAAAACCAAGACACTCAGAGCGGCCGGGGGCCCTCGGAGGGCGAGCTGCCGGCACCCCTTCTGCTCAGCTGGGCCAGGAGATGCGCAGCCTCTGGTCTTTCAGGCACGGCTGGTGCGGGGCTGCTTGGCATCTCAAGAGGCAGCACCCACTCCCTCCTTCCGCTTTTTCCCAGGTGAAAATTGGATCTTCCCACGAGGAGGCTCAACCAATTCTGAGCCTCTGCAGCGGCTGCTCTGTTAATAATGTTCAGCGGGGCTGGTCAGCCACAGGCCTGAACGCCATCCCCCTCGGGCTGGGGCAGAAGCCCCCCACACACACCGTGTCCAGAGCCCCTGGGGGATGGACAGCAAGAACTTTCTGTGCGGGAACGAGATACCCGTCCTGTGACTGGATTCTTGATACAGAATCAGGACGTGCCAGGATGCCTGAGTCCAGCTCGGCCACCAGGAGCAGGTCAACACCAGGTGTGGTACTCACTGCCCGTTCCTTGGACCAGGCACTGAGGAGGTGAACAGGTCAGGGAGTCGCTCCGTGTCCTGGATGTCGGCCCATGTTCTGGACCAGATGTTGTATCAGGGCCCATGTCTGTGAGTCCGTGATTCTGCCTCCCAGGGCTTAGTGCAAGCTCTGGGCTGGTCCCGCATCCTGGCTGGCTTCTCCCATTGAACGGAAAAACAGGCATTTGAGGCCCAGCGGGACCACTTGCAGTTGGAGTTGGGGTTCTATGAACTTCAGCCTTCCCATCTGAAGGATGGATGTCAGCTTCCAGACGACAAGGCCTCCAATCTGTGACCCTATTGAGGGGGCTGGGGCATCACCGTCTGTGAGAAGCTCAGCCTCCCTTCTCGCCAGGAGGCCACCCTCTGCTGAAGGCATCTTGGGCAGAGTTTCCCCAGCTCCCGCGACAGCAGGTCCAGGACACGTGGCAGACACAGGGGTTGGTCCAGGACTCCCAGCACCTTCGTCCTCACCTCCATGGAGACAGGCTTGGCCTGTGTCTCTTGCCAGGGCAACCCCCCACCCGTCCACCCAGCCAGAAACTCACCCCAGCAGCATGCCCCTCGAGTCACTCCCCAGTCCCTGTCTTCAGACTACTGGTGCCACCACTCGCCAAAGAGAGCACAGGGGGATCAGGAAGGGGAGACCAAGGCATGGGGAATGGATAAAATAAATAGATAAAATGGAAGGCAAAGGAGTGCATACACCAGGATGGGGACTCCAAAGCAGGAAGCAATGAAGAGATCGAATGGTTATTTGATGGCACAGAAATGATCCTTTTTTGGGTGATTGATAAGAATGCCTCACAATTGGAGGACCTTTGGCGTTCACGAAACAAGTTAATTTTTCTTTCTCATTTAGCAAAAACCATCTGGAGTGGATGTATTTTCTCCATGTTGTAGGATAGGAGGTCAAAGCTCCCAGTAGCAAAGAGAGGAATTCATCAAGTCTCAAGCCCACTGGCATCTTTGAGGGCATCAGCCCAGGTCTGGCTGGGCCAGCCTCAGCCATGGCCCCAGGTCACCCCACCTCAAAATCTCTGGAACCAGCATTTAAGCAGCCGGCTCCAGGGGGGCCTTGGGAGGTGAGCCCAGGGTGGAGGGGATGAAATTTTATTCCCGATGGTCTTTTAGACACCCGGATTCACTCCACCTTGCAAGTTCTTGAAGTTTACAAGTCTTTAGCCTGATCCAATAGCCCAGGTCCTCCAGGACTCAAAGTCAGCCCATTTCCAAAGATTTAGTGGGGGGCTGTTTCTTTGTTCTAAATGTTAAGGAATCACAAGATCAAATTCATTTCATAAAGGTCACTCTAGCTAGACTATGGAAACTTGATTCAAAGGACAAGTTGAAAGACAATTTGGTTGTACCAGACACATTTTAAAATATGCATACTCCTTAACCAATCAATAGCACTTCTAAGAAGCCACCCAATAGAAATAGTTGCAGAAATGTGCATGCAAGAATGTGTTTACAAGCATGTTTGCCAGACTGCTATTTGTAAGAGCAAATAAAAAGTCCTTCAACAGAAAAATCATTCAACAAAATGATTCCTCCATACAATGGAATATGACACTGTCAATAAAAATGTGGTAGATTTACATGTACTGGCATGAAAATCTGTCCACGAGTGAAAAAAATCATTGTAGGACAAGACTGAATGATCTCTTTGGTAAAATAGCTACCTAGACATTTGTACATGCAAAGAAAGTGGTCTAGAACACAAACCAATATCATTGGTTCCCCAGAGAGATATTTTTGCAACAATAAAGGAAATATCAACAAGCCATGGACTTTCCTTAAATGACCTTTGGGTGCCCTCACCTCTGCGATGGAACCTGATGCTGAGAGTGGGGACCAGGGATGGAACTTGGGGTGTTCCTGGGTGTGGTGTGCTTACCTATGTGTTTCCCTATTACTGAGTGGCAATCGTGGAAGTGGGGAAGGCACAGGACAGGGAGTAAGAAAGAACAGACTGAACATGCGAAGAACATTCTCCTTGAGGATGAGTCGAGATGCTGCTGAAGCCCCTAGATCCCTCCCCCCACCCGCCACAGCTCCCAAGGAGTCTGTAGTCACGAAGCAGTGGTCCCAGGACAGCTGGTGGCAGGAACACTTGCGACTGAAATCTTACAGACACCTTTGAGGATGGTGGTGATTAGAAATGGATCTGGGAGCTATCAAGTGAAAGACAGGCCTCGCTTTGCCTTCACGGTTGTTGACTTAAAAAAAAAAAAAAAAAAGCCTGACCACAAAACATGAGCTCATGTGGGCATTTGCTGGAAAGGCAGCAAGTGGGGCCCCAGGGACGAGGCTAGCAGGATGGATGTTTCCACTGTAGCCAGCGCCTCTGAAATGGGGCTTCGTGCAGGAGGGGAAATAAAACACAGTGGCATGGGGTGGACCAAGTAGGATGGAATGGATAAAATAAATAAAGTAGAAGGGAAGGGAATATACACACTGGAATGGAAACTGCACAACAGGATGGAATGAATGGATGAAACATAATTAGCCAAGGTCAATAGAGCAGGCTGGAGTGGGAAGTAGAGAGAAATGGATAGAACAATCTGGAATGAAATAAACAAACTGACTTAGGTTGGAATTGAACAGCCAGAGGGAACCAGAATGGCCTGGGGAAAGCAAGGGGCTGCCTTCTTACAGCAGGAGGGGGCTTGGGTCACTGTACGGATGAGGACACTGAGGCCTGAGACGGACAAGACCAGCTTCCCTCCATCTTCACTGCCAGGACCTTTGTGGGGCTTGTGGCTGAGGTTCGCAGGGTTCCTAGGTGGGGAGCATCTTGGTGTTGGCGGGGAGACCTCCTTGGAGGGAGCCAATTTATGTGCAGACCCCATAGAAAGCCCTGGGTGAGGCCAGGCCCTGCTTCTTGCTCTGGTCCTGCCCCTGACTTTGGGCAAGCCCCGCCCCCGACTTTGGGCAAGCCCCACCCCCTTGGACCTTTATTTTCCCCACTGTTCAAAGAGCAGGTCTGCTAAGATGACCTTGAAGAGTCCGTCTGTCCCCAAACTCTAAGTTCCTTTATTTCACAGTTATTGAACCCGGCCATGGGCTACAGATACAAAAAATGAGGATGAGAGGAGCACAGAACCTGTGATCCACGCAGGAGCCCAGGGCCAAACAGCACCCAGGCCACCACAGGCCAGGTCTCCGGGTGACATCACGCCCTCACGGCCCCGGACACCCAGGACCGCCCACCTCCTAGGACAGGCAGTGTCATGCCGAGCGTATTGGAACTTGAGGCTGAAGAAAACCTCAGATATACTGATTCTGTCTTCATTTACAGTTTCGATATTTTGTTCATCATGGATGTATCTGCATTAATTTTGACTTTTTAGTAGATGGCGTTAAAGTATTATTTATTTTGATTACTGAGTTTTTGGCGCCCCTTTAAATGTTGCATCCCAGGCAAGGGCCTCTCTTGCCTCACCCTACTCCCGGCCCTGTTGGTAGGTGCTATGATGACCCCATTCCACAGAGGAAAAAACAGAGGCTCAGAGACACCTGACTGGTAAGACACCACCAAGGATGCTTGTGGGAGGGGCCGCTTGCTCTGCTGGAAGAAGAGCGACAATGACTGTACTTGGAGTGGCTGTCTTTAGGAGCTGCGTCTTTCGGAAGACATGTTACTTACTCCACCAGGGGGGAAAGAGAGCAGGAGGGCAGCCTGAGCAAAGCAGCAGGGAGTTCCGGGGTCGGAGTGCACGTCAGTACGGCCAAATTCAAGGCCAATGGCGGGGGGGCAGGGTTGGACTTAGAGCCTGCTCCAGCGCCCCGTCTGCCTCTTGGCTACATCACCTCCGTGTATCCCCTGGTTAAAACATCAGGTGCGCGTGGATGATAGAATGACAAGCAACGGTCAGCCGCTCCCAGCACAGGTGGAAGCCAAAAGCCCCAGTGGTGATGAGCACGTCTGGGGAAACTGCTTTCTGTGCATATATGGTCCCGGCCCCTCGGGGGCTTTCAGTTGTCAGTGTTGAGGTGGAAAAAGAAGCCCTTCCCAGCCTCAGCTTGCAGGCAGATTTATCTGGAAAATATAGGATTTACAGAAATCCTCGCCAAGTGCAAAGCTCTGAAACCCAGACAGGAGATTTGAGCCACATGCTGTCTGCGCAGATATGGGAAGAGATTGGGGAGCGACACTGAAACCTCTGCTTCTTCCCGGTCTTGGGCAGCTCCCCAGGCTTTGGGGGACAGCCCCTCCATAGCCCCCACCTGCTCTTCCTTGCTGCAAACCCACAAGAATCAGGCAAAGCAGGTACAAATGTTTGCGTCTTAGGGCTCTGAGCTCTCTCAGGAAAGTGTCCTGGCTTTAGGGCTACCAGATCCCTTAGGACAAGAGTTATGTGGGCAGCTGGCGGCCGCCACCTGCTTGACCCTGGGCGTCCCAGAGCTAGGGCATCCCCGGGGAATTCGCTGTGCCCAAGGCCTGGTGCCTGTCCTGAGAGAAGAGACAGTCCCCAGGGAGCTCAGAGATCCACACTATGGCCTTCTGGAAAGAGAGCTAGTGGTCCTGAAACCCTGCCCCTGCCCTGTGGGTGCCCACAGCTCTAAACCAGGGCCCTTTCCACGGGAACTCACAGGTGTACAGTAGACCCTTCTCCTGAGGGAGGTCACTGCATTGAAGCCACGAGTCCTGAAGAAGCCCATGGCCAAAAAGCCATGGCCTTGTCCCAGGGGAACCCATAGCCCTAAAACACAGCCTTGTCCTGGGAGAGATCATAGTCTTAAATTCTGTGTCCCGTCCTGATGGAGAACTTAGCCCTGAAGACATGATCGTGGGAGACCAAATACACAAAGAGACAATAATCAGATCATATGGAGAAACAGAACTCCGACCCACAGCCTGCAGCCACCTGCCCGGGAAGCCAAGCCTCCCCTACAGTAAACAGCCCAGGAAGCCAGCCTGCAGGAGGTCAGACCTGCAGGAGGCAGGAGCAATGATGCTGTAACAATCAGCCCCAAATGGCCGGGACTTGATCAGTAAATCACCGCTGCCCTAATTTTTGTCCCCGCTTCCAACTTGGGACCCAACAGAGAGAGCAAAGTACGCCCCCTAACGGGTCACCTAGGAGCCCCTCCTCCAGCGAGCTGCTCCCACCGTCCCAGACCGGCAGCCCTGTCGGGTCAGGAGCCTGCCTTTCCCACCGTGAAGTTCCCCCTCCGCCTGCCCGTGAGGCTCCCCAGTCGTAAGCAGGGGTGCTGACCCCCCAGCTCGAGCGGCTCCGAAAGAACAGCCTTTGCTTCTCCCATCTGGTTGGTCTCCTTTATTCCCACGCTTGTCATTGGATTTAGGGCCCCCCCGGATAATCTCATCTCGAGATCCTGGACTTTGTTACATTCGCAAAGACCCTTTCCCCAAATGAGGCCACAGTCACGGGTTCTGGGGGTTCAGATGTGGACACAGCTTTGGGTGGACCCCCATTCAAGCCACACAAGAGGGAACTCAACCACTCCCCTGCCTCCGCTTCCGTGGGCATAAGTGGCAGGTGATAACAGGACCGGCCCCGCGTGGTTGCCCGAATGTGTTCTTGCAAAGCCCGCAGAACAGGACCTGGCAGGGGGTACAGTGCACACCGAGAGTCCATCATTGTTCACAGACTAGGGAGAGGAACCTTGGCTTTTTCTCCTTTGGTTGGTCTTCATCTACTTCCACAACCTCATGACCGTGTCCTGCAGGAAACTACAGCCCTAAGCTATGGCACTGCTATAAGGCAACACTTGTCCTAAGGGATCTGATAGCCCTAAAGCCAGGACACTTTCCTGAGAGAGCTCAGACCCCTAAGACCACAAACGTGTCCTAAGGGAGCTCACAGCCCTAAAGTCACGGCCCTACTTGTATCGAGTGCATTGGCCCAAATCCACGTCCCAGGAGAGTTTCATGTCTCCTCCTCAGCGATTCTTCTCACCCTCTGCTCCCTCTGACCCACGCCTCACCTGCCCCCCAGTGTGCCCTTTCCAACAGCCCCTTTCCTAGGTGATCAGTCTGGGGCCCCAGAGCCCGGGTGGCCCGGCTTCTGCCGACCACCTTGCTCACCTCTGCTCCTCCTCTCCACCCAACCGTCCCCTGAATATGGGCCAGATTTGGGTTTCTGCTTCTGTGGAGGATGGAGAAAGCTGCAAAGAATGTTGTTTCCACCCTAATAATGAGGAAAAGCTAGAAAAAGTCAAACTCACCAGTCACAAATGCACCGGTCATGTCATCTGAATGCCCAAGAAGATGACCCCCTCCAGACCGGGACACACGTGGGCCTCACGTGGCAGAGCGTGGCAGGAAGTGGTGGCCACCGTGCAAGCGGGTAAGAACAAAGCAGCTGAAGTGTTAGTGAGGCCAAGGGCAGGCTTGAGTGCTAGCCTGGAGTAGCTGGGGGGATACAAGGGGGGCTGGACACAGGCGGGGGGTGGTGCTTATGCTTGCTCAGAGCTTTCTCATTGGACTCCACCAGGTGTGCAGGAGGGAGACTGGGCCTGGGAGTGAAAGAGACGCATCTGTGTGGGATATAGGGGGATGGCTGCTAGGGGATGGGCGTTAAGGCCCACCCACTTTCCCTGACCCTTCTCTCCTAAGAAGCAAATGCCTTAAGCTGCTGGTGGAGGGGCGGCAAAATCTGTCACCTCCAGGGCACAGGCAAACACCCGTTGTGGCTGGACAGAAAGACAAAAGAAAATAAACCTCTACCTGTGGGCAGGGCAGGAACACACTTGGGACCTAGGATCATACACTGAAATCAAACAGGGGTCTGTGCTGTCAGAAAAGGGTAGGAAACTCCCCCACGAGACCAACTGTGGGCTCAAGGCAGAGTTACAAGGGTCAGGAAGGCAGCTAACATCCCACCTGAGCCCAGGTGCACAGAGCCTGCCTGAGATGAAGACTTAGCACTTTGTTGAAAATCAGTTGATCACAAATATAAGGATTTACATCTGGACTTTCAACTCTGTTCTGCTGATCTGTATGTTTTATCTTTATGCCAGCGTCTTATTGTCCTTTTTTTTGGTATATGTCTACTGTTTTTTTTAACTTTATTTTATTGAAGTATAGTTGATTCACAATGTTGTGTTAATTTCTATTGTACAGCAGAGTGATTCAAGTTATACATATATATACTTTCTTCTTCATATTCTTTTCCATTATGGTTTATCACAGGATATTGAATATAGTTCCCTGTGCTCTACAGTAGGACCTTGTTGTTTATCCATCCTATACATAATAGTTTGCATCTGCTAATCCCAAACTCCCAATCCATCCCTCCCCCTCCCCCTCCCCCTCTCCCTTGGCAACCACAAGTCTATTCTTCATGTCTGTGAGTTTGTTTCTGTTTTGTAGATAAGTTCATCTTGATAAGACAGCAGCTTTACAGTCAGTTTTGAAATTGGGACCTGAAAGTCCTCTCTACTGGACTGGTGCCTCCCAAGAGGTTACGTCCGCCTGTGCTAATCCTGGAACCTGTGGACGTGGCCTTATTTGTAGAAGGGGTCTTTGCAGTTGTGTTTACAGTGAGGATCTTGAAATGAGGTCATCCTGGATTATCTGAGTGGGCTCGAGACCTAGTGACAAGTGTCCTTATAAGAGACACAGAGGAGAGAGGAGAGGAGGGGAGCTACCGTGTAAAACTGGAGACAGAGATTGGGGTGATGCAGCCACAAACTGCAGGGGCCACCAGAAGCTGGAAGGGACAAGGGACACAGTCTCCCCTGGGGCTTGCTGGCACCTCGATTTCAGACTTCCAGCCTCTAGAACTGTGACGGAATAAATTTAATGATTATGTATAACTTATTGATAATTTGTATAAGGGACTTCCCTGGAGGTCCAGTGGTTAAGACTCCACGCTCCCACTGCAGGGGTCGCAGGTTCCTTCCCTGGTCGGGGAACTAAGATCCCACATGCCCCGTGGCCCCCCAAAAATAATAATAATAATTTATGTAATAAGTAAATCTGTTGTTTTCAAACCACCTTGGCTGTGGTATTTTGCTATGGCAGGCCTAGCAGACTAATACAATATCCTCCAACTTTGGTCTTCTTTTTCAAAACTGTTTTGGCCATTCTTGGCCACATTTGCCTAACCATATAGTTTTTAGGGTCAGCTTCCCAGTTTCTGGCAAAAAAATTCTGCTGGAATTTTGATAGGGATGGTGTTGAGTTAATACATCAATTTAGGCAGAATTGCCATTGTCACAATATTGAGTCCTTCCATCCATGAACATGGAATGTATCTCCATCTAAATAGATCTTTAATTTCCATCAGCCCGTTTTATCAATTTCAGTACATCTGGCCCCACTTTTGCTAAATTTATTCCAAAGTATTTTATGTTTTTGATGCTGTTGTGAAAGGTATTGCAGCCTTAAAATTTCATTTCAGGTTGCTCATTGTTAGTGTATAGAAATATAACTGACTTTTGTACATTGATCTGGTAACCGTGCTGAATTCATTTATTAGCTCCAATAGTTTTTCTTTATGGGTTCTTTAGGGTTAGTTATGTGTAAGATCGTGTTACCTGCAAACAGAGATAGTTTTGCTTCTTCCCTTCCAATCTGGATGCCTTGTATTTCTTTCTCTTGCTTAATTTCCCTGGCTAGAACTTCCATACAATGTTGAATAGAAGTGATGAGAGCAGACGTGTTTGTCTTGTTCTTGATCTTAGGGGGAAAGCATCCAATCTTTCACCGTTAAGTTTGATATTCACTGTAGGCTTCTCCTAGATACTCTTTATCGGGTTGAAAACGTTCCCTTCATTTCCAATTTTATTTAGAGTTTTTATCACAAATGGGTATTGGATTTTGTCAAATGCTTTTTTCAGTATCTATTGAGATGATCATGTGGTTTTTATCTTTTCTTCTATTAATATAGGGTATTACATTAATTGAATTTTTTGTTGTTTGTTGTTGTTTAACCAGTCTTATTTCCTGGAACAAATCCCACTTGGTCATGGTGTATAATCATTTTTACTTATATGTTGGTGGATTCGGTTTGCTAGTATTTTGTCGGAGATTTTTGCATCTGTATTCACAAGAGCTATTGATTTTCTTTTAATGTGATGTTTTAGTCTGGTCTTGGTATCAGGACAATGTTGGCTGCATAAAGTGAGTTGGGAAGTATTCCCACCTCTTCTACGTTTTTGGTTTTGGTTTGGTTTGGACTGGTGTTAATTCTCCTTTAAACATTTGTTAGAGTTCACCAGTAAGGCCAGCTAGTACTTGGCTTTTCTCTGTGGGAAGTGTTGTGATTGCTAACTCAATTCTTTACTTTTATAGATGGATTTGAATTTTCTAATTTTTTCCCATTTTGGTATTTTGTGCTTTCTAGGAAATAGTTTCATCTAGGTCATTATGCTTTCCAGTATTTCTTTCTGTCTCATTCTCTCTTTCATCATATTTTGGGACTCCCATTGTGAATATATTGGTACAAGTGATGAGCTCTCTCTTTTTCTCTCTCTTCCACCAGTGACCTCTAGATTGTCACATCCAATGATCAACATTATCATTTTAATTTTCATCTCAGCAGCATTCCACATAATTTATCACTCCCTCCTTCTTTTTAAAAATAGCTTTGTTGGGATATGATTTGCATACCATAAAATTTATCCATTTAAGATGTTCAGTGGTCTTTAATATATTGAGAGATAAGTGCAACCAGCACCATAGTCAATTTGTATCACCTCAAAAAGAAACCCTGTGTTCTTTTTTTTTAAATTTTTATTTATTTATTTTTGGCTGTATTAGGTCTTCGTTGCTGTGCACGGGCTTTCTCTAGTTGTGGCAGCGGGGGCCACTCTTCGTTCTGGCGCACAGGCTTCTCATTGGGTGGCTTCTCTTGTTGCGGAGCACGGGCTCTAGGTGCTCGGGCTTCATTAGTGGTGGCTCACAGGCTCTAGAGCGCAGGCGCTATAGTTGTGGTGCACGGGCCCAGTTGCTCCGAGGCATGTGGGATCTTCCTAGACCAGGGCTCGAACCCATGTCCCCTGCATTGGCAGGCGGATTCTTAACCACTGCGCCACTAGGGAAGCCCAACCCTGTGTTCTTTAGCTATGGTCCTCCTACTCTCCCATTACTCCTTCCACTCCCACCCACAGACCTAAGCAATCACGAATCCATTTTCTCTCTCTATGGATTTTCCTATTGTGGACGTTTCATATATATGGACTCCTATAATCTGTGGTCTTTTGTGACTGATTTCTTTCACTTTGCATAATGTCTTCAAGGTTCATTCATGATGTAGTATGTACCAGTGTTTCTTTTCTCTGTGTGGTCAAATAACTTTCCATTGTACTGCTACACCACATTTTGTTTATTCATTTATTTGTTGATAGACATTTGGGTTATTTCCACCTTTGGCTATTTCAAGTGCTTATCAGGTACATGATTTGCAAATATTTTGCCCATTGTATGAACTGTCTTTTTACTCTTTCGATAGTGTCCTTTGAAGCATAAAAGATTTAAATTTTGATGAAATCGCTATACCTATTTTTTTTCTTTTATGGCTCTTTCTTTTGGTATCATATCTAATAATTCATTGCCAAACTGAAGGTCATGAGGATTTACCCCTATGTTTTCTTCTGGAGTTTTATAGTTTTTGCTCTTACATTTAGGTGTTTGGTCCATTTTGAGTTCGCTTTTGTATATGGTGTGAGGTAAGAGTACAGCTTCATCCTTTTGCACGTGGCTATCCAGTTGTCTCAGCACCATTTGTTGAAAAGACTATTCTTTCTCTGTTGGATGACCTTGGCACTCATGTCAAAAATCAGTTTACCGGGCTTCCCTGGTGGCGCAGTGGTTGAGAATCTGCCTGCTAATGCAGGGGACACGGGTTCGAGCCCTGGTCTGGGAAGATCCCACATGCCGCGGAGCAACTAGGCCCGTGAGCCACAACTACTGAGCCTGTGCGTCTGGAGCCTGTGCTCCTCAACAAGAGAGGCCACGATAGTGAGAGGCCCGCGCACCGCGATGAAGAGTGGCCCCCGCTTGCCGCAACTAGAGAAAGCCCTCGCATAGAAACGAAGACCCAACACAGCCAAAAATAAATAAATAAATAAATAAAATTAAAAAAAAAAAAATCAGTTTACCATAAACACATTGGTTTATTTCTGGACTTTGAATTGAATTCCATTAATCTATATACCTATCCTTATTCCAGAACCACATGTAACGATTATTGTTGTTTTGTAGTAAGATTTTTTTAAATAAATTTATTTTTTATTTATTTATTTTTGTCTGCGTTTGGTCTCTGTTGCTGCATGCGGGCTTTCTCTAGGTGCAGCGAGCAGGGGCTACTCTTCGTTGTGGTGCATGGGCTTCTCACTGCAGTGGCTTCTCTTGCTGCAGAGCATGGGCTCTAGGTGAGTGGGCTTCAGTAGTTGTGGCACGTGGGCTCAGTAGTTGTGGCTTTCAGGCTCTAGAGTGCAGGCTCAGTAGTTGTGGCACACGGGCTTAGTTGCTCCGCGGCATGTGGGATCTTCCCAGACCAGGGATCCAACCCCTGTCCCCTGCATTGGCAGGAGGATTCCCAACCACTGCACCACCAGGGAAGTCCCTGTAGTAAGTTTTGAAATCAGGAAATGTGAGTCTTCCTACTTTGTTCTTCTTTTTAAAGATTGTTTTGGCTACTTTGTATTCTGAGTCCCTTGAATTGTATATGAATTTTAGATCCAGCTTGTCGGTTTTTACAAAGAAGTCAGCTGGGATTTGGACATGGGCTGTGTTGCACCCATAGATCAATTTGGGGAGTATAGCCACCTTGACAATATTAAGACTTCCAATCCATGAACATAGGATTTTAAAAAATTTATTTAGAGCTACCTTAATTTCTTTCAGCAATGTTTTATAGTTTTCAGAGTATAAGTTTTGCACTTTTCTTGGTAAACTTGTCCCCAAGTACTTCATTTTTTTTATGCTATTGTAAATGGATTTGTTTTCCTAATTTCACTTTTGGATTGTTTATTGCAAGTATAGAGAAATGCAATTGATTTTTTATATATTGATCTTGGGTGCTACAACCTTGCTGTACTAGTTTATAGATTCTAATACTTTTTAAAATGCATTCCTTAGAGTTTTCTATATGCAAGATCATGTCTGCTGCAAATAGAGATAGTCTTACTTCTTCCTAATATGCCTTTTATTTCTTTGTTAATTGCCAAGACTAGAACCTCTAGTACAATGTTGGAAAAAAAAGGATGGGAACAGACATTCTTGTATTGGTCCTGATCTTTTGGGAAAGGCATCCAGGATTTCAGCATTAAGCGTAATGTTAGCTGTGGGGTTTTCACAGATGCCCTTTGTCAGTTTGAAGACGTTCCCATCTACTGCTTTTTTGTTGAGTGTTTGTATGATGACGGGTGCTGGATTTTGTCATGTGCTTTTTTATGCATTCTGAGTTGATTGTGTGGTTTGGGGTTTTTTTATTCTATTGATGTGTATTATATTAATTAATTGATTTTTGAATATTAAGTCAACTTTGCATTCCAGTGATAAATCCCCCTTGGTCATGTTGTACATTTTCTTTACGTGTTGCTGGATTTGATTTGAAAGTATTTTGTTGTGGATTTTTGCATGTATATTCATAACAGATATTGATCTGTAGTTTTCTCTCCTTGTGATGTCTGGTGATCAGGGTAATGTCGGCCTGATAGAATGATTTGGGAAGTGTTTCCTCCTCTTCTATTTTTTGAAAGCGTTTGTGAAGAATTGGTGTTAATTCTTTTAAAATTGTTTGGTTCCTGATTCTTTCTTATGCGAGTTCAAATTTGTTGTCGAATTTCTCTAGTGAATTTTTCATTTCAGGTATTATACTTTTAAACTCCAGACTTTCTACGTGATTCTTTTCTCTTGTTTTTCTTTAATTTAATTCTTTAAACATAGTTTTAAAAGTTCTTTGAACGTCTTTACCCTAACTGATTTAAATTGCTTGTCTCCTAAATCCAACATATGGGTCGCCACAGGGACAATTGCTGTTGGCTGCTTTTTTCCCCTGTGTATGAACTATATTTTCCTGTTTCATTGCCTGGGACATAATTTTTTGTTGAAAACTGGAAATTTTAAACAGCAATTTGTAACGATTCTGTCATCAGCTCCTCTCCCTCCAGGGATTGGTGTTGTTGCTGGGGTTTTTTGAGTGTGTTTGTTTGCTTTTGTTTTCCTGTGTGCTGTCTGTTTGTTTAGTGGCTTTCCTGGGCTAACTCTGTGGTGTGCAGCCACTGAGCTCTCTGCTTACTTTTTCTTCTTTTTTAAGTTCTTGTTTATATTTTAAAGCCTGGCTTCCTAGGGTTCACCCTGTGTCAGTATAATGTAGTGCTCAGCCAGTGATCGATCAGATTTCCTTAACTGCCTTGACGATAAGTTTTCCATCCTTTGTCAAGATTATCTGTGAGTGAAGGTAACTGTCAAGCTTCAGGTGGTTTAAACATTGTCCCTAGTTTTTACTTCCTGCTTGTACAGGGCCTCAAAGTCAGCCAGAGCTGAGTGACAGGGTCTTTGCTTTTTCCATATCTTTCCTGGGTATGCATATAGCCCTGTGCATTCGCACAACGTTTTAGAGACTCAGGAATATGTTGGAACTCTTCAAAGTTCCCTTAGCTTTTCTAGTTCTCCAGGTCTTCCTTTTAAATTTTTGACCAGGCTCTTGTTTGCGCCAACTGAAACCACAGCCTCCGGCAACTGTGATGTTACCAGCAGATTCCTGTTTTTTTTTTTCAGTAACACCCAGGGCATAGGGCATTATTCACAGAGCTGAGCTCATAGTCAAATCAAAGAGTAACAACGCCCTGGGAATAGAGATTTTCCTGCAAATTCTAGTTCCAGGTCAAACTAATGCCTGTGCTCTAGGTCTGAGCCTTTCAACAGAACTACACTACTGAACTGGAAAAGGAGCACGTACCAGAACAGCCCCAAATTTGAAATGCCACAGACTCACTGTTCTTACCGAGGTTCAGTAGTTTTTCTTGAATAGGTACTTTTCAATTTGTTCTCTGCCTATAGTCAATTTCTATCATTCCAAAATTGTTGGATTTTATTGCTTACAAGACTTTTTGTTGCTTTTGAGGGAGGGTATGTACACTGAGTTCCTTGCCCTGCCATTCTTAGCATAGGCTTTTTAATAAAAATTTATTTTATTGAAGTATAGTTGATTTATCATGTTGTGTTCATTTCTGCTGTACAGCAAAGTGAATTGGTTTTACATATATATATTCTTTTTCATAATCTTTTCCATTATGGTTTATCACAGGATATTGAATATAGTTCCCTGTGCTATACAATAGGACCTTGTTGTTTATCCATTCTATATATAATAGTTTGCACCTGCTAATCCCAAACTCCCAATCCATCCCTCCCCCACCCCCACCCCCTTGGCAACCACAAGTCTGTTCTCTATGTCTGTGATTCTGTTTCTGTTTGTAGATATGTTCATTTGTGTCATTTCTTAGAATCCACATATAAGTGATATCAGATGATAATTGTCTTTCCCTGTCTGACTTACTTCACTTAGTATGATAATCTCTAGGTCCATCCATGTTGCCGCAAATGACATTATTTCATTCTTTTTTTATGGCTGAGTACTAGTCCATATACATATACTACATCTTCTTTATCCATTCATCCCTTGATGGACACTTATGTTGTTCCCATGTCTTGGCTCTTGTAAACAGTGCTGCTATGAACTTAGGGGTACATGTATCTCTTTGAATTATAGTTTTGTCAGGATACACTTAGCACAGGCTTTTGAGTCTCACTGTGTTGCTCCACTTATCCATGGTTTGTTTCTATTTTGCATAGCAGTCTATCTTACGCATATATCTCAGTTTGCTTGTGAATTTACTGGTCGAATGGTATTTGTGTCATTTCCAATTTTTGGTGACTGAATAAAGTCACCACAAACTCTTACATACAGGTTTTTATGTGACCATGCATTTTCATTTCCCCTGGATAAATACCTGGGAGTTGGGTTTCCAGGTTGTGTGGTAAGCATATGTTTAAAGTTGTAAGAAACTGCTAAGCTCTTGCAAAGTGGTTGTAACATTTTGCATTCCAATCAGCAACACTGAGAGGTCCAGTTGCTTCACACCCTCTCCATCATCGTGGCATTAGGGAGTTTTTTTTTTTTTTTTTCTTTTAAACATTGTAGCCATTCTAATAAATGCACAGTGGCATAAGATTGTGGTTTTAAATTGCATTTACCTAATGCTCAGTGATGCTGAGTATCTTTCCCTGTGCTTATTTGCCATCCATATATCTTCTCTGTTGAAGTGTATCTGTTCAAGTCTTTTGCACATTAAAAAAAATGTTTTTGGAGTTTTGAGAGTCTATATATTTGGGATACAAGCCTTTTATCAAAAATGTGCTTATCAAATATTTCCTCCTATCTGTGGCTTGCTTTTTAATATTAATAACAGTCTTTGAAACACTAGAATTATTAATTCTGAGGTAGCCCAATCTATTAATTTTATTCTTTTATGAGTTATGCTTTTGGTGTCATATATAAGAAATCTTTGGTAAAATCAAGGAAGGCCGTAAAGATTTTTTCCTATATTTTCTTCCAAAAGTTTTATAGCTTTAGGTTTTACATTTAGGTCTAGGATCCATTTTGAATTATTTTTTGTGTAAGGTATGCAGTATGAGGCAAGGTTCATCATTCACATTTGGATGTCCAGTTATTCCATCACCACTGAAAAGACAATTTTTTCTCCATTGAATTGCCTTTACACCTACATCATAATTGGCCAGATGGGTGGGTTTATTCCTAGAGTCTCCATTCTTCTTCATTGATCTATATGCCTATCCTTTCACCAACCCCACACTGTCTTAATTACTGTAGTGTATAATAAATCTTGAGATCAGGTAGTGTAAATCCTCCAACTTTGTTCTTCATTTTCAAAATTATTTTGGCTCTTCTAGTTTCTTTGCTTTTCCATGCAAATATTAGAATAAGCCTGTGAATATCTAGAAAATATACTTTGGAGATTTATAGATCAATTTGGGGGAGATTTGAAGTCTTAACAGTAATTGGTCTTCTAATCAATGGACATTATTTCATTTATGTGCTTTCATCAGTGCTTTGGAGTTTTTATATGCAGATCTGGCACATATTCTGTTAGCTTTATACCTAAGTATTTTATTTTGGGTTGATATTGTTAATTATGCTGTTTTAAAATTTTCTCAATTTCCATATACTGGTATATAGAAATACTATTGATTTTTGTATATTGACCTCATAACCTGCAATCTTAGTAAATGCACTTAGTTCTAGGAGCTTGGTTGGAGATTCTTTGAGATACTCTACATAGACAAATATGTTGTCAGCAAATACATACTTTTCTATTTTCACTCAACCTGTATATCTGCTATATCTTATTGTCTTTCTGCACTGGGTTGGACCTCCAGTACATGCTGAAAAGAAATTATGAGGGTGGCTGTCCTTGCTTCGTTCTCTGTTTCAGAGGGGAAACATTCTATCTTTTTCATGGTTAAGAGTGAGATTAGCTGTGGACAACTAATCTTCTGTTATGCCCATCCAGTTTATATCTCAGGTTAGATACTTATATTTTTCAATTCTAGAATTTCCTTTTATTCTTTTCTGAATAGTTTTCTTTGCTCTTTTGATGTTCTGTATTTGTTTCCTCTTTATGGACATATTTTTCCTTAATGTCAAGATCCTGTTCCTAATAATTTTTTAAATGTTTGTTTACTAATTCCATATTTTGGGGTCTATTTTTACTAATGGTTTATGAATCCTGTTTTTCCTCTTTTTGTTAAATTCTGGACATTATGGGGCTATTTCACCAAACGTCTGGTTTTGTTGTCTCCTTCATTTAAAATGTTGAGTTGTGTTTCAGTCAATAGTTAATTTTCTTGTGGATAAGCTTGTCCTTTGCAAGACATTTCTAAACTGTGTAGCCTTTTCTCTCGGGCTGGTTTAGTCCTACTTTTAAAGTGTGGCCTTTCCAGTATCTCCAGTCCGGCCAGTTGAAACGCGAACATCTCCCAGCCCCATGTGAGCTCTGGAGACTGTCCAGCCCACATCTGCCCAGAACGATTCCCCACCCAGCCTCAGGGAGCCTTGCTCGGCACGTGTACAGCTTAGTATTCAGAGACCCAGAGGGATTCCTCTTCAGATTCCTGGAGCTCCTTTTCTACACAGAGCCCCTCTTTCCTGAACTGATGAGGCCAGTTCCAGCGGCCCCAGTAGCCCTGACCTGCAATCCTGCCCTGCTCATCAACATGAGACCATGATACTTTGCACTTGCTAATCCCAAACTCCCACTCCATCCCTCCCCCACCCCCACCCCCCAGCCCACCCCCTTGGTAACCACAAGTCTGTTCTCTGTGTCCCTGATTCTGTTTGTCCAATTCAATGTCCAATTCAATGCCCTCTTCCTTGTGCTGTAGATCAGACCTGAAAGGGGTTCTAAGCAGAAAGCCAGCTCACCTCATTCTTTGTTTCTTTCAGGGATCACGGTCCTACCCTGCTTACTGACCAGAAAATCACTGTAATAGTTCCCTAGGGCTGCTGCAACAAAGCACCACAAACTCGGTGGCTTACAACGACAGAAATGTAGTCTCTTACAGCTCTGGAGGCCGGACGTCCAGAATGGTTTCGCTGAGCCACGACCAAGGTGTGTGCAGACTGGAGGCTCTTGGGGAGAATTGGTATCCTTGCCTCTCCAGCTTCTAGAGCTGCGTTCCTTTGCTCAGGCCCCTCCCTCCGCCTTCAGAGCCAGCGCTGTAGCATCTCACTTCAGTGGGCACATTGCCTTCTTGTGCTGTATCAAGCCTTCCTTTCATGAGGACACTTATGGTTTCAGTTAGCGATCGTCTGGGTAATGCAGGACCAACTCCCCATCTCAAGATCCTCAGGTTGATTGGATTTTCAATCTTAGGACCAAGGCGTGAGCTAAAGCACACTTCTCACTCTGGGCCCAACCCCGTTAGGCCACAGAGCTGGATCAAGCTCCAGAGAGAGCGGAGGATGCTTGGGGAGTCGTGTCTCGGTGGCAGTGGAGCTGATGAGGCTGTGGGGTGCTCTCTGGGAGCCCATGGCTGGGAAGTGTCTGCCCAGTGAGTGCCCGTTTCCCATGACGTGACCACGGGGATCTGAAGTGAATCGAAGACGACATATGTTCCTTTCAGTCTTGTTGACCCCTCTCCAGTTACCGCCCCAGGTCCCCCCGACCCCTGCCGTCTCCTGGTCATTGTAACGGCCTCCTTGCTGGCCTCCCTGCCTCCAGCTTCTGGCCACCTATGATTCACCCTCCAGCCATGGCACTCTCTCAGAATGCTCTTCCGAAGCCCGTGGCCCTCTGGACATGTGGCCTGCCACCCCAGGCCATGCGGGACCTGCCAGTCCCAAGGAGGAGGCCCACTTACCTCCTGGGCTCAAGGTGAGCCACCCAGGGCATGGCCAGGCCCTGCCCTCACCTGCCGTCTCCCTCGCCTGCGAGCACCTGCTGCCTTTTCCTGCGGGACCCCCGCCTCTCCCCGGCCGGGTCTGCACTCCCTCGTCAGCGTCTTAGAGGACACATCCCCCAGATCTGAGACCACCTGCCTATTGGTTCCTCCTCCACTGCCAGGAGCCCTCGAGGGCTTATTTCTGGGTCCCTGGACTCCACACCCACGGGCCCAGAGCAGGGGTCTGGGGCTACTTGCAGGTGTAGGAAGGAAGGGAGAGATTTAAAAAGAGGAGAAGGAGGGGAGATGGGGGAGCCCATCCAAGGAAGCTGGACTCCTTTTGGCCTCATCTGGTCCTGGAAGGAGGGCAGGAACTGGGGGTGGGCAGGAGGGAGGCCACCAAACCCGGACCCCTCCCCTCCGTGCACCTCTGAACGCAGGATGGAGGTACAGGGTTCCCGGGTGGACGGGGTGTGCAGAGCCGAGCAGGGCGCCCAGGTTCCAGGCCTGGCCCTGCTGCACACCCACTGTGCAGTCGGAGACAGCACCCTACGCCTCTGTCTGGGGCCTCGGTCTCCCCGGGGTGAGTCGGGGTGTGCCCTGACACCTGCTGGCTGGGACACCCCAAGTCCAGACTCTCCAGCCTAGCATCTGCCCTTTCATATCTTTTCCGGATGGAGAGAAGCTCCTAGAGTTAGATCCTTTGGATCAGAACCAGTTCAGAATGCTCGGAGAGCTCCTCTCCTTGCTTCCCTGAGCCTCAAGTTTCTCACCTGTAAGATGGAAATAACCCTTGCACCGAAGAAAGTCCTGGCTGCCTGGCCTCATTCCTTCTTTCCTCCCTCTCCTCCCTCTCCTCCTCCTCTTCCCCTTCCCACTCCTCCTTTCTCTCCCTCTCTCCCCCTCTCTCCCTCTTTCTTTCTTTTTCAAGCAGGTAATGCGGGTATTGAATTGAGGGGACCTGACTGTAAACACAAAAGTTCGGGGTTTCAGCGATGCTCCCCTCCTCCCCGCTCATTGCCCCAACCCCATTCTCTGCCTCCCTGAGCGCCGGCCACTGGGGTCTGAGTTGGCCTCTCCCAGTGGATGGCAGGACTCTGGCCCCTGAGCCCTGGGCTCGGACACCGCCATCAGGTAGAAGAACTGTGGACAGGAAAGGCGACCAACACTCAGAGCAGGGACGGCCTTGCCCAGGGCGCACAGGGAAGCCTGGGGAGACCCGGGGTCCTGATTGCTCCTGACCACTGGGCCCCCAGGGCTCACCGATCTTCCCGGGAGGAGAGGGGCTGCTGCCACCCCAGGGTGGGCAGGAGGCTGTGTGAGCAGGGCGGCGGGGACCGGGAAGGATGGCGCCCTCATGGCAGCGTGGCGCTTGCCTCTTCCATCTCAAACCATGGGGAGGCCTCTGCAGCGGCCCAGCTGCCTCCTCTGAGTCCTCGGCCAAGGATTCCGATGGAAGGGAGGCCAGATTCAGGCTGGGGGGGCGGGGAGGAGAGTGAGTCACGAGAAGGGAGCGAGCCCAGGGCAGCTATAACCCCTGCCGCAGAGCGTGGAGGGGATGCTGGCCAGGTACTGGCAGGGCCCGTGGGGACACGGCCCTGGGCTCTCTGCCCCGGGCTCCTCGAGGCTGAGGGACAAGCCACCGGCCTGCTCCCCCTCAGGGTCTCTGCCTCCGTCCCCTTTGCCGTCTCCTCCCCTCCGTGGCTGCACCCCACCCTCCCTCATCACCCCCTACACCTCCGCTTCGCTCCCTGTTTCCTGGGGCGTTAATCACCCGCCAGAGGACGCTGAGCCGAAACCTGTGTGGCCCTCACTCAGCGCCCCTGCCCTGGGGACCTCTCCCCACGCTCCAAGCTGCGCAGACATGGGATGGATGGACGGCTGGCTGGACGGACAGCCAGGAGGTGGGCTTTCAAAGAAACAGCAAACCAGTTCCGCCGGGGCCATGGCCCTGCCACAGCAGACGCGTCTGACGGCTTTGCCGGCCCCAAAGAAAACAACCTCCTTTGTGAAAGATGTCTGGAGCGCGGATGGAGCTCTCCTCTCTCTCGTGTGCCGCCCTCTCAGCACCAGCTCCTGGGCACACGCTCATGCGTTTCAGAACTCACTCAGCGTTACAGCTATTTGCGACAGCTTGGTGCCAGGGCCAGCGAGCAGGGCCAAGTCCTTTCAGCCTTAAGTGACCCTGGGACTCAAGGCTACCCTTCCAGGGCCTGTTGTTGGAGGGGAAGGGCAGTGGGTCTTGGTGGGGGGCAGGGGGCACCCAAAGCAGGGAGACACTGTGGTCACCTGCGAAGGTGCCGTCCCAAGAGCAGGGCCTCGGGAAGCAGGATTCAGACTGGCCCGGGCCTCCCCACGGGGGGAGGATGGGAAATCTTAGGCCTGGTGGTGGAGCTCACAGGCTCCCCATGCAGACTCCCCACAGGAGGTGGAAGACTCGCCTCCCAGGGCTGGATTCCTAGAGACACCACCAGCCCCGTCCCGACGCTTCTCAGGGTTTTGCCAGGAGACTTGGCGGACAGGTGAGCTGGGCACACGGAGGCCTGCGGGCCTGGCCCAGGGCTAGAACCCCCTCCAGTTTCCAGCAGCCTCACTGTGAGCAGTAAGCAGAGCCCAGCTCGCCCCACCCCCATCTCCTGGAGAGACGCTGATGAATGCTGGAACATTCTTCCTTGGAGTAGGCCAAACATGTCTCTCTGGTACTTCACACAGAGCAGTCATGGGCTTTTTTTTTCTTTTTTTTTAGCTGGAAGGGATCTTGTACACCATCTGCTTAATCTGCCTCATTTCAAAGATGGAGAGACTGAGGCCCAGAGAAGGTCAGTGACTTCACTGTGGTCACAGCAGCAAGGCAGGTCCCAGACAAGTTAAAGAGCCTGACCTCTGCCTTCACCCACCGGCCCTCCCTCTGCTCCCGGAGACAGCCTAGCTGGCAAAGGGGGGCCCTCTCCCCCAGCTCCTCTCCCCTGGCCTGAGGGGGCCAGTTCCTCTCCAGTTCCGACTCACCCTGTTTCTGGCGAGCTCGCCATCCTGGCCATCCTCACTCAGGCGCCTCCAAAAACATCTCAGCAGCCCTCTGACCCCCAGAGCTGCCTCCCTGGGCCCCCCACCCCTCAGGGGGCCCTTGCTGGGTGTTGGGGGGGGCACCAGTCACCTCCAGTGGCACCCGTGAGCCCCTCCAGGTCCTCCTGTCACGCTTGTTCCCCCAAACCCAGAGCTGATGTTTACCTTGGTTGGGGCTGCCTCTTCACATCCTAATGGCTATTTCCCATTGCCACGTGTGCCAGGACACCTGCTCCTGCATCCTGCGTCCCAGGGAAGACTAGAGACCATCTTGGGGTGAACCCAGAGCTGAACACACTGGGAACCACCCTGCTTTGCTCTGCGTGAGAGGGTGCCGTCTGACCTGAGGTCATGGTGAACGGCCTCCGTCCCACGAGAGCAGATGAAGAGGTCAGAGAACTTGGGGTCACGAGCTTTTCCTTGTACCCCACGGGAAAGTGAGACGAGGAAGCAGTCATGGCCTCTTCACACAACTGATGGCCAATGAGAAGCACCCCTGGGCGTCTTTATCTCGGGCCTGGCCGGGGAAGGGAGGCGGGGGGAGCAGAAAGGCCTGGGGGTGGCCAAGCCAATGGTTGGGTTGCCCGCCCATGGCGGGTGGGCCAGCTCTGTTTCCAGGGCCCGGGAGGACCTGTGAGGGTGGCTCACGCCTCAGGGTCCCCGTCTTCTGTCCCTGACAGAGAGCTGTCTCAAATCAGCAAGAGTCAGACTCTTAATTTAATTTTATTAATATATTGTTTTCTGTGGAATTCCCTGGTCCTTTAAAAAAAAAAAAAAAGGTTTTAGAATTGAAGTACAATTTACTTGCAGTAAAAAAGATCTCAAGTGAACAGCTTGACGAGTTTGGAAAACGCATACACCCATGTAACTAACACACAAATCAAGACAGAACGTTTCTGTCACCCTGGAAAGTTCCCTCATTCCTTTCCAGCCAAGATACTCCTCCTCTGCAGAGGCAATCACCGTCCTGCTTGCTATCACCATAGGTTGGTTTTAGCCCCTCTAGAGCTTCGCAGGACTACACCCATTCATCTGTTTGCTTCTGACTTCTCTCACGTGGCAAACTGTTTTGAGGTTCATTCTTGTTGTTGTGTGTAATATTTCCTATTATTGCTTAATGGTATTTCTTTGTATGAATACAGCATATCCAGTTATCCTGTTGATGGGCATTTGGGTTGCATCCTGGGAGTATTATGAACAAATATGCAGCTATGAACATTTGCGTAATCCTTTTGTGGATACACGTTTTTACTTCTCTTGGATAAATACACCAAACTGGAATTGCTAGGTCATAGGGAAGCTGTATGGTTAACTTTATACGAAACCACCAAGCGAATTTCCAAAGTGGTTTTACCATTTGACTCTCCCACAGACATGAATGAAAGTTCCAGGTGCTCCACGTCCTTGCAAACAGTTGCTACTATTAGCCTTATTCTTGTTCATGTTTGTCATTCTGCAAGGTGTACAGGGGTATCTCGTTGTGGTTTCAGTTTGTATTTCCTTGAGGAAAGCTCTAATGTACATTTTCATGTGTTAATTGGCCATTTGAATACCTTCTTTTGTGAAGTGTCTGTTTGAATCTTTTGCTCATTTAAAACAGTTTTTTCTTTACTATTGAATTGTAGAAGTTATTACTATATTCTGGATACATTTCTATTTCCAGACATATGTATTGCAAATACTTCCTGCCCATTTGTGGCTTTCTTTTTCATTTTTTTTTAACACTGTCTTTTTTGGTAACTCTTAAAGGTTGCTATAAAATTGTGGGGCTAGTACCAGGGGCTCCTTTATACCCTTCACCCAAATTCATGAGCTGTTTACATTTTATTGCATTCGCTCAGTTTTTCTTACCTTTCCCCTTTTTTCTTTTTTTATAAATTTATTTATTTATGGCTGCATTGGGTCTTCGTTGCTGTACGCGGGCTTCTCTAGTTGTGGCGAGCAGGGGCTACTCTTCATTGTGGTGCGCGGGCTTCTCATTGTGGTGGCTTCTCTTGGTGCGGAGCACGGGCTCTAGGCACGGGCTTCAGTAGTTCTGGCGCGTGGGCTTAGTTGCTCCACGGCATGTGGGATCTTCCCGGACCAGGGCTCGAACCCATGTCCCCTGCATTGGCAGGCGGATTCTTAACCACTGCGCCACCAGGGAAGTCCCTCTCCTTTTCCTTTCAAGTTTCTAGGAATGTGCACATACACGTGCACATTCATGTGTGTTTATATGAATATGCATATGTATAAAGATATAGAAGCATATATAGTATTATAAACATGTAAACACACACAGATAGGTGTGTGTGCACTTTTCCCTGAACCATTTGTGGGGAAGTTGGGGATATCATGACCCCTTTACTACACAGCGCGTGTGTCCCAAGGACAAGGGATTATTTTCCACATCCACAAAACAAATATTAAAATAAAAACTTTGGGACTTCCCTGGTGGTCCAGCGGGTAAAACTCCATGCTCCCAGTGCAGGGGGCCCGGGTTCGATCCCTGGTCAGGGACTAGATCCTGCACGCATGCTGCAACTAAAGATCCCTCATGCCGCAACTAAGACTGGCACAGCCAAAATAAATAAATAAATAAATAAATAAACATTTAAAAAATCCTCTGGAAAATGACTCCCGGCAGAGGATTTAAAAAATAAAAATAAAAAATAAAAAACTTTGACACTGATACAATTCTATTATCCAATCCACAACCTATATTCACATTTCAGTATTGTTACAATATGTCCACTGCAGCTACTTTGTGGCAAGTCCAGGATCCAATGCTGGATAGTGGAGAGAACTCGGATGGTGTCTTTTTAGTCTTCCTTCATCTGGACTAGTTTCTCAGTCTTTTTTGATCATTCATGTCCTTGGTACTTTAAAGAGTGCAGGTCGCTTATTTTGTAGAATGTCTCTCAGTTAAGGATCACCCGACGTTTCCTCATGGGTAGATTCCAATCATGCACTTTGGGTGGATGTTATTGAAGAGATGTGTCTTCAGTGCGTCACAGCAGAAGGCGAGAGTTGTTAGCTTGATATTAGTGATGTTCACTTTGACCTCACTGTGAAGTTGGCATTTGCTGTAAAGTTATGATCTTCCTTTTTATTTATAAGTAGTTTGTGGGGAGACTGTTAGCTCAGGCTGCCATAACAGGGTAGCTTAAACAACAGAAGTGTATTTTCTCATAGCTGTGGAGCCTAGAAGTCCAAGATCAAGGTGTGGGCAGGTTGGTTTTTCTGGAGGCTCCGCTCGCTGTGTTGCAGGCGGCCACCTCCTCCTATGTCTTCAAGGGCCCTTCCTCTGTGCACACATCACTGGTGAATCTTCCTCTTCTTGTAAGGATACCAGCCCTATGGGATTAGGGCCCCACCCATATGACCTCGCTGAACCTTAGGGTCCCCTTTAAAGCAGTCACATGCCAAGGTACTGGGGGTGAGGGCTTCAACATATGGGTTTTGGAGGGACACAATGCACGCAATAACAGAAATACTTTGAAACTCTGTAAATATCCTGTTCCTCATTAAGCTTCAGTAGTTTTAGCATGTGTTGATTTTCTAATTTCATCTTTCCTTTTATATTTATTAGTTGGCTTTCTTCTCAAGGAAGAGCTTTCCCTTCCCCATGTTTATTTATTTGCTTATTCATTTTTTGACTAGCTCTGTGTATTTTTATTCTATTTAATGGATTATAACCCATTTCTATTGTTATTTACTTTTGTGCTCCAATTGTCCTAACTTTGGCCAGTAGAGGCTCCTTTAAGCTGGTTCCTCTGTCTTTTTGACATGTGCCTATGGTTTTGGTTTTTCTTTTTGTCTATTTTTTAGAGCAGATTTAGGTTCACAGCAAAACTGAGCAGAAAGTATAGAGATTTCCCATATACCCCCTGCCCACCGCCCCAAAGAACCTCCCCACTAACACACATGTTCATGATTTTTTGAGGACTTCTTCAGAATATTATGCTTGTTCTCATTCCTTAGTCCCTTCAGACTTGTGTTATGTCCAAGTCTTGGAGTTGTTTTCTGTAGGGTGTATGTGTGTTTCGGGATGGGGGGGGGGGAGGTGTGTCTTTCAGTAGGGTATTACTACACCATGCCCAAAAGCAGAAATCCTACATCTTTCTTTTGTCATCTGAACTGATAATCTTTGCCTCTGAATTGGAGGGTTTGATCCATCTGCAGTCAGTAAAATGATTGATATGGTCGGGTTCAAGTCTGCTGTCTTGACACTTGTTTTCTATTTTCTCCTCCTTAATTTATTCCTTTGTTTTTCCCTGCCTTCTTTGGGTTAATTGGTTAATTTTTATATTCCATTTTATTTCCTTTAATGGGTTTTCAGCTATACTTCTTTCTGTTATTCTTTTTTTTTTTATTAGTCATCAATTTTATACACATCAATGTAAACATGTCAATCCCAATCGCCCAATTCAGCACACCACCATCCCCACCCCACCGCAGTTTTCCCCCCTTGGTGTCCATATGTTTGTTCTCTACATCTGTGTCTCAACTTCTGCCCTGCAAACCGGTTCATCTGTACCATTTTTCTAAGTTCCACATACACGCGTTAATATACGATATTTGTTTTTCTCTTTCTGACTTACTTCACTCTGTATGACAGTCTCTAGATCCATCTACATCTCAACAAATGACCCAATTTTGTTCCTCTTTAGGCTGAGTAATATTCCATTGTATATATGTATCACAACTTCTTTATCCATTCGTCTGTCGATGGGCATTTAGGTTGCTTCCATGACCTGGCTATTGTAAATAGTGCTGCAATGAACATTGGGGTGCATGTGTCTTTTTGAATTATGGTTTTCTCTGGGTGTAGGCCCAGTAGTGGGATTGCTGGATCATATGGTAATTCTATTTTTAGTTTTTTAAGGAACTTCCATACTGTTCTCCAGAGTGGCTGCATCAATTTACATTCCCACCAACAGTGCAAGAGGGTTCCCTTTTATCCACACCCTCTCCAGCATTTGTTGTTTGTAGATTTTCTGATGACGCCCATTCTAACTGGGATGAGGTGATACCTCATTGTAGTTTTGATTTGCATTTCTCTAATAATTAGTGATGTTGAGCAGCTTTTCATGTGCTTCTTGGCCATCTGTATGTCTTCTTTGGAGAAATGTCTATTTAGGTCTTCTGCCCATTTTTGGATTGGGTTGTTTGTTTCTTTAATATTGAGCTGCATGAGCTGTTTATATATTTTGGAGATTAATCCTTTGTCCATTGATTCGTTTGTGAATATTTTCTCCCATTCTGAGGGTTGTCTTTTCGTCTTGTTTATGGTTTTCTTTGCTGTGCAAAAGCTTTGAAGTTTCATTAGGTCCCATTTGTTTATTTCTGTTCTTATTTCCATTACTCTAGGAGGTGGATCAAAAAAGATCTTGCTGTGATTTATGTCAAAGTGTGTTCTTCCTATGTTTTCCTCTAAGAGTTTTATAGTGTCCAGTCTTACATTTAGGTCTCTAATCCATTTTGAGTTTATTTTTGTGTATGGTGTTAGGGAGTGTTCTAATTTCATTCTTTTACATGTAGCTGTCCAGTTTTCCCAGCACCACTTATTGAAGAGACTGTCTTTTCTCCATTGTATATCCTTGCCTCCTTTGTCATAGATTAGTTGACCATAGGTGCATGGGTTTATCTCTGGGCTTTCTATCTTATTCCATTGATCTATGTTTCTGTTTTTGTGCCAGTACCATATTGTCTTGATTACTGTAGCTTTGTAGTATAGTCTGAAGTCAGGGAGTCTGATTCCTCCAGCTCCGTTTTTTTCCCTCAAGACTGCTTTGGCTATTCGGGGTCTTTTGTGTCTCCATACAAATTTTAAGATGATTTGTTCTAGTTCTGTAAAAAATGCCATTGGTAATTCGATAGGAATTGCATTGAATCTGTAGATTGCTTTGGGTATTGTAGTCATTTTCACAATATTGATTCTTGCAATCCAAGAACATGTTATATCTCTCCATCTGTTGGTATCATCTTTAATTTCTTTCATCAGTGTCTTATAGTTTTCTGCATAAAGTTCTTTTGTTTCCCTAGGTAGGTTTATTCCTAGGTATTTTATTCTTTTTGTTGCAATGGTAAATGGGAGTGTTTCCTTAATTTCTCTTTCAGATTTTTCATCATTAGTGTATAGGAATGCAAGAGATTTCTGGGCATTAATTTTGTATCCTGCAACTTTACCAAATTCATTGATTAGCTCTAGTAGTTTTCTGGTGGCATTTTTAGGAATCTCTATGTATAGTATCATGTCATCTGCAAACAGTGACAGTTTTACTTCTTCTTTTCCCATTTGTATTCCTTTTATTTCTTTTTCTTCTCTGATTGCCGTGGCTAGGACTTCCAAAACTATGTTGAATAATAGTGGTGAGAGTGGACATCCTTGCCTCGTTCCTGATCTTAGAGGAAATGCTTTCAGTTTTTCATCATTGAGAATGATGTTTGCTGTGGGTTTGTCATATATGGCCTTTATTATGTTGAGGTAGGTTCCCTCTATGACCACTTTCTGGAGAGTTTTTATCATATATGGGTGTTGAATTTTGTCAAAAGCTTTTTCTGCATCTATTGAGATGATCATATGGTTTTTATTCTTCAATTTGTTAATATGGTGTATCACATTGATTGATTTGCATATATTGAAGAATCCTTGCATCCCTGGGATAAATCCCACTTGATCATGGTGTATGATCCTTTTAATGTGTTGTTGGATTCTGTTTGCTGGTATTTTGTTGAGGATTTTTGCATCTATATTCATCAGTGATATTGGTCTGTAATTTTCTTTTTTTGTAGTATCTTTGTCTGGTTTTGGTATCAGGGTGATGGTGGCCTCATAGAATGAGTTTGGGAGTGTTCCTTCCTCTGCAATTTTTTGGAAGAGGTTGAGAAGGATGGGTGTTAGTTCTTCTCTAAATGTTTGATAGAATTCACCTGTGAAGCCATCTGGTCCTGGACTTCTTTGTTGGAAGATTTTTAATCACAGTTTCAATTTCATTACTTGTGATTGGTCTGTTCATATTTTCTGTTTCTTCCTGGTTCAGTCTTGGAAGTTTATACCTTTCCAAGAATTTGTCCATTTCTGCCAGGTTGTGCATTTTATTGGCATAGAGTTGCTTGTAGTAGTCTCTTAGGATGCTTTGTATTTCTGCGGTGTCTGTTGTAACTTGTCCTTTTTCATTTCTAATTTTATTGATTTGAGTCCTCTCCCTCTTTTTCTTGATGAGTCTGGCTAATGGTTTATCAATTTTGTTTATCTTCTCAAAGAACCAGCTTTTAGTTTTATTGATCTTTGCTATTGTTTTCTTTGTTTCTATTTCATTTATTTCTGCTCTGATCTTTATGATTTCTTTCCTTCTGCTAACTTTGGGTTTTGTTTGTTCTTCTTTCTCTAGTTCCTTTAGGTGTAAGGTTAGATTGTTTACTTGAGATTTTTCTTGTTTCTTGAGGTAGGCTTGTATAGCTATAAACTTCCCTCTTAGAACTGCTTTTGCTGCATCCCATAGGTTTTGGATCATCGTGTTTTCATTGTCATTTGTCTCTAGGTATTTTTTGATTTCCTCTTTGATTTCTTCAGTGATCTCTTGGTTATTTAGTAATGTATTGTTTAGCCTCCATGTGTTTGTGTGTTTTACGTTTTTTTCCCTGTAATTGATTTCTAATCTCATAGCATTGTGGTCAGAAAAGATGCTTGATATGATTTCAATTTTCTTAAATTTACTGAGGCTTGATTTGTGACCCAAGATGTGATCTATCCTGGAGAATGTTCCGTGTGCACTTGAGAAGAACGTGTAATCTGCTGTTTTTGGCTGGAATGTCCTATAAATATCAATTAAATCTATCTGGTCTATTGTGTCATTTAAAGCTTCTGTTTCCTTATTTATTTTCATTTTGGATGATCTGTCCATTGGTGTAAGTGAGGTGTTAAAGTCCCCCACTGTTATTGTGTTACTGTCGATTCCCTCTTTTATAGCTGTTAGCAGTTGCCTTATGTATTGAGGTGCTCCTATGTTGGGTGCATATATATTTATAATTGTTATATCTTCTTCTTGGATTGATCCGTTGATCATTATGTAGTGTCCTTCCTTGTCTCTTGTAACATTCTTTATTTTAAAGTCTATTTTATCTGATAAGAGTATTGCTACTCCAGCTTTCTTTTGATTTCCATTTGCATGGAATATCTTTTTCCATCCCCTCACTTTCAGTCTGTATGTGTCCCTAGGTCAGTAGTGGGTCTCTTGTAGACAGCATATATATGGGTCTTGTTTTTGTGTCCATTCGGCAAGCCTGTGTCTTTTGGTTGGAGCATTTAATCCATTCATGTTTAAGGTAATTATTGATACGTATGTTCTTATGACCATTTTCTTAATTGGTTTGGGTTTGTTTTTGTAGATCCTTTTCTTCTCTTGTGTTTCCCACTTAGAGAAGTTTCTTTAGCATTTGTTGTACAGCTGGTTTGGTGGTGCTGAATTCTTTTAGCTTTTGCTTGTCTGTGAAGCTTTTGATTTCTCCATCGAATCTGAATGAGATCCTTGCTGGGTAGAGTAATCTTTGTTGTAGGTTCTTCCCTTTCATCACTTTAAGTATATCGTGCCACTCCCTTCTGGCTTGTAGAGTTTCTGCTGAGAAATCAGCTGTTAACCTTATGGGAGTTCCCTTGTATGTTATTTGTCATTTTTCCCTTGCTGCTTTCAATAATTTTTCTTTGTCTTTAATTTTTGCCAATTTGATTACTATGTGTCTCGGCGTGTTTCTCCTTTGGTTTATCCTGTATGGGACTCGCTGCGCTTCCTGGACTTGGGTGGCTATTTCTTTTCCCATGTTAGGGAAGTTTTCGAGTATAATCTCTTCAAATATTTTCTCTGGTCCTTTCTCTCTCTCTTCTCCTTCTGGGACCCCTATAATGTGAATGTTGTTGTGTTTAATGTTGTCCCAGAGGTCTCTTATGCTGTCTTCATTTCTTTTCATTCTTTTTTCTTTATTCTGTTCCACAGCAGTGAATTCCACCATTCTGTCTTCCAGGTCACTTATCCGTTCTTCTACCTCAGTTATTCTGCTATTGATTCCTTCTAGTGTAGTTTTCATTTCAGTTATTGTATTGTTCATCTCTGTTTGTTTTTTCTTTAATTCTTCTAGGTCTTTGTTAAACATTTCTTCCATCTTCTTGATTTTTGCCTCCATTGTTTTTCTGAGGTTCTGGATCATCTTCACTATCATTATTCTGAATTCTTTTTCTGGAAGGTTGCCTATCTCCGCTTCATTTAGTTGTTTTTCTGGGGTTTTATCTTGTTCCTTCATCTGGTACATAGTCCTCTGCCTTTTCATCTTGTCTATCTTTCTGTGAATGTGGTTTTTGTTCCACAGGCTGCAGGATTGTAGTTCTTCTTGCTTCTGCTCTCTGCCCTCTGGTGGATGAGGCTATCTAAGAGGCTTGATGGGAGGGACTCCTTTCTGTTATTCTTACTTGCTTCTCTGGGGTCATACGTATTCTTAACCCATTATAGTCCAGTTTGAAGGAATGATATTTCACATATAACATAAAATGCTTACAGCAATATAATTCCATTTATGCCCTGCAATCCTTTGGACAACTATTGTCATAATTTTTGCTACTACATATGTTTTAAGCCTTATTGTTTATCCAGTAAATAATTGTGTCTTTTAAGGAATTAGAAAAATAGCTTTTTTATATTTACTTACATAGTAACCATTGCCAATGCCCTACATTCCCCTCTGAAGGTCAGAATTTCCTTCTGTTATCATTTGTCTTCAGTCTAAAGAATTTCCCTTAGCATTTCTTACAGTGTAAGTGTGTTGGCAAGGGATTCTCTTGGATGTCATTTGCCTGAGAATGTCATTATTTCTCCTTATTTTTAAAAGATATTTTAACTGAACACAGAATTCTAGAATGACTTTTTTTTCTTTCAGCACTTTAACAATGTTGTTCTGTTATCTATGACCTCTTTTTTTCTGATGAGAAGTCAGTTAATGCTTTCTTTGTTCTCCATGTATATAATGTGCCTTTTTTCTTTCACTACTTTTACCATATTTCCTTTTATCTTTAGCTTTCACAAGTTTTACTGTGGTACACCTGGGTGTGGTTTCCTTTTTATTTGCTCTCTTTCAGCCCACTGAGAATCTTAGTTAATGCTTCCAATTAAATTTTGAATTTTTTTACTACTATTATTTAAAATATTTTTTCTGCCCCGTTTGACTTTCGTTTTCTCCTAGGACTTTGATCACAGAAATATTAGGTTGCTCGAAATCATTCCCCAGTTTATCGAGGCTCTGTCCCATGTTTTAAAAATCTTATTCTCTCCACGTTTCAGTTTGGTTAGTTTCTATTGACCTGTTTTCAAGTTCACTAATGCTTTCTTCCGCAGTGTCCAGTCTGGCATACAACACATTTTTCACTTCAGCTATTGTATTTTCCAGTTCTAAAATTTTCATTTGATTCTTCTTTAGAGTTTTTGTTTTCCTCTTGATATTTCCCATCACAGTGGGAATATATACACAATCAATCCATCTTTTCCCGTAAATTTTAAAAAACATATCTATAATACTTATTTTAAAGTTCTCGTCAAGTAATTCTGACAGTTGGGTCATCTGTCAGTTTGCTTCTTCTGACCAATTTTGTCTTTTGATTATGGGTTACATTTTCTTGCTTCTTTGCATGTTTAGTAATTTTAAATTAAATAATTGATATTGTGGTTGATGTATTGTAGAGGCTCTGGATTCTTTTATTCTCCCCTGAAGAATGTTGCCTTTTGTTCTAGTGTCAACCAAATTACCAGCAATCACCTTGACCTTGTGGAAGTTTGGGTTTAGGCTTTGAGAGGGCAAGTTTATTGCAGTTTTCTCTTAGTCCTACAGTGCCACCCTAAGTTCTAGGACATGATCCTTATGCCTAAGGCATAGCCCTTCTTTGGCTTCAGTTGAAGGACTAACACTGCAGAAATTGAACTTAAAATTCTGTATCCCTTGAACTGAGCAGCCAATTAAATTTCTGCTCTCATCTTAAAGGCTGATAGTGTTGCTTTTCACTGATATTTTTAGAGTGTACCCCTGTGCACGTACAATATATGAGTCAGCCAAGAGGCATTTGTATGCAGATTTCAGGATATCTTCTTCCACCCCTGTGCTCTCTCTTTTCCTGGATTTCCTCCCTCACTTTCTAGCTCCTCCAGTTTCTCTGAATTCAGACCTTGACTCCTCAGCCTCTTTAAACTGTCACTTTCTTCTTTACCTCTATTCCTGTGTGCCATATAAACTGGAGAGTGCCTCCAGGGCAAAAGCCCATTACACGTCTCATCTACTGTTTCCCTTGTTTTAAGTGTCCTATTCTTTCAAGTTTTAGCCCATTGTTGATTGTTCTTAAGTGTCTTCAAATAGTTGTTTTTATGTTTTGTCCAGAGTGTAATTATTGTCAGGAGAAATCATGGTCTGTTATAAGCTACCCCACCATTATTGGACCACTCAGACTTTTAATTTTACTTTAACTTAAAAATATTATTATAGACTCACTGGAAATTGCAAAAATAGTACATAGAGTCCAATATATTGTTCTCCCATCTTCCCTTAATGATGATAGCTTTAGTGCAATATCAAAAAAAGGAAACTGATGTTGGTACAATATTTTTAATTAGCCCACAGACCTTACTTAGTTTCCACCTCCATTCATGTGTGTGTGTGTGTTTGTGCGTGTGTGCGTGTAGTTCTATGCACTGTGATCCCTTATATAATTCATGCAACGATTTATCACACAGAGGAGCTCTCTTGCACTATCCCTTTATATTTTCACAACCCCTTCCATTCTTGTCCCTGAGAAACCATTAATGTGTTCTCGATTTCTATATTGTTGTCATTTTAATAATGTTATGTAAGTGTAATTACATAGTTTGTGAGATTTTTCAGATTGACTTTTTGCACTGAGCACAACATCCTTGAGATCCATCCAGGCTGTTGTATGTACCAACAATTGGTTCCTCTCTTTTCTTTTTAAATTTTTGAATTTTTAAAAATAAACATAATTTTAGAACAGTTTTAGATATACAGAATTATTCCAAATGTAGTACAAAGAGTTCCCGTATATCCCATACCCAGTTCCTCGTATTATTAACATTTTACATTAGTGTGGCAATTTACCACAATTAATGAGCCAATATTGATATGTTTTTATAAACTAGAGTCCATATATTATTCAGATTTCCTTACTTTTCCCTTAATGTACTTCTTCTGTTCCAGGATCCCACCCAGGACTCCACATTACATTTAGATATCATGTCTCCTTAGGCTCCTCTTGGTTGTGATAGTGTCCAACGCTTTCCTTTCCTTTTATTTTATTATTTTATTTTTGAGAGTTTTGAGGAGTACTTGTCAGGCATTTCGTAGAATGTTCCAAAATGGGGATTTGTCTGACGTCTTTCTCATGATTAGAATGGGATAATGTGTTTTGGGGAGGAAGACCACAGAGTAAAGTGACATTCTCATCATATCTTATCAAGGGCACATACTATCAATATACCTTATTGTTGTTGACGTTGACCTTGATTACCTGGCTTGGGGTCATGTTTCTCAGCTTTCTTCCCTATGGATTTACTCTTTTGATCTCCCCAACATACTGTCCTCTTTGGAAGAAAGTCACTATGGGCAACCCACACTTGAGGAATGGAAGATGTTTTCCCCCTCCTGAGAGCTGAATGTCTAAACAATTATTTGGAATTCTCCTGCACAGGAGATTGTTTATATTCAGCCATCCATCCATCCATCCATCCATCCATCCATTCATTCATGTCAGTATGGCCTCATGGATATTTAGTTTATACTTAAGCTTATAATCCAATACTACGTTTTTATTTTGTTACACTGGGAGCTCTTTGAATTGGCTGCTTTATCCCATTGACATATGTCAGGTCATTGTGACTTTTCTCATTTGGTTTGATTTTAAAGCACTTTCTTACTTTCTCGCACTACAGGATGCTCCAGGCACATCTTGTACTTCCTCAGCTCAGTCCTACAATCAGCCATTTTTCCAAGAAGCTCTGGTTCCTTTTATTGGATAATGTTACTAGATGGCAACATCTGGGTACAAGATGTGCTCATTGCTACTGGAGACTCATTGCTGCTCAGCCCTCTAAGCCAATAGAGCAAGGAGATGTGTTTGCTTATATCAATACTAACTCATGTATATGCACATCTATACATATCTCTATATGGAACCATCTGTGTTTATATTACACTAAGCACAGTTCACACTGATGTCTCCAACTCTACTGCATTAGCACATGGATCATTCTAGATGCCTCCCCTTATTCATCCGTAACTTCTCACTCAGACAATGAGAAATTTGGTTCCTACCATCTGCCATCTATTTTTTAATTGTTCAATTCCAGTGTACATGCATAGTGGTTTCACAATTGTTTACCTACACATCCCCTATAGGAAACAGCTCCTTGAAGTAGAATATCATGCTTACATGAATTCTTTTGCCTTCGGTCTTACAGACTCCAATATTTTCAAAGTTACTTACCCCCATCCCATTCCCTTCAGTGAGGTCATGTCATACATTTGTAATATATTTAGATTATTCTGTCACAGTCGGCACTTTATCCTGAGATGCCTCAACCCCTAAATGATTTTTTAACTTGCATATATTACAGTTTGTGCTATAAAGTTCTATGGGTTTCAATCCAAAAATGGGCAGAAGGCCTAAATAGACATTTCTCCAAAGAAGATATACAGATTGCCAACAAACACATGAAAAGATGCTCAACATCACTAATCATTAGAGAAATGTAAATCAAAACTACAATGAGATATCACCTCACTCCAGTCAGAATGGCCATCATCAAAAAATCTACAAACAATAAATGCTGGAGAGGGTGTGGAGAAAAGGGAACCCTGTTGCACTGTTGGTGGGAATGTAAATTGATACAGCCACTATGAAGAACAGTATGGAGGTTGTTTAAAAAACTAAAAATAGAACTGCCATACGACCCAGCCATCCCACTACTGGGCACATACCCTAAGAAAACCATAATTCAAAAAGAGTCATGTACCACAATGTTCATTGCAGCTCTATTTACAATAGCCAGGACATGGAAGCAACCTAAGTGTCCATCGACAGATGAATGGATAAAGAAGATGCGGCACATATATACAATGGAATATTACTCAGCCATAAAAAGAAATGAAATTGAGTTATTTGTAGTGAGGTGGATGGACCTAGAGTCTGTCATACAGAGTGAAGTAAGTCAGAAAGAGAAAAACAAATACTGTATGCTAACACATATATATGGAATCTAAGAAAAAAAAAAAAGTTCTACCTAGGGGCAGGACAGGAATAAAGACGCAGACGTAGAGAATGGACTTGAGGACACAGGGAGGGGGAAGGGTAAGCTGGGATGAGGTGAGAGAGTGGCATGGACATATATACACTACCAAATGTAAAATAGATAGCTAGTGGGAAGCAGCCGCATAGCACAGGGAGATCAGCTCGGTGTTTTGTGACCACCTAGAGGGGTGGGATGGGGGGGTGGAAGGGAGACGCAAGAGGGAGGAGATATGGGGACATATGTATATGTATAGCTGATTCACTTTGTTATAAAGCAGAAACTAACGCACCACTGTAAAGCAATTAGACTCCAATAAAGATGTTAAAAAAAATTCTACGGGTTTGACAAATGTATAGTGTCATGTATCGACCATTACAATACAACACAAAATATTTTCACTACCCTAAAATACCCCTTGTGCTTCACCCATTTAACCCCTCCCCCCTACCTCTTAGCAACCACGGATTTTTCACCATCTCTATAGTTTTGTCTTTCCCAGAATATCATATAATTGGAATCCTACAGTATGTAGCCTTTTTAAACAGGCTTCTTTCACTTAACAGTATGCTGAACAGTATAAATTATTTTGCTTATAAATTCTTTGCATCCATGTCTTTTTGTGACTCAGTAGATCATTTCTTTTTATTGTTGAATAATATTCTGTTGTGTGGATGAACCACAGTTTGTTTATCCATTCTCCTAGGAAAGACACCTTGGTTGCTTCCAGTTTTTGGCAGTTATGAATAAAGTTTCTATCAACATTTATATGCAGGTTTTTGTGTGGACATACATTTTCAACTCGGTTGGGTAAATACTGAGGAGTTTGATGGATCCTATGGTAAGACTATGTTTAACTTTGTAAGAAACTGTCCAACTATCTTCTTAAGCGGCTGTGCCATTTTGCATTCTGACCAGCAACACGTGAGATTTCCTGTTGTTCTGCACCCTCAGCAGCAATCAGGTATTGGATTTTAGGCAACCTAGTGGGTATGTTGGTATCTTGTTGTTGTTTTAATTTGCAAGTCCCTAGGGACACAAGATTTTGAGCACCTTTCATATGTTTATTTACTATGTGTGTATCTTCTTTGATGAGGAGTCACTTCAGATCTTTTTTCTATTTTTTATGTAGATTGTTTGTTTTCCTATTTTTGAATTTTAAGAGTCCTTTGTTTATTTTGGATACAAGTCCTTTAGCAGATATGTGTTGTGCAAATATTTCCTCCCAATACGTGGATTGTATTTCCATTCTGTTAGCAGTGTCATTTGCAGAACAGAAGTTTTTAATTTTAATGACATCCTATTTATCACCTTTTTCCTTCACAGAGTATGCTCTTGGTGTTGCATGTAAAAGTTCATCTCCAAACCCAAAGTCAAGTAGAATTCTTCCCATGTTTTCTTCTAGGAGTTTACAGTTCCCTATTTCACGTTTAGGTTTATGATCTATTTCCCTTTTATTTATGAAGAATTTTTTTTTCTAGATTTTGGATTTAGGGATTGACAGTTCTTTTCTTCCAGAACTTGAAAAATGTGCCACTTCCCCCCGACCCTCATGAGAAATCTGCCTTCATTTTGACGGGGGTTCCCCTGAATATAGTATGTCATTGCTCTCTGGTTGATCTCAGGAATTTTTTGTCTTTAGTTTTCAGAAGTTTGATTATGATGTTTCTTGGCATGGATTTCTTTGGGTTCATTCTATTTGGATTCACTCAGCTTCTTGAATCTATAGGTTGATGCCTTTTGCCAAATTAGAGGAATTACCAGCCATTCTTTCTTTAAATCTTTTTTCAGCCCTACCTTTTAGTCCTCTCCTTCTGGGACTCCAATGGCATGAGTGTTAGAACCTTTGTAAGAGTCTTACATTGTTGAGTTTCTGTTTATTTAGTTGGCTTTTTTTTTTTTTCAGTCTATTTTCTCTCTGTGTCTCAGGCTGGTCCTTCTTTTGATTCTACTGACCTCTTTGAGTTCACGGCTTCCTTCCTTTGTTATCTCCAATCCACCCTCGAGTCCATTCCAGTGATTTTTAAATCTCAGTTATTGTATTTTTTTAGTTGCAAAATTTCCCTTTGGCGTTATTTTATATCTTCTACTTCTTTGCTGAGATTTTCTGTTTTTTTCGTTTGTTTGGAGTGTGTTCACAATGGCTGTAGAAACGTTTCTGTGATCGCTGCTCTATAACCCTTGTCAGGTAATTTCGACATCTGATTCCTCTCAATGTTGGCATCCGTTGATCATTGTTTCTCTTTCAGGCTGTGATCGCCTGCTTCTTGCTATGATGAGTGATGCTTTATTGTATCCAGGATCTTTGGGGTATTATATAATGAGAGTCTGGACCCTATTTAATCTCTGTTTAGGTCTCTTTGTTTAGGTGTCGTGTGCACGCCTGGTCGGGGGTGGGTGTTCAGCTTCTTGCCTGATGCCTTGAACACCACCTGCGCTAAAGTGATTCTCTGACTCTCACCCCCTTGTTACCAAAAGGTGAGACTGGAAGTTCAGTTTCCGCCCCCCCCCCCCAACCCTACTGATACCTCCTTGCCAAAAGCATAGCACTACCATGCAATGTGCCTGCTTGCCACTGGGTGGAGGTTGCGGTTCGGCTCCCCATTGGGCCCCCCTGGCACTAACTGGGGGGGAAGTCAAATTCCAAATGGCACCATCTCACACTGCCTCCGGGATTCTGAGTCAGGGGGAATGTTCAGCTCTCAGCTGGACCCCACCAACTCTGTTATGGGAGGAGTGCATTCACTGAGTGCTTGGGCTGCCACTGTGTCTTGCTGCTGCTCGGGTAGGGGGTGGTTCCTTGCTGGCTCCCCCGGCATGGAGACAGTTTTCTCATTGGCGTTTGCCTCCACTAGGCAGGTATCTTCAAAAAGGGTTTCTGCTCTGCTAAGCTGCCTTTTTCCCTTTGGCTACAGGCAGCAGGCTCTTCTTGAGGATTTTTTGTCCATGCCTCAGCATCCAGTGAGGGTTGTACCAGTACAGGATGGACAGAAGGCAGACAGAAAGCCCAGGGACCCCGTGCCACGTGTGCCTAAGTCCTAAGTCTCCTTGGCCATCCTTCAGAATCTCCCCAAGTTTGCTACGTTATGTCCAGGTTTTTTGTTTATTTTTTTAATTGTAAAGGGGAATAAGGAAGAAGGGGGCCACTCCATCTTGGATGGAACTGGAAATTTCCATTTTAAATGCCCCTCCCAACCCTTTTAGAAGGAAACAGAGTTCTTAGGTTCCCCAAATAGGCCAGTGAACCCTCTCAGGGACCACAAACCTTGGTGTGGAAAACACTTGAGAGGTCCTTGCAAAGAGAAGTTTTACCTTTATAACTGTCAAAACAATTTTTTAAACTGTTATTAAAAGGAATACACGCATTAAAAATATTCTCATAGAATGTGTAAGCTCCTGAATCTCTGAGCCCAGACCTAGAAAACTCGGTTTGGGTTGAGGAGGGAAATGTGGACGCCGGTGCATGTCCCTCTGCCCCTTGCCAGGTCTCCACGGCTGCTGTCCTCCTGCATCTGACCCTCCTTCCACTTCTAATTCCTGATTCTTAGCTCTTCTCAATGTGGCAAAGAAATGATGCAGACCCGGGTTCAATTCCTGCCCCTGCCACTCACTAGCTGAGTCCCAATAGAGCTGCAAAAATGGGATACCATTTATACAGACCTTATGGGGTAGCTGTGATGATTAAATTAAATAATGCAGGTAAAGATGAGAATTCAAGGGTGAACTGTAGGTTCCCAATAAACATTTGTTAAATGGATGAAAAGAGAGTCTGGCACAGTGGCTGGCATGTCGACATCGATTCTTTTTTTTTTTTTTTTTTAAACATCTTTATTGAAGTATAATTGCTTTACAATGGTGTGTTAGTTTCTCCTTTATAACAAAGTGAATCAGTTATACATATACATATGTTCCCATATCTCTTCCCTCTTGCATCTCCCTCCCTCCCACCCTCCCCATCCCACCCCTCTAGGTGGTCACAAAGCACTGAGCTGATCTCCCTGTGCTATGCGGCTGCTTCCCACTAGCTATCTATTTTACATTTGGTAGTGTATATATGTCCATGACACTCTCTCACCCTGTCACATCTCACCCCTCCCCCTCCCCATATCCTCAAGTCCATTCTCTAGTAGGTCTGTGTCTTTATTCCCGTCTTGCCACTAGGTTCTTCATGGCCTTTTTTTTTTTTTTTCCTTAGATCCCATATATATGTGTTAGCATACTGTATTTGTTTTTCTCTTTCTGACTTACTTCACTCTGTATGACAGACTCTAACTCCATCCACCTCATTACAAATACCTCCATTTCATTTCTTTTTATGGCTGAGTAATATTCCATTGTATATATGTGCCACATCCTCTTTATCCATTCATCTGTCGATGGACATTTAGGTTGCTTCCATGTCCTGGCTATTGTAAATAGAGCTGCAATGAACATTGTGGTACACGACTCTTTTTGAATTATGGTTTTCTCAGGGTATATGCCCAGTAGTGGGATTGCTGGGTCGTATGGTAGTTCTGTTTGTAGTTTTTTAAGGAACCTCCATACTGTTCTCCATAGTGGCTGTATCAATTTACATTCCCACCAACAGTGCAAGAGTGTTCCCTTTCCTCCACACCTTCTCCAGCATTTATCGTTTGTAGATTTATTGATGATGGCCATTCTGACTGGTGTGAGGTGATACCTCATTGTAGTTTTGATTTGCATTTCTCTAATGATTAGTGATGTTGAGCATTCTTTCATGTGTCTGTTGGTGACATCGATTCTTAACATAATACGGTGTGTGGATGTGTCCTTCTCACTCTTCTGTGCTCTTCTCCAGGAGCCATTCCTTGACTGCCCCCAGGACACAGGGACCCCTTCCTCGATCCCTTACTGCCTGTTATCGGCTCTATGGTGGCCCGTGTCACTCTGCACTCCGGTTGCCTCTTCTGGTCTTGGTGCCCCTGGAGATGGGACCCTCCTTGAAGAGTTCATTTCTTGCTGTATCTACGGGATCTGTGAACACCACAGCATCACTGGGGGCAGCGGGGCGGCAGAAGGGAAGAATCCTAAGTCTCGTGCCCTAAGGAGCGTCACTGATGAGTGGGTGTGAGCAGAGCGAGAGCCGACAAGGAGGACTGAGATGGGACAGCTGATGCCACAGATGCCAGGGAAGAAGAAATTGTCAGGAAAGAAAGGGAGACATTGGATCTGGTGACACGGATGTTGTTGGTGACCCTGCTGGCGTTGTGTGGTTGGCTTGGGGGTGGGGGGGTGGGGCTAAATGAACACTGCTCCTGGTATAAGGCGCTCCCTGGCTCTGTCCATGGCCCAGCACAAGTGATCCTTCAGGAGATGTGCCCAAAGCAGCAAAGCCTGGACCCTGCCTCCCCTGCACAATGTTCCTCCTTTGCCAGAAACATCCACAAAACCCACAGTGTATCTAACAATCAGAGCAACTATTGCCACCGTCGTCACCAGAGCCACAACACCTGCTTACAGTCAATGAAGAATCCCCATCCCTTATCGGAGACAAGCTCGGATACTTCTTCCCCACCCCCATGGTACAGAGGAAGAGACCGAAGGCCAGAGTGCAGACCACCATCCAAGCTCAGCTCAGCACCCACCGTCACCCCAAGTCACTCCACTGGGAGTGGAGATTCACGAGAGCCAGCCACAGCGGACTCTGGGATTTGGGAGGGGGATGGCCAGGTCTGGGGTGACTCCAGATTCTGTGCTGTGAGAAGGGGAAGCAGGCAGAGGCTGGCTTTACGGCTGAAACATCTTCCAATGGCAACCCCAGAAGTGACCTCTTCTCAAGGCTCAAGACGGACGCTCACTCATTTGGAGAGAGCGTTTGCCCTGCAGGCTTCCCATGGAGAGTGGGGCACGATGCTCTCCCATGGGAAACGTGCAGTGAGGGCAGATACCCGCCACCTCCCGCTCCTCAACCCCAATCGAGAAGCAACAGAACCACCTGGGGCAGCCCGTCCAGGAGTCCCCATCCCTGAAGGGAGCGACCTGGCTTCCGTGAGATCACAGACACCCACCGGCCCTCTTGCTGTGTCAGGGTGCTTAGCAAGTCCTGCAGGGTGCCCTGGACTGTGCCCACACTTCAACCAATTTGGTAAACGTATTGAGCAACTACTGCATACCTGGTGTATTAGTTTCCTCCTGCCACTGTACCAAATTACCACAACTTCATGTTTCTAAACAATACACATTTATTATCCTACAGTTCTGGAGGTCAGAAGTCTGGAGGTTTTATGGGGCTAAAATTGACATGTCAGGAGGCTGTATTCCTTCTGGAAGCTCCAGGAGAGGATCTCTTTCCAGCTCCTAGAGGCCACCTCCATGCCTCAGCTCAAGTCCCCTTCACACTGACCTCTGCTTTCATGGTCACATCTCCTCTGACTCTGACCCTCCCACTGCCCTCTTATAAGGACACTTGTGATGACACTGGGCCACCAGGATGATCCCAGATCACATCTGCATCTCAAAATCCTGAACTTAATCACACCTGCCAATCACATCTCCCTTTGCCATGCAGATTCGCAGGGAATGGGTATTAGGATGTGGACATTTTGGGGCTGTCCTTTTATTCTGCCGACCACACCTGGCTCCCTGCTCAGCACCTCGTGTAACGTGGCTCTCGCAGGGCATCAAGGAGCCGGGCACCCAGTTCAAGAGGCAGAGAACTACCAGCTCTATCTGTGGCCTTCCGACAGAAATGTGAACTAGACCCGCTGGCAAACACCCTGTGTGTGCTCGGGGTGGGTCCAGGCATGGAGCCGAGATTCCGATGGGATCTCGAGGCACCTGAGGTGTCCACACGCCTAAGAGCTTCACCATCACCTGCCTGAAGGCTTGAAAATGTGGCTGGAACCCCCACCCCCACCCCCGCCCGAATCCCCACCGGCCCCTGCACTTTCATAGCGTGTGCTGACTCCAGGCCCGAGTAATTACTGAGTGAGGTTACAAGCTTCTTGTCGCTGTAAAATTTAACAAGTTGGAGTTCACGAGTAAAAAGGGAACACTTCCCACACAGATGTGCACGCTCGGAGCCGCGAGCCTGCATCCAGGGACCAAACCCCATCCCCGCCTGGCTTTCGGTTCGGGAGGGTTCCACACGGAGGCCGGGGAGGGGGCGGGGCTTTCCGAGCTCCAGGATGGGAGACCCTCTTGGAACGCTGTTTGGCATCACTTTTTCCAAACGTCGGTCGGCCCTGCGGAGGCCGGAGGATAGCAGCATCCGGGGCTGGGGGTTGGGGGTGGTAGGGAGTGGGGGAGGGGGGCTGCCTTTGGAAAAGGCCACTTAGAAATACCGAGAACGTGTTGCTGGCCCCGTGAGCCCGCAGGGCGGGGTCTCGAGGTGCCAGCCGGCACAGCGGCGGCCGCCATGTGGCTGGGTGAGGGCATTTCCTCCGGGGCATTGCTTTCGGAGCCAAGTCTGCTCAGTCACTCACCAGCAAGGTGACCTCAGCATTGTAGCCTGTGAAATGGAGTCACTGGGCCTGATTTTCCTGCATTTCCTCCCACACCTGGACCCGCCCCTTGGGCCAGGAACCCCGGCCACACAGGGTGTGCCTAGGATCCTCGCGAGAGCTCTAGGACAACACGGGGCAACTTCTCACTCCAGCGAGTCCCAGGCCATCCCTGGACACCTGCACATCAGAAGGCACCCCACCGCCCTTACCTGATGTTCAGGCCCCCAGCCTGGCCCTCCTGGACACACCTGACCCAGGCCACTACACGTGCGGTGCCACGCCGAGCCCTGGCGAGTGCCACACAGGGAAGCCACGGGCCTGCCTGGGTCAAAGGCCTCTTGGTGCCCTGAGCCTGTACTCACCAGGCACTTAGGAGACCCAGGCAGGTCACGGTGATCGGGGTGATGGCCATGCCTGGGGGCACTTCCCCGTCCATTACACAGGGAGTCATTTGGCCAGCCGGTGCTTTGGAGGACCACATCTGTACGTGGCAGTGGGCTGGGCACCAGGCAGAAGGGGAAGACGTAAACACAGCTGGAGCAGATGTGCTGGGCCCACTGCTCTGCATCTCCTTGGATCTAACATTTCAGAGCGTGCCAGGAGGTCTTCCAGCTGCCAGCAACTGCGTCTCTGCCTGAGGACTTTCTTTGAAGCTGCAAACGTTGGCTCTACTCATGCGCGGCTGGACCGAAATACTGGGGGGTTAACATCCTCCGGAGCAGCCCAGGAGCTGATGTGCAAGTCTGCCAGCTCCCTGCCCCCACGTGCTCTCCACTGGCTCACGGAGACCCCAGGGGGATTGCACCCCAGTTACCCTATGGGGAACCTGCTTGGAAATGCAGCCTGCCCCCCTCTCTTCGTGTTTCAAGGATCGCCTTCCAAAGAAACCGCTGGCATTGGCACCTTGTCGAGAGCCTGCTTCTGAGGAACCCAAACTAAGACAATAATTAGGAAATGCCCCTGCCCTCAGGAGGATCACCACTTGGTAGAAGCGACTGACCATTGCCGCTGAACACCAGGGGGCAGGTACAAAGCCCCTGAGCTGCTGTAGAGACCCGATGCCCGCCCAGCGCCCGGTGCTGTGACTGGCATCCCAGTCTGACATCCCAGGGCCTCCGAGGATGTTGTTAGCAGGCGCAGAGAAGGGAAGAGTGGCGTTTCCTGGAAAACAGGCTGGCCTGCCAGAGCACTAATCACAGCAAAAATGACAATCATTCCAGCCAACCTTCGATCGTTGATTGGGGTAAACACAGTGGGATTAAAAGAAACCACCAGAATTCCAGCTCATTAGAGCTAAAACGTTTCTAAGCTTGGAACATCATTTTGTCAGATCCCTCCAGACCCAGCCAGCCGGTGGAAAATCCGGCTAATTTAAAAATGAGTGTGGGAGCCTGCTCTGTCCCAGGCCCTGCAGGTCACGGATCTGGCTGGAGGGACGGTGGGCCCCGGGCTGGCCTGCGCCAGCCTGTAACAGCTATGATCTCACCGAGTCCTCCCCACTCCCTGCGAGACCGGGGTGATCACCCACTGAGAGACATCAAGGGATCACCCAGAGAGGGCTGGGGGCCAGCTTGGTCCCCCAGAGATGGGCTCGACCCCCACGTGCAAATCAGCTACCCGTCCTCATCCTCTCTGGGTCGTAATAGAGGGACAGTCCCACATACAACCTTCCCACGTGGGAAGGGCTCCCCACACTTTTCTGTAAAGGTCCAGAGAGTAAAATTTTAGGTTTTGCAAGCTGCATATGGTCTCTGTTGCATATTCCTCTTCATTTATTTTCTATAATCCTTCACAAATATAAAACCACTCTTAACTTACAGGCCATGCAAAAAATAGATCTCAGGCAGAATCTGGCCACTGGGCTATAGTTTTCCAACCACTGGTCCCCAGGGATACAGATGTTCATGTGGCACTAATTCTCCACTTCCACCTCTCATAGACTCCTATTCATCCTTCACAACCCAGCTCAAATGACCTCTTCTGCATGAGCGAGGTCTTTCCCAGCTTCTCTCCTCCAGGCACCTACACCCTGGAACTGCCCTCTGGCCCAGCAGGGCTTCGGGCGGTGGTGACACCACTCAGGTGTCATCCAGAACCATCCCGCTCTCCAGTACCTGCATGGGCCATCATCCAGGCACCAGGGCTAGAAGGGTGCGCTCGGTGGCAACATTGCTTGGTCTCGAAGTCACAGGTTTCCAAAATGACCCGGTGCAGGGAAGCCAGCACACTTCAGCTCACACCTGAGTGATCGCTAAAGGTACAGACCCTGGGTTCTGAGAAACAAGGACAGAACAAGGTGGACTGCACTGACTCAGGAACGAGTTGCTTCCAGAAAAGAGGCAGGAGGAAGGGCCATAGCAGCCAAGACCAGGCGGGGCTGGGCTGGGGCTGGAGAAGGCATTCTAGGGAGCGAACAACACAGACAAAGTCCCGAGGTGGGAAATTCGCAGTGCGGTTTGGGAAGCAGTGAGCGATGGGGTTTGGACGTCCCTGTGGGTTCCAAGCTCTCCACAAAGGCCAGGATTTGTGTCTGCGCTCTTCCCTTAGCTCCCAGCACAGGACTGAGCCCTGTTGCAGCTCAGGACACACGATGGAGGAGCTGAGTGCAAGGGGTGGAGAGGGAGCAGATCTGTGCGTGGTTGGAGACAGAGCAGATGGGGTGGCATGGTGCTGGCATCCTTGCCCGGAGTGTCTGGGCACCGAGGGCTCCGATGGGGGAGGCCGCTTTGGGCAAGAGAGGCTGATGGGTAAGAAGGCCAGGCGGGCCCTGTGGAGGGTGGAGAACAGCGTGGAGATTGATGGGGAGGTGCTGGTGGGAGACGGTGGTGGCGGTGAGGACCAGGGTGGGGTATAGGATGGAGAACTGGGTTTGTAAATCAGGCCGGATGGGGTGTGAGAAGCAGGAGGTCTCCCCCGAGGCTGGAGCCCAGACCCCACAGTCAGCATGATGGCGCCATTGATGAGGGCCTTGATGAAGCCTCCTCAGACCCAGAGAACCCGATGGAGCCTGAGTGTCTGGGGCCCGATCAGGACACATTCAGCCCTTGGTCCGACTCCCTCTGAAGAGAGGTAAAGGCCAAAGACTTCCAGGCACACGTAGAGGGGAGGGTCAGAGGCCCAAACACAGGCTAAGCCCAGAACCTTCCACCATGCTAAGTCTGAGAAGCCGCCATCTCATCTCACTGGTGACCTTGGCTCGACCTTCCCATCTAACCCCGTTCAGGTCAGAACCTTCCCGTGGGCTGTGCCGGACTCTAGGCTGGGGATGGGGTGATTTCACGCTCAGCCCCGTCTTCCCTCCCCTCCTGCCTCGTCAGCTTCAAAGGCCTCCCCTCCGCAGGCAGAGCTCACAGGCTCAGAATTCCAGTGCAGCCCCTCCAGGACCGTGTGCAGCAGGCATCCCTCGTGTGCCAAACCAGGATGGAAAACATACTCTTACAGCATTAATGTAAAGCATGTGTTCCCAGCTGTACGGGAGCAGGGGCCTCAGAACAGGCCAGTGACCTCCAGCTTGGCCCCAGCTGCAGCGGCTCATGGGGTCCTGTCCCAGCCACGCCAGGGCCATGGGGAGGTCCCCACCCACACCAGCCTAGCCAGCAGGGCCTCAGACTGACCCGACTCAGAGATGATGTCTGGGGTCCCAGGGAGGGCCCAGGCTTCGAACCCACCAGCATCTCTCCAGGGCCTCAAGAAAAGGTCCAAGCCCCCGAGACTGGGCTTCAAGACTGTCTCCAAGGAGCCTCTTTATAGCCTTGCCAGCTGCCTTGCTTGAGAAAATCACATACTCTCTCTGGGTCGGCAGAATAATGGACCCCAAAGATGTCTGTGCCCTAATCCTTGGAACCTATGAATATGATCTTACATGGCAAAGGGACTTTGAAGATGTGATTAAGGACCTCAAGAAGGTGGGGGATGATCTTAGACTCTCCAGGTGGGCTCAGTGTCACCCCAGGGTCCAGATACAGGAAGAGGGAGGGAGGCAGGAGGGGCAGAGTTTGAGAAGACAGGACATTGAATTTGAAGCTCAGGCGGCCTCTGGAAGCTGGGAAGGGCAAGGGATGGACTTCCCCCCCAGAGACTCCAGAAAGAGCCAGCTCTGCTGACATCTTCATTCTCACTGCACGGGCGACTGCTGACCCCCAGAACCATAAGATGATAAATCTGTGTTGTCTCAAGTCGCTGTTGGTGGTGATTTGTCACAGCAGCGATAGGGAGCTCATACATCCTCCCATCCGTCTCCCCACCGTGCCTGCGCTGGGGCCCCTCCAGCCTCGTACCAGCTGCTCTCTCCAGCCTGGGCTCCCCAGTGCACAAGCTCTGCTCCAATGGGCAAGTCCTCGGTGGGCAAGTCCGGTCTCACTGGTGAGCCAAGTGGCTTAGACACTCCTCTTCTCCCACCATCACATTCTCAGCTCTGTCCAACTCGCCTGCTGACTGCCGGGACTGGGACACCGCCTATGACAGGGAGCTCATCACCTCTCAAGACAGCCCAACCCACCTCATGCTCCCAGGACCGTGCGGCCCGTTCCTGCTTACGGGCCCAGGCTGAAGAGGTGAGTGGGGCTGAAACCCAGCCCAATACGGCCATGGAGGGAAGGGGTTCAATTCTCAGGCTCTGGTTTTCCTAGTTAAGTCTCCAACTCACATCTTCCCCAGATAGAGTCCTCCTGCCCTTGTCATAGGGTTGCCAGATTTAGCAAATAAGAAAAAGGACATGCCATTAAATTAAAATTTCAGATTAACAATAGGTACTTTTTTAGTACAAATATGTCCCAAATGCTGCATGGATATACTTCTACTAAAAAATTCCTTGTTGGTTATTTGATGTTCAAATCTAACTGGGCATCCTGTATCTTATCTGGCAGTCCCACACCGTCATTCCTCCAGAACGCAGTGCACAGGGCACCGTTCACCACGGCCCACCCAGAACCGGGGCCATAAGGGCACAGGCTAGGAAGTGGGAAGACTCATCGGCCTCAGAGCCGGGTGCAGGGGCCTCTCTGATCCCCGCCTCTTTGTGGGATGCCTGGGGGTTCCCCCAGGGTGGCTTTGGTCTCCATATTTAGTGAGGGTATATGAAGTCAAGTCCTGGGGTCAGGACGTCTGGTTTGGCGGCACCAGCCTGCTCATCACTCTGCAGAGATCCTGCCATGGCCTCAGGCCACTTCCTTCTCTTCTGGGTCCCAGATCCTGACTCTCAACGGGTGGGGTGTGGGGGACTGGACTCAAACCCCCCTTGGCCACCTGTGGGATTGCAGTGACCCCCGTCTGTTCAGACAGACCAGGGAGACCAGCATCCTGCACAAGACCCCCACCCTGCCCACCCACACCTCGGCCCCCAGGCTGTCTGCCCCTACACTGCTCCCAGAGCTGAAGTCCCTTGTGAGTGACTACGAGGTCAGCTGGAAAGTTCGGGAGGGCGGCTGGGGAGGACTGGGAGGGGAAAGTGGATGGAAGCTATCCTACTGGCCCCCACTCATCCTGGTCCCACCCTTGTCAGAGTTCAAAGAGCCTTCTCGTATGAAAGCACCACCAGCCAGCACATGTCTCCCCCTGGCTGGGAGCCCTCAGGACATCACATCTCCAGGCCAAAAGTCAGTCCCGTGCCCTGCCAGGCTGTCCTGCCAAGGAAGATACTACAGATCCTAAGCAAAGCAGCAGGGGCTTCAGGCAAACCCCACCTGCTATAAGCCTCAGTTTCCCCATTTGTAACTCCAGGACTGAACCCAAGAGAGCCCTTGATGACCAGACAGTGTACAGAAAATGCCCACACCCACTGAGAGGCAGGCCTCCGGTATTAGCTATCTATGCTGTGTAACAAACAGCCCAAGCCTTAGAGGCTGGAAACAACAAACATTTGTCATCTCTCACAGGCTCTGAGGGTCAGGAGCGTTGCCGTGGCTTAGCTCCCTGCCTTGGTCTCAAGGTCTCCCGTGAGACCACAGTCGGGCGGTCAGCTGGGGCTGCCATCTCATCAGAAGGCTCACCTGCTGTGGAAAGTGTCCACCTGCAGCCTCACTCGATCACATAGCTGTGGGCACCCTCAGTCCCTGGCCACATGGTCTCTCCACGGGGCTGCCGCATTACACGGCAGCTTCCTTCCTCCAGAGCATGCTATCTGAGAGAGAATGCAAGTGACATCTCCCAAGACGGAAGCCACAGTTTCTTAAAACCTAATCTTAGCTGATCTTCCTGTGCTATGCGGCTGCTTCCCACTAGCTATCTATTTTACATTTGGTAGTGTATATATGTCCATGCTCGGTGCTTTGTGACCACCTAGAGGGGTGGGATGGGGAGGGTGGGAGGGAGGGAGATGCAAGAGGGAAGAGAAATGGGAACATATTGTATACGTATAACTGATTCACTTTGTTATAAAGCAGAAGCTAACACACCATTGTAAGGCAATTATACTTCAATAAAGATGTTTAAAAAAAAAAAAAAAAAACCTAATCTTAGGAGTGACATCCCCCCCGCTGTGCTGTTTTCTGTTCATTCTAAGCAAGTCAGTAAGACCAGCTCGCACTTGAGGGGAGAGGATGACATAGGGTGTAAATACAAGAGAGCGGGGTCAGCAGGGACCACCTTAGAGGCTGCTCCCCTCACCTCCCGGTGAAGTTAAGAGAGTATTGGGGCAGAGGGGGGGCCTGACATTCAAACCCTTTCATAGATGAGAAACACGCTTTCCCTAGAGAGCAAGGAGGCTGGTGTCTAAAGCACTTGGGGGGTGAGTGGGGGCATCGGGGAGGGGAGCCCTTGGAATCCTCAGCTCCATCTCTCCCGCCTCCCCCTCCCTCCTCTCCCTTCCTCCTCCCACCTCTCTTCTCCCTCTTTCTCCCTTTCTCTCCCTCTCGCTTATTCTTCAATCCTTCCTGCTCCCTCTTCCTCTCCTCCGACCCTCTCTTTCACTCCCTTAACTAGCAGCCCCCCAGTAAGTCCCAGCCACCCCCCACCCTCCAGGAGGAGCTGCCCCCTGCCTCCCACCCCACCTCGAAGGAGCCTTGAAGCAGGTGGACCCTGGCCAGCCGGCAGGACCCAGCCACAGGGGAGCCCACGCCCTGCACCTGGGGGTCGGGGTGTTACCCTATTTTTATGGCGTCCAAAGTGTGCGCTTTAAAGACGGATAAGGAGTGATTTGGGTGGGATGTGTCCTGGTGACACAGACAGAAAGATGTCACTGCACGGAATGCTAGATCCCTACAAGGCGGAATTGCTGGGTCCGAGGGGGCCGTGCGTTTCACATTATGGAACATTCTGCCAAAGCCCCTCCCCCAAACGCCGTTCCAGAGCACGGGTCGTGCACGCGTCTGCACGTGCCATTCTCCATACCCTTCTTAGCCCTGGATGTTGGGCCACTGTCACGGGCAAAAAAACCCTCCAAAAAATCTCACTGTTTCATTTTGTAATTTAAATCTCCCTGGTTGAGGAGCCCTTTAGACATTTATTGCTGTTTTGCTCCTCTTCTGTGAATTGTCTATTCAGAGCCTCCGTCCATTTTTCTATCGAGAGCTATTTCTAGTTAATTTGTAAGAGACTTTGTTTACTGAGTATCGCCCCTCTGTCTATCAGAAACGTTGCAAATGTTTCCTCCGGTCTGCCATTCATCTGTTAATTTTAGTCTGCCTGTGAGTCTTCAGTACTCAGAGGTCTTGTGATTTTCCTTTATGGCTTCTGGGGTTTTCGTTTTGGGTGGGAAGGCTCTCCCCCACCCCAGAGCCTAGCGTTTTCCTTCTCTTTTCTGACGCTCTGTTATTTGGAATTTGTAACGTCTTCAGTGCGTTTAGGACATTTGTTTGGTATGAAGTAAGGGACGAACCGTTGTAGGTTTTTGCCGGCTGGGTGACTGTGGCCCCCTGGCCCCTCCAGCACCAGTCAGGAGCTCTGGGGTCCTCACAGGAGCTGCGGGCCCTGGACCGGGGGAAAGGCTGGTGCACAGGAGAAGACCGCACTCCGGGCCTTCCCACTCACTGACCCTCAGTGAGGGTGTGGTGGAAAGAAGCTTCCTTGACAACCGCACCCCTGAGGCCCCTGGCCTGTGCCCCACCTCAGCAGCGGGACCCATGTCCGGGCCTAGCAGAGTTGTAAGGTTCTCCGCAGCTCCAGGGAAGTTTCTAGTGCCTCCCCTCCTACTGGGCCGTGCCGATCTCCGGGGTGGGGAGCTGGGTGCGTCCAGGGCTGCTGTGGCTCTCTCTGCTCTCCCCGCTCTCGTCCTGTACCAGGTGTAAAGAGAATGGGTGGTCCCTGCTCAGCTGCGGGGACTGCCAGAGATTTTCACTTGGGTCATAGTCAGCAGGGTCTACAAGGTGAGGAAACCAGTTCTGAGGTTCCCTCGAGGAAACCAGGGAGGCTGCTGGGGCTGCAAGAACCTACCTAGGCACTTCCAGAGCCTCTTCCAAGGGTAGAAAGAGCTTTTCCGACTTTTTCTTCTTTGCTCCGAGGCCAGATGCAGAGACGGTAGAAAGATGATCATCAGAGCTGTGACCGTGGGCGTGTCTGCAGGCTGAGCCCCAGGCAAGCTCTTTGCCTTCTTATCACCAGTCCACACAACAGCCCTGCAAAGTAGACTACATGATCCCTACTTTACAGAGGATAACACAGAGGCTCAGAGAGGTAAAGTAACCTTCGAAAAGCCACACAGCATGCAGGAAAGCTGAAGTCGCCTTAGGTGGTGCTGGGATGGCCGCGCTGGAGCACAGCAGCTGAGTGCCCGGAGGGGCTGGCACATAGGAGGCACTCAACACACTGAGCTGCCCTCCCCCTCCCTCCCTCCCTTCTCTCTGTTTCCTTTTTTCTTTCCCAGGAGATTCCATCACCACCCGAAATCCATGATGACAGTGACAAGCAAACTCCCACTTTGAGACAGGATACATTAAAATACAGGAAGAAACAGGAATTCAGCAACTGAGTGGCAAGGACCATTCATTCAAGAACTTGTTCCAAAAGCATCCCCCTGGGTGGCAGGCCCTTACAGGGTACCCCCAATAGCTCCCACCCCTAAATAGCTCCCTATCCAACCAGAGGTTCACGCTGAACCAGGAGGGGATGGAGTGGGAAAAGTTTCCACCCACAGGATGGCTCTCAGGAGGAAGGGAAATCCAGAGGGGGTCCCTGGAGGAGGGGGTGTCTAGTCAAGGATTTGAGGCGTTAGTAATGTGAGGGGGCGGTGGGGAGTGGCACTGTGGGGCCTGTCCCAGACGTGGGGAGGAAAGATGTTCTGTTTCCCGGGGCGCAGAGATAAGGGACATAACATTTTCAAAGCTTGCTGAACAAACCACAAAAAAAGTACACAGCACGATGTACGATTCCATGTATAAAAATGCAATAACTGGTAAAAAAAAAAAAAAAAAAAAGCATAGAAATCAGGTTAATGATCACCCCCGGGGCCAGGGAGCTTCTGGCCTGAAGAGAGGTGTGGTGGCGGGTTTCGGGGGGGTGGTGACAAGATTGTGTTTCTTAATCCGGAGGAGGCTGGCTGGAGGGGTGTGCCTGTCACTTTATGAAATTGTCCTCTGTACCTCCACGATCCCGTGTACTTTTCCGCCCATGTATTACACTCCAATAAAAAGTTAGTGTGTTGCAACTGGAGCTCAGGGAACTGGAGAGTTTGACCATGATTCCCGAGGCAGGGGGCAGATCCAGAAGGGCTCTGAGTGGTGGCAGTTCGTGACCAGAGCTGTGTTTTTGGATGATGAATCTGGCAGCGTGTGTGAGACAGATTAGCGGGAGGAGAGGGGCGGGCCGGGGAGTGCAGGTGAGAGGTAATTCACAGCCACCCTGGGGAGGACCGCCGTGCACCAGCTGTCTGTGGCTTCATTAAACCCCAGAAAGAGAAGTGAACCAATTTCGCGGCCCCAGTCGGTGCCTTCTCCCAGGTTGTGGAGTCGAAGGCTCCGCGACTGAAGGCCAGTAGCAATCCGATTAATTCCCCTGGATAAAGCCTTTAATCTAACACATAACAGCAAATTCTTGTTTTTCCATTAAAAACAATACCTCAGCCCCCACGGTGGCTGCCAGGGCCTTAATGAGATCCCTTTCCCACCCGGGAGGCTGAATTGGACCTTTGTTCCTCACAGCACGGGGTTCAGAAGATTGCTAGCTTGGTGGTAGGGCCGGTTGGGGGTATTTGCACTGATGGGGAGCAGGGGGCCGCATTCAGCATAAGCAGCGTGGGGTTCTCGGCGACCTCAGCTGAACCGAAAGTTGGCCAAACTACTCAGAAGAACGTGTGCGTACGGAGGTTTGCCAGGGCCAAGATGGGCATGGGATGGGGCGGAAAAAGCCATGGGCTGGGAGGTCAGAGCCCTGGGCTCTGCCTAATCCACGGACTCACTGAGTGACCTTGGGTAAGTCTTGCTGCTCTCTGGCTTCTGTCTCTTGCCACATCTGATGAGACGGTTGGCCTCTTGGGATGACCAGTTACCTATAGAATCAGGCTCCTGGTCGCTAGTCCCCTGGGGTTGAGGACTGAACAAGAATGTGGGCAGGAACACGCTGGTCTGCCTAACTTCCAGGAGCAGGAGAGATGGGAGAACAGCCCCCTGCACTTGGAAGCAGCTGCGGGAATCTTAACGGTGTCACGCAGGAAGCACTCTCGCGCCTGTGCTCCTGCGACATGGCGGGGCAAGACCTGTTCCACTTGGACCCCAACAGAAAGTGACTTGTCACCAAAGGAGGTGGCAGCATAGACACTGCCTGCCTCCCAGGATAGGGTGACCAACTCATCCTGGTCTGCCCAGGACTTTCCTGTGTTAGCTCTGAAAGCTCCACATCCCAGGAAACCCCGTAGTCCCCAGCAACACAGGATGGGTGGTCACCCTAATTCTGGATGGCTGAACAGAATGGGACTGTCCTCTAGACTCAGTCTATGGTTGGGGTGTTTGCTGTGGTGGATCGGATGTACCCTTTCTAGGCTGTGGCCCCATCATCCCCATCAATCTTCTTCTTGTCTCTAGAAATCCCTGTTAACCAGACGCCCTCCAGGAGGATCCAGGAGGGGCTTCTGGGCCTCGTGGTCCCACCTGACTTCTGCAGCCAGGCTTTGGAACCCAGAAGGGCCAAACCAGGTGAGTGGCCCTCCTCCGGGACCTTGACTATGCCAGGCTTAATTCGGACTGGACGTGTGCCAGGCACAAGCTCGCCAGCTGGGGCCTCGGGGCCTGGCCCACCCCACAGGGCTCCCCAAGCTCCAGCAGCTTCCGCTTCTAACAAGGAGCCAGGCCCGTGGTCACTGGGTGGCCACCAAGCCGGGTCAGAGGATCTCAGACGTGAGATATCACTTTCAAGGGAGTGTTTTGGTAGCTTTTTGCCCAGCCATAATTTTCTGGGGCTGGAAGTCTCACCCTTGTTAATGAGGTGTCACTGGAGTGGTGTCCAGGACAGGCCTGGACGCCGGACTGGCAGACAGAGCTCCCAAACAGATTCCACACTGGGTGGTGCAAGTCCAGCTTGGACGCCTCCTGTCTGACACTTGGTGGATGGAGGACGCCACTCGTGGGAAACGGCCACAAGCAGTGACCTACAAATCAGGAGCAACAGGATGAAAACGTTTGTCACTGAGAAAATATGTTTATGCTTATTAGAACAACATTTTTCGGGCTCACGTTAAATAAACATATTGGGTCAAACGTTGCTACAAGTCCAACGTTTCCCAAGAAGCGAGGAAGGTATGAAATTGTGGTCGGGAGTTGGCAAGAATGAAAAATTACAGCGGGATTAGCTTCTTGTGCTATAAATTGAAAATTCAGAGATGTGTGGCACCGCTGTGGAGGTCCAAACTTCTAAATGAAATGTATTATTTCTGTAAAATCTGGAAACAACATCTTCAGGGATAACAAATACAGAGAAAACATGATTTCAGCCTTGATATTTGGTCTCCTTGCAGACGGTTTTCATTAAAAAGGGCTTTATAAAAATGATAAAAATGTTACAGTTTGCTAAATAAAGTCTGAAATGGCTCTATTTAATAATCTGGTGCATTTTAATCATTTTTTGAAAAGCCTGACATATGAAAAAGAACCTCAGTCTTGGGCACTACCAAAAAAATGAAAAGGGAAAAGAAATATTCTCAGCTCATCTTGGGTTGTTTTGTGCATTTCTTAACTTAAATTTGTCCTCCTCAATGAAAGTTGGTGCCCAGTGAGTAAGCACCTGAAGCCCAACACTCCAGGCCTCCAGAGCCCTTGTAGCTGTGACAGGGGCCAAATGACAGTGGATTTTCTTTGTTCCGTTTTCTCTCAGGCACCAGAATAGAAAAGGATAACCGTTCTGTTTCCATCTCTTGGCCCCATGACGCAAAACTGAGGGAGGGACAGGGAAAAGGCAGAAGGAACAAACATCGTATGTAGCTCTCAGGCAAAGTCTTTTGCCAAAGAGCGATCACAAGGGCCTTCCAAGGGGTCCTTAGAAAAGGTCTCAGTTTTGGAGGCAGAAGTGGAATTTGAGAGGCAGCTGTGGGGATTTGTAAGAACACTGGGCTCAGACTACAGAAATCCAGAGCTATCACACCATCTAAGGCCAAAGACTGGATGGATGCGTGGATGGATGGATGGATGGATGGATGGATAGAGGGATGGATGGATGAGTGAATGGATGGATGAGTAGGGGATGGATGGATAGTGGATGAATGATGGGTGGATGGGTGGATGGTTGAGAGGATAGATCAACAAGAGGCTGTATAGGTGGATGGATGGATAGATGGGTGGGTGGATGGATGGATGGATGGATGAGAGTTTGGGTCTTAATTACCTGTCATGGGGGAAGGACAAATGCTCATACTGACAATGTACCTGACGCTTGCCAAGCACTGAGTACAGTATCACATTATCTTGCTCAGTCTCTGTCACAGTGATATCAATTTTATGTGAGAAGATAAAGACTCAGAGGACATTGTGCCACAGGCAGCATGACACAGCCCTGGCGAGACTGACCTGGGCTTCCAAAGTCTGTGTCCTGCTTTGGGGCACTGCAGCATTCTACAAAACTGTCCTCAAACCTGTGATTATTTTTATTGTGAAAGATAATGCCTTTGGTTGGCGGAAAGTTCTAGAACTCAGCTTTCCTAACCTCCACGCTATGAATCTTTCCACGGCCTTTCTGATATCCAGGACAAAGGACTGGGGGAGACGAGCTCTGAGGATGAGCCCATTGAAGTAGTACTGGGGAAATGTTCCAGAACGTTGTGAATTGTAAGAGAGAAGGGATAGAGCAGTTGAGGTACCAGGGCCTGGTGCTGGGTGCTGGGTGCTGGGGGAAGGCCCCTAATGGGGGTGGGATCCAGGACATACTGCGTTGGCAGAAGAAGGTAGACCCAGAAGTGGAAATCCTTGTCTTGGATTTTCTTCAAAAGCACCTCTGGGTGGGAAGATGTTTGGTCACAGAATACGGTCCAGAAGGCCCAGGGTGCAGTGGGAGCAGTGGGACCAGGAGGCCTGCGTCAGCCCGAGCACATCCTCTCTGCTCGGTATGCCCTTGGAAAGCTACCTCGCTTCCCTGGGCCTCACTTTCCTGCTCCCTAACAGGGCATCAACTCTGTCTACACCCTGGATCCACTATGAGGGCAGGTGAGAGTGGATATGGCTTGTCACTGTTGAGCTGTACGGGACCTCCCCATGCAGACAGGGCCCAGGACCCTCACCAAGCCCACCTCTGTGAATCCACCCGCTTCTGCAACCTCCCCGCCATGAGCACAACCGTGGCCTCAGAATCTACCTTCCCCTCCCACATTCCTAACGCTTCTCAGACTCACCAAACTGCTTCTTAGAACTCTGGCAGCTTTGGGGCAGGAAGCAGAAAGACCCCAGCTCTGGCAAGTTTGGATGAACAGACTCTGGAACAGTTACACCCAGAGATGCTTTGGAAGCACCTGGGGCCCTAGTGGGTGTCAGGGCAAAACCCAGAAGGGATGTCACCGTCTCTGGCCGGCTCCTCCCTGAAAACAAGGCTGCCATGTGGTTACCTCATTTGCTTTTTCCCTTCTTATTTTTCATGACCTCACTAAAGATTACCTAACTGCAAAGTAAGACCGTCCCCAAGCTACTAAGTAGGATGTGACTTAGTCCCCAAGAGCAGGGTGGCCTGTGGGTGGGCAGCTTCTACAAGGGCGTCCACCCCTGGAGGTGGGTCATAGCAGGTCGCCGGGAAATGGGACAGTCCTTCTGGGACTGGCTTCCTTCTTCCCCTTCATCTTGTGCAGAGCCAGGGCGATGCTCTCAGTTCATCAAGACGGAGATTCCAGTCTAATCAACACAGATGTAGACCTGCTAAGCCCACCATCCCGCCTGTGCACAGCTGGCCAGTCACCCATCAGATGGGGTTCCCTTCCCTGGGCAGTGTCTTCCCCCAAATGATGGAGGAAACCAGCGGGCAGAGCAGGACAGCAAGGGCCTGGTGTCCGGGTCTCTGCCCAGGGTCCCTGCTATATCCTTGAACACGATCATGGATCTGTAATTCCTTTCTGTGATTTTATGAAAAGACCCTGTGTCTCCATCTTATTTCCATGGCTGCCCAAGGGACTCTGCCAATTCAGTCCCTCACTAAAAGCCAGAAATTATCTGTGTTTGCCTGTCCACTGGGTACCAGTTTGGCAATTAAATCAAAGCAGCAAACACGGTTGATTCTCGGTGAACCCCTGCTGGGTCCCAGGACCACTGTTTTCTGGCCCTGATAGTCTCAGGCCATCTGTTGTAACGTCTCTTCTGCAATTTGGTTGGGAACCACCAGGAAGTGTTGTCATGTGAACCTCCTGGGATCTGTAGGATCCCTATTTGAAAACTTCAACTTTGGTTCTGTGGTCTTAAGACACCTGTCTTGTTCTGAAGGACTCCTGTGCCTGGTGCCATAAGGTGCTCAGAGTGGGCAGAACAAGGTTTGATTCCCGCGCAGGAGTTGACTCACCCGAGAGGGGCTCACAGGAGGCCCCAGGAAGCTGGAAAAAGGAACAGCAATTTCTGGCAGGGGTGGGGGAAACCAAGAGGGAGTGGGGACCACTTCCTGGAGGAGATGGTCTTTGAGCTGGGTCTTCAGGGGATGGGAGGGGCTCCATCCACGTCTAAACTCACCTGACAAACACATCTGGGCAGCCATCTATTCACTGAGGGGGCCAGCCAGGCAGCTGGAGCAGCTTCCTGTAGCTGTGGCGGCAGTGTTCACACAGGGCCAGCTCACTCACTCCCGGGGCTATAAGAGCCGAGGCAGAGGACAGAATTTCCAGTAAACACCACCATGCTCTGTGCTTTCTTCTCAAGAGGAAGCCTCCAGAGAGTGATTCAGACAAGCCGACCCCAGGAGTCTGGGACACGACTTCACTAGAACATCATTTAAAAATGGCTCTCGTTCATTTGTTATTCGTTATCACAAATCACTCCCCTTTCTGCGGCCGCAAACAGCCCTGTGTCCAGATGTAATGAACTGTGATGAAAAGTGAGAGGCCCCCCTCTCCCTGCAAGATGTGCGCTGCCCGAAGCCCCTCCGTGCATTGGCGTCTTTCCCTCCATGGCAGCTGCAGGCAGGGTCGCCCTGGGAATCCTTTTCCTCCTCCTGGAAGAAGGTGGCGCTTGGCCTGCTCCCCAGACATGTCAAGAGAAACATCTCCGGGGAGATGTCAGGGAAAGTCGGGGAGCAGGCTTTTGCTCCCGGGACCTTGTTTCCTCACAGGGAAACAGAAGACAGTGAGATCAGGTCTGAGCTCGAATGGGCGCAGTGCATGGCACAAAGGAGGCATCCCCTGCTTCCAGAACTTTCTCTGGCTCCTTCTGCCCGGGAGCTTTATAGACATGGGAGGGCAGTTCTCACACTGAACCCCCCCTCCCCACCCCCGCCAGCATACCCTAGTCTTCCTGTCTTCAGACTGAACACCCCGGTCCTTTAACAGATGCCTTCTCTGGACAAGCTGGGTCCCCCAGTGTGGCCTGAGGCTGTCACTGCCTATCGGGGGGCCCTCTCCCCTGACAGGAGCCCGTGGGTCCCACCCAGGCCGCTCCGGCCCCTCTTTATTTCTCTCCGAGCCGCGCGCTGGTCTCAGAGGCTGGAGCTTGTTTTCCCAACATTCGCCTCTCGTTTCAAAGTGTAAACCTGGCGAGTGGAAGAAAGTTCTGTGTTTTTCCCCTCTTTAGGTTCCTCTCGAGCTTCCCACCTTCTTGCAGGGAGAAGTGTCTCTAAAGTTGATCTTGGGTGTTGTTCTCAAGTAACTGGGCCCGAGGAACTCAGCAGAGCAAGCCAGACAAGCCCGAGCGCCTGGCAGCCTTCTGTTTCCCGCTGATCTTTCTAAAGAGGTTTTTGTGCAAAGGGTGTTTCTTGAGCTCGTCGGGCTTTTCCTGTCCGCCTTGACGGCCGTCCACACATCACCACATTTATCATGGGATGGGCGGGCCCGACCCGGCTTTCCACCTCCGCCTTTCCACCCGTTTGCTGAGCCCAGCTCCCTGCCCAGCGCTGCGCCGGCCCCCTTCCCGGATCTTCCCACCACATCCAGGGCAGATGGTACTCTGGGCTGCGGATCAGAACTCCCTCGTTCCCTGCGAATTCCACTTTCCAGCAAAGGTGGCAGGAAAGGTGAAGGGGCGAGAGGGTGCGGCCCGGGTGCAGCCCCGCCGAATGGAACCCGTGGGGTCCCTGTTGCATCGTCTACGCGATGGCGGTGAGAGCAGCACCCAGTCCATGGAGGGGTTGGGGGGGGTGGGGTCTGGCACAGAGGGAGCGCCCTCTACAGGCAGCTGTAGCTGTTGCTGTTGTTTTCCTGCCTGTCCTGCTCTGCTGAGCAGAGCTCCCCACTTCTCTAATCTCTACGTTGTTGACGTTTCCGCCTCCCACCTGAGCTTACGGAGGGGTGCATGTTTCTAGGGAGGAGGGGGTATTAACTCCTCGAGGATGAGGGCTAAGAATGAGCTCCTCGTTGGGCAGCCACGCCATCTCTCCAAGAGCGCAGTCTGTAAAGGGGTCCCCTCTTCTGGCCCCCTCCCAGGGCCCCAAAGCAGGATGGAGGCTCCTCGGCCAGGTGGCAGGAAGCCGGGGCAAGGGGCACAGACCCCGCCCCCCTTCGCCAGGACGCTCCTCTGACCAGACTAAGCCAGAATGTGAGCCCAAAGCACCCTGCGCTGCCCTGGTTCACCCGGGGCCAAGAAACTCATCACAGGGGTGGGGAAACTGAGGTTGCGTGTCCCCGGGCAATCAAGGAGCGGAAGGCAGCAGCAGAAGGGCCAAGCCAGATGCCGGGTCCCCTCGCCAGCCCCTGGAGACAGCGGCAGGCCTCCATCGCTAACTAAAGGTCAGACCAAATTACCTGGGAAATGCAAAAGGCGCAGGTCCCTGACCTTTCCGGGCTAATAAGGAGGAATATTTGATGCTATAAAACATTTCATTATTAAAGCAACCAGGAAAACCCGTACAGAGGCACAGCCAACAGGCTTACTCAGATTAGCATGAACATGGGACCCCCCCATCCTCTCCAGGCCTCCCACCCGTGCTTCCAGAAGCCAGCAGAGGCCTGGCCCAAACCGCAGTCTCTCTGGCCGGGCAGGGCCCGGGTGAGTGTAGGGCTCTGAGCAGGGCTTGTTTTTCACGGGCTGCTCCACCTATCCCCTTTGGCTTCGGTGCTGGGCCCGTGCTGGCCCTGCCTCCCGGACAGGAGCTACATGTGCATCTGCCTGGAGAAGCTCCCGGGGTGGCTGGGGGCAGGTGGGGCAAATAAGTGCAACGAGGGACCACAGTGGGTCGGGGGTCTGGCCCAGCTGGGGTCTCAAGGGAGCCTTCCCAGAGGGGAGGATGTGATGGGAGCTGAGTGTCAGAGCAGAGGGAGTAGAGGGAGCCCAGTGGAGGACTTCGCTGGAACCTTCTGGAAGCCGGGGTGCGGCTTGTGACCTAGCTCAGCCCATCACTTCCGGGAGCTGCTTACGGACCCCGTAGCTGCTGGAGGTGGGCGCAGCTGGCTTCCGTGGCTCACAGCCAAGCGCCCACTGCACAGCCCTCCAGGCCTCTGTTTGCAGCTCTTCTCCTGCCCTGGGCCCCTCCGTCTTCTCCCCCAGAGCTGCCCCGACTCCATCCTGCTTTCTCCCCTCCCCTCTCTCTCCTTTTTTTTTTTTAATAAGGAAGATGTTTGCGCAAATGGGATTATTCTAAACAACTGGTAGTGATCTTCAGGTTTACGGTTTCTTTTTTGGTTTTTGCCTTGTTTTTGGTTTTTTGGTTTTTGGTCGCACCGCGAGGCATGCGGGATCTTGGTTCCCAGACCAGGGATTGAAGCCGTGTCCCCTGCAGTGGACGTGCTAAGTCCTAACCCTCGGGGCAGGACCGGGTTTCCCCACACCCTCTCCCTCCGAGGCCAGCACCCAGGCCCTGGTCCATGTCTTCCAAGGGGTTGCTCAGAACGTAGAAACAGGGAGCTCCTGTGCCAGGCCAGCTACAAGAGTGAGGTCCCAGGGCAGCAGGGGTGACGAGAGGGATCCAGGCAGGGAAGGAGGCGAGCGAACAGAAGGCAGTGCCGCCCCGAGCTCGCCCGGCTTCCTGAGCCCTCAGTCCTGGTCCGCGGAGGCCACCTTCAGAGACGCTGCATGACCCGACGTCAAGAAGCCTCTCTCACGGGGCCCTGGGGCATCACTCCCCCCGCGTCTGGCTGTCCAGGGTGCGACCAGGTCCTGCTGGTTCTCAGCTGCAGCTCAGCAGGGCCTCCTACGGACCCAGGCCAAGCAGCTGGCAGCAGCAGTGACCTGGCCCCCTAACAACAGAGCAGTGAGCCGCCCAGAAGGGCCTCCCCGGGCAGCAAGGGAGCAAGGTCAGCGCCTGGGGCCCAGGGCACACCCAGCCCGGCGCATCTGTTAGGGTTTCCTCGAGCAGATACCCAAGTAGCCCCACAGCAAGGAGGCCTGACTCTGGAATGACCCCACCCCGGCCCCCGATCTCCGGTTTCCCCCTTAGTTCTGGGTGAGCGCACCCCACTACCCCTCCCTCCTCACCCTGCAGTCAGGTCCGTCCCTCCCTCTGGAAGCTCCTCTGAGCTGAACTGACCTGCGCTTACCTGGGCCCACCTGTGCCGCTGTGAGCCAGAGCCAAGCCGTCTCACGCCCCAGCAGTACCCGGGGGTAAACAGAGTCTGCTATAAGGGGAGGGCGTCTGGAGAGCCGAATTTCTTTTATGTAAACTTATTTTCTTAGAGGGGGATTGAAAACACATCTGTAACGTCTTTGTCCTCGATTAAAAAAAAAGCCCCAGCCCCTGTTTTTGGATGCACTGTGTCGTTTGTTACTGCTTGGTGATGATACCCCACACAGACTTTATGTTACCCCCCCGGCGAGCCCAGAGCTGAGACCAGGTTGGGGCATGGAGGCGGGAGACCTCGGCCTCCCTCCATAAACACGGGACTCTTGTTGGCCCAACCCAGAATCTGAGCACTGGAGCCCAGAGAGGTTAAGCAGCCAGGCCCAGGTCACACAGCACGTGGCAGCCTCCATCCTCAAGACTCCTGCTCTTGCCTCAACTCTGCCCACAGCCACCTCCTTCCACCTCCTTCCCCGGTGCGGGGCAGGCCAGAAAGCCTCCATCTGTGTGTGTGACATGATCCTGGCGCCCAGATTGCTCCTCCCGGCGGCCCCACCCCCGGATCTGCGGCTCCAAACCTGCAGAACGCCTCCTGGGGAGCAGCACAGCCCAGCAACCTGTGATTAATTTTCCCGTCCTCATTAATTCCCTGATTTTGCCCTCTCATTACAAGGCGATGGGCGGCGCGGCTGGGGCGGTAAGCCTGCCCGGCTCTGAGGAGTGGTTACGGGAAGGCCTGGTACTCCTAACTGCCTTGCCTGGCCTCCGATGGGCTCATTAGAGGTAATGAAATCTGCGAGCCCAGGGCCGCGGGACGCGCCCGCATCCCTCCAGGGAGACGTGCAGGCAGGAACTCTGCAGAAGAGAAACACCCCCAAGAAGCAAGCGGGTGCAGAGGGCCTGGTCAGGCTGGGGCGTGGGATCTGGTGGGGCAGCAGGGGGAGGGGGGCCGGGGCGGGGCTTCCAGGACACAGGCCCGATCCCGAGGAGGTGGCCGGCTCCTCCTCCCGAAGCCTCACCGTGAGTTACCTTTTCCGGGAAGAGCAGACCCTGGAGTCCCACCCTAGCCACCCATCCCGGATAGGGAGTCTGGGCCGGCCCCCATTCTCCATCCCACTGCCCCATGGGCTAAGCCCATCCCCCTTGGCCTCCTCCCGGCCTCAGTCTCCAGTCTCAGCCCTGCCCTCTCCTTGTCTACCCGGAGAGAGCCCTCTAGAACCCACCTGGCTCCCAGGTGCCCCGGAACAGGCCCCCGGTCCTCAGCTGCACTTTCGTCCTCCGGGTGGGTCCTCCGCTCTCAGCGTCCTCCACGCAGCTCGGCCTGCGGTCCAGGCAGCCTCCCTCCGGCCCCTCCACCTGTGCCCTCTGCTCGGGCCACGCTGGCCCCAGCTTTCTTCCGGGCGCTCCCCTGCCCTGGATCCACAGGGCCGGGGCTTTCTGGTGCCCACCCGCCTGTCCTCCACTGTTCCTCTTCGTACCTGACGGACTCCTTTCCCAGAGATCCCAGCAGCCTCCATGTCCTCCCGAGCCTGCAGGATGAGGAGTGCTTCCCCGCTTCTCAGGAGAAGCCCAGATCGCGGAGGCGTAAGTGAGGATGGAGGTCAAGGCGGTGCGCTGCTGCCCTGCCCACTCCACACGTGAGGCCAGCTGGTGAACTGGGCTGGGCTACCTGTGTGGCTGGCTCCAGCCCTGGTGATGGTGACAAGGGCCACTTCCCCTCAGGGCCTCAGGGAGCAGAGAGAGTGGCTGGTTTCTTGGGCATCCTCCTGGAGAGGCGCTCAGGTCTGATCTGCGTGCATCACCGCCCTTGTGCTGCTACAAGCAATCAGCACACACTTAGTGCCTGACGACAATACAAATCTACTACCTTGCAGTTCTGGAGGTCAGAAGTCTGACACAGTCCCCGTGAGCTGATAGGGAGGCGTTAGCCGGGCTGAGTCTATCTGGAGGCTCCAGAGGAGAATCCGTTTGCTGGCCTTTTCCAGCCTCTAGAGGCTGCCCGCACTCCTTGCCTCGCAGCCCCTCCCGCCATCTCCAAAGCCGCACTGGCCGCCAAGTCCTTCTCACATCACATCACTCTGACCCTGACCTTCTTGTCTCTGCCTTGGCCTTATGAGGACTCCTGTGATGACACTGGGCCCACCTGGATAACCCAGGATCACCTCCCATCTCCAGATCCTTAACCACATCCCAAGGTCTCTTTGCCGGGCGAGGTGACATAGTCACAGATTCCAGGAATTAGGTGTGGACACCTTTGGGGCCCTTATGCTGCTGACCACAGCCTGGCTCTGCCTGGAGTTGTTTTAGGAAGACTGGAGGTCTTGAGGAATTTGGGGAAGTGGGTCTTCATCCCCAGGGCAGAGGGGAGGCAGGTGACAGAGAAAGTTCCGGTCTGTGCAGCTGACCACAGCCCTGTCCCCTGACGTGAAAGAGCCAGCTGCCCTCCAGGCCACCTGCTGGCGGCTGAGGCGGAGGCCTGCTGGGAACTCCAGGGCGCTGGCACCCCTCACCGCCAGCCCGCCATCCACCTCGGCCACGACCACAGCTCTTCTCCGCTGTGATCGGGGTTTCCTCTGACTCCCATTAGCAGTTTGCGTGAATCAGATCTGTACCTTCTGGGCCCAGCACCTGGAAGTCAGCTTCCTCCAGGGTGGCTTGATCTCTAACTGGCCGTCTCACATGTGGCAGGCTGGGCATCCGGACGGGCCCAGGGGCAGTCCCTACAGTTGGCCACAGGCAAATCTCAGGCCAAGCTCACTGCCTAGAAAACATTTGCATAGGCACACGCATGCACGCTTTGCCTCTGGGATGACTTCTACCTCTTCTGTCACAGACCATTGAGAGGTGGCCTCGTGACATGGCTCTGGCTCGCCTCCTCTGAGGGTCCCCTGAGAGCTTTGGGTCCCCTGAGCTCCTCCCCTACCTCTGATGACTCCAGATGTCTTTGCTCTGCCCCTGGATCAGCCCTGAGCTCCTGCAGGCTGGGCCCTCCACCTCCCTCTCCCAGGGCACAGAGGGCCTGGCTCAGAGTGGGTACCCAGTGTGCATTTGCAGACTGGCTACAGAAACAGAATGTCCCCAAGGCTGGCTGAGCCCCAAGCTGGCCAGGTGGGCCTGTCCTGGCCCCTAGGGCCGTGTGCTCATCTTCAGGGATGTGGCGCCCCTGAAACTCTCCAGAGCTGAGAGGCTGAGCAGGTTGATAGGACTGGACAGGTCATCAGGGCAGGCAGTGAGGCCAGATCCCAAACTCCCAGCCCCGCAGCCTGTCGGACAACCCGCCACCCGCCCAGCCAGCACCGCACTTTGCCTTCAGGGACAGCCCTCCTCCACGTGGATCCCATGAGTGTCCTCTCTTCCTCTGCGTTGCGTCCTTGATGACTGCAGGACCAAGCAGAGTGATCTTTCACTTGGAACAGAAGCAAGCGCGTCAATTCCTGGAGCAGGAAGTGTGCGGTCCCCGCCTTGAGAGGGCTGCTGCCAGGGCCACCCTAACGTCCTGGGGGCCTGGCCTCGGCTGATGAACATTTGGGTTGTTTCCAATCTGCGCAATTATGAATAAAGCTGCTATGAACACTAAGAACAAGCTTTTGTGTGGATATATGCTTTCAGTTCTCTTAAGCATGTACCTAGGAGTGAAATTGCTGAGTCATGTGGTAACCCCATCTTTGAGGAGGTGTCTTCCAAAGAGACTGCACCGTTTTACACTCCCACTCGCAGCGTATGAGGCTTCCAGTTTCTCCATGTCCTCACTGAAACTAGTTATTTATGTCTTTCCCATTACAGTTACCCTAGTGGGTGTGAAGTGGTATCTCATTGTGGTTTTGATTTGCATTTCCCTCATGACTAATGATGTTGAGTATCTCTTCATGTGCTTGTTAGCCATTTGTATATTTGCTTGGGAGAAATGTCTATTCAAATCGTTTGCACGTTTTAAAACTGGGTTATTTTTTTTCTTATTATTCAGTTGTATGAATTCTTTATATATTCTGGGACTAGAAACTTATCCGATACATCATTTGCAAATATTTCCTCCCATTTGATGGGATTGCTTTTCATTTCTTGATAGTACTCTTTGAAGCACAACAGTTTCTATTTTGGATAAAATTTAACTTGTCTACTTTTTCTTTGGTTGCTTGTGTTTTAGATGTCGTAGCTAAGAAACCATTATCTAATTCTAGGTCAGGAAGATGTACACTTGTATTTTCTTCCCCTCTTAAATTTAGGTCTTTGATCACTTTAAGTTAATTTTGTATATGACCTGAGGTAGGGTCCCAACTTCATTTTTTTTTTTTTTTGCACATGGATATCCAGTCGTATCAGCACCAAATATTGAAAAGAATATTCTCTGAGAACTGAAATTTGGGGTACCCATTTTAAAAGTCATAAGTGTACATGTAAGTGTTACTTTCTGGACTTTCAGATCTACGCAACCGATCTATATGCCTATTCTGATACCAGTTCCACACTCTTGATGACTGTAGCTTTTTCTTTTCCATTTTTTTTTTAGAAGTTTTTATTGAAGTTTAGTTGATTTACTATGTTGTTTTAATTTCTGCTGTACAGCAAAGTGATGCAGTTATACATATATATACATTCTTTCATATTCTTTTCCATTATGGTTGATCACAGGATATTGAATACAGTTCCCCGTGCTATACAGTAAGACCTTGTTGTTTATCCATTCTATATATAATAGTTTGCATCTGCGAATCCCAAACTCCCAATCCATCCCTCCCCCAACCCCTCTCCCTTGGCAACCACCAGTCTGTTCTCTATGTCCATGATTCTGTTTCTGTTTCATAGATAGGTTCGTTTGTGTCATATTTTAGATTCCACATATAAATGATATCATATGGTATTTGTCTTGATGACTGTAGCTTTGTAGTAGGTTTTGAAATCAGGGAGTGGGAGTCCTCCAACTTTATTTTTCTTTTTCATGAGTGCTTTGGTTATTCTGGGTTCTTGCATTTCCATGTGCATTTTAGAATCAGCTTGTCAATGTCTGAGAAAAGTCAACCAGGATTTTGATAGAGATTGCACTGACTCTGTATCCATTTGGGAAGTGTTGCTATCATAACAATATTAACTCTTCCAAACTATGAACATGGGCTGTCTCTCCTCTTATTTAGGACTATTTATTCAGTGATACTGTATAGAAATACAATTGATTTCTGTATATTGATTTTGTATCCTTCAACCTTGCTAAATTCATTTATTAGTTGTAATAGTATGTGTGTGTGTGTGTGTGTGTGTGTGTATTCCTTAGGACTTTCTATACACAGTATCATGTCATTTGTAAATAGAGTTTTATTTCTTCCTTTACAATATATATGCCTTTATTTTTATTTCTTGCTTAATTTTCCTGGCTAAAACCTCCAGTACAATGTTGAGTAGAAGTGGAGAGAGTAGACATCCTGTCCTTCTCCTGATCTTAGGGGGAATCTTCAGTCTTTCACCATTAAGCAGGATGTTAGCTGTGGGTTGTTTTTTTTTTTTTAACATCTTTATTGGAGTATAATTGCTTTACAATGGTGTGTTAGTTTCTGGTTTATAACGAAGTGAATCAGCTATACATATACATACATCCCCATATCTCCTCCCTCTTGCGTCTCCCTCCCACCCTCCCTATCCCACCCCTCTAGGTGGTCACCAAGCACCGAGCTGATCTCCCTGTGCCATATGGCTGCTTCCCACTAGCTATCTATTTTACATTTGGTAGTGTATATATGTCCATGCCACTCTCTCACTTCGTCCCAGCTTACCCTTCCCCCTCCCCGTGTCCTCAAGTCCATTTTCTACATCTGCGTCTTTATTCCTGTCCTATCCCTAGGTTCTTCAGAACCATTTTTTTCTTTTTTTTTTTTTAGATTCCATGTATATGTGTTAGCATATGGCATTTGTTTTTATCTTTCTGAATTACTTCACTCTGTATGACAGACTCTAGGTCCATCCACCTCACTACAAATAACTCAATTTCGTTTCTTCTTATGGCTGAGTAATATTCCATTGTATATAAGTGCCACATCTTCTTTATCCATTCATCTGTCGATGGACACTTAGGTTGCTTCCATATAGACGTTCTTCATTAGCTTGAAAACATCCCCTTCTGTTTCAAATTTGTTGAGTGAAACAACTTAAAGTCAGTATTAGAATTTTTAAAAATTCTCTTCTGTATCCATTGAGATGATCATGTGGTTTTTATCCTTTATGAATATGGTGTATTAAATTGATTGACTTTTGGGTGTTAAAGCAACCTTGTATTCCTAGGATAAACATCACTTTGTCATAGTGTATAATCCCTTTTGTATGCTTCTGGATTTGGTTTGCTAGTATTTTGTGGAGGCTTTTTGAGTCTATATTCAAAAGGGATATTGATTTGTAGTTTTCTTTTCCTGTGATGTCTTTTTCTGGATTGATATCAAGGTAATAGTGGCTCATAGAATGAGTTAGGAGGTGTTTGTTCCTCTTCTATTTTTTGGAAGTTTTTGTGAATGGTTGGTGTTAATTCTTCCAATTTTGGTAGAATTCATTAGTGACTCTATCTGGTCCTGTGTTTCTCTTGGTGAGAAGCTGTTTATTATTATTACTATTATTATTATTATTATAGTTGACCCTTGAACAATACGAGTTTGTACTGTGTGGGTCCACTTATATTTGCAGATTTTTCAATAAATATAGTACTTCTACTTTCATTTTATAAATCTTTATATTAAATAAGTGTGGGGAGAAGTTTGTGTTCAATTAGGGATCACAATATGTGGAATCAAAAGAAATAGGGTTTGAGTCCTGATTTTACCCAAACTGTTTTAGCTTCCTGCTCTTGGGTGAGTCATTTATCAATTCCTTTTCATCACGACAGAGATAGCAGTACACAGATTTTCAACTGCTTAGGGGTTGGTGCCCCTAACTCCCCAACTTTATTATATTATTATTATTATAGTTATTATTAATTCAATCTATTTGTTACAGGTCTATTCAGATTTTCTTTTTCTTCTTGAGTTCGTTTCAGTAGTTCATGTCTTTCTAGAAATTTGTACATTTCTTCTAGGTTATCTAATTTATTGGCATATAATTGTTTATCATCTTTTTTAAATTTCTGAAATATCAGTAGTAATGTTCCTCCTTCATTCCTGACCTTAGTAATTTGAGTCTTCTCTCTTTTTTTCTTGGTAAGTCTAGCTAAATGTTTATCAATTTTGTTAATCTTTTCAAAAAAAATAACTTGGTTCCACTGATTTTTTTCTATTTTTCTATTCCCTATTTCATTAATTTCAGGTCTAATTTTTATTATTTGCTTCTGAGTTTAGTTTACTCTTCTTTTCCTAGTTTTTTTAAGATGGAAGATTAGATTATTGACTTAAAAATCTTAATTTTTTTAATGTTTACTTTAAAAAAAATTAACTGCCATGAATTGCCCTCTGGGCACTACTTTAACTTCATCCCATGAGTTTTTGTATGTTGTGTTCTCATTTTCCTTCATCTCAAAATATTTCTTAATTTCCCTTCTGATTTCTTCTTTGACCCATGGGTTAATTAGGAGTGTGTTGTTTTATTTCCACAAATTTGTTAATTTCTCAAATTTCCTCTATCATTGATTTTGAATTTCATTCCAGAATACGCTTTGTATGATTTATTTTTTAATTTATTGAGACTGGTTTTATTGTCGAATAGATAGCCTATCTTGGGGAATATTTCATGTGTACTTGAGAAGAATGTATTTTGGTGTTGTTGGGTAGAATGTTCTGTGAGTATCTGTTAGGTCTAGTTGGTTAATATTGTTGTTCAAGTTTATTTCCTTTTTCTCATTAGTTGTTCTATCCGTTATTGAAAGTGGGGTATTGAAATCTCCAGCTATTATTTTTGAGTTGTCTATTTATCATTTCATTTTTGTTTCGTGTTTGTGACTGTTATATCTCCTTAATGGACTGACCCTTTTATCATTACAAAATGTTGTCTCTAGGAAAAATTTTTGTCCTAAAGTCTACTTTGTCTCATATAAATATAGCCACTTCAGCTCTTTTTTTTTTTTTATTATTGCATGGCATGTCTTTTATCCATCATTTTACTCTAAATCTATCTGATATTTTAAAATCTAAAGTGCATCTCATGGAGACTTCCCTGGCCATCCAGTGGTTAAAATGTCACCTTCCAAGGCAGGGGGGTGAGGGTTTGAGCCCTGGTTGGGGAGCTAAGATCCCACATGCCTTGTGGCCAAAAAAACCAAAACATAAAACATAAGCAATTTGTAACAAATTCAATAAAAGACTTTAAAAATGGTCCACATCAAAAAAATCTTTAAAAAAATAAAATAAAGTACATCTCATGTAGAAGGAAAAATATCGGATCATATTTTTTTAGTTCATTCTGTCAGTGCCTGCCTTTCAAATAGGATGTTTAATCCATTTACATTTAATGTAATGACTGATAAGGCAGTACTTATGTCTGCCATTTTGCTATTTGTCTTCTATTTGTCATGCTTTTATTGTTCCTCTATTCTTACATTATTGCCTTCTTTTGTGTTAACTACTGTATTTTCTAGTATATAACTTTAATTCCCTTGTTGTTGCTTTTACTCTATTTTTTTGAGTTACTAGTTTTTGCTTTGGTATTACAATTAACATCTTTACTTATAACAAATCTAGTTGTTCAGATTAATACTAACTTAACTTCAATAGTATTTAAAAATTGTTCCTCTATACTCCATTTCCTCCCCATTTCTTTGTGCTATTATTATCATAAAATTACATTAATATGCATTGTATGCCCATCAATATAGATTTATAATTATTACTTTATGCAATTGCCTTGTTAATTAGATAGGAGGAAACTATTCAGACAGAGTAGTTTCACTGCCCTGTGCTCTGCCTATTCATCCCTCCTTCCCCCACTAACCCCTGGCAACTGTCTCCAAAGTTTTGCCTTTTTCAGAATGTCAAATCATTGAAATCATACAGTATCTAGTCTTTTCAGATTGGCTTCTTTCATTTAGTAAAAAAGTCATATCTTTTCATGGCTTGATAGCCCATTTTTTAAAGCACTGAATAATATTCCATTGTCTAGATATACCACAGGTTTTTATTAATCCATTCACCTACTGAAGAACAACTCAGTTGCTTCCAGGTTTTGGCAACTATGAATAAAGCTGCTATAAACATCTGAGTACAGGTTTTTGTGTAGACATGAGTTTTCAGCTACTTTGGGTAAATACCAGGGAATATGATTGCTGGATTGTATGTTAAGAGTATGTTCATTTTTTAAGAAAACACCAAACTGCCAAAGTGGCTGTACAGTTTTGCACTCCTACCAGCAATGAATGAGAGTTCCTGTTGCTCTACATCCTTGCCATCATTCAGTGTTGTCAGTGTTCTAGATTTTGGTATCTACATCTATAGGTATGTAGTGGTATCTCATTGTTGTTTTAATTTGCATTTCCCTGATGACATATGATGTGGAGCATCTTTTCATATGCTACTGTTTATCTATGTATCTTCTTTGGTGAGGTTTCTGTTAAGGTGTTTGACCTATTTTTTAATTAGGTTGTTTGGTTTCTTATTTTTGAGTTTTAAGATATCTTTGTATACTTTGGATAACCGTTCTTTATCATATCTTTTACATGTATTTTCTCCCAACATGTGGTTTGCCTTTTCATTCTCCTGACAGTGTCTTTCATAGAGCAGAAGTTTTAAATTTTAATGAAGTCCAGCTAATCAATTCTTTCTTTCATGGATTGTGCCTTTGGTGTTGTATCTAAAAAGTCATCATCAAGCCCATGGTCATTAATGTTTATCCTATAATATCTCCTAGGAGTTTTGTAGTCTTGCATTTTACATTTAGGTCTGTGATTCACTCTTAGTTAACTTACTGTAGCATTATAGTAAGTCTTGTCAACTAATTGCATTTGTTCAATTTTGTTCTTCTCTTTCAATTTGGTATTGGCTATTGCTGTGATCTGAATGTTTGTGCCCCCACCCCAAATTCACGTGTTCACATGTTGGAATCCTAATTCCCAGTGAGATGATGTTAGAAGATGGATACTTTAAGTGGTGATGAAGTCATGAGAGTGGAGCCCACCTGAATGAGTTCATTGTTCTTATAAAAGAGATCCCACAGACCATGTTAGCCCCTTCTGCCATATTAAGATACAGTGAGATGTCAGTGATCCAGAAGAGGCCTTCACTCGAACATGGCACCCTGCTCTCATCTTTCCAGTCTCCAGACTGTGAGAAATAAAAGTTTGTCATTTATAAGCCACCTACTCTATGCTATTTTGTTAGAGCAGCCCCAAAAGACTAAGATAGTTATTCTGGGTCTTTTGCCACTCCAGATAAACTTGTCTATATTCACAGACTAACTTGCTGGAATTTTGATTGGGATTTCACTGAATCTATAGATCAAGTTGGGAAACTGACATATTGACAATATTGACTCTTCCCACCCATGAGCATGGAATATTTCTTCATTTATTTAGTTCTTTGATTTTTTCATTAGAAATTGACAGTTTCCCTCATATAGATCTTGTATATATTTTGTTAGATTTATACCCAAGTATTTCATGTTTTGCAGTGTTAAAGTAAATGGTATTGAGTTTTTTATCTCAAATTCCACTTGTTCATTGTTGGTATATAGGAAAGTGATTGACTTTTGTATATTAACATTGTATCTTGCATCCTTGACATAATCATCTTTTAGTGCCAGGAATTTTTTTATCAATCTTTTTGAATTTTCTATACAGCCAATCATGTCATCTGTTAACAAAGAAAATCTGTATACCTTATTTCCTTTTCTTGTCTTGTTGCACTAGCTAGGGCTTCTAGTACAATGTTGTAAAGCAGTAGTGAGAGAGAACAACCTTGGCTTGTTTTTGATCTTAGTGGGAAGGCCTCTAGTTTCTCATCATTAAGTATAATGTTGGTCATAGGTTTTTTGTAGCAATTCTTTATCCAGTTGAGGAAGTTCTTTCTCTATTCCTAGTTTACTAAGAGGTTTTTGTTTTTGTTTTTATCATGAATGGGTATTGGATTTTGTCTTGTTCTTTTCCTGCAAACGTTGATATGATCATGTGATTTTTATTCTTTAGCCTGTTGATATGATGGATTACATTAATTGATTTTCAAATGATGGGCCAGCCTTGTAAACCTGGGATAAATTCTACTTGGTCATGGTGTATAAATCTTTTTATACATTGTTGGATTTGATTTGCTAATATTTTGTTGTGGATCATTGCATCTATGTTCATGAAAGATATTGGTCTGTAGTTTTCTTATAATGCCTTTATCTGGTTTTGGTATTAGGGTAATGCTAGCCTCATAAAATGGTTTGAAAGTATTCCTTCTGTTCCTCTCTTCTGGAAGAGATTGTAAAGAATTGGTATAATTTCTTCCTTAAATGTTGGGTAGAATTCACCTGTGAACCCATTTGGGTCTGGTGCTTTCTTTTTGGAAGGTTATTAGTTTTTGATTCAATTTCTTTGACATATATAATCCTTTTAAGATTGTCTATTTCTTCTTGTGTGAGCTTTGGCAGATTGTGTCTTTCAAGGAATTAGTCCATTTCATGTAGGATATCAAATATGTGGGCATAGAATTGTTCATAGTATTCTTTGATTATCCTTTCAATGTCCATGGAATCTGTGGCGATGGCCCCTTTTTCATTTTTGACATTAATAATTTGTATCCTTTCACTCTTTTTTTAGTTAGCCTGAATAGAGGCTTTTTAATTTGATTGCTCTCTTCAAAGAACCAGCTTTTGATTTCATTGATTTTCCCTGTTTATTTCTCGTTTTCAGTCTCATTAATTTCTGCTCTATTTTTTTTTCTTCTCTTCTGTTACTTTGGAATTAATTTTCTCTTCTTTTCTAGTTTCCTAATGTGGAAGCTTAGATGACTGATTTTAGATCTTTCTTTTCTATATATGCATTCACTGCTATACATCGCCCTCTAAATACTGCTCTCACTGCATCCTACAATTATTGATGTGTTTTGTTTTCATTTTTATTTAGTTCAAAATATTTAAAAATTTATCTTGAGATTTCTTCTTTGACCAATGCATTATTTGGAAGTGTGTTGTTTAAAATACAAGTATTTGGGGATTATGCAGCTTTCTTTGTGTTTTGATTTATATTGTGGTCTGAGAGCAAACATTTTATGACATATACTCTTAAAATTTGTTAAGATGTGCTTTATGACCCACAATATCTTGGTGAAGGTTCTATCCTGGTGAACGTTTCATGTGAGCTTGAGAAGAATATGTGTTCTGCTGTTGCAGATAAAATGGTCTTTCTTTTCTTCCCTTCTTTCTTTCTATTTCATGTAAGGTTTTTTTATCTGGACATTTAAAATCATAAAAGGTGCTAACTCTGGAAATCAGATTCCCCACCCTTTCCCCAGGGTTTGTTGGTGCTGCTGTTTGCTATTTTTGTTTTGTTTTGTTTTGTTTTGCTTTGTGCCTTTTCTAAACCAATTCTGTAAAGTCTATTCTTTGTCATGTGTGGCCACTGAAGTCTCTTCTCACTGAGTTTAGTATTCAGTTAATGATTAGGCAGAGTTTTCCTTAAGTGCCCGGAAACCATAAGTATCCAAGTCTTTGCCAAGGGGCTCTGTGTGTGTATTGGGTGCTCCTTCAGTGCTCAACTGAGCAGCTGACAACTCTGCCTCAGCTTTTACTTCCTCAAGATCAGCCACAGGTGAGAGCTCAGAGTCTTCTTCCTGAGCAAGCACATAGCCTGCATGTCCTTCTGCATAGCCTGCATAGCCTTCTAGAGCCTCAGGAATATGTTGGAAGTTTTAAAAGCTCCCGTGGACACCTCATTTCCCAGCTTTTTCTTTCAAGATTTCTGGTTAGCCTGCTGTTTGCCCCAACTCTTACTCACTGCCTCACGTTGCCCTGAAGCTAAACATTTGCCAGCAAATGTTCTGGAGAAAAGGCTTTTTTGTTCCAGGAGAACTCCAAGTCAGATCAATAAAGGCAGCTTTGCAAATGGGGTCTTTTAAGGAGCCATCAGGCTGGGTAAGTAATGGCAATTCTCTTGTACTGGGGATTTGAAGTAGGTGCCATCCATTTTCCTGTCCGTTGGCTACGAGCTGCTGACCCTCATCTTGACCATGAGTGGCTGATGTCAAGGCTACCACAAAGCTGGAGAAAGGGGGATGGGAACAGCATAAGTTAAAATGCTACAAAATCTGTTCTTATCAAGATCCAGCCGTTTTTCTGGAATAAATGTTCCTAGAATTGTTGCAAGCCTTTGGCCAATTTACAGAGTTCCAAAAAAGTTGGTTGTGCCCATTTTTGCCAGATTTCTCATTGTTTTCATGGAGGAGAAAACTGTCAGAGGTCTGTTTTCACTGACATTATCCCTCTTACAGGAATTCCTTCCTGTGTCCCCAGGAGGAGGCCGTGGGAGGCCCGGGGCAGAAGCCCTGCGGATGGCCTGGGGAAACAGTCTGTTCTCCTCTTGGCCTCATTTTCCAGAGCTGTAAAAAGAGATGTTCAACAGAGTTGATCCCAGAGGGCATTCTTACCTCAAATATCCTGTCTCTGTGCCTTGCCTAGAGGCATATCAAAAACAGAGAGTGGATCCCTTTATTCTCCACATTCCCTAAAGCAACAGCTTTCAGATTCTTTTCCACACTGACTTGAAAATCATGACCCAGCCCATGCCCTATGCAGACACATTTATCCACATGCATTGCGAATAAATGTGAATAAATTCCCCCAAACAATAGCTACTGCTTTGGGAACACGCTCTGATTTTTTTTACATGTGTTGGTTGTAGCCTACTAAAAAAACTCTCCTGATGCACCAAAGCGTCACCACCCACAGGTTGAAAATCCCAGCCCTGAAGTCACCCCATTCAGGTGCTGAGTGACCCTAGCTGAGCAGAGATCCAGTGCTTGGTAGGACAGCAGGTGGGCAAGGGGAGCCTGAACTCAAGCTGTGGCCAGAAATGTTTGGTCTTTAGAAGAATGTTGATTTGGAGGCCCAGGGGAGTGGAAGGTTGGGGCATCAGGGCCCTGGAGCTTTGGGCAGATGGCCCTGGTGGGGCAGATAGAAGGACGCTTCCCTTTGACTCTGGCTTCCCTGTGACTCTTCCCTGTGACTCTGACTGCCTTTGGCAGGCAAATCCTACATGGGAGCTACTGACCCACTTCCCCCACTTCTATGAGCTGAATTACGTCTCCTCAAAATTCATGTCCTAAAGTCCTAACCCCCAATGTCATGGTATTTGGAGATGAAGGCTTTGGAAAGTAATTAGGTCATGAGGATGGAGCCCCATGATAAGATTAGTGCTTTTTAAAGAAAAGACTGAGATTTTTAGAGTGTGTGGTACCCAGTGAGATGATTGACGAGTCTGAGGCATAGTGCGACTCCAACCGCTCAGGGTCCTGTTACGTACATTAACCACAGCCGCACCCAACACACCGGCTGTCGCCACCCAACACACCGATGACTGCATTGCACTCATTACTACAATCTAGTGTAATGGCACCTCCCCATGCCAAAGAGTCTTAACAAGAAGAGAAGGGGTGCCTTCAAGATGATGGAGGAGTAAGACATGGAGATCCGCTTCCTCCCCACAAATACATCAACGCTACATCTACATGTGGAACAACTCCTACAGAACACCTACTGAAAGCTGATGGAAGACCTCAGACTTCCCAAAAGATGCCCTCAGGTGACCTACACGCAGAGGCAGGGCCAGTCCAAAGTTGAACCCCAGGAGCTGAGCAAACAATGAAGAGAAAGGGAAATTTCTCTCAGCAGCCTCAGGAACAGCGGATTAAATCTCCACAATCAACTTGATGTACCCTGAATCTGTGGAATACCTGAATAGACAATGAATCATCCCAAAATTGAGGCAGTGGACTTTGGGAGCAACTGTATACTTGGGGTATGCTTTCTGCATTTAATTTGTTTCTGGTTTTATGTTTACCTTAGTTTAGTACTTAGAGCTTATTATCATTGGTAGATTTGTTTATTGATTTGTTTGCTTTCTTCCTTTTAAATTTTTTTAAAATATATAAATATATATTTTTTTCTTTTTCCTTTTTCTCTTTTTGTGAGTGTGTATGTGTAGGCTTCTTTGTGTGATTTTGTCTGTATAGCTTTGCTTTTGCCATTTGTCCTAGGGTTCTGACTGTCCTTTTATTTTTCTTTTTAGTATAGTTTTTAGCACTTATTATTGGTGGATATGTTTTTTGGTTTGGTTGTTCTCTTCTTTCTTTCTCTCTTTCTTTTTTTATTACTTTTTATTTTTAATATTTTTTTCTATTTTAATAACTTTATTTTATTTCATTATTCTTTCTTTCTTTCTTTCTTTCTTCCTTCCTTCCTTCCCTTCTTTCTTTCTTTCTTTCTTTCTTTCTTTCTTTCTTTCTTTCTTTCTTCTTTCTTTCTTTCTGTCTTTCTTTCTTGTTTTTTCTCCCTTTCCTTCTGAGCCATGTGGCGGACAGGGTCTTGGTGCTCTGGCTGGGTGTCAGGCCTGAGCCTCTGAGGTGGGAGAGCTGAGTTAAGGACATTGGTCTGCCAGAGACTTCCTGTACTCACATAATATCAATCGGCAAAAGCTCTCCCAGAGATCTCCATCTCAACGCTGAGACCCAGCTCCACTCAACGACCAGCAGGCCACAGTGCTGGACACCCTATGCCAAACAACTAGCAAGACAGGAACACAGCCCCACCCATTAGCTGCCTAAAATCATAATAAGTTCACAGACACCCCAAAAAACACCACCGGACGAGGTCTTGCCCACCAGAAAGACAAGATCCAGCCTCATCCACCAGAACACAGAAACCAGTCCCCTCCACCAGGAAGCCTACAAAACCCACTTAACCAACCTTATCCACTTGGAGCAGACACCAAAAACAACAGGAACCACGAACCTGCAGCCTGTGAAAAGGAGACCCCAAACACAGTAAGTTAAGCAAAATGAGAAGACAGAGAAATACACAGCAGATGAAGGAGCAAGGAAAAACCCACCAGACCAAACAAATGAGGAAGAAACAGGCAGTCTACCTGAAAAAGAATTCAGAGTAATGATAGTAAAGATGATCCAAAATATTGGAAATAGAATGGAGAAAATACAAGAAACATTTAACAAGGACTTAGAAGAACTAAAGAGCAAACAAACAATGATGAACAACACAATAAATGAAATCAAAAATTCTCTAGAAGAAATCAATAGCAGAATAACTGAGGCAGAAGAACGGATAACTGACTTGGAAGATAAAATAGTGGAAGTAACTACTGCAGAGCAGAATTAAGAAAAAAGAATGAAAAGAATAGAGGACAATCTCAGAGACCTCTGGGACAACATTAAACATGCCAACATTCGAATTATAGGGGTCCAGGAAGAAGAAGAGAAAAAAAAAGGGACTGAGAAAATATTTGAAGAGATTATAGTTGAAAACTTCCGTAATATGGGGAAGGAAATAATCAATCAAGTCCAGGAAGCGCAGAGAGTCCCATACAGGATAAATCCAAGGAGAAACACGCCGAGACACATATTAATCAAACTATCAAAAATTAAAAACAAAGAAAAAATACTAAAATCAGCAAGGGAAGAGCAACAATTAACATACAAAGGAATCCCCATAAGGTTAACAGCTGATCTTTCAGCAGAAACTCTGCAAGCCAGAAGGGAGTGGCAGGACATATTTAAAGTGATGAAAGGGAAAAACCTACAACCAAGATCACTCTACCCAGCAAGGATCTCACTCAGATTTGACAGAGAAATTAAAACCTTTACAGATAAGCAAAAGCTAAGAGAATTCAGCACCACCAAACCAGCTCTACAACAAATGCTACAGGAACTTCTCTAGGCAGGAAACACAAGAGAAGGAAAAGACCTACAATAACAAACCTAAAACAATTTAGAAAATGGTAATAGGAACATACATATCAATAACTACCTTAAATGTAAATGCATTAAATGCTCCAACCAAAAGACATAGACTGGTTAAATGGATACAAAAACAAGACACATACATATGCTGTCTACAAGAGACCCACTTCAGACCTAGGGACACATACAGACTGCAAGTGAGGGGATGGAAAAAGATATTCCATGCAAATGGAAATCAAAAGAAAGCTGGAGTAGCAATTCTCATATCAGATAAAATAGACTTTAAAATAAAGACTATTACAAGAGACAAAGAAGGACACTACATAATGATCAAGGGATCAATCCAAGAAGATATAACAATTGTAAATATTTATGCGCCCAGCATAGGAGCACCTCAATACATAAGGCAAATGCTAGCAGCCATAAAAGGGGAAAGCGACAGTAACACAATCATAGTAGGGGACTTAAACACCCCATTTTCACCAATGTACAGATCATCCAAAATGAAAATAAATAAGGAAACACAAGCTTTAAATGATACATTGAGCAAGATGGACTTAATTGATATTTATAGGACATTCCATCCAAAAACAGCAGATTACACTTTCTTCTCAAGTGCTCATGGAACATTCCCCAGGATAGATCATATCTTGGGTCACATATCTATCCTTGGTAAATTTAAGAAAATTGAAATCATATCAAATATCTTTTCCAACAACAATGCTATGAGACTAAATATCAATTACAGGAAAAAATCTGTAAAAAATACAAACACATGGAGGCTAAACAATACACTACTAAATAAGCAAGAGATCACCGAAGAAATCAAAGAGGAAATTAAAAAATACCTAGAAACAAATGACAATGAAAACATGACGATCCAAAACCTACGGGGGGCAGCAAAAGCAGTCTTAAGAGGGAAGTTTATAGCAATACAATCCTATCTCAAGAAACAAGAAACATCTCAAATAAACAACCTAACCTTACACCTAAAGCAATTAGAGAAAGAAGAACAAAAAAATCTCAAAGTTAGCAGAAGGAAAGAAATCATAAATATCAGAGCAGAAATAAATGAAAAAGAAATGAAGGAGACGATAGCAAAGATCAATAAAACTAAAAGCTGGTTCTTTGAGAAGATAAACAAAATTGATAAACCATTAGCCAGATTCAACAAGAAAAAAGGGAGAAGACTCAAATCAATAGAATTAGAAATGAAAAAGAAGAAGTAACAACTGACACTGCAGAAATACAAAGGATCATGAGAGATTACTACAAGCAACTATACACCAATAAAATGGACAACCTGGAAAAAATGTACAAATTCTTAGAAAAGCACAACCTTCTGAGACTGAACCAGGAAGAAATAGAAAATATAAACAGACCAATCACAAGCACTGAAATTGAAACTCTGATTCAAAATCTTCCAACAAACAAAAGCCCAGGACCAGATGGCTTCACAGGCGAATTCTATCAAACATTTAGAGAAGCACTAACACCTATCCTTCTCAAACTCCTCCAAAATATAGCAGAGGGAGGAACACTCCCAAACTCATTCTACAAGGCCACCATCACCCTGATACCAAAACCAGGCAAAGATACCATAAAAAGAGAAAACTGCAGGCCAATATCACTGATGAACATAGATGCAAAAATCCTCAACAAAATACTAGCAAACAGAATTCAACAGCACATTACAAGGATCATACACCATGATCAAGTGGGGTTTATCCCAGGAATGCAAGGATTCTTCAGTATATGAAAATCAATCAATGTGGTAAACCATATTAACAAACTGAAGGAGAAAAACCATATGATCATCTCAGTAGATGCAGAAAAAGCTTTTGACAAAATTCAACACCAAGTTATGATAAAAACCCTCCAGAAAGTAAACATAGAGGGAACTTACCTCAACATAATAAAGGCCATATATGACAAACCCACAGCCAACATCATCTTCAATGGTGAAAAACTGAAACCATTTCCACAAAGATCAGGAACAAGACAAGGTTGCCCAGTCTCACCACTATCATTCAACATAGTTTTGGAAGTTTTAGCCACAGCAATCAGAGAAGAAAAAGAAATATAAGGAATACAAATCAGAAAAGAAGAAGTAAAGCTGTCCCTGTTTGCAGATGACAAGATACTATACATAGAGAATCCTAAAGATGCTACCAGAAAACTACTAGAGCTAATCAATGAATTTGGTAAAGTAGCAGGATACAAAATTAATGCTCCGAAATCTTTTGCATTCCTATACACTAATGATGAAAAATCTGAAAGAGAAATGAAGGAAACACTCCCATTTACCATTGCAACTAAAAGAATAAAATACCTAGGAATAAACCTACCTAAGGAGACAAAAGACCTGTATGCAGAAAACTATAAGACACAGATGAAAGAAATTAAAGATGATACAAACAGATGGAGAGATATACCATGTTCTTGGATTGGAAGAATCAACATTGTGAAAATGACTCTACTACCCAAAGCAATTTACAGATTCAGTGCAATCTCTATCAAGCTACCAATGGCATTTTTCACAGAACTAGAACAAAAAATTTCACAATTTATATGGAAACACAGAAGACCCTGAATAGCCAAAGCAATCTTGAGAAAGAAAAACGGAGCTGGAGGAATCAGGCTCCCGGACTTCAGACTATACTACAAAGGTACAGTAATCAGGACAGTATGGTCCTGGCACAAAAACAAAAATATAGATCAATGGAACAGGATTGAAAGCCCAGAGATAAACCCATACACATATGGTCACCTAATCTTTGATAAAGGAGGCAAGAATATACAATGGAGAAAAGACAGCCTCTTCAATAAGTGGTGCTGGGAAAACTGGACAGCTACATGTAAAAGAATGAAATTAGAACACTCCCTAACACCATACACAAAAAGAAACTCAAAATGGATTAAAGACCTAAATATAATGCCAGACACTATAAAACTCTTAGAGGAAAACATAGGCAGAACACTTCTGTGACATAAATCACAGCAAGATCCTTTTTGACCCACATCCTAGAGAAATGGAATTAAAAACAAAAATAAACAAATGGGACCTAATGAAACTTAAAAGCCTTTGCACAGCAAAGGAAACCATAAACAAGACGAAAAGACAGCCCTCAGAATGGGAGAAAATATTTGCAAATGAAGCAACTGACAAAGGATTAATCTCCAAAATATACAAGCAGCTCATGCAGCTCAATATCAAAAAAACAAACAACCCAATCCAAAAATGGACAGAAGACCTAAATAGACATTTCTCCAAAGAAGATATACAGATTGCCAACAAATACATGAAAGGATGCTCAACATCACTAATCATTAGAGAAATGCAAATCAAAACTACAATGAGATATCACCTCACAGCAGTCAGAATGGCCAGCATCAAAAAATCTACAAACAATAAATGCTGGAGAGGGTGTGGAGAAAAGGCAACACTCTTGCACTGTTGGTGGGAATGTAAACTGATACAGCCGCTATGGAGAACAGTATGGAGGTTCCTCAAAAAACTAAAAACAGAACTACCATATGACCCAACAATCCCACTACTGGGCATATATCCTGAGAAAACCATAATTCATAAAGAGTCATGTACCACAATGTTCACTGCAGCACTATTTACAATAGCCAGGACATGGAAGCAACCTAAGTGTCCATCGATAGATGAATGGATAAAGAAGATGCAGCACAAATATACAATGGTATATTACTCAGCCATAAAAAGAAATGAAGTTGAGTTATTTGTAGTGAGGTGGATGGACCTAGAGTCTGTCATACAGAGTGAAGTAAGTCAGAAAGAGAAAAACAAATACCGTATGGTAACACATATATATGGAATCTAAAAAAAAAAAAAAGAAAGGTTCTGAAGAACCTAGGGCAGGACAGGAATAAAGATGCAGACATAGAGAATGGACTTGAGGACACGGGGAGGGGGAAGGGTAAGCTGGGACGAAGTGAGAGAGTGGCATGGACATATATACACTACCAAAATAGATAGCTAGTGGGAAGCAGCCACATAGCATGGGGAGATCAGCTCGGTGCTTTGTGTCCTCCTAGACGGCTGGGTTAGGGAGGGTGGGAGGAAGAGGCAAGTGGGAAGAGATATGGGGATGTATGTATATGTACAGCTGATTCACTTTGTTATACAGCAGACACTAACACACCATTGTAAAGCAATTATACTCCAAAAAAGATGTTAAAAAAAAAAAAAAGACTGAGAGATCTCTCTCTCCTCCACGTGAGGAGACAGTGAGAAGGTAGCCATCTGCAAACCAGGAAGAGAGATCCCACCAGGACTGAAGGGGCAGGCACCTTGATCTTGGACTTCCAGCCTCCAGAACTGTGAGAGATAAATTTCTGTTGTTGAAGCCCCCCAGTTTATGGTATTTTGTTGCAGCTGTCCAAGCTAACACACCCACCCAAACTTAAATCCCGGGACACTCCATTCAGATACCTGGACCCAGAGACTGAACAGTCCTTTCAGCCATCCAGCAAAGACCCCTATGTGCAGCCCCAGGGGGACACAAGCTGAAGGAGACTTTCCCTGCCCCCAAGACTGGCACATGTAGGAAACACCTGTTTTACTTTATAAAGCTCCTTCATATCTCGTAACATGAGTTCCCACCATCAGGACATCTGTGAGGAGTGGGCAGGAGTGGATGTTCCTGGCAACATTACCACTGGCAGGAGAGGAGTGTCCACGAGAAATCACACAACGTGGAGATGCTGAGCTCGTGACCCAGGATCCGACCCTCTTTTTTTTTAATTGAATTAAAAAATTCTTTTTAATTTCTTTAATTTTTTTTTTAATCTTTAAGTTGGTTTACAATGTTGTGTTAGTTTCTGGTGTACAGCAAAGTGGTTCAGTTGTGTGTGTGTGTATATATATATATATATATATATATATATATATATATATTCTTTTTCAGATTCTTTTCCCATATAGGTTATTACAGTATATTGAATATAGTTCCTTGCGCTGTATGGTAGGACCTTGTTGTTTATCTATTTTATATATAGTAGTGTGTATCTGGTAATCCCAAACTCCTAATTTATCCCTCCCCCCTTCCCCTTTAGTAACCATAGGTTTGTTTTCTAAGTTTGTGAGTCTGTTTCTGTTTTGTAAATAAGTTCATTTGTATCTTTTTTTTTAGATTCCACATATAAGTGATATCATATGATATTTGTGTTTCTCTGTCTGACTTATTTCACTTGGTATGATAATCTCTAGGTCTATCCGTGTTGCTGCAAATGGCATTATTTCATTCTTTTTTATGGCTGAGTAATATTCCATTGAATATATGTACCACATCTTCTTTAGCCATTCTTCCATCGATGGACATTTAGGCTTCCATGTCTTGGCTATTGTAAATAGTGCTGCTATAAACGTTGGGGTACATGTATCTTTTCAAATTAGAGTTTTCTCCAGATAGACGCCTGGGAGTGGAATTGCTGGGTCATATGTTTGTTCTATGTTTAGTGTTTTAAGGAGACTCCATACTGTTTTCCATAGTGGCTGCACCAATTTACATTCCCACCAACAGTGTAGGAGCAGAATCCCACACTCTCTTCACTTGGTGCCTCTGCCTCCCTGAGGGGTGGAATCCAGCTGATGAGAGGACTTTGAGGACCGTGGTCATCCCTGTCCCACTCAACACCCACTGATGAACTGAGCAGCTGCCCTCAGCAAGGAGCCCCCAGAATGTCTGCCCTGCCCCAAGATCACCACCATCGTCAACGGCATTGCCATCTCCACCACCATCACTCACATCTTTATCACCTTCACTGGTATCATCCTCTTGACCTTCCCCAGTGAGACAAGAAGAGGAAGCACAGGACCCGGCACATAGTAGGTGCTCGATGGACATCACTTCCCTCTTGCTCACGTCTCAGGCTCTAATCCAGGTACCTTGCTAATAATGTTAACCAAAGCAGAAATAATTGTCATGATCAAGTGCTCCCTGCATGCAGGTATATGAAATAAAGCCTTCCGGGCATTAATTCACTGAATCCCCACAATTTTCCAAAGTGGAACCTATAAGGCCCATGAGGAATCAGAGGAGAGACCAAGGGCACCATGTTTGTGTCAAGGGCAGAGCTGAAAGGAGAGCCTGTTCTAGGCGGCTGGGATGCAGGGCTCCCTCCCTCCTCCCACTGCAAGAAATAGACCAAACGGTCCCAAGACACACGCACACACACACACACCAACATACACTCACACATGACACCCCCCACACACACACACCTACATACACTCATACACCCCACACGACACCCCACACACACACACACCACACAACATACACTCACACACCCCACACGACACACCCCCCCACACACACCACACAACATACACTCACACACCCCACATGACACCCCCCCACACACACACACCAACATACACTCACACACCCCACACGACACACCCCCCCACACACACCACACAACATACACTCACACACCCCACATGACTCCCCCCCACACACACACCACACAACATACACTCACACACCCCACACGACACACCCCCACACACACACACCACACACACTCACACACCCCACATACACACACACACACACACACACAACCACACTGGGATGGTTAATTTTATGTGTCAACATGGCTGGGCCATGGTGCCCAGGTATTTGGTCAAACCTTCTTCAGATAGTTTCAGTGAGGGCAGTGTTTGGATGAGAGTAACATTTAAATCAGCAGCTCTGAGTAAAGCAGGTGGCCCTGCAGAGCCGTCAGCTGAAGGCCTGAATAGGTTGAAGACTGACCTCCCCTGACAAGAAGGGATTCTGTCAGCAGACGCCCTTTGGACGTGAACTGCAACTCTGCCCCGGGTCTCCAGCCCGCCAGCCTGCCCTGCCAAACCTCCGAGCTGTGTGAGCCAATTCCTTAGAATCGACCGCTCTCTCTCTGTCTCTCTCTCTCCATACACACACATCCTGTTAGTTCTGTTTCTCTGGAGAACCCTGACTAATACACACACACACACACACACAGACATGCTGCAAACAGCTACACACAGCACACACACACGTATATAAACACATTGCACAAACATACACCACACACACACCCCCGAACACCCACCCACATACATCATGCAGGCACCCCACACACCACACACACACACACACACACTATGGCCATAGACAGCCAGACATACAGTCACACTAAACCTACGCATACACCCACAGATCACAATCCCACAGACACACACGCTCGCCCACCATGCCACCACCCCAGAGACATGCATACACACCATCCCGTAAGTTATCGTGGACTCAGTCCCAGGGGAATAATCTACCAGCCAGTACAGACAGTCCCCAGGCCCTGGGACCCTGTTTGTGGGTTACTGTCATCCCGACCCCACTTCCGAGGAGGCACCTCTTTGTTTTCCTTTCTGGACCCCTAGATGAAGCGTGTTGTCCTTGAACATATCAAAAGGAAACTGATCTATGGATATACACGGAGTTGCCATTGTGCTTGTTGTTTTTGAAGTCAGCTTGGTCACTCGGGCCCCAGATGGCTCCCGACATGCTTCCGGCTGAGCAAGTGGGGAGCTCACACTTGTGGCTTGTCCTATCCGGTGACACCCCGGAGCTTGGGCTCCCCTTCTCAGGACATGGAGACAACGAGCAGGATGGGGGGTTCTTCTGGAAGAGCCTGGCCCCTCCCACACCCCCAGCCAAGGCAGGAAGTCAGCGACGGTGGCTGGGCCACCATGGGTGTCCCTCAGAGAGGACCCCAGCTCCCTCACTGGTCTCAGAGCCACATCCCTTGGATCGCAAATACAATCCAAGCGAAATAGAAGCTATTCCAGAAACATCTGCCGTAAATGTTCACTTCAGCTTCTTAACACGTGGAAATGATGACATCCTTTCCTCAAACACACACAAAAAATTTTAATTGACAGCAGAACTCTTGGTAGAAGCTTCCATGATCTCGATGGGAGTCTAGCCTTCCAAGGGAAAAACTAAATCTATGAAATTTCAATCAGTGGCCATCCCAGCTGGCTCCAGCCCACATGAGCTGGGAGGCCACGCTCCCCTGAAACATTTGGAAGACATCATATGACCTAACACAGAGTCCCAGCTGAAGGGCAGCAGATACAGCTGCTGCGTGTGACACAGACCAGAGCGGACCAGGCCAGGGCAGTGGGGGCTGGGGGATTCTTGACTGGACCAGACTGGTTGACCCTTCCCACCCTCCACCCAGACATTTACATGGAAGAAAAAAAAGGAGATAAGTTGGCAGAAGACCCACTCCGGGCAGACTGTTAGCCCCTCAACAATACACTATGGGGCCTATGATATGAGCCCATTTTGCAGCTGAGGAAACTGAGGCTCAGTAAAATGATCAAGTGCTTTTTGTTAATAAAGAGGAAAGAGGCAGCTCCTCTCTGCCCTCTCCTCTTGAGGCATCTCCTTGAAAACATAACAGGTCTGATAAGAGGCCGAAGCTTTTGGTTTTACGGGCAAGGTCATGGGCCTCCTGACCCTTGGAACTGAAAGCACACACATCTGAGATTATTTTAGAGCCCCTCACAGTGCATCCTCTTGTCTCTCTAGAAGATACGAGAAGGTTTGCTTGTTCTCTCTTCCTCACACTGTATAAATTTGATGAAATTATGTCCAGACTTTGTAGTCACTTTCATGCTACATCCCATGCATGGAAACCCACTCATGCTTGTGATTAAATTGCACTCCCTCTCCGATATTGGTACAGAAGAGTCTTTTGTTGGCAGGACTCTCTTTTTCCCCAGCAGTAATTTGCCTGAAGCCACACAGAGGCAATGGGGGCTGTAACCTCCAAGTCGGCTCCTGTACCACCCTTACCTCCTTGGCACTCTGCCCTTGAGCTGGAGGGTCTTGGGAATCTTGGGGATAACATCTGGAATTGGAGGAAACAGCCCTTCTTTGTAGAGAGTTAACCTGCACGAGATGCTTTTATGTGTTACCTTGGCCCAAAAGGCCACAGAGTGACCCAACAGCCCATAAACTCAACTGACGCCAACGACCTGCAGACAGTGATGACACCATTGCCTGTAGAGCCCCATCCTGCGTCCCCAGCGTGGCTACGGTGGCCAGTTCCTTTATTTATTTTTTTGGATTTTTAAAAATTGAAGTATAGCTGAATTATCATGTCAAGTGTACATCAAAGTGATTCAGTTATACATATATATATATATATATATTCTTTTTTCAGATTCTTTTCCATTATAGGTTATTACAAGACATTAAATATTGTTCCCTGTGCTATACAGTAGGTCCTTGTTGGTTATCTATTTTATATATGGTATGTGTGTGTATCCCAAATTCCTAACTTATCCCTCCTCACCCCTTGCCCCTTTGGTAACCATAAGTTTGTTTCCAATGTCTGTGAATCTGTTTCTGTTTTGTAAATAAGTTCATTCGTATCATATTTTAGATTCCACATATAAGTGATAGCATATGATATTTGTCTTTGTCTGACTTACTTCATTTAGTAGGATAATCTCTCGGTCCATCCATGCTGCTGCAAATGGCATTATTTCATGTGTATATATATATATACACACACACACACACATACATACACATATATATGTATATATATGTGTGTGTATATATATGTATATATATATATATACACACACACATATATACCACATCTTCTGTATCCATTCCTCTGTCAATGGGCACTTAGATTGTTCCCAGGTCTTGGCTACTGTAAATAGTGCTGCAATGCACATTGGGGTACATGTATCTTTTCTAATTAGAGTTTTCCTCTTTTCCCAATATATGCCCAGGAGTGGGATTGCTGGATCATATGGTAACTCTATTTTTAGTTTTTTAAGGAACCTCCATACCGTTTTCCACAGTGGCTGCACTAATTTACACTCCCACCAACAGTGTAGGAGGGTTTGGCCAGTTTCTTCAATGCTCGCCAACCACAGCCTGCCTCTAAGAGACTGGCTCCTCTCACCAGGTGTACGATGCTTGAGATCCATCCCACGTCCTGTGTGTCCCAATAGCTGGTTCCTTTCCATGGCTGAGCACGTTCCCCCAGCTTTACTCTCAGGCAGCCCTTGCCGTGGGTTGGCTTTCATGGGCCCGCGTCCATACTTGCCATCTCTTCAGATACTGCTGTTTTCTCCTCTTCACTGAAAGGTTGTACTGACTCAGGCTTTAACCCTTACAGTCCAGCAACATGAACTCTAATTATCACGCGGTTCATCAGCCTTCTTTGTCTGACCCAGCCTCTTCCCTCTGGCTTCATCATATACAGATGGATCCCACGGAGGAAAGCTAATTGCATATGGCTCCGCTATTTTAGGTTGGTCAAACTAACCAGCAGCACGCATCTTAACGTTTTCAACCACTTTATTTTTAAAAAGCTGAACATCTTTTATACATACACTACTGGAGCCTCTGCGTTTAGGGAGCTGGCTGTATCTAGCTGAAAACTCCTCGCTTACGTTAATATTTGCCAAATGTGATTACGGTTCCACCTCCAATTTGCTTTGCTCTATACACATTCAGTTCACCAGAGATGGAATAAATGAGGGATGGATGTCAAACCCCAAGCATAGACAGTCGCCCGCTGGTCATCATCAGGGATGTGCGCGGTCAACGTAAATGCAGGATCTTGATCAAGCCCATGCTGTGTGAACACTACTTTCAACCGCATTGACGCAGGGCCATAGGGGGGCTGCACACAGGTGCCAGATGACTTCTGCTCCGCCACCGAGGCCAATGCTACAAGAAGGGCCTCTTCCAGGTAGAAAGTCCTATAAGGAGAATGCGTGCCATTTGTTGACTGTTTGCAGCAGCAGCAGGAGATGTAGCTTCAGTTATGGGCAAAGCACTCTTGGGCCAACAAGGCAGCTTATTCTTTAGTGAAGGGCTGGGTTTCACGCCCCCTGTTAATGCCTCCCCTTCATGCATGTGGAGCTCACAGACTCGCTCCAGACGAGATTCCCAGCACACGCCAAACAAAGAAACGCTACGCTCTGCGTCATCAGACTCTTCCATCCCCAGCACGCGCTTCATCAGATGGCCCGGCAGTGCACCTGGTCCAGGTGCTGTCAGTGCCAGGCCCTGGACTCTGAGTCCTCTTAGCACCTGACCCACAGCACTGAGACCAGAACCTACCTTCTGGCACCAAGAGGCTCAAACTTATCTCTTACAGAGATGTTTTTGAATAAGAAAAAATTTGTGTATAAGTTTATATATAAAAATTATATAATATTTATATAATTTATTGTATATATATATATATATATATATATACACACACACACACACACACACACACCTACACAGTTCCTGTTTCTAGTGCTTTTCGTTCCATTGTGTAAATTCTGATGTCCCTCCTGTATCCATTTCTTTTTGCCACAAGGACTTCCTTTCATGTATTTTGTAATGCAGCTCTGCTGATCATAAATTCTTTCAGCCTTCTCATGTCTAAATAAGTCTTTATTTCTAAAAAAAATTTATTTATTTATTTATTTATTTTTGGCTGTGTTGGGTCTTCATTTCTGTGCGAGGACTTTCTCTAGTTGTGGCGAGCGGGGGCCACTCTTCATCGCGGTGCGCGGGCCTTTCACTGTTGCGGCCTCTCTTGTTGCGGGGCACAGGCTCCAGACGCGCAGGCTCAGTAGTTGTGGCTCACGGGCCTAGTTGCTCCGCGGCATGTGGGATCTTCCCAGACCAGGGCTCGAACCCGTGTCCCCTGCATTGGCAGGCAGATTCTCAATTACTGCGCCACCAGGGAGGTCCCAATAAGTCTTTATTTTGCCTTTATTTCTGAAAGATATTTTTTGCTGGGTATAGAGTAGAAAGTTTTTGACAGTTTTTTTTTTCGACACCTTGAGATGTCTCCCTTGAGATGTTCTCACTTGCTTGGTTTCTGATGAGAAATCTGCTTTCATCTTTGCCTTTCTTCCTCTGTACTTACTTTATGTTTTTCTCTGGCTGCTTCCAAGATTGTCTCATGGTCACTGATTTTAAGCAATCAGGTCAGGATGTGACTTGGTGTCGTTTTCTTCGTGTTTCTTGTGCTTGGGTTTCAGTAACCTTCTTGGATCTCTGAGTTTATCGTTTTTCAGCAACTTGGTAAAATTTTCCACCATTGTTTTTTCAAATAATTTTTTTCTGCTCTTTCTCCCCTGCTTCAGGACTATTTTCTTCATACACATTGAGCCACTGGAAGTTATCTCATAGCTCCCTGAAGCTCTGTTTGTGTTTTCAATCTCTTTTCTGCTATATGTCTCATTATGGGTAGTTTCCATAACTACGTCTTCAAGTTAACTAGTCTTTTCTTCTACAGTGTCTAATCTTTTAATTTCATCCAATGTATTTTTCACCTCAGACATCGTATTTTTATCCCTTGACATTTGACCTGTGTCTCTTTTTTATCTTTTTTATCTTTCATGCCTCAACTTAACATGTTCAGTCTTTACTTTCCAGAACATAGAGAATAGAGTTATGATAACTCTTTTTATATCCTATTTACTGATTCTGTCATCTCTGATGGACTTTCCTCCTCATTATAGGTCATATTTTTCTGCTTCTTTGCATGCTTGGGTAATTTTAAAATTTTTTATTTTATTTTTTATTGAAGTATAGTTGCTATACAATATTATATAAGTTACAAGTGTACACTATAGTGATTCACAATTTTTAAAAGTTATACTCCATTTATAATTATTATAAAATATTGGATAATATATATATTACGTATATATATATTATATATATACGTAATATATATATACATGCACACCACATCTTCTTTATCCATTCATCTGTTGATGGACAACTTAGGTTGCTCCATGCTCCATATCTTGGCTAGTGTAAATAATTCTGCTATATCTGGGTAATTTTTCTTATTGGGTCCTAGACATTGTAAATTTTACCTTATTGGGTGCTGAATATGTTTCTATCCCCATAGATATTGTTGAGATTTGTTCTCAGACATCATTACTTGGAAACTGTTTGATACCCTCCAGGCTTGGTTTTAAGCTCTGTTAGGTAGGACCAGAGTGTCATTTAGATTTATTTTAGGGCGAATTTTACCCCACTCCTGTGCCAATATCCTTCTGAGTTCCCTACCCAATGCCCATGACTGTGAGGTTTTCCAGTTGGGTGTGTGGGGATAGGCACTGTTGCCAGCCCTGCATGACCACAGATGCTGTGATCTATGATGCTGTTAACGGCACAGACGCTGTGATCTATGATTCTTTTCCGTGCTTCTTTTCCCCGCCTGGGGTAGTTGGCTCACACACATTGCTGATTGTTCTTCCACTGAAAGGGGACCCTCTGCAGATCTCCAAACACCCCTTCTGTTCATCCTTCTCTTGTTCATTACTCTGCCTGTGGACTCCAGCTGCTTCTGCCCCTTCAAGCCCCCAGTTCCCTCTCCTCAACTCAGGAAGACCCCAGGCTCTTTCTGGGCTCCCCCTCCCGGTGCCAGGGCCTGGAAACTCTCTCCAGGCAGTAAGCTGGAGCAATCACGGGGCTCACACTGTTTGTTTCCCATCTCTCAGGGATTACAGCCTTGAACTGTTTGACGTCCAATGTCTGAAATCTGTTGATTGCATATATTTCGTCCAGGCTTTTAATTGTTTCAGGCAGGACGGTAAATCTAGTTCCTGTTTTTCCATCTTGGCCAGAGGTAAAAGTTCATCAAGTATTTGCTGAATGTCAAATATTTACTAGGTGCCAAAGATTATTGAATGTCAGGCAGTCTTCTGTACTTTGGGGATGTGTCTGAGGACAAAATCCAACATCTCTACCCTTGGGGAGAGCAGTGGTGGTCAAAAGATAAAAAAGAAATGTAAGAAATCAATAAGTTATATGTATTATGGCATTGGTTTGCTCAGGCTGCCCTAACAAATACCCCAGACTGGGGGCTTGACCAACAGAAATTTATTTTCTCATAATTCTGGAGGCTACAAGTCTGAATTCAAGGTGTCGGCAGGACTGGTTTCTCCTGAGGCCTCTCTCCTTGGCTTTTAGGCAGCCAGTTTCTCCCTGTGTCCTCAAGTGGCCTTTCTTCCCTGCGTGTGTGTTCTAATCTCTTCTTATCGGACGCCAGTGTACAGAGTAGGGCCCACCCATAGGACCTCATTTAACCTAAATCACCTCTTTAAAGGCTCTATTACCAAATACAGTCACATTTTAGGGTACTGGAGTTTAGGACTTCAACATAAGGATTTGGTTGGGGGGCGGGGTACACAGAATTCAGCCCATCAGGCTGTTGGAAGGTAGAAAGTGCTACAGAAAAAAAAGAAAAAAGCAGAAGGTTTAGGGGGATCAGGGAACAGAAGTGGTGCATTTTTTAATAGAGCAGTTGGGTAGGTCTTACTGAGAAGGTGACATTTCTGCTCCAATGTAAACCTTAATGAATTCAGAAGGATTTTAGAGCCACCAGGAAACCAGAACAGCTTCCTTGGAGAGGCCTCATTCCAAGTCCTGGATTCCTGAAAGCCGCCCCCCTCTCTCAGAAGGGTCTGCTGATCTCCCAAGGCTGGGAGGAGCACGGAAAGGAAAAAATGACCATGGATGGGTCTTCTCAGACAGCACGCGGGCCCCCGAGCCCTGTCCAAGCCGTAATTAATTGGTATACATGTTCTCAGAGTTTACAAATGTTTATTCTACAAAATCTAGGACTCAGATCCAATGAGAAAAGGCATTTTTCCTGGTGAGAGTCTGGGTCTGATCAGGCCTTTTGTGACGGAGGGCAGCTGAACTGAACAAACGTCACGCTGGTCAGGACAAAGCATCTGGAAGACCATCATCTGTGCTCGAAATGAGCAGACTCTCCAGAGCTGAGTTCACGCGAGGTCCCTGCCACCTGGGAGGAGACGCTCGTCTGTGCACACGCCACGTCTAGGGACGTGAGTTGGGCCGTGCCCGCCCCCATCCTCACCAGCGCCCACCTCCCCCACTGCATCGGCTCTCGGCCTCGGAACCTTCCACGCCAGCCTGTACTCCCTCCTGGGGGGAGGCCTGCAGGCTGGTCGTGACGTGGGAGAGGCCTTTTGAGGGGTCGGCTCTTAGGAAAGGTGATGACCACTGCCCCATCACAGGAGCCAGCTGAGGGCACTGCACAAAGACAGACAAGCCAAGGCCCCAACGTCACAATGTGTCTCCCGGTCTCCTCCCTGTTCCCCGCTGTGGACTGAAAAAAAAAAAAAAAGCGCAACCTAAAAGTTGAGAATTGTGTTTGATTTGGCAGACAAAACTGAGGACTTAAGCCCGAGATGCAGCCTCTCAGATCGCACTGAGGGACTGGTCCAAAGAAGTTAGAGAGGAGCCAGGATATTTAGGGGGTTTTGGAACAAGGAGCAGGTAGTCAGAGCATCAAAAGATTACTGTTGAATAAAGAAAACCAGACATCTCAAGTTAAGGGATTTAGCACTTCTCTATGCGTGGGAAGATGCGAAATCTGGGCTCATTGAAATCATTCCTTTGACATGCACCTTAGCTCTCTGGGGCCAGTGTCCCGTGCTTTCCCATCCTGAGTCCCCTCAGGGTGTACCTCTGTGGGAGGCTGCAGTGGCTGAGGGCTTGGCAGTGGTCTGTCTCCACCCTGAGTTCCTCAGGGCTCACCACGGAGGGCAGCTGTAGTGGCTTGATGGCTGCAACGTTTTTTTGCAGGCAACGTTCTTCATTCATATCACCCTCCCATCACCTCGGAAACTCACCCACAGAGGTTGGGAGAACCCAAGGGCTCAGGTCTGCCAGAGGCCAGGGTGTCCCCCGAAGCCCCTTGGGGTACCCTGATGCAGGAGGGGCTGGTTGGAAGGGAGCGAGAGGTCTGCTCTGTATTTGGGTGTTTTGACCCCAGCCCGTGATTTCTTTCCAAATCGGTTGCATTGGAACAATTTGCTAAAGCTTTTATAACACACCCCTAAAACTTAAAGAAAAACTTTGCCCTCCCCTTTCCCCCAAACCCACAAACCCTGAAGGAGGCACAGACGAGAAACAAACAAAGCAATCAAACTTCATCTTTGAAACTCAGGCAGTAATGGACCTTAAAAAGCGGGTCCAGCTCCCAGGAGAGGACACTGCTTCCCATGCCCAGCTCGCCCAGCTCGCCCAGCCCAGAGGCCCGTGAGCTGATCCAGGGTCCCTGGCACACCCCGACCCCCCCATGGGAAGAGCTGCCCTTATCCTCTGCTCCCCTGTCCCTGACTGAGGATCCTGGCAGCTTCTGGAATATGCAGAAACCAAATCTCTGACAAGTCAATTCTCTTCAATGAGCTTAGGTTTAACTTTTCTAAACAGTTCCACTAATCAATATCAGACACACATGGTATATTCGATGCTTGTAGGCAAAGTATATAATCTGCTTAAGGAAACAAACCAAGACAGTTTAGAAACTCCACCTTGCCTTTTCCAGCCAGCCTTTCTTGGTCGTAAATGTGATTCTGTAAGACTCGGGGTTCAGGGTTCAGTTGGAGCCTGGGGCGAGGAAGAATGTGGGGCTTAAAAACAGCAGGCTGCGTGGACACCCCAGTTACAATCTTCCTCTATGCGGCAGGCTTCTCCGAGTTGCCACCCCATCACATACACACACACGTGCGCACACACACACACACACACACACACCTCAGTTTCCTTATTTGTGGAATTGTCCATGGGGCGATTGTGTAAGCTTAAAATGCAGTTTGTAAAAAGGTTTCATTGATTCGTGATGGGAATATGATTTATTAACATGTGAATGTCCCCAGAGTCCAATGGAATAAAGAGAATTTTGACCTTGCTGGGTCTGCTGGCTCCGTGTCACCCCCCCCCCCTGCTCTAACCCCCCCAGGGAGAGCTCTCTATTTGCCAGCTGGGTTTCAGGCTTTTTTATGATGTAGATTCGGGAGAGAAGGTACAAAAGAGAGAGATCTCAAGAGGGAGAGAGAGGGGGGCGATTCTTACTGGCTTGGTGAGTTCCAGGGCCCTCCCTTTGTTGAGGAGAAATACGGAGAATGGGCAATGCAGAAAGGAAACAAAAAAGAAGCCAGGCTGAATCTAGCACGTCGTAGAAAGCCAGGAGACGGGGGCCGTGAGAGAGAGAAAGCCATCTTGTGAGATAGGCAAGGAGCGGGGGTTTTGCAAGTGCTGGGACCAGAGAAAGACTACAGGGCGTCCAGAGAGCGGGAGGAATCGGGGAGGGGAGGGAGGAATCGGGGAGGGGAGAGACGAGGGGGTTTACACCAGCCTCGCTGAGGCTCTGCAGTGTGTCTCCTGAGGTGTGGTTTCCAAAGACACCAGCCAAGACTGGGATCCCTTTTCTTTTGTCGCTGGACTGCTGCTTCTGTGTGTGACTCAGTGCTGTGCCTGGGACACCTGGGGCCCTAGGTTTTTCCCGGATACACAGCCATCCATCCACCCATTCACTCATGACCTCATCAAATACTGAGCCCCTGTTCAAGCTCCAGCTCTGTGGCTGGCCACGCACGAGGGTGGTGGTTACAGAGACATGCAATACACGTGCCTGGTGAGAGGAGGTGCCAGACCATGCCAGGGAAGGTTTCCACTCAGAATGTGCTGGGTGTCATGCCAGGGACAAGCACAGGGGGCTGTGAGGGCAGAGAGGGGCAAAAGTCCCTCTCTTAGAAAAGCTGCGTTGGACAGGTGGGTCCAGAGGGACAAGGATTTACTGTCAGTAGGTCAAGGAATGAGGGTTGGGAGAGGCACGTGCAGGCACACTTGGCTGAGGGCACAGCATGTGCAAAGGCCCAGGGGCCAGAATACGTGTGGCAAGTTTGTAAAGACTCAAGCATGGCGGAAGCTCTGACCAAAGTGCTGTGTAGTGAGAGACGAGAGTTTGGATTTTTACCTGAAGGCGAAAGGCATCAACGGAAGGATTTAAACCCGGGGATGACAGGTTTTCATTTAGAAAGTTTGCTTTGGCAGCTGCAGGAAGAAAAACACCTGAGGGGTGAAGACTCCACCTACTGCACAAAGCTGAGATTTCTTACCTGCAGCCACTGCCTCCAGGGGGTCAGGCACAGGTGTGTGTGTGTGTGTGTGTGTGTGTGTGTGTGTGTGTGTGTGAATGCATGTGAGCAAGTGCATCCGTATTCCAGCTCTGGGACTTCCAGCCGGGGTAGGAACACTGGACCACGTCCCTCCCTCATCCTCAGACCCCGTCCCCAATGTTCCCGGAGCAGGGGAGGAGCTGTGTGGGGCACAGCAGGTGGCCTGGGGCTGAGCAAGGACAGATGCTGCAGAAACAGCTGGAGGGGAATCAATTTGTTCTCTGCTACAGCCAGACATAAACCAATTAGAGTAGATCCAACAGGGGCCCAGTGCTGGGAGAAAAGAACACGAGAAGGGCAAACCTGGGCAGTTCATCCTTGCTGGGACCTTCCAGTTGCCTGCGGGATAAAGCCTGGGCTCCAGGAAGGTGGCCGAGACTGCCTCCGTCCTCTCCGTCCCCTCTGCGTCCTACTGGCCCCCGCCCCTCCTCACCCCACCTGGACACACGGGCCGCAGAAAGTGTAGGCTCTGGCGGGGGGCCTCTTGCTGGTCCTCTCCCGGGAACGCTGTCCCTGCCTCTGCCAGCCCCTCCTCCTGGCTCACCTGCCCCCAGGTGCTCTCCCCCAGCCCCGCCTGCTGGGTCTCCTCTGGCTTCTGTTCAGTGAGGGCTCCGGTGAGAGACGAGGGACCAGGAGCTGGACCGCAGGGTTCCCCTGGTGCTGCCTGACTGGAATCACGGTGACCGTCTCCGGACGCCTCAGCCCCCCAGCGCTGGCCCGGCCACTGGTGGGCACTCAGGACGTCTGGCTGCTTCTCGGTGGCCCTGCTGCCGCTCTGATCACAGGGCTTCCCCGTTGGGCCCTCCCACCCACCCCTCCCCCAAACCAGCCAGCTGTGTCCCGGAACTCCTCCCACCCTGCTGGCTCCTGGCACCCATGCCAGCTGTGAGCCGTCCCTGTGCGGCCCCTGTGGGCTGTGAGGCCGTTTTCCAGGAAGCAGCATCTCAGGGTCTGCAGCCTGAGACGGGTCCAGGCCAGGCCTGGGGGTTCTGGTTCCTCAAACGGGCTTTCCAGGGAGAGGGGGTATGAACTTAGGGGTGGCAGCTAGGAAGGGCTCCTGTGCTTCCTCTGGTGCCTGTCCAGTAGGCCAGGGGAGGGCGGTCCTGTGTCCCCATGTGTGGTGCTGCCACCTCTTCCCTGTCCCCACGTCCCTTCACACCCACCCCTGGTTTCTTGGCCGCTGAGTGGGTGTTCCCACTGCAGGGCCTGGTCTGGTGGTTGGCATGCTTGCTTCTTGAGTGCCTCCTGCCAGCCAGTGTGGGGCAGGGGACCAGGACTCACCTTCCCAATTTAGAGGACAGGACGTCACGTGGAGAACTCTGTGAGCAGTCCTTGAGGGCTGCCTGGAGGAGGGGATGCTTGGGCTGGCATTGAAGGACAATGCGGATGCCCCTGGTGCAAAGGGAGGAGGGGTCCCATCCTCATGGCTTCACATCTCCTACGTGCCCTGTGCTGTCCCCCCCACCTGCACCCCGCCCTCCACATGGAGTCCCAGGGCTCTGGCCCTACCCACCCACTGTCCCAGCCACTCAGGATGGCCACGGGACCAAATTTCCAGGGCCTCCTTTGGTCCTTGCAGAGACACAGAGAGCACAGGAAGCTTCTTTCACTCTGTTTTTTTGGTTGTTGTTTTGTTTGTCTGGCTTTAATCTCTTTCTCTAAGGGAAAAATCCATGGAGAACTTCCGGTAAGTAAAATCACCCACCTCGTTCCAAGTGAATTGGTGAGTCAGCTGCTGCTGATTTGATGTCAGGACTGAGTCTCTACCGTGGGGACTCACAGGCCTCCAAGAATACATGTGTGGACCCCCAGGTTCAAGGACTAGAGCCTGAGGACCCCTCAGCCAGGCCCACAAGGCGCCCGCCTCCCTCTCAGCTTCTCTCCCACCCCCCACTCGTTCTGTTGCAGTGCCGCCCACCCCGAGCCCGTGACCACCCTCGGCGCTCCCCCCCGCCGCCCCCGCTGCCTTTGGGCACAGTACCTTCCCTGTCTCCGTCTGGAAATTGCTTTCCCCCTTACTTGCTGGCCTGGCAAGCTCTTCTCATCCCCACGAGCCATCCCCGGCTGCTTCCCAGGCCCGCCCCCGGCCCCTACCCAGAGGGCGTGGACCAGAGTGTACCCCCCAGCCCCCCACTCCCCAGGCAGGTTCCTGCCCGCCCCCCAGCACATTCCTAGGGGTCCCTGCACTCTTCCGTGTAATCTATTCACGTTTTCCCCGCACCCCTTTCTGAGGCTGAGCTGACCAGTGGAGCTCTGTCACTCCCAGATCCACCCACAGAACTCCCACCCATGACAGGTGACACGCTCGGCCCCAGGACAGGGCTGCCCGGCTCAGAGCCACCTCCCCTCCCGCTGAAGCCACTGCTGGGCCTGGGCCACGGAGGTACCTACCCATGACCGGTAGTGGCAAGAATCTCCTCGCCTGCCATCTTCAGCAAGTCAAAGAGCCCTGGAACCACAGCCTGAGAGGTGTACCCCAGAATCACCGCTAAGTCTAGGGGGACACAGGAGGGAAGAATCATAGAACTGGCGGGGGGGGGGTGGTTACAGAGCCCTGGATAACCTGCCACCTATGGCGCTATGATCTTCTGAGAGCCTCAGGAGCCTCATCTGTAAAATGGGCTGATACAGCCAATGGAACGGGGCTGTGGACATAATCTCCTCCCCAGGTCCTGCACACAGTAGGTGCTCAATGAAGGCACGGTGACCTGCCACATGCTGCAGGTGGCATTGCACCCAGCTCCATCCTCAGGCACGACTGTCTGAAGCTCAGTGTCCCCCTGCAGGCTCTGTGGTTTGGAGACGTGCCCTCAGCTTTCACCAGGAGTTGTTACAAGGAGCAGTTTTATGAGACTTCTCATGGCATTTGCTGTCCAGATGTTCTTGGGGACATTATCCATTTTTCATTTCTGGGCCACCTAGATGGAGCCTCATGGGAAAAGCATCTTTCAGAGCCAAGGCTGGAAAAATCTGTATGCTTTCCAGAGCACTGAATGACCACCACCTTTGATGGAGCATTTTCCTAACACAGGTATGCAGAGGCACTGCTCTGGTCAACCCTTGGGACGGTCATCTCCAGGCTGATGGACTGGTCTTACCACCTTCCCCAGGGGTCCCACACAGTCCCCGTGTGACTTGATGGGAAGAAAGGAGGGAAGGCTTTTCCTAAGGGATAGTGAAGACAATCGAACTGGTCCTATTTTCCCTTTTCACTTTGGCTGCCAGGAATCTCGGATCCAAATTGAAGACTCCAACCAAAGTCTCTGTGCCGGACCTACTGGCCTGCATATTCATGTTCCGCTTTTCTCCTTGTAGTTCAATTCCTATTTTCATTTATATTTCCTCTAACCTGGAAACTTCTGCGTGTTTGCATTTCACTCATTTTTGCTATATCTTGCTTGGAGGCTGATGTCTTCCTTCAAGTAAGGCAGGGTTTTTTTTGTTTTTTGTTCTTTTAAACATCTTTATTGGAGTATAATAGCTTTACAATGGTGTGTCAGTTTCTGCTTTATAACAAAGTGAATCAGCTATACATATATATATATCCCCATATCTCCTCCCTCTTGCATCTCCATCCCACCCTCCCTATCCCACTCCTCTAGGTGGTCACAAAGCACCAAGCTGATCTCCCTGTGCTATGCGGCTGCTTCCCACTAGCTATCTGTATTACATTTGGTAGTGTATATATGTCCATGCCACTCTCTCACTTCCTCCCAGCTTACCCTTCCCCCTCCCCGTGTCCTCAAGTCCATTTTCTACGTCTGCGTCTTTATTCCTGTCCTGCCCCTAGGTTTTTCATAACCTTTTTTTTGTTTTAGATTCCATATATATGTGTTAGCATACGGTATTTGTTTTTCTCTTTCTGACTTACTTCACTCTGTATGACAGACTAAGGCAGGGTTTAAAGAATGGACAGACCCAACCACTGCCCCCAAATCCCACATGGCCCCCCAGTCCCAAGAGCAGACCCTGCACTTCCCCCTCCTTCTCTTCTCCTAAGGTCACGTCCATTCAGAACCTGCAGTGGATGCTGTCTTTGGAGGGAGGACGCATGGACCCACACTCCAGAGGGAATTTTTGACTCACGGAACTTGGAGCCTAAAAGAGATGCCTGGCCCCAGGCCTTCATTCTGGGTGACAAAGAAGCCAAGAGAGGGTGGGTGGCAGGTCTTAGGTCACACAGCATGATGGTGGCTCTTCTGGCTTTCACCCACGCAGGACGTGCACCAGCTCACCCACCCCCGGCTTCCAACAAGGTAACGGTATCCTGAATGGAGATCCTACATAAACATGAGGCTCATTTATTATGATGACTGAGTGTCAGTTGCCTTGGCTAGAGGCTTTGGGACCAGAATGAAAACTGTAGACAGGGGGATGTTTCTGCCTGTCAAATCTTTCAGCAACTACCCTGAAACCAGCCACCAGTCCTCACCGTGGGGCCGGTAAACATCGTTGCCAGGGCCACCATGGAGCGGAAATGGCCAAGTCCACAGAAGCAAGGCTTAGTTTGTGAGAAGGAAAGGAAAAGAAACTTTCAAAGCAATACCTGTTTGAGCTCTTCAGCCCACTTCCCTTGCTTATTTCCGGCAACCTGGAATGCCCTGTGACATGCTGCCAGCGGGCAACTGCAGTGCACCTATGCATGCCTGCTCACACGGGCAGGTGCTGGCACACACACCCCTGTGCGCGGGCACATGCATTCACACACTCACACACACGTGCTCACACAAAGCACAGTCCTACACACACGTGTGCACACACTCACACGCGCACATAAAGCACATGCCCACGCTCATACACATACACGTGCATGTGCTCACACGTGTGCACCCGTGGTCACACACATGCACACACGCCTGCACGCGCAGAGCACGAGAGCGCTGTCTAATGGGAGGCCAGTCCCTCCCCGAGCCATCACCGGTGATTAATGTGGATGCGGTAATGGCTCTGGGGGCTGTTCTCATCCCGTGTCGAGCAGCATTCTCAGCCCCAGTAGCCGGAGTCTGGGAAAAGCTGCGCCTCACTGTCAAAAAATATTGGCAGCTGGAGAGCAGAGCTTGCAAAGCCCAAGAGAACTGCGGCACTTTTCAGAGCTGCGGCAAAATGATAGCCGCAATGCGCCCCTGTCCTCAAGGGCTCCCTGCAAACCCGCCGCCCGAGGGGATCTGAGGTCCCTGGAGCCCACACAGACCTCCCTCGCCCCGCCCCACCCAAATAGCTCCTTTCAGCGCCTTCTGGCTCCTGCCCTGAGGTGGGGGACTGCTGGCAAAGGGTGCCTGGTGGGCATTCCCTGGGGGCGGGGGGAGGCCCCTCGCCCGCCCCCTCCCTGTGTCAAGCCGCGGGGCGCCCCTCCTCTCTGAGCCCACCCAGAACTGGGACTGAATCTTGGTGAAAAAGATTGATGGCAAAGGATCAGAGCCCTGGGGAGGTTCCTGCCAGGCGGAGGCCTGGGAAAATTGAAAACATCACATCGACAGTGTCTCGGGATGGAGGAGCTCAGAGTGGCATCTTGAAAGAAAACATCAGTCTGGGTTACTGCATTAATAATTCAGGGCTCGGGGGATGGGGGGAGACCGCTTAGCCTGATAGCAGTAGGGGTCCCCCGGGACCTTGCTGCCCCCTTCCTGGGGTGCGCTATGGAAAGGGGCCAGCAGATTTGAATGCCCACCCTGTGCTACGTGCTTTATACAAACTGATCTTCACAGCAACCCCGGGGCGGGGTGGGCGGTGCTAACCGGTCCCCACGTACAGAAGAGGAGGGGCTGAGCCTGAGGCCCCGCGGCTCCCCATGGCCGCCCCGTGGGGGGACCAGAATGGGGCCTGACCTCCTTCACTCGCCCCCTGGGACCCCGGCCCACCAGGCGTACTTCTGTGAGCGGAAGCTGTAACTACATTTGTCTGAACTCAGAGCTGAACAACCTCCTGCAGCAGGGTATGGGACTGGGGTGGCAGTGAGGTCGTAGCGGGAGCGGAGAACCCCGGAGAGGGTGGGCTCAGCCTTGCAGAGGACAATGTGGTGGCGGTCCGAGCCACAAGGGGGCAGGGTGCCCAGAACCCAGAGGAGGCAGTCTGGCTGGACAAGGGGCTTCCCGGAAAGGCGGGGCCCGGGGGTGGGCCCTGACAAAGGGGTGGCCCCCCATCAAGCAGTAGGGCCTGTCCCAGGACCCCTAGCTGGGCTGCCCAGAGGGGAGAAACAAATGGAAAAGTCACCAGCCCCTGTATTCCCAGGAGGGTATTTGGTGCCTCTGCAACCCACCGAGGCCTGTGTGTGTGGGGATCTGTGTGTGTGCACTCTGTGTGTGTGTGATTGTGTCTGAGGAGGGGCTGTGATCACGGATATTGGGGAAATTCCCAGTCCCAGGCAGAGTCCTGGCCCCAAGCCCTCTGGGGCAGGACAGCCGGGGTCCTGGGCTGACCACGGAGGGAGGCCTCTCGCCTGCCCAGGCTGTCTCCCTTCTGGACAGGGCTGGCCGGCCAGCACCTCCGGGTGGATCCCTGCCAGGTGTCCTGGCTCACACTGCCCCCCAGTGGCCATCCTGGGTGCCCAAGGGCCTGGGGCCAGAGTGGACAGAGAGCTGGCAGACAAGGTCCCAGAGTGACCAAGGCTACAGTCCATAGTGGGGTCTGTAGCCTTGGTCACTCTGGTAGGGGGTCCATGCCCTACGGTCCCTCTAAAAAATGGCAGATATTCTGGCCTGAGACCTCCGGACCCACCAAGATGGTACCCGACACCTTCCACCAACCTCGGAGAGTGAAGAACCAGCCCCCTTCAACTGCCTGTACTGCCAGGGGATGGGCCAGCCCCTCTGCACAGCCGCCCAGAGGCCCCTCCGGTCCACCAGCATCTCACGGAGGCCTCTGCTGCGTCACCCCCCTGCCTCAGGCCTCGGTTGCCGCATCTGGATTGGCACGGCCTGGGGGTCCTCGCAACTCAGACGTCTTGTGAACGTAAGACTGCAAGATCTGATGGTGAGGGTCTGGGAGCTGCTGGGGGATGTAGCCCTCAGACCCCCCTTGGAGAGGACCCTTAAGACCCCTCCAGGGTTGGACCGTGCGTCCACTCCCAGAGCTGCAGTGGGAAGGGACCAGAGCCAGCCCACTCAAGCCTTTCATTTGGAGGAGAACTCAAAGGAAGAGGAGCCCCTCCCTGGGCCAATGGGGACGCAGAGGGCAGGGAGCTGGGCCCAGGGCCCCCAGCTCAGCACATTTTCAAGAGTTGCTATTTCAGGAAAGAGAGTGCCCAGCAGAGAAAAGCACTTGTGAGTGAGAGGCAAAGTGGTCCTTTCACGGCCAAGGTGACAGAGGGGGCGGCCAGCAGGCAGGGGGGCAGGGGGCGGGGGAGGCTATTCTCCCACCACAAAAGTTCCCCCAAATGGCCAGGGTCATGGTCAGAACTTGGCCTTTCCTGCAGGGTTGCCAGATAAAATACAAGAGTTACATGTGAGTCTCTGAGAAACATGCAATATTTGGGACATATATATACCGAGACATTATTTGTTGTTCATTGGAAATTCAAGGGTAACTGGCTGTCTGTATTTTTATTGCTGATCTGGCAACAGCAGCACAGTCTCTCCCCCGGGCTGGCAGTGACTTCTCTCTCTCCCTGGCACAGAGGAGGCCATAGGGGCTAAGGGTCCGTCCCTCTCAGAATCCCCATCTAGGACTGACTGAGCCATGGGCAGGTGGAGCCCACCATCCAGGGTCCCGTGGATGCCCACATCCCTGGGGTCATGAGCACAAAAGAACGAGTTTAAGGGCCAGTCCCGTCTGCAGCCATATCAGCCACGCTCTCGGTGCATATCGATTGGATTGGTCTCCAGGCATCTCTACGGAGGTTTCAGTAGAAACACTCACTGTCTTCTCACCAAGGGGCCGACAAGGACCTCCAACCACGTGGCAGAAGGAATGTTGTGGAATGTTCCTGGTCCCCCTCCCTCCTGCCCCATGGCCGGTCTTGGACCTTATCTTCTGCGCCGTGTCCCCCAAGCCCCCCAGAGTTAACCACACAGCTGCTGGTCTGAGCTCAGGACCACAGGGTAGAGACAGGCTTCTTGTAGCTAATTTGGAGGGCTCTGTGTTTGGCACGGGGTCCCTGGGAGGGGTCTGAGGCCCAGGGTCTAAACTGTGTAGACACCGATGCCGCAGGTGTCTGGGTGCAGCCTTTGATCCCCCTCTCCTTACCACCTGCCCTGCTGCCCCCTCCCAGGACTGCGGGGCTCCGTGACCACTCCTGACACCCCCTCCTCCTCATGCCCCGGCCATGCCCGCTGGCAGGGAACATCCTGTCTCATGGAGCAGTGTCCAGGTGAGGGGGCCCCACCCCGGGCAGGCGGCAGAGGGCCAGACCCAGATCTGCACCATGAGGGCAAACAGGAGCTGGGCCACGGAGAGCAGGGGCTTCTGGGCTGAGGGAAGAACAGATTGGGGGTCTGAGAGTTCCTTCTGGTGGGAGATGGAGCCGGAAGGCTGGGGTGAGACGGGCAGGCGAAGGCCAGGGGCCGGCACACTTTTTCTGCGATGGGCCAGATGATGAATATTTTAGGTGCCGAGGGCCATATGGTCCCTGTCGCACCTACTCAACTCTGCCACGAACCAGAGTCACCGTGTCTGGACGGGCATAACTGTGTGCCCAAGGAAACCTCACTCCCCAAACTAGAGGGCGGGTCAATGTGGCCCGCAAGCCACAGTTTGCCAAGCCGCCTGGTCTAGACTCAAGAAGACAGGAGGGAACCATGGATGGGTCTGGGGCCAGGGAGCAGGGAGGGGAGTGAGGATGGGGGAGCTCAGTGAGCCCTGCTTCCAGAACGGCACGAGGCTGGGCATCGCAGAGCCAGTGGGGGAAAATGGGGTGGCCTGTTCCCATGCACCCTTCCTGTTCAGAATGGAGGAGGAGTGAGGGAGGGGGCACAGGGACGCCACAGGGAGTCCATCCCAGCAAAGGAGCGCCCAGGGGGTGGTCCCAGACCCCCAGAGGAAATCAAGAGAGCAAGCGAGGCGAGAAAGCTGTGGGTCTGGAAACGGGGAAGGAAGGAGATTCTTGGCCCCAAGGCCAAGTTTTCTGGGCCACAGAGGAAAGGTCGAGGACATCCTCTAGCCTGGCCTGGGAACAGGCCACCCTGGGGACCAGGCTCTAGAGCTGAGGGTGACCGCCATGGTTCTCACTCCTCGAGGCGGGTCCAGGGTCCGCAGGCGGGTGAGAGGGTCTGGAGGACGCAGCCTGCCCTCCGGCATCGACCCCTGATCTCCTGGGCGCACTGGCGCCCCCTGGCGGGGTGCAGCCTCTGGACCCCTGGACTCCCACCTGGCGTATCCAGAGGAGGCACTTAGTCTTAACTTCCAGCCTCCCCCCAGGTTCTGGGGCAGAGACGAGATACCTTTTTGGTAAATTTGGCCGATTTCCTGAGCTCGGAGCGCTGGCTGCCCCTGGCTGACTCAGCGCCTCCAGGGCCTCTGACAGAACCGCGGGCTGGAATGCCTGTCCAGCCCCCTGCTTCCAGGAGGTTCTCAGACCCTGGACACTGTCCTCCATCCCTTGAGCCCTGAAGTGGTGCCCGTCCTCCACAGGACAAAGGCCAAGCTCCCTGCGTGGCCCTCCAGGGCTCCAACACGCTCCTACTGACCAGGCCCCCTCATGGCACCCTTGCCCCTCACACAGACCCTGGGAGTTTCTCCAGGCCTCCTCGCCCTGTTTCTAAGAGTGTCCGTGACCTGGGTCTGAGCTGAGGTCCGCCATCTCACAAAAGGAAGCCCTCTCCAGCTCTAAGTAGCATTGCAGGGCAATGGGACAGCGGAGACCAGAGGAAGTCACTCAACGTCAAGTGCACGGTGGTTCCCCAAAGGGGCGGAGAAGTCAGGTCAACCACCAGCACCGGCAGAGCTCCGGGCACTGGCCGTGATAGTATTATCATCCCAGACTGTAAAGTTTCTTCTCCCCAGCCTTCCGTGAGCTTTCAGTTGCCGGGGCTGTGTCCCCCTCGTGCCCATGTTCCTTGGGGAGGCCAGCCTCCAGTACTTAACAGATGCACAGTCAACGGTCAATGAATTTGGGGATAAACGAAGAGTATCTGTTCTTCGCTGTATCTGAAATGTGATGATCGAATATAAAGTTTCAAATGATCTAAGCCAAAGTGGATGCGGTGTCTTTTCTCAATAGTGATTCTCAAGGAACGATTTTCATAATTATTCAGGAGGTTTACGTCTGCTCACCACTCGACAAGTGATGTTTGACATTTTCACTGATATTTTCACAGTTCCACGTGGACTCCTCGGGGCTCAGCACCCACGATTCCTGGCAAGGAAGCAGCTTGCAAGCAGCACTTGATGAATGAATGAAGAAATCAACAAAGGTCGCTCGTCACAGGCTACCCTGGAGCAGTCTGCCGGTCAGTGTGTCTCTTTCCTTAGACTGTGAGCTCCTGGAGGGCAGGAAAGATTTCTCATGTATCTTTTATCCCCAGGAACTCTCAGGATGCTCAATACATATTTGTTGAATGAAGACACACCTGGAGAAATGAGGGCATCACACTCCCATTCTATGAACTAGACCACCGAGATCCCAAATGACACCTGCAAAGCTACAACAGTGGGACCCATAAGGACAACACCACTCTGGGATTCTGCCAGGAAGCCCTACTCAGTGGTTTCTGGGTCCATCTGCAGACAGGAGGCTCTCCGATGCTGAGCAGGAGGAAAGTTCTGCCCTAGATCCTGGCCCCTCACGGTTATGTGTGCACCGCCCTGCCCTCTGCTCACAGAGCTCGGTCCCTTGAAACACACCCCTTTGAAATATTGAAAGAGCAGGACTTCCCTGATGGTGCAGTGGTTAAGAATCTGCCTGCCAATGCAAGGGACAAGGGTTCGAGCCCTGATCCGGGAAGATTCCACATGCAGCGGAGCAACTGAGCCCGTGCGCCACAACTACTGAGCCTGTGCGCCACAACTACTGAGCCTGTGCGCCACAACTACTAAAGCCCGTGCGCCTAGAGCCGGTGCTCCGCTACAAAGCCCATGCACCACAATGAAGAGCAGCCCCTGCTCGCCGCAACTAGAGAAAACCCACGCGCAACAACGAAGACCCAACGCAGCCATAAATAAATAAATAAATTTATTAAGAAAAAAAGAAGAAGAAAGGGCAATTTCCAAGAAAACGGGATCAACGTGCTTGCCATCCTCCTCTCCCAGTGCCTTCTGTCTTTTGGGCTGATTTGTAAGACTCACAAGAGAACCCCGAGTTGGAGGGAAGGATTTGGTTAAGAAGAAAAGCTCATCGCACGTTGGCAGGGGCTTGGTGATCTCCCTGTTTCGCATCTGAGAAGTAGCACACGCGTGTGGATCTCCCGGGCCACGTGGCGAGAGCTGCACGTGCCTTAGAACGAGAGTACATGGGTTCAGGCTGTGGACACACAGATACAGATGTTTCGGCTCTGAGAGCTCCAGATGTGGCCCGTTGTTCTGTAGTTTCTCCTTCTGCAGCTCGATCCTCCAAAAAAGAACTTAAAAAGCAAAGAACTGAACCATTAAAATCGCATCAACAAAGCTTCCCCCCGGCCCACACTCCACTTTTTGTTTTCTTTCACGGAGGAAGCCTGCTTCCAAAACTTTGAGATTAATGACTAAATTCATTGCACGTTCCAGCTTCCTAAAATGATCGATTTAAAATTTAAAATTCATTGGATTTTTAAATGCCCTAAAACATTTGCATTTCACCCAAATCACCAGTGTAAACAGTGGAGGACTCCCCATCTCCAGAGTCAGAAAGACAAGGGGGGCGAGGGGCGGGACTCGGGCCCCCACTTTTGTGACAGGTCACCTCAGGGATGTCACCTGGCTTCTCTGAAGCTCACGTCCCTCCCCTGTGAAAAGAGGAGGGTGATGTCTGTCTGAGAGGTCAGCAATAGGACCCGGGAAGAAAATGGGTGGAAAGATCCGAGAGAGCATCTGGTCAGACAGGGGCGAGCTCCAGGCACCTGATCCGATGATGATAGAAATCTGTCATTAAGTTAGAAGCCATTGTTCTTTCCTGCTGCAATGGCCTGACCCAAGGGTTGGAAAGGATCTTGGAAATTGTTTGGCCTGCTTTCTCCTATGGGGAAAACGAGCCTCAGGCCAAGGGGGTTCTGTGGTCAACACAATAAAGCACCCCTCCTTCCCCCGCCCGCTCCTGCCGCCAAAGATGTTGACATCCTAATCCCAGGAATCTGGGACTACGTTACCTTACATGGAAAAGGGACTTTGCAGAGGCAATTAAGTTAAGGATTTTAAGATGGGGTATTTTTTTTTTAACAACTTTATTGGAGTCTAATTGCTTTACAATGGTGTGTTAGTTTCTGCTTTATAACAAAGTGAATCAGTTGTACATATATATATGTTCCCATATCTCTTTCCTCTTGCGTCTCCCTCCCTCCCGCCCTCCCTATCCCACCCCTCTAGGTGGTCACAAACCACCGAGCTGATCTCCCTGTGCTATGCGGCTGCTTCCCACTAGCTATCTATTTTACGTTTGGTAGTGTATATATGTCCATGCCACTCTCTCACTTTGTCACAGCTTACCCTTCCCCCTCCCCATATCCTCAAGTCCATTCTCTAGTAGGTCTGTGTCTTTATTCCGGTCTTACCCCTAGGTTCTTCATGACCTTTTTTTTTTTTTTTTTTCTTAGATTCCATATATATGTGTTAGCATATGGTATTTGTTTTTCTCTTTCTGACTTATTTCACTCTGTATGACAGACTCTAAGTCCATCCACCTCACTACAAATAACTCAATTTCGTTTCTTTTTATGGCTGAGTAATATTCCATTGTATATATGTGCCACATCTTCTTTATCCATTCATCTGTCGATGGACACTGAGGTTGCTTCCATGTCCTGGCTATTGTAAATAGAGCTGCAATGAACATTTTGGTGCATGACTCTTTTTGAATTATGGTTTTCTCAGGGTATATGCCCAGTAGTGGGATTGCTGGGTCATATGGTAATTCTATTTTTAGTTTTTTAAGGAACCTCTATACTGTTCTCCATAGTGGCTGTATCAATTTACCTTCCCACCAACAGCGCAAGAGTGTTCCCTTTTCTCCACACCCTCTCCAGCATTTATTGTTTCTAGATTTTTTGATGATGGCCATTCTGACCGGTGTGAGATGATATCTCATTGTAGTTTCGATTTGCATTTCTCTAATGATTAATGATGTTGAGCATTCTTTCATGTGTTTGTTGGCAATCTGTATATCTTCTTTGGAGAAATGTCTATTCAGGTTTTCTGCCCATTTTTGGATTGGGTTGTTTGTTTTTTTGTTATTGAGCTGCATGAGCTGCTTGTAAAACTGGACAGGTACATGTAAAAGAATGAAATTAGAACACTCCCTAACGCCATACACAAAAATAAACTCAAAATGGATTAAAGACCTAAATGTAAGGCCAGACACTATCAAACTCTTAGAGGAAAACATAGGCAGAACACTCTATGACATAAATCACAGCAAGATCCTTTTTGACCCACCTCCTAGAGAAATGGAAATAAAAACAAAAATAAACAAATGAGACCTAATGAAACTTAAAAGCTTTTGCACAGCCAAGGAAACTGTAACAAGACCAAAAGACAACCCTCAGAATGGGAGAAAATATTTGCATATGAAGCAACTGACAAAGGATTAATCTCCAAAATTTACAAGATGGGGTATTATCCTGGATTATCCAGATGGTCCCCATCTAATCACACGGGCGCTTAAGAGGGGAGAGGCTTTCTTGGCTGTGTTCCGAAAGAGATGAGATGAAGGAAGAAAGGTCGGAGACATGGTGCACTGCTGGCTCTGAAGATACAGGAAGGGGCCATGAGCCAAGGAATGTGGGCACCTCTAGGAGCTGGAAGAGTCGAGGAAATTGATTCTCCCCAGAGCCTCCAGAAGGAGCTCAGCCCTGCCCACACCTTGACTCTAGGTCAGGGAGACTCAAGTCAGACTTCTGACATCCAGAACTGTGAGGTAAGAAATGTGTGCTGTTTTCAGCCCCTGAGTGTGTGCGGAAATGTTAAAGCAGCAACAGGAAACTTAGTCCAAGGTCAGGCTCCTGGCTCCCAGCATGTGCTTGTGCCCCAGGGCTCTGCGCTCTTTTCTCCCAAAAGTGGTCTTAGCAGCTGGCATACCCCTCTTCCCTCCGGGAGATAGAGCACAGATGCTCACTGTTTCTCCCAGCAGCCTTGCTGGTTCATTCATCCATTTATCATTCAGCAGGTATCTACTGGGCACACGCTCTGCACCAGGCACTGTTCTAGGCACTGAGGACACCACCATGGGGTCATACAAGGTCCCTGCCCTGCAGCTCCCAATCCTGAAGGGCCTTCAGGATGAAGCCCTTGAGGCACCCGGATGCTCCGGGCAGCCTCAGAAGATGGACGGACAAATAAAGGGAGGTCTGTCCATACAATGGAATACGACGCAGCAGTAAAAAGGAAAGAAGTACTGACACGTGCTACAATGTGGATGAATTTCGATAACATCATGCTAAGTGAACAAAGCCAGACTCAAAAGGCCACGTATTGTATGATTCCTCTGATATGAAATGTCCAGAACAGCCAAACCCATAGAGTCAGATCGTAGATTAGTGTTAGCCAGGGGCTGGAGGGAGAAGGTAGGGAGTGATTGCTTAATAGGTATGGGGTTCTATAAGTAAGAGTTCTCAGAGAAATAGGACCAGTAGGATATATATATAGAGGGGGGGGGGGATTTATTATGAGGGTTTGGCTCACACAATTATGGAGGCTGAGAAGTCCCAAATCTGATGTCTGCAAGTTGAGGGCCCAGGAAATTGGTGGTATAGTTCCAAGAAAGGCCAAGAGCTAGGAGCACCAATGTCAGGGCAGGAAAGACGATGTCTCAGCTTAAGCAGAGAGAAAGAGAATGCATCCTTCCTCTGCCATTTTCTTCTGTCCAGGCACTCACCAGATGGGATGATACTCGTCCGCATTGGTAAGGGCAATTTTCTCCACTTAGGTCACCAATGCAAACGCTAATCTCCTCCAAAAACACTCTCACAGACACATCCAGAAACAATGTTTTCACCAGCGATCTGGGCATCCCGGAGCCCGGTCAAGTTGATACCTAAAATTAACTATCACATGGGGGTTTTGTTTGGGGGGACGAAAAAGTTTTAGACCCAAAACAGAACCAAACAGGCAATGAAGCAATGTGTATCTGGTTGGTTCTGTCCCAAACGCATCAAGAGGTCCAAGAGGGTCTGTGGGTTTGGTGGCAGGTACCCACCTGCAGGTCAGGCAGCCCTCACGTCTCCTACGGAGGATGGAGATGGGCACCCTGATCTTGTAAAGTGTGTGCAGTGGCCTGTTGAGAGCTGGCCCCCACCCCCGCAAGGTTCCACCTCCTCCCAGAGCGCCCTTCTCAAGCGGGCTGATCAAGCCCCTCACTTACTACAGCCCACTGCCTGCCAGATTTCACATGGTTTGGTTATCACCTGCATTTGTTTATCTTTTTAATTCAGTCCATGTGGAAGCACATCTTACAGCAGACCCTGACTGCTATTCAAGAGTTAGAAGGGAGTTTGAAAAACATAATGGACTTAGAAGAAGAATCCAGAGAGAGAGAGAGAATTGTGATTGTCTGTGCCCGTGTGTGCTGCCCAGCTGTGGGGGAAGCATGGGGAAAAGTATCTGAGAATGATTTGGCAAACCTGGGACACAAGGCGACTCTGTTCCCCTAAAGGCTCAAACCCCAGAGATACTTACACACCAAGACATCATATATTTCACAATTTATCCAACACTGAGCAGCATTGGGTACAAATGCTTCCAGAATTTTCATTAACCAATTTAAACATTTGTCTTGAGAAGGGACCAAAATTTTAAAATGAAGAAATATCCTTAGGGACAAATGGGGGAAAATCTCAACCCACGATCTGCATGCAAGACCCTCTTGTTGGGGTTCAGGGCTTTGCCTTCATGGGGCTCTGTGTCCCTCGCCAGCCTGGCCCCAGGGTAGACAGTCCCATAGTTCAGAGAAGGGCAGGGTTGCCCAAAGGCTGCAGGCATCCAGACAGGCATGCGCTGGACCAACCTCTCCGGCTTATAGACGTACGAGCTGATTGCTTGAAATAAAGTCAGCCATTCCTCCAACTAACGTGTGGATGGTGGGATCAATCGGGTACACAGAAACAGATTACCAAGCAGGTGGCTTCGGGCTAAAGATAAATTGTGTCCTCATGTAACTTAGCAGAGTGGGATGCAGACAGCTCCTAATATGCAAAGCAAGACTGTGTAATTACTTATTGCTGCGGGAAGCCCAGGCTACGGCTCTCTCTTGGCTGCAGAAACCCCAGAAGACCCTTCCCTGGCGGAAATGTTACTGCTGGAAGTGCCACGCTGTGCTCCAACTGAGATCGGGGCTCATTCTCCGGGCGGGGTGGGGGGGTGCCAGGGGGATGACACAAGCCCTTGCCTGCCCCCTCACAGGAGAGAGCAAAGAGGCCAGGGGACACACTCATTCCGGGCTGAGAGTCACATCCTGTTCCCAGCAGGACAGTTCTTGGAGGCACGCCCCTTCCTCCTTGCCTGAGTTAACCTCCCCAGAAGTCTGACCTGGCAAATCGGCCTCCAAAGTTGGAACAAACCTGCTTGCCACACGTTTCTCCAACTTCTCACATCCCTGCTATACTTGGCCTTTGTCCACAATGTCAGCCCTTTGGGCATCTGTCCTCTCCCTTACTTCTTTTTTGGAAATAATTAGAGATTCACAGAAACTTGCAAAGATGGTACGGAATCTCACGCACCCTTTACCCAGTTTCCCCCAGTGATAACAACTTGCATAACTGTAGTTCAATATCAAAAGCAGGAAACTGACCTCAGTGTAACCCACAGACCTTATTCAGATTTCACCAGTTTTACATGCTGTCTTAGTCTGCTTGGGCTGCCGGAACAAAATACCACAGACTGGGTTATTTAAACAACAGACATTTATTGCTTCTGGTTCTGGAGGCTGGGAAGTCCAAGATCACGTGGCTGGCCTATTCAGTTCCTGGTAAGGACTCTCTTCTTGGTTTGCAGACAGCAGCCTTCTTGCTGTGTCCTCACATAGGGGAGAGAGATTACCTCTCTGGGTTCCCTTTTATTAGGGCACTAATCCTAACATGAGGGCTCCACCCTCATGACCTAATCACCTCTCAAAGGCCCCACCTCTAATACATCACACTGGGCATTAGGCTTCAACATATGAATTTGGGGTGGGCACAGCAGTCCATAGCATGTGCATCATTACGTGCGTATTTAGTTCTATGCAATTTTATCACACGGGTACATTCATGTAATTACCACCACAATCAAGATGCAGAACCATTCCATCACCTGGAGGATCCCCCTCGCTACATACTTACTCTTACACTCCCTCCCTCTCGCCATCTCTAGCCCCTGGCAACCGCTAATCTGTTCTCTAATTTTATCATTTTGAGAATGTTATATGTAATGTTTCAAGATCAGTTTTTTTCACTCAGCCTGATGTCCCTGAGTTCCATCCTCACTGTGTGTACCCATAGTCTGCTCCTTTTTGTTCCCGGGTAGTGGTCCACAGACCAAGGTACCGTGGTTTGACTAGCTATTCATGCATTGAATGGCATTTGAGTCTCCAGTTTCTGGCTATTGAAGCTGCTATGAGCACCATGCACAGGTTTTTGTGCAAACAGAAGTTCTCATTTCCCTGGGATAAATGCCCAGGAATGTAATTTCTGGCTTCTAAGGTAAGTGTTATGTTTAGTGGTTTTTTTTGTTTGTTTGCTTTTTTTAAACTGCCATACTTTCTCAGAGTGGCCATTTTACATTCCCAGTTAATGTATGAGAAATTTCATTTCTCTGCATCTTCACCAGCATTTGGTGTTATCACTATTTACTTTTCTGAGTATTTTGTAGAATGTCCTTCAGTTGGGAGACACTGATGTTTTTCTCATGGTTGTCACTATTCTTTATTTTGGCTGTTCTGATAGGCATGTAGTGATATCTCACTGTGGTTCCTGTTTTTTGCCCATTTCCTAATTGGATTGTTTGTTTGTATACTGTTGAGTTTTGAGAATTCTTTATATATTCTAGATACAAGTCCTTTGTCAAATATATGCTTTGTCAGATACAAGCTACCGAGTCTGTAGCTTGCTTTTTCTCTCTCTGAATGGAGTTCTTCATACCTCAAAATCTCTTAATTTCAATGAAGGTCGACCTATCATTTTTCCTTCCATAGATTGTGCTTTTGATGTCGTTTCTGAAAACTCTTCACCAAGCCCTCAGATCCCAAAGTTTTTCTCCTATGTGTTTTTCTGTAAGTTTTACATTTTTACATGTTTACATTTGAATCTTTGATCCATTTTGAGTTGATTTCCATATACAATGTGAGGTTTAGATTTTATTTTTAGGCCAGTGGGTGTTCAATCACTCTGGCACCCTGTGCTGAAATATCCCCTCCTTTTAATACACGGAAGTTCTCATCTTCCACATGCCCCACTCCGGACCCATCGTGCCTCACCTGATCCCTGGAACCTCCAGACTCCTCTCCATTCCTCCTTGGGCTCCCAGCTGAGCCTCCCTTTTCACCCTCTGAGTACACCCTGCCTTCTCCCACCCCTCAGATGTCTGGGGAGACAGGCAGAGCCCCGCCCACCATCGCTCTGTTCCCGGAGGCGTCCACCAGCCTCACTGTTCTCTCCCCAAGCCATCATTCCTCACGCACTTGGCCAGCCTGGAGGGGGACAGCACTCGTTCCTTGGCTCTGCCTCCTTGACCCCTCACCACTCACGACTGAGAATGTCGTCCCAGGTCCCCACCTGCACCCCTTCATCCCTGCATGTCCTCCCCTGAGCCCACCCCCCAGACCCACCCCCAGCTTCCAGCCACAACATCCGGTCCCTCCAGCCTTGTCATCAGCCCTCCCCAAACCCCAAACCTCAGCCTTCCCAGGACCTCTCCTGGGTGAGCCTTGTGTCCTCTCCTAACTGCCTCTTCACGTCTTCCTATAGACTCAGTGACCATCGTTGAAGGACGATGTGAACTCTGTCCTCTGAGATCCAGATCCGTATTCCAGAGCCTGGTGGGCATGTCACAGGCCTGCCAACATCACCACGTCCGAATCTTAACTCATCACCTCCCTCTCGTCCCACCCCACTCATCCTCCTGGGTTCCCTGGGTGTGAACAGCAATGGCAGTGACCCTGCCACTCAGAGCGGGCACCACCCCCAGTCCCTCTTCTCCCACCCTCTGGACATCCCATCTATCACCCCCCACCCTTGACTCGGGCCACTGTTTCCATCTCTTCTGCCCCTCCACCCCCAGCTTCTTCCTGTTCAGACAACTCCATCTCGTTGCCCTCTAATCCATTCTCCTCACTGCAGTGAGACATGCACACCTGAACGTCTCACCTGTGATGAGAACCTGCCTGGGTTAAAGCCCACACTCCTAATCCTGCCACACGATGCGCTGTGGACACGGCCCCCACTGCCTCCCCAGGATCCCCGCCCTCAGGTCCCCCCACGTTCCTGGAGACCCATTCCTCAGCCATTCCTGGCCTCTTGTTTCCAGGTGTTCGCCCATTCTGTTCCTCTGCTTGGCATGCTATTCCACCCTTTTCATTGGTCAGTTCTGATCCAGTCTTCCAGTTTCCATGGAAGCATCGTGTTTTCTGAGAAGCTTTTCCTGGCCCCTCTGCTTCGCACACCTGCCCTGACCCCAAGAGACCCTGGTCCCCATCGATAATTGCTTATCAATGTCTGTCTCATGACCTAGAGTGTAGGATACATGAGGACAGGCCTCCTCCCGCTCTGGGCCTCCATTTCCCCATCTGTAAGAGGACAGAATTAGACTCCAAGATGTCAAAGACCTACATCCTCTTAGAGGTCCAGGTCTGAGTTTTATTTCACTCTGTCTCCCCGTGTGACAGAGAAGGAGCTTGGGGAGTGTGTGTCAAGTGGAAGAGAGAACGATGGGGAGAAAAATGCAAGAAAAGGAACAGCAGGAAGAGGAAAGCAAACACAAGACAATTCGGTTAAAACAAGTCCAGCTCAAGAACAGTGGGAACCCTGGAGTCACAGGGAGGGACCAAACCAGCCGGCAGACACCCCAGATGAGGGCAGATGAGGGTTGTCAGGGCTGGAGAGACGAGTCCTCGGTGAAATTCCGTGGGGGGGACACTGGGCCAGAGGGATGGCTGGTGCTGACACTGTCATGGCCAGTCTGGCCATCCCCGGTAGAAGGAGCTGGGGAACCGCAGCCCCACCAGAATGACCACTGCAACTTGCAAGACACCCACCTCCCCGCCCCCAAAGTCCATCACAAAGCTTCTGCCCAAACTCCCTCCCTGGAGCCAAAGATGCCACCTCTGGTAGCTCATGCTCGCCAACCTGGCCTTTCCTAGCAACTGTATTACCTCGAATGCTTGCCAGAGACAGTTATGGGCCAGCTGTACCTGCACTGCCTGTGGGCAGCAAGGGTGGTCAGTTAAGAGCCTGACCCCAGCCAGCCAGGTGCACCTGGCCATGCCCTTGGCTGTGGTCTGCCGGGGGAGCCCGTCCTTCACTGCCCGGGGCTCACAGCCCAGCAGGGACCCAATGCCCAGCCGAGGCCCCTGCCATTCGGCCGTGGAGAATTTGTATGAGTTTTCACGTTTGGGTTCAGCTTGGGCGTGAACCACCCAAACGAACACCTTGCATCTCTGGTGGGGCGAGGACAACGCAGAAGGGACCACTCACTGCCCACGGCTGTCACGGTCCACGAACAGGAGGCCGTGGGGAGTGTTCCCAGCCCAGGCCAGGATGCAGCGCCCCGGAGTCTGGGTCCTTCCATCAGAGAGAGATGGTGGCCTGGGTCAAGATCAGCAGCGTGTGGTTGGCACAGATTGGGAGGCATGACCGTGGACCCCAGTTCTCCTCTGCCGTGTGGCCCCGAGCTTGGGGCAGGGCCGGCCACGTGATCTGTGGGTCCCTGTGCTAAAGGAAAATGTGGGGCTCCCTGTGAGGAGTTTCTAAGCAGTGTGGCCCTTCTGAGAATGGGTCCCCAAAGCCAGCCCAGCTTGGGAGCCCCAAACATAGATTGGCCTCGTGCCTGAAGAGATGGATGGCAAGCTATGAGAATGGCCTCCTTTTGCTGTTTTATCCCCTCACGCATCCCCCAAATGCTCTTTCTCTACCACACCCTCCTGCTGACTTTAAACTGTGGAGTGCCTCGCACGATGGAATCTTCCAGATTCTTCTGTGGGTTTCCACTCGGGACATGTCATCAGCTCTGTGCCTCAGCTTTCCCATCTGTGAAGCAAGGGTGCTGGGCCTGACGGGGGCTGGTCTGGTCTACTTGGAACAGGCCAGTGAGTCCCTCATGCTGCCCTGGCTCGGTTCTGAAGGCATGGTCTTGTGGGGTCGTGGAAAGCCGGCGCCCCTGGTGCTCTGGCCGCACGCTGACGCTGTCCGCCCATCCCTCTGGTCCTCACCCCGAACTCTGTCTTACTTTCCTCTCCTGGTGTTTTTAACAAGGATCCCACATACTTGGACCAAACCCAGCTGTTACCCTGGAGGCCACCAATAAATTTTGTAGGCAAATAAAATTGACTGAAAATTAGCATAAGAAGCCTTAAATTAACAGGATGTAATTTTATGAGTATCTCACAAACTAGTCAAAGATGTATGTCAGCCCGGGGTGAGTCAAGCCTTTCAAGTGTCTTTCATTATATAATGCTGCTAATTTTTCTCAAATGTAAGCAATGTGTTCTCTGCCTAAACATTATGTTCTTTGTCCTGCAATTTGGAAAAATAAATTCCCCTTAAAGCCCGGCTTTGCTCAACCACAAAACAAGGCAGGGAGGCGGGATCAGAGGTGCCCTGGCCGCCCCCTGGGTCTAGGAAGCCCCCAGCCACGCGTTGGAGGCGATTGCTTGGAGCAGCGGAGACTCCAAGTTCAGGGTCACGGAGGCTGGGAGCCAGGAGGCCTCCAAACAAAGGCTGGGAGGGAGACAGAGGTGCCAACCCCTTGGGCCGATGACGTTAATTAGGCAAGACCATCCTTCCCCTTCCTGCAGGGCACGGTTGCCTGCACCACGGGCTTGGCTGAGGGCACGGAGCAGGCAGTGAAACCCAGACCCAACATGTACCAGGGGCTGGGCACACAGACAGGGGCACCCTGGCCTGCCCCCAGAATGCTCACAGTGTAGTGTGACCAGAGCCGCCTGGGGGCACTTGTAGGAGGTGCACCCCCCACCCAAGGGCTGAGAAGGCTGTAGGGGGAGTTTGAAGGAAGACTTACCGAGTGAGCGAGGATGTGCTGGAGCCGGGGAAGGCGTTACAGAGGCAAGAGGGAGCAGAGGGCCTTAGAGTTCACAGTGAGAGAGCTTCAAGTTCATCATTCCAGGGAAACACAGGACCCACAAGAGTCTTGTCCTACAGGCTGTAGGTTTGGAGAATAAATGACCCGGGAAACAGGGCTGGCACTGATTCAAAGCTGTGTTCGCCCTGACTGCCCCCCACGTGTCAAGAAGATGGGCGCTGGCAAAGCCAGGCTGAGGCCATCATCGGTGCCCAGGCTCCTGAGTGACACTTATGAGAGGGAGCTGGAAGGTTTCCCCTCTGTTCTGGAGTGCCCTGTCTAGTTTGCCACGGAGGCAGACCCATGCAGAAAGTTTAGAGGCAGATCTGGTCTGGATGGGGTGGGGGACCCTCAGCATTCAGAGGCTGGTGACGTTATGGGACCAGGTGAGACCAGCCAGGGGGTGCAGAGGTGCAGGTGAGAAGCTGGAAAGGTGTGGCCACCTGGCAGGGAAAGATAAGAACCCGGCCATCACACCCGGAAAATAAGAGCAGATATAAGATAACAGAAAATACATATGTTGGTCTCTTCCCCGAAACCCTCAGAATTTCCAAAGTGATAAGAGCGCCGGGAAGATCTCTTGTTCTAATATTTAGTCTCTGCCCCCAGTTCTGACACAGGGCTCCTAAATCCTTTGGAATTTCCTGGGTGATAGGAGTGTCTTTTGTTCTAACTGGGTGATTCTGGGTGGGCTCCTGGATGGGGGCTGGTCACCAGAAAGACGGAGTCATGATTAGAAGCCTGGAATTTTCAGCCCCGTCCCTGCACCTCCAGAGAGGGGAGAGGGGCTGGAGATGGAGTTCATGACTGATCATTCCCCGTGAGGAAGCCTGCGTGGAATCCCAATAGTAGGGGATTCAGGGAGCCTCCAGGTGGGTGAACATCCGCATATGGTGGTGGGGGGGGGGGTGATGCACCCCCCAAGTCCCCAGGGGCAGAAGCACCTGTGCTCAGGACCCTTCCAAACCTTGCCCGCGTATCTCTCCATCTGGGTGTACATCTGTGTCCTTTTTCATATCCTTTCAGAAGCTGGTAAATATAAGTGTTTCCCCGAATTCTGTGAGCCGCTCAAGCAAATTAATTGCCAGTGGGACAGAAGTGATAGCTGCCCTCGCTCTCGTCACTGAAAAGAGCTGTCGCCCTCTCACCGTGACGCTCAGGCCTGTCCCCTCCGTCCTCACTGTCACGATCAGTGCCCAGGAGGCCCTTCGGAAGGGCAGTGGGCGGAGTGGCGGACTTGACCGCAACCTTAGTGGTATTCTCTTTGCCCTGCAGAGGAGCCCAGAAGGGGAGGAAGGGTGGGCAGAACTCAAACTCAGTTTGTCCCAGACCTTCCCAGCTGCGACTTCCTTGGGCTCCTGCTGTGCACCCACGTGATTTCAGCTGCTTCCCAGCCCCCAGGACCCCCGGGACAAAGGCACAGCCATCTGCACTTGGCAGGCAGGAAGCCGCTGAGCTGTCCCACGTGCGCGGAGAGACCTGGGCGCAGAGCCTCCTGGATGTCTTGCTCCTAATCCGCCCTCTTGGCCCCTGAGCTCTGGGCATGAGGAAAACTTCCTCCCAAGCACAGAAATAAGGACGACAGATCTGCCTTCTGAGCATGTCCTGTGAGTCCCGTGCAGGAAGGCTTGCAGGTCAGAGATGCAGGTCACGTTAGGGATGCAGTTGGCTCCCCGGGGGGCCACACCTTGGCTCCAGTGGAGCTGAAGGACCATATGATCACAGCGAGCCCATCCCCACCCCAGGGGGCTCTGAGCCGATGGATTTCTGGGGTGTGAGGTCAACATGAAAGGTCTCTGGTAACTCCCATCATGCTCCGGGAACGGATGCTGTGGGACGGCCATTGGGTAAACAGTCACTTGGTCCAGCTTGCCACCTCTGCCCTGATTCTGTGCCAGCTCTACGCTTGGTCCTGACTCACCTTCCGTGGATGTCCGGCTGCAAAAAGAGAATGTCCTGGTGATGCCCACACACGTCCAGGCCACGTGGCAGGCTGTTTCTCACTGAGCGCTGGCATGTTGGCACCTGGTTTTGTGAACTTGGCTCTAGAAAATCCACCCCCAGAGCCTGAATTCAGGAAATCCTCCAAGGCCATGAGAGACAACCCGTTAGCCTCCAGGTTCACCACGGGCCCAAGAAGCACATCCCTTAGCTGTTTTACTGCAAGCCCACCCTGCTACTTCCTGTACCCTTTTACTTCTTATTCCTATTTTGGGTAGTTCCATCACAAGCCCCCGTCACTTTCAGCTTTCTCCTTGGAGGTGACACAGAACAAAGGGGTGTGACATGTGCAGGGAACACCTCAGGGTTGGGGGGAACACACCCCACAACCAGCACACAGGCCATCAAATGGGTGTCTTGTGCAGAGGGGGGACGGGTTGCCTCCAGGAGAAAGCAGTACCCATACTTTTTGGACCTGTGATTAGAAAACAGACAGCTCCTTGGAAAGATGCAGGATTTGAGGGTAGGGATGGGAATAGACAAAATATGCCCCCAAAGGCCAGTATGGGCAGGTTGGAGGGTGTGGAATTTACCAGAGATGCCAAATAGGGGATGGGTCAGTCTGCACCAGTTGCCATGACAAAATACCACGGACGGGGCAGCTCCGACAACAGACACTTATTTTCTCACAATTCTAGAGCCTGGCAAGTCAGGGATCAAGGTACCGGCAGGATTAGTTTCTTCTTAAGCCTCTCTCCTCGGCTTGCAGATGGCCATCTTCTTCTCTTCTCTGTGTCTTCACATCATCGTCCCTCTGTCAGGGTCTGTGTCCTAATTTCCCCTTATCTTAGAAGGACACCAGTCCGATTAGATTAAGACCCACCCTAAGCACCTCACTGTCACTTATTACATCACAAGGACCCTATCTCCAAAGACAGTCACATTTTAGGTACTGGGGGTTAGGACTTCAACATATGAACTTTGGTGGGGGGACACACTTTTGTCCATACCAGGGAATGAAGGTTGTATCTGAAGAATCTGAAAAGGAACAAGGAACATAAAGTGTGAATCTCATCAAACCCGCAGTTCCTTTGGTCTGGGGAGAAATTGACATGGCAGGATAGCCAGACCTGGCTGGTTAATTAGCAAGCTTCCGGTGAAGCTCATCAAGGGATAAGTGGGAATTAATGCACTTCTTATCAAGTGCATTCATCTGCCCTGAAATCAGCCAAGTATTCATCTTGATGATGCTGATTTTCCAGGAAAATTGAATAATTGCAGCCCAGGTGGGTGGACCTTAGTCACCACCTCATTTTCCTGTTTTTCATGCCATCCCCAAGGGCTCAGCTCTTTATCCGCTGGGATGATGGAGTCCAATATTACAGACACTCGAGAAGGCTCTTGTGCATGTCAAAACCGCAGGACACCGACAGCTACTTCCTGAGAGACGGGGGCAGCCGTCGTGGGTCCACACTCTCTGGACGTGAGCCGTCTAAGGGCCAGTAGTAATGACCACTCCAGCAGAGTGTGGGCTGGTTGGAAAGTTGATCAGAATCTTCTTGTCTCTCCAGACCGTGGTCAAGTCTTAAAACTTTCCGGATTACAGAGAAGAAGAAAACTGGGATGGGAGCCCCTAAGGGAAGCCCTTTGTCAGGTAGGTTAGGTGAGGTTATGCTCTAGAAACAAGCAGCCCCCATGTTTCAGTGGCATCTAAGTCCGCTCACGCTTACACATCCATCTCTGGCGGCCTCGTTCTCTCCTCATTCTCTCTGTCCTGCACCCCAGGCAATCAGCTCAGCCCCCATCCCGGGCATTGCTGGCCTTGGGATCACGAAGAAACAGCCTCTAGCTCTTAAATCTGTTCCTGCTGGCCTTCACGGATGGAGAAGGCAATCCTGCAGCCGAGAGGGACAAGTGGTGGGAATAGTGTAGCAGTGTGACATAGCCCACCTCACCCACCTCCCCTTGACCCCCAGAAAATTCCCTCTCCGGGGAAAGCACTAGGACAGCCGACAGGCTCCCGCATAAAAGAATGTCCAAGCAGAGGAAGACAGGGCTTTCCGGGAGTGTCACCGAGAACTTTGGAGCCGGGAGCGCCTTGGAGACCAGGCTCCACATCTCACGGTGTGTATCTTTTTTAATTTGTATCTTAGCTTCAGACAATTGAGTTCATCACAGCACACAGTTATTAACTGTTTATTATCTTTCATGTTATTAATCTTCACCTTTTGTCCCCAATTTTCATCTTTATTTCCGCCTTGCCTCTGAAGACGCTCACTGGAATTATTTCATGTACATTCTTGAATTCAGACAGACCTCGGAGATACTGCAGGTTGGGTTTCAGACCACCGCAATAAAGCCACTATCCCAGTAAACAGATCACACGAGTTTTTTGGTTTCCCAGTGCATATAAAAGTTATGTTTACATTATACTGTTAAGGAACTAACATAGTGTTATGTCAGTTATAATTCAAAAGCAAACAAACTCATGGAAAAAGAGATCAGATTTGTGGCTACCAGAGGCGGGGGTTTGGGGAGGGGGAATTGGATGAAGGCCGTCAAAAGGTACAAACTTCCAGTTATAAAATAAACAGGTGATAGGGATGTAATGTACAACATAATAAATATCAATATAATGAACACTACTGTATGTTATATATGAACGTTAAGAGAATAAATCCTAAGAGTTCTTACCACAAGGAAAAAAAGTTTTTTTCTATTTAATTTTGAATCTATAGGAGATGATGGATGTTTACTAACCTTATTGTGGTCATCATGTCATGATGTATGTAAGTCAAATCATGATGCTGTAGCCCTTCAATTATACAGTGCTCTATGTCAGTTATATCTCAATAAAACTGGAAGAAAAAGAAAGTGCTATTTACACCATACTGTTAAGCATATTAAGTGTGCAATAGCATTATATCTAAAAAACAATGTACACACCTTAATTAAAAAATACTTTATTGCTCAAAAATGCTAACCATCACCTGAGCCTTCAGCGAGTGGTAATCTTCTTGAAATAGTAACATCAAAGATCACTGATCACAGATCATCATAATAAATATAATAAGAATTAAAAAGTTTGGAATGATGCGAGAATTACCAAAATGTGACACAGAGACACAAAGCGAGCAAGTGCTGTTGGAAAAATAGCACCGATCCACTTGCTTGACTCTGGGTCACCACAAACCCTTAATTTGTAAAAAGGCAGTATCTGCGAAGCGCAATAAAATGAGGTCTGCCTGTAAGTATTTAACTTTGAAAAACACGTTTAACTGTTATGTTTTTTTGGTAAGTGTTGTTTCAGTTGTAAGTACATTTTGTTGTGCTATAAAGCTCCTGTTTCTTACTTTTTTGCATTCAACAATATGCCTTAAAAATCTGTCCGTGCTGCTTGTTGCTGTGTACGCTACTCCTTCAGAGACTTAAATGATGCTACAGAATTCCGCACCCTGCGCCCTCATCTTCCCCGCTCCTTCCCCTGCGGTGGAACGTGGGCTGTCTTCTCCACATCGAGGGCTGCAACGAAGGTCCCTTTGTGTGTCCCCTGGTTCTGGCCCCGTCGTGGACTAAGGAGGGGGGTGATCGAGTTACAAGCCACACAGCACAATGTGAAACGTGCTGCCAGACTGTCCGCCAGCAAGGCTCAGAGCATTAGGGTCCCCAGTTCCCCTCATTTCCACCAACATTTGTACTACCCAACGCATCTTTTTTACAAAATCGGCACCTTATTATTATTTTTGCATTTCCCCCCAAATTACTAGTGAAATTGAGTGTCTCTTCACAGACTCATTCACTTTTCAGGTTTTTCCTTCTTCGAATTGTCCATTGTCCTCTGCGGGTTGCCCATCCCTTATTGATTTGTCAGAGACCCTTGCATGTTCTAGATAGTAAACCTTTATCAATTCCAATATTGTAAACACCATATTATCAATACCATCTGTCCTCTGCCTGTTAACCCTATTTCCCACGGACCAACATCTTTAATTCTGATGTAGTCAAACCCATCAGCAAGTCATCCTCTGGGTTGTGATGTGTAAAGGACCATATTTCAGAAGTCCCACCCTATCTGAAGGTTGCAAGAGTATGCTGAACACTTTCTAATAATTCTATAGTTTTACTCCTCACCCACAGTATTTAATCCATTTATATTTAACCCATCTAGATTCACCATGTGTGTGGTATGAGATCGTAGGAAATCGATCTAATGTTTTCCTCTGTATAGTCAACTTTCCTTATGGTGGAAATCAGATAATTTATCCTTTCCCGTCTGGTTTGTGATTCCATCTCTCTTATATGCTATGTTTCCATATATAAAGGGTGGGGTTTTAAGCTCTCTATTCTGTTTTTTCTATCATGGTGTGGTAGATGGAATTCTAAGGTTGCCCCAAGAGGCCACCCTGGTGCATCTGCTGTGTATAATCCCCTCCCCTAGAGTCCTATGGTGGAGGCATCACTCCTGTAATTTCAAATGTGAGCAGGATTCAGTGTAAAGGAGCTCCTCTATTGCTGGTTCTAAAGATGGCGGGCCCACCTGGTAAGGAATGCAGGTGGCCCCTAGATGATGAGAGCAGCTCCAGGCTGACAGGCAGCAAGGAAATGGGGTCCTCAGTCCTACAACCACAAGGAACTGACTTTGGCCAACACCTTGAGTGAACCTGGAAGTGTATTCTTCCTTGGGCTCCTAGAGAGGAAGGAAGTAGCTGACACCCACATTGAGAGACCCCCCACCCCGAGCAGAGAACCCAGCCACACTACCCCAGACTTCTGACTCACCGAACTAGAAGATAACAAATTGCTTTGAGTGATGAGTTTGTACTAATTTGTTACACAGCAGTGAAAACGAATCCATTGTCTTTGTAGGATGTCTCCATCATACGGCCAGCCACCACCACCAACTCTGAGCCCTTCTCTTTCAAACCAGACTTGGCAATTTGGGGACATTCTGGCTTAGAATGAGTTGAAGTCCATCCAAAAATTCAGCTGGTAGTTTCACACAATTACATGGAATTTATAGATTAATGTGTGAAGATTTGCCATTTTTACAATTTTAAGCACCCATAAAAAGAGTCTCTCTTTCCATTTTATTCATGTTTTCCTTTAAGTCTGTTATGGAATGAATGTTTGGGTCCTCCCCAAATGCTTATGTTGAAGCCCTAACCCCCAATATGATGGTGCTTGGGATGGGGCTTTGGGGAGGTAATTAGGTTTAGATGAGGTCATAAAGGTGGGTCCGTATGAGGACATTAGTCCCCTAATAAGAAGAGACACCAGAGAACTTTCTCTCTTGCTTGCTCCATCGTGTGAAGACCCAGCAAGAAGGCAGCCGTCTGCAAGCCAGGAAGTGGACTCTCACCAGAGCCTGACAATGCTGGCACCCTGATCTCAGACTCTCAGCTTCCAGAACTGGGAGAAGTACATTTCTCTTATTCAAGCTCCATGTCCCCATCCCCAGTCGATGGTATTTTGTGACGGCAGCCCAAGGGGACCAATACAATGTCCTTCAAATGTTTTCAATTTTCTTTCTCCATATTTTCATGTCTTCTTTTGCGGACTTTACATTTCTTAAATTTTAATTCTTTTCCTTTACAATGGTTTTCTGCATTCGTTTCTGGCTTAATTTCTAGATACTTCATAGTTTTTGTTCTTCTTGTGAGTGTATCTCTTTTTCTATTATATTTCTAATCGGTTAACACTGGTATAGAGGAAAGCCACTAATTTTAGTAAGTTGATCTTGTATTCAGCAATCTTGCTAAACTCTATTATTAGTTCTAATCAATTTTCTGTTCTTTCTGGTGGGTTTCTAGGAAGATGATATATAATCTGTGGGTAATGACAGAGGTGCCTCTTCCCACTTCCCTTCCGATCCCTTCATTTTCTCATGTTATGGAATTAGCCAGAGCCTCCTGTAATTAGCGTGTATAGCTGTGGTGTCTCTACGTGTTCTGTTTCCAGCATTAAAAGAAATGAATCTAAAGTTTGTCTACAGAGGAGTAGGTTTTCTGGAAACTTTTAATATGCAAAACCTTTATCACATTAAGAGTGTTCATTTCTACTCAGCGTTTCCTGAGGATTTTTTTTAAATCACAAAAAAATGCTGAACTTTATCAAATACTTTGCTGCATCTGTTAAGAGTCATTTTGCTCCTTTGGTCCGATAATACGGTAAATAACCTTGAGAGAATTTCTGGTGTTCTTGCAGTCCTGGAATAAACTCAACTAGATCATTTTTCAAAATACTCTGTAGGGTTAATTAGCTAGCAGCTTACTTGGAATTTTGCCTCTATTTTTATAAGTGAAATAGACCTATTGTTTTCCTTGTATTGGCCATATCTGAACTTGGGATAAATGTTATTTTCACCTCATATGTTGGCAGATTTCCCTTATATTCTATTTCGTTTTCTGGAACGACTTCTCTAAGAGTATTTATTTGATCCTTAACTGTTTCGTAGAACTCTCATCTAGAGCTCTCTGTCGCTGAGGATTTTTTGAGGGGAACGTCTTTGATTGTTATTTCAATTTCTTAAGAGCTCAAGTTTATTATGTTATTCCAATCTTCTGTCTCTTTGTTTTATGTTTTTGACTGCTTGATCTATCAGTTTCTAAGAGGGGGATTTTAAATGACAGTTTTAATTGTTGATTTATCTAGTTTAATCCACAGTTTCATTGCCTGTGGTTTCGTGTATTCCAACATTATCTTTTTAGGAGAACATATGTTCGTGACTGCTATATTTTTTTTCCACAATACTTTTTTCATTGAGGCCTAATTTACACATAGTTAAATGCACAGATTAGAAGTATACAGTTTGATGATTTTGACAAATGTGTACATCGTGTACCCAACTCCCAAATCAAGATGTGGAACATTTCTTCACCCCAGATAAATTACCACATGGCCCATTCCACTCACTGTTCTTACTTTCCAACAATAACTAGTTTGCCTGTTGCAGGACTTCCCATAAATGCAATTGTACGGTAGGCATTCATTTGTTTTCAAGACTTATTCATGCAACATAATGCTTTGGATATTCATTCACGGTCTTGCATGTATCAATCACACATTCCTTTTTTCTGCCAAGTAGTAAACCACAATTTATCCATTCTCCTGTTGTTGGTCATTTGGGCTATTTCTAGTTTTTAGTTATCATGAATAAAATTTCTATGAATAATTTTATACAAGTATTTTATGTTTTCATATCTCTTAGGTAAGTAGCTAAGAATAGAACTGCTTAATTATGAACTAAGTGTATATTACTTGTATAAGTAATCGTTAAAGGATTTTCCAAAGTGGTTGTAGCACTTGACATTTTCACAGTAAATTATGAGAAGCCTGATTGTTCTATATTCTCAGCCGCCCTTGATATTGTCAGTTTTTAATTTTAGTCATTCTGTGGGGATGAAATGGGCTAAATTCATTGTGGTGTTAAATTGCATTTCTCTGGTCACTAATAATGCTAAGTACCTTTGCACAAACATATTGGCCATTTGTATATCTTTTTTGGTGAAGTATCTGTGGTGTGCTCCAAGGACAAAGAACAAGATAAACTCAAGGGGCCAATATTGCTGGAACAAAGAGTTACAGGACTCCTATCACTCTGTCACAATGTGACCATTGCCATGTCCCAGAGCCCTCCCAAGCAGCATGTCCTGTCCCTTTCCCATCCCATATAAGGAAAGACATTTGCCATGTTTTTCTCCCGCTCAGCACACTGAAAGTATACATACTCTGCCCAGTCAGCAGATGACTTAACAGGTTCCCTGGCTATGAAAACAGGCAAGCAACCCATGCTCTTTGTCGGCTCTCCCCGGCTACCAGGAAGTCGGCCAGCTGTTCTTGCAGCGACCCTTCTCTTTAATAAACGCTATCTTCCTTACATTCTGCCTTGTGTCTGGAAATTCTTTTCCAACCCGCGTGCGGACCACAACAGTATCTATGCAAATATTTTGCTCATATTTTATAGGGCTATCTTTTTCATTTTGATTTATAGTAGTTATGTATATATTTGGGCTATAAGTCCTTTTTCAAATATATGTACTGTAAATATTTTCTCCCAATCTGTTGCTGGCATTTTCACTTTACTAAAAGGAGTCTTTTAATGAGCAGAGCTGAAATCTTTAATTTTTATAAAATCCAGTTTATCATTCTTTTCCTTTATAGTTAGCATTTTTGGACCCTCTCTAAGAATCCATGCTCACACCAAGGTCTCATAGATATTTTCCAGTGATTTATCTTTTAAATTTAGGTCAATGATCCACATCAAAACAACTTTGTATGGTGTGACGATAGAGTCAAGATTCATTTTTTTCCCATATGGTTATCAAGTTGTTCCAGTATCATTTGTTGGAAAGAGCTTCCTTTCCCCATGGAATTACACTGGAGCTTTCATCACATTTCAATTGGCCATATATGTGTGAATCTATTTCTAGACTCTATATTCTGTTACATTATCTGTTTGTCTAACCACACGCCAATACCATGCTGAAATAATTACTGTAGCATTATGGCCATTCTTGAAATCAAGTGGTGCAGGTCCATCAACATTGTTTATCTACTACATTCTTGTGTTGGCTATTCTAGTTTCTTTATATCTCCATATAAATTTTTGAACAGCTTTACTGAGATATAATAACTGACATACAATTAACTGCATATATTTTAAGTGTACAATTTGATAGGATTTGAAATATATGTATATACCTGCGAAACCATCACCACTATCAGGAAAATGAATATATCCATCATCCCCTGAAGTTTCCTTTGGTCCCTTTGTAATCGCTATATTCCCTCCTCCCCCTCCCTCCAGACAACCACTTATATGCTTTCTGCACTCAGATTAGTATGAGTTTACTTATATGGAATCTACTATATGTACATTGTTTTTATCTGATATCTTTCACTCATTTTTTCTGAGATCCATACATATTAAGTGTATCAATAATTCTTTTCTTTCATTGCTCAGTAGCATTTCATTGTATGAATTTACTAAAATTTATTTATCCATCTACTGATTGCTGGAGATTTGGGGTTGCTTCCCATTTGGAGGTATTAAAAACAGACCCACTATGAATATTCATGTACAAGTATTTTTGTCAACATATGCTTTCTTTTGTCTTGTGTAAATATCTGAGAGTGGGATGGCCAGAACATATGGTGGGGGTATGTTTATCTTTTTAAGGAACCGCCAAACTGTTTTTCAAAGTGGCTGTGCTGTTTTGCATCCACACCAGCAACATATGAGAGTTTCAGTTGCTCCACAGTTTTGTCAGCATTTGGTTTGGTCAGTCTTTTCATTTTAGCCATACTCTTTAGCATGCAGTGGTATTTCATTGTGGTTTTTTCATTTTTATTTTATATTGGAGTAGAGTTGATTTACAATGTTGTGTTAGTTTCGGGTGTATAGCAAAGTGATTCAATCATACATTTACATATATCTATTCTTTTTCAGATTCTTTTCCCATATATGTTATTACAGAATATTGAGTAGAGTTCCCTGTGCTATACACTATATCCTTGTTGGTTATCTATTTTATATACAGTAGTGTGTATATGTTAATCCAAAACTCCTAATTTCTTCCTCCCCTGCTTTCCTCTTTGGTAACCATAAGTTTGATTTCCATGTCTGTGAGTCTGTTTCAGTTTTGTAAATAAGTTTTTTAGATTTTAGTTTTTTGTATCATTTTTTTAGATTTCACATATAAACGACATCATATGACATTTGTCTTTCTCTGACTTACTTCACTTAGTATGATCATCTCTAGGTCCATCGATGTTGCTGCAAATGGCATTATTTCATTCTTTTTTATGGCTGAGTAATATTCCATTTATATATATATACCACATCTTCTTTATCCAGTCAACTGTCAATGGACATTTAAGTTGCTTCCATGCCTTGGCTATTGTAAATAGTGCTACTATGAACATTGGGGTGCATGTATCTTTTCAAATTATGGTTTTCTCTGGACATAAGCTCAAGAGTGGGATTGCTGGATCATATGATAGCTCTATTTTTTGTTTTTTTAAGAAAACTTCATGCTGTGGTTTTAATCTGTAGTTCATATATGATACTAACGTTGAGCCTATTTTTCTGTTTATTTGCCATCTATATGTCTTCCTTGGTGAAGTGTATATTTAAGTATTTTGTGCACTTTAAAAATTCGGGTTTTTTTTTTAACATCTTTATTGGAGTATAATTGCTTTACAATGGTGTGTTAGTTTCTGCTTTATAACAAAGTGAATCAGCTATACATATACATACATCCCCATATATCCTCCCTCGTTTGTCTCCCTCCCACCCTCCCTATCCCACCCCTCTAGGTGGTCACCAAGCACCGAGCTGATCTCCCTGTGCTATATGGCTGCTTCCCACTAGTGTTTTACATTTGGTAGTGTATATATGTCCATGCCAATCTCTCACTTCATCCCAGCTTACCCTTCCCCCTCCCTGTGTCCTCAAGTCCATTCTTTATGTCTGCATCTTTATTCCTGTCCTGTCCCTAGGTTCTTCAGAACCTTTTTTTTTTTTTTTTTTTAGATTCCATATGTGTGTGTTAGCATACGGTATTTGTTTTTCTCTTTCTGGCTTACTTTACTCTGTATGACAGACTCTAAGTCCATCCACCTCACTACAAATAACTCAAATTCATTTCTTTTTATGGCTGAGTAATATTCCATTGTATATATGTGCCGCATCTTCTTTATCCATTCATCTGTTGATGGACACTTAGGTTGCCTCCACATCCTGGCTATTGTAAATAGAGCTGCAGTGAACATTCTGGTACATGACTCTTTTTGAATTATGGTTTTCTCAGGGTATATGCCCCATAGTGGGATTGCTGGGTCATATGGTAGTTCTATTTTTAGGTTTTTAAGGAACCTCTATACTGTTCTCCATAGTGGCTGTATCAATTTACGTTCCCACCAACAGTGCAAGAGGGTTCCCTTTTCTCCACACCCTCTCCAGCATTTATTGTTTGTGGATTTTTTGATGATGGCCATTCTGACTGGTGTGAGGTGATACCTCATTGTAGTTTTGATTTGCATTTCTCTAATGATTAGTGATGTTGAGCATTCTTTCATGTGTTTGTTAGCAATCTGTATACCTTCTTTGGAGAAATGTCTATTTAGGTCTTCTGCCCATTTTTGGATTGGGTTGTTTGTTCTTTTGCTATTGAGCTGCATGAGCTGTTTGTAAATTTTGGAGATTAATCCTTTGTCAGTTGCTTCATTTGCAAATATTTTCTCCCATTCTGAGGGTTGCCTTTTCGTCTTGTTTATGTATTCCTTTGCTGTGCAAAAGCTTTTAAGTTTCATTAGGTCCCATTTGTTTATTTTTGTTTTTATTTCCATTTCTCTAGGAGGTGGGTCAAAAAGGATCTTGCTGTGATTTATGTCATAGAGTGTTCTGCCTATGTTTTCCTCTAAGAGTTTTAAAATGTCTGGAGGCGGGTCAAAAAAGATCTTGCTGTGATTTATTTCATAGAGTGTTCTGCCTATGTTTTCCTCTAAGAGTTTGATAGTGTCTGGCCTTACATTTAGGTCTTTAATCCATTTTGAGTTTATTTTTGTGTATGGTGTTAGGGAGTGTTCTAATTTCATTCTTTTACATGTAGCTGTCCAGTTTTCCCAGCACCACTTATTAAAGAGGCTGTCTAAAAATATTGAATGCTTCACGAATTTGCGTGTCATCCTTTCGCAAGGGCCATGCTAATCTTCTCTGTATCGTTCCAATTTTAGTATATGTGCTGCCGAAGCAAGCACAGGTTTTGTTTTTTTACTATTGAGTTTTGAACATTTTTATATATTCTAGATACAAGTCTTTTATCAGATATATGCTGTGAAAATATTTTCTCCTAATCTGTAATTTGTCCTTTCATTCTCTTAAGAGTGTCTTTTGAAGAGCAGTTTTCAATTTGGTGAAGCATAATTTATCAATTTGTTCTTTCGTGAATCACAGTGTTAATATCATATCCAAGAAATCTTTGCCTAACTCAAGGTCATAAAAACTTTCTCTTATATTTTCCTTTAGAAGATTTAAGGTTTTAGGTTTTGCATTTAGGTCTAAAACCTGTTTTGAGTTAATTTTTGTATATGGTGCAAGTTACAGATCAAAGTTCAACTTATGGGCTACTGGTACCCAATCGACCAAGCACCATTTGTTGAAAAGACCTCCATTTCCCCATTTTTGTACTATTGTAAAAAATCAGTTTTGCGGTCCAATTTTAAACTCACTGTTCTGTTCCATTAAACTATTTGTCCATCTTTGGTCCATATCATACTATAGCTTTTTTTTTTTTTACATAGTTACAAAACATTATTTCTTGTGATGGGGACTTTGAATATCTACTATCTTAGCAGCTTTCCAATACGCAACACAGTATTATTAATTATAGTTACCATGCTGTACATTACATCCCATTGACTTATTAATTTTATAACTGAAGATTGTACCTTTTGACTCCTTCACCCACTTTACCCACTCCTCCACCCCCACCTCTGGCAACCACCAGTCTATTCTCTGTATCTGTGAGTTTGGTTTTTGTTGATATTTGTGTCATTTGTTTGTTTTTAATTCCACATGTAAGGGAGATCATACAGTGTTTATATTTCTCTGTCTGATTTAATTCACCTAGCATAATACCCTCAAAGTCCATCCATGTTGTTGTAAATGGCAAGATTTCATTCTTTTTTTATGGTTGAATAGTACTTCATTGTATATATACACCACATTTTTTCATCCATTCATCCAGCAATGGACACTTAGGTTGTTTCCACGTCTGGGCTATTGCAAATAATGCTGCAATGAACATGGGGTGGTGTATATATCTTTTCAAGTTAGTGTTTTTACATGATAGTTTTTTAATAAGTCTGGAAATCAGAGTTAACCTCCTAACTTTACTTTTATTTTTTCAAAGTTATTTTGGCCATGTTAGGTCCTATGCATTTTTATGTAAATTTTAGAATCGGCTTTTCCATTTCTACCCAAAAAAAGGCTGTTGGGTTTTTTATTGTGATTACATTAAATCTATAGATCAATTTGGGTCGATCTGCAATTTTAACAATACTTAATTTTCTGATTCATGAACAAGAGACTTCTTCTTTTTCAGGTGCTCCAAGGGCATGTGTATTAGACTTGAAGGTGTCCTATAGCACACTGATGCTTTTTCTACTCAGTTTTTTCTCTGTATGTTTCATATTGGGTATGTTCTATTGCTACAACTGAAAATTCACTCTTCTTTTCTTTTGCAATGTCTGATATGCTGTTAATTCCATCCAGTAGATTTTTCATCACATTCATTGCAGTTTTCATGTCTAGATATTCAATTTGCATCTTTTTTATATTCTCCATGGCTCTACTTAACTTTTGAACATATGGTATACAGTTATCATAACTGCTTCGATGTCCTTGTCTGTTAGTTCAAACACAGTTTTGGGGTGGTTTTGATTGACTGATTATTCTCCTCATTACGGGACTTATGTTTCTGCTAATTTGCAGCCTGATAATCTTTGTTTGGATTCTGGACATTGTGATTTTTACCTTGTTGGGTGCTGGAAGAACAAACATAAATATTCTTGAGCTGTGTTCTGAGATGCAGTTAAATTGCTTGCAAACTGTTTGATCCTTTGGCTCTTGTCTCTGTGATTTGTTAGGTGAGATCACAGTGGTGTTTAATCTGGGGCGGTGGTACTGAGACGGAGAAAAGGAGGTGCCTGGACTGCAAAATTGAAGGAGGCACTTGTCCTGAGTCATCCTAGTGCAGGGTTTCCAATACTGTGCTGTAGGGTTTCACTTGCCTCACCCTAGTCACAGCCCTGATAAAGGCTGATCATTTCCCACTGCTCAGGCCAGATCTTTCCAAGTACTTTACTCAAAGCTTCATGAATTATGAGATTTTCCAGCCTGGCTGTTGGAAGAGACAATATTCCCAGTTCTGTGTGAGCACCAAGCACTCTTACCGCTAATCTGTTCAAGCCATTCTTTCCCCAGCCTTGGGTGGTTTCCTTACATGAATGTGCTAATGGACACTCAGTGAATACTCAAGCGGACCCTCTGCAGATCCCAGGGGTTCTTTCTCTACACTGCTTTCTCCTCTCCGGCATTCTGTCCTGTGAGCTCTAGCCATCTTGGTCTCCCTGGACCCTCATCTGAGATCCTCAAATCAGGGACTCTGACCCACTCTGCCTGGGTTCCCCCGAATGCACCATAGCCTACAAGTTGTCTCAAGGCAAGAAGCTTGGACAGTGTAGGGATCACCTCAATTGTTTCCTGTCTCTCAGGGATCACTGTTCTTCTTTGCCTGATGTTGAGGGTCTTGAAAAACATTGTTTTATATGTTTGTCTTATTACTGTTGTATCAGAGGAAAGAGTGCATTTGATCCCTGTTACTCCATCTTAGCTGGAGGTGGAAGTCCATTTCTATATAAATTTTAGAATCAGTTTATCAAATTCTGTTAGAAAGCCTGCTGAGATATTGATTGAGATTATGTTGAATCCGTAGACCAATATGGGGAGAATTGACATTTTAATAACATTGAGTCTCCGACTTATGACTATGGCATGGCTCCCCATGTATTTGCGTCTTCTTTAATTTATGAACACAATACATTTAATTTTCATTTTGTTTAATTTATCCCTAAGAAGTTAATGTTTTATGCTCTTTTGAATGGTATTATGTTTCAATTTCATTTTTCAGTTGTTCTTGCTAGCATTTAGAAATAAATTTGATTTTTGTATACTCACCTTTTATCCTGAAACTTTGCTAAATTAACTTATTACTTCTAGAATAAAATTTTTTTTTGGTAGATTTTTGTTAGAGATTTTCCTATACAGAATCATGTTATCTGAGAATAAAGAAAATTTACTTCTTTCTTTCTAATTTTTATATCTTTTACACTTTCCTTGCTTTATTGCAATTGCTATGACCTCCAAAACAATGTGGAATAGAAGTAGTAAGAGTGAAAATCTTTGCCTTATTTTTCATCTTGGGGGAGAAAGTTCAGGCTTTCGCTATCAAGTGTGATATCAGCTATAGGGTTTTTTTTTTTTTTTTTGGTACATTTCCTTTTTTGTGGAAGTTTTCTTATATTACTAGTTCATTGAGAGTTTTTTTTAAATTTTTAAATCATAGGTAAACATTGAACATTATAAATGCTTTTTATGCATCTATCAGATAGGTGATCATATAATTTTTCTCCTTAATTTGTTAATGGGATGACTTACCCTGAACTATTTTTTAATTTGTTAACTGAAATTTGCATTCCAGACATAAACTTAACTTGGCCATTATGTATTATCATTTTATATACTGTTGGATTTGATTTGCTAATATTTTGAAAATTTTTGCCTCCAGTCCCTGAACAATATTGATCTGTAATTTTCTGTTTCTTATAATAAGCTTTTCAGATTTTGGTATCAGATGGTCCTCATAAAATGCATTGGGAAATGTTCATTCCTATTTTCTGAAAAACTTTGCCTAACATTGGTATTATTTCTTCCTTAAAAGTCTGATAGAAATAAAAAATGAAGCCATCTGGGCCTGAAGTTTCGTGGGCCTTTAATTATAAATTCAAGTTCCATAATAAATAAATATAGGAATTTTCAGATTTTCTGTTTTTTCTTATCTTAGTTTTAGTAAGTTGAGTTTTTCAAGGGAATTTTCCATTTCATATAAGTTGTTGAATAAATTTGCATAAATTTGCTCATGATATTCCCTTATTATCTTAGTAGTGTCTGTAAAATAGCAGTGATGGTCTCTCTTTCATTCCTGATATTGAAGGTTTGTTTTTTCTCTATTTTAAAAAATCAGTCTTGCTAGATTTTTATCCATTTTATTAATGTTTTTAAAGAAGTGACTTTTGGGTTCCTTGATTTTTTGTATTGCTTGGCCATATTCTATGTAATCTACTTCCATGCTACCTTAACATAGAAGATATGTCATTGATTTCAAATTTGTATTCTTTTTTAATATAAACATTTTAACCTACAATGTTCCTTCAAAATTGATTTAGCTGAGTCCCACATATCTTTTAAAATATTAATTTTAAGAATACATTTAGATTTATAAAAACTTTACAAAGACAGTACAAAGAGTTCCTGTATACTACATATCTAGCTTCCCTATTGTTAATATCTCACAGGTATGATGTAAGTATGCATACAGATATAAGACAGATTTGTCACAACTAATGAACAAATACTGATACATCATTATTAACTAAAGTCCATACTTTATGTGGATTTCCTAAGTTTTTGCCAAATGCCCTTTTTTTGTCCCAGGATCCCATCCAGGGCACACACAGCATTTCATCATCATGTCTCTTAAGGTTCCTCTGTGACCATTTTTCAGACTTCCCTTGTTTTTGATGATCTTGACAGTTTTGAGGACTACTGGTTAGGTATTTTGTAAATGTGTGTACCCCACATATTTTGATATGTTGCATTTTCATCAAGTTTGAGAGTTTTTCTAATTTCTCTTGTCTTTTTTTCCCACCCATTGGTTATTTAGAAGTGCATTGCTTCATATCCCCAAATTCAAAAATTTCTAGTTATCTTTTCTGCATTGATTTCTACTTTAATTCCATTGCAGTCAGAGAACTTACTCTTCATTAATTCTTCTGAAATACTATACTAAAATTTGCTTTATAACACAACATATGTTCTGTCTTGATGAAGTTTCATGGGCAAGAGGAAAGAATGTGTATTCTGCATTTGTTGGCTGTAATAGTCTATAAATGTCAGTTACATCAATATGGTGGAGAGTGTTATTCAAATGTCCTATATCTTACAGATTTTTGGTCTACTTGTTCCACAAATTTATGAAAGAAGAACATTATAGTCTCCAACTATAATTTTGGACATGTTATCCCTCCTTTTATTTTGTCAATTTTTGCTTCGTGTATTTTGAAGCTCTGTTTTAAGGTGCAAATGCATTTAGGATTAGTAAGTCTCCTTAATGAATTGATACTTCTAGTATGAAATGTCCCTCTTTAACACCAGGAGAATACGTTTACACCTAATGTAACTATGGATATGGTCAGGTTTAAATAAACTATCTAGCTATTTGTTTTCTATTTGTCCCTTTTGTCCTTTTTCTTTGTTCCTCCTTTCCTGCTTTAATCAAGTATATTTAACAATCCATTCTATCTCCTATTTTGGATATTTAAGCATATTTCTTTGCATTATTCTTTTCATGGTTACTATAAGGATCACAACATGTAAGCACGTTTACCTTGAATGAATAATATACCACTTAATATATAAGAATCTTATAACAGTATGTTATTTACCCCTCTCCCATTTTTTGCGCAATTGTATATATTTCATTTCTACATGTAAGAAACTCCACATTACATTGCTGCATTGTTATAACAGCAATCACTTGTTTTAAAGAAATTAAGAAAAAATAGTCTCTTTATTTACTACATATTTACTATTTTCATTGATCTTCATGTTCTCTCCTATAGTCTATCTAGTAATATATCCCTTCATCGTAAGAATTTCCTTTAGCATTTCTTTTTCTTATTTCAGCACTTCTTCATACTTTTTGTTTTTAAATAGCTTTATTGAAGTATAATTGATAGACAATAAGCTTCATACATTGATTATATAATGTGATGAGTTTATACACATGAATACACCTGTGAAACAATCACTATGATCAAGGTAATAGATCCATCACCTCCAAAAGTTTCCTTGTGCCCCTTTGTGTCTCTGTGTGTGTATGTGTGTGTGTGTTAAGAAATCTTAACCTGAGATTTTACAAAATTAAAATTTTAACAAACTTTAAAATTAAAAAATTTTAAGAGCATAGTAAATTATTGTCCACTATAGGCATCATTCTGTTCAGGAGATCTCTTGAACTAATTCATCTTGCATAACTGAAACTTTACACCAATTGAGTAACAACTGCCCTTTCCCCACTCCTCCAAGCCTGAATTCTGAAAACAGAAAGAGAAAAGTGACTCATCACATACAAGGGTGCTCCCATGAGACTATTAGTATATTTCTCAGCAGAAACCTTGCAGGCCAGAAATGAGTGAGGTGATATATTCCCATATGAAAGAAAAAACTGCCAACCAAGAATACTGTATTTGGCAAAACTATCCTTCAGAAATGAAGGAAAAAATAAAGACTTCCCTAGACAAACAAAAGCTGAGGTAGTTCATCTCCTAGACCTACCTTACAAGAAAAACCAAAGGGAATTCTTCAAGTTGAAATGAAAGGATGTTAATTAGTTACATGAAAACACATGAAAGTATAAAACTCAACTAGAAAGGTAAGTATATAGACAAGCATAGTTGAAATAAACGAAAAGTAGAAAGTTTTAACAAAGAAATAGAAAATATTAAAAAAATTCCAAATGAAAATTATAGAATGGGAAAATACAATAGCCAAAATAAAAATATCAGTGGATGTGCTCAACAGCAGAATGGGAAGGACAGAAAAAAGAATCACTGAACTTGAAAAGAGAAAATAGACTTTAAAAATGAAGAGAGTTTCAGGGACCTGTCTGACTATAACATGAATGTAACATTCATGTCACTGGAGTCCCAGAAGGAGAGGGGAAATAGGGTGAGGCTGGCTGAAAAATCCCCAAATTTGGCAAAAAAACCATAAACCTAAATATTTAAGAAACTAAATGAATTCCAAAGAGATATAAATCCAAATAAATCCATGGCAAGACATGTCATAGTAAAACTCCTGAACAATAAAGACTATTTATATATATATATATATATATATATATATATATATGGTTTTTTTTCTAAACTTCCCTTGAAATAGTAAAATGATGACATCAGTAGACTGTGATAAGTTATGTGTATAAACTACATCAACCACTAAGAAAAGCTATACAAAGATATACTCAAAAAGAAGTGAGGAAATGGAGCAAAGATTGCAGTAAGATTGCTATATTTTCTCAGAATTAAATTGTTATTAATCTGAAGTACATTGTGATAAATTAAAGATACATATTGTAATCCATAGAATGATTAAGAAAAAAATATATAGCTAAAAAAATCAGAGGAATAAAAATTGCACCTTGAAAATTGCTTTAAACAATATAGGAGGCAGGAAAAGAGGAAAAGAATAACAAAAACACATGAGTCATATAGAATACAAATTGCAAAATGGTGGACATAAACCCAACCACGTTGATAATTATATTAAATGTGAATGGATTAAATGCACCAATTGAAAGTTGGAGATTGTAAAACTGCATGAAAAGCAAAATCCAACTAATTGGTGACTATGAAAGACACACTTTAGATTCAAAGATACAAATAGATTGAAAGTGAAAGGATGGGAAAAGGTAGTAATTTTAAAAGACCTGGAATAGCTATAATAATATGAGGCAAAATAGACTTTAAGACAAGAGACATTACTAGAGCCAAAGAGGAACATTTCATAATGGTAAAGAATTGATACATCAGGGAGAAAGAATAGTTATGAATGTATATGCACCTAAAAACAGAGCCCTAAAATAATGAAACGAAGACTGACAGAATGGAGAAGAGTAACAGATACTTCAATAATTTTATACTTATATTTAATATAGTTGATTTAAATAATCTTCTTTTGGTAAATGATAGAACAAATAGACAGAAAATCTATAAGAATATATAAGACTTAAAAACCACAAGCAAACATCTCCTAACTAATACATATAGAACAATCCACCCAACAGCAGAAAAACACACATTTTTTTTCAAGTACACCTGCAACATTCCCCAGGATAAATCATATACTAGGCATAAAAAGTAGTCAACAAATTTAAAATAATTGAAATAACATAAAGTATCTTTTCTGACCACAACAAGTTAAATTAGAAATCAACAACAGAAAGAAATCAGGGAAATACTCATATACCTGGAAATCAAACATCACACTTCTAAATAATGCATGAATCAAAGAAGAAATAAAAAGGAATTGTAAAAGTATATCAAACAAAATGAAAACATGACATTAAAATTTGTGATGTAATCAAAGCCATGTTTAGAGGCAAATTTTATATTTAAAATATTATATTAGAAAAGAAGAAAGATTTAATAAAATCAAGATTGAAAGAGGAGACAACAATACAGAATTCTGGGAAGTAAAAGGATTTTAAGGGAAGGTTATGAACACTTTTTGTCAAAAACTTAAACAGTTTAGATAAGGAAAAGTTCCTGGAAAATCATAAAATATCAAACCTTAGTAAAGAAGAAAAAGAAAAAGGAAAATCTCTAAGCAAAGAAATGGGAATTAGTAATTTAAAACCTTCCCCAAAATAAAGCCCAGGCCAGGATGACTTCACTGGTGAGTTCTACCAAACATTTAAGGAAAAAATAACAGCAACCCTTCACTAAACCTTTCAAAATACAGAGGAGTATAAAATACTTCCCAGGATGTATTTCAATTTATGAAGCCGTATTCTCCTGATATCAAAGATTGACAGACATCACAAGAAAACAAAACTACAGACCAAGCTCCCTCATGAAAATTGATGCCACGATCTTAGCAAATTGATCCAAGTGATAAATGAGGATGATTTTACATGATAAGCAGGAAGGTTTATCCCAGAAATAGAAGGTTGGTTGACATCCAAAAGTCAAATGATGTAGTACACCATATTAAGAGAATAAAGGCAGGAAACAACCATATCAATAGATGCAATAAAATCACATGACAAAATCTAATACCCATTCATGATAAAAATTCTCAAGAAACTAGGAATAGAAGGGATCTTTCTCAACCTGGTGAAGTGCATCTACAAAAAATCTATAGCTACCATCATACTTAATAGTGGAAAAAATGAATGTTTTCTCTGTAAGGTTGAGGAGAAGACAAGAATATCTGCTCTTACCACTTCCCTTCAATATGTGCTGGAGGTTCTAGTCAGTGCAATAAGGCAATAAAAGAAAATTAAAGGCATACAATTTGGACAAGAAGAAGCAAAATTGTCATTATTCTCAGATGACATGATCTTACAAATAGAAAATACTAAGGTATCTGTAAAGTTACTACCAGAACTAATAAGAAAGTTTAGCAAGGTCACAAGATATGAGCACAATATACAAAAAATCAATTCTATCTGTATATACTATCAACGAACAATCTGAAGAAAAAAATAAGAAAATAATCCCACTGATGAAAGCATCAAACATATTTAGGAATAAATTTAACAAGAGAAAGGCAAAAATTTTATATTAAAAACTGTAAGAGAAATTAAAGCAGACAAATTAATCGAGAGATATACAATTTTCATGGATTGCAAGACTTAATATTTGTAAGAGTCCATTCCTTTCAGCTTTTCGCTGTTCAGTGTGATGCTATCTATGGGCTTGTCATATAAAGCCTTTATTATGCTGAGGTATCAGTAATTTCCTGTACCTAATTTCTTGAGCGTTTTCATCATGAAAGGATGTTGAATTTTGTCAAATGCCTGTAATTGGCCTGTAATTTTCATTTCTTCTAGTGTCCTTATCTGGCTTTGGTATGAGAGTAATGCCGGCCTTGTAAAATGAGTTTGAAAGTGTTTGCTTTAACTTTTTTGGAAGAGTTTGAAAATGATTGGCATTCATTCTTCTTTAAATGTTTGGTAGAATTTACCTATGAAGACTGGGCTTTTCTTTTGGGGGAGGTTTTTGATTACCATTTCAATCTCCTTACTCATTATTTGCCTGTTCAGATTTTCTATTTCTGGGTATATATCCAAAGGAAACAAAATCAGGATCTCAAAGAGATATCTGCACTATTATTCACAGTAACCAAAATATGGAAACAACCTATGCATCTGTCAATGTATGAACGGATTAAAACATGTGGTACATATATACAACAAAATATCATTCATCCATAAAAAAATAAGAAAAACCTGCCATTTGGGACAACATGGATGAACCCAGAGGACATTATGCTAAATGAAATAAGCTAGACACAGAAAGACAAATACCATATGATCTCAATTATATGTGAAATCTAAAAAAATAGAACTCATAACCAGAGAGTAGACTGGTTGTCACAAGGGGTTAGGGAGTGGGAGAAACAAGGAGATGTTGGTCAAAGGGTACAAACTTCCAGTTATAAGATGCATAAGTTCTGGGGATCTAATGTACAGCATGGTGACTATAGTTAATAATAATATATTGTAAACTTGACATTTGCTAAGAGAGAAGATCTTAAGTATTCTCACCACACCCAAAAAAAAAAAAAATAGTGAGGTGATGGATTAACTTGATTGTGGAAATCACTTCACAATGCATACATATATTGAATCATCACATTGCACACTTTAAATATATACAATTTTTACTTGTCAATTCTACGTCAATGAAGCTGGAAAAAAATAAAAGTCAAAAAAGCCCAAATAGGGACTTCCCTGGTGGCACAGTGGTTAAGAATCCGCCTGCCAATGCAGGGGACAGGGGTTTGAGCCCTGGTCCAGGAAGATGCTACATGCCACAGAGCAACTAAGCCCGTGTGCCAAAACTACTGAGCCTGTGTGCCACAACTACTGAAGCCCATGCACCTAGAGCCCGTGCTCTGCAACAAGAGAAGCCACCACAATGAGAAGTCCATGCACCTCAACGCAGAGCAGCCCTTGCTCGCCACAACTAGAGAAAACCCGCGCACAGCAGCGAAGACCCAACGCAGCCAAAAATTTTTTTTTTAATTTTTTAAAAAAAAAACTTATTAAAAAAGCCCCAATAATACGACCCAAAAAAGACAATAATAATAGAATGTGACAGAATTGTTATGGAGGTGAAGTCAAGGGCAGGAGATGGTCAGCTGACACAGAGGGTGGGAGACACTCAGAGTAAGGTGAGAGGTGGTAGCTCAGCCAAGTCTTAAAGGATGAAGAGTGACCCAAGGGAGAGAAGAGGGGGCATTCTGGGCAGAGATGGACAATCTGCTAAAGGTGTGGAAGGTTATGTTATGTGATGACCAGAACTACCGTTCTGCCAAAGTAGGAAGAGTAATAAAGGGCAGAGGAACATCCTCAAAAGGTCTACAAATAAAAAATGCTGGAGAGGGTGTGAAGAAAAGGGAACCATCCCACTGTTGGTGGGAATGTAAATTGGTAAAGCCACTATGAGAGCAATATGGAGGTTCCTCAGAAAACTAAAAATAGAGTTACCATATGATCCAGCAATCCCATTCCTGGGCATGTATCCAGAAAACTATAATTCAGAAAGATACATGCACCCCTACGTTTATACCAGCACTATTTACAATAGCCAAGACATGGAAACAAAGTAAATGTCCGTTAACAGATGAATGGATAGAGATGCGGTACATATACACAATGGAATACTTCTCAGCCATAAAAAAGTGAAGTAAGTCAGACAGAGAAAGACAAATATTATATGATATCACTTATAAGTGGAATCTAAAAAAAATGATACAAATGAAGTTATTTACAAAACAGAGATAGACTCACAGACATAGAAAACAAACTTATGGTTACCAAAGGGGAAAGGGAGTGGAGAGGGATAAATTAGGAGTTTAGGATTAAAATATACTCACTGGTATATATAAAATAGAACCAACAAGGACCTCCTGTATAGCACAGGGAACAATACTCAATATCCTGTAATAACCTACAATGGAAAAGAATCTAAATATATATATACACACACATAAATAATGGAACCACTTTGCTGTACACCTGAAACTAACACAACATTGTAAATCAACTATATTTCAATAAAAATTTTAAAAAGCTAAAACATAAAAAATAAAGTGCAGAGGGAGATGAGCCTGGACAGCTCAGGGAGCAGGCAGGGGAGGGGCTTTAACTTGTAGGCGGTTGGGAGCCAAGGTGCAGTTCTGGGGAGAGAAGCGCTCAGATCTGCGGGGTGTTTCTGAAAGCCATCTCTTGCACGTGAGTGGGCAGGAGGCCCATGGGGGGCCATGGTTTTGAGCTCTGCCATTTTGGTGTAGAGGGAGCACCGATGCTTTTCTAATGGAATGAAGAGTGATGCACTGTTTGTCTGAGTCCCAGTCTCCCATCTGTAAAAGGAGGGGGTTGAATGACTTCTGGTCAGTCCAAGGTGGTAGCACAGCGGTGAATGAACGTGGGTTGTCAGCTCCGTGCCCTGAACCAAGCCCTGGAGATGCCACATGGGAGATGGAGGTCAATGAGCCTGTGAAGCTTGGAGAGAAGCCGGGCTGAGCCCTGGGTTGTGACCCCACGGTCCTGCACCTGGGAGGAGCCCAGCCGGACCTGGACCCCAGGCTTCCTGCCCCGCATTCTGGGGTCCTCCACACACCTCCCTGCCTCCTGGGCTTGGTGCCAATAGGGATGCTGGTTATGCAGCTGCTGAAGGCCTGGGACAGGGCACGGCAGGGTGGTGGCAGGGCCGGAGGCGACAGACACATGTTCTCCCATAGAATTCGCTCTGGTGTGGAAGTCAAAAGAAGAGCGTTGACATGGCGGTGGTTCAACTCAACAAGGGAAGTGAAAACGGACAAGGAAGTGAGGCACCAGAAAGCACAAGCTATAAAAATACTATCTCCCTGCCCAGCTGATTAAGTGGGACTTTGGGGATGGGAAGCATCCCATGAGTAAACAAATAGAAGGTCTCCTACCCGTGTAACCAGATAAGATGGAAAACACATGAAATGATGAAACCCTATTTAAAAGGCGCAAGTCAAAACAAATAGATTAACTGAGAATGTTATGAAACAATGAGAGCGGTACCGACTGCTCTGGCTCCACCCCCCACCCCAACTCTAACTAGAGGTCTTCCTTCTGGCTCGAACCCTGGGGTTCTGGCAATATTTTAAATGGCTTCAGAGTACAGTGTGTGCCTTTGGACCCGACCCGGCTGGCTTTATTGTGTGCTCGGACTCCATTAGCGTGGACGTCTGGCGGGCTCCCCCAGCCCAGCCTCCCTGCTCGCTCCCGGTTACAGAACAGGGACGGCCCTGACTGCCCCTGCCGGCCACTGCCCACCAGCCTGCCTGGGGCCGTGCCCTCTGGAAACGGGGGCTTGTGGGTCTTGCTGGGTGGGGTCGCTGTGCTGCCCCCGGCTGACCTCTGCCAGGACTTCCTTTTCAAAAACTGCCCCATTTCTCACCTCTTCTCCCCTCCCCTCAGCCTTTCCCTACCTTCCAAGGAAACCCCATAGGAGATCTGTCCTTTTAGGGTAGGGAACCCTAATGTCACCACCCCGGTCCCCAGGGAGCTCTGCTCACTCCAAGAACCATCTTAAATGCCACCCTCTCTGGGAAACTATGTGGGCAGAGTAATGTCACCCCACAAAGAGGCCTACTTCCTAATCCCAGGAAACCTGTGGATATGTTACTTACATGTCAAAGGGATGGTCTAAGGTTGCAGGTGGGATTAAGGTTGCTAATCAGCTGACCTTAAAATAGGGAGATGATCCTGGATTCTCCAAGTGGGACTCCGTGTAATCACAGGGGTCCTTAAAACGTGAACAAGACACAGGACTTCCCTGGCGGTCCAGTGGTTAGGGTTCAGAGCTTCCACTGCAGGAGGCCCGGGTTCAATCCCTGGTTGGGGAACTAAGATCCCGCATGCCGTCCAGCACGGCCAAAAAAAAAAAAAAAAAATGTGAACAAGGCAAGCAGGAGAGGAGGTATGGGCAGGACCCGGCCGCTGTTGCTGGCTTTGAAGATGGAGGGAAGGGTCACAAGCTGAGAAATGCATGTGGCTTCCAGAAGCTGGAAGCGGAAAGGAAACAGGTTCTTCCTTGAAGCCTCCAGAAGGGACACAGCCCTCCTGACAGCTTGACTTTAGCCCATCGAGACCCATCTCAGAATCCCGACCTCCAGAACCGTAAGAGAATACATTTGTGTTGTCTCAAGGCTCCAAGTGGATGGTCATTTGTTAACAGCAGCCATAGGAAACTCGTGCGAAAGCCTTCCCACCCGCTCCTCTGGAGGAGGTGGACAATCCCTCTGTGGGTCCCACGCAATTTAGGGCAGGTTTCTTGATGCTACTATGTTGACTTGGGACGTTATAAGCACAGCTTTTAAATCATGTCTGGGTAGAGTAAGATCAGTCCCCACCTTTGCCCTTGTGACCTCCTTCTGTCCTTGACCCCTACACACTTCAGGGTTCATGTTAACGGAACGGGCCCAGCTCTCTCCCTGCCGTTTGAAACTGATTTTGAAGACAGATATTACGGAGCCAAAGAGGGCCGAGGCTGCCAAGCCCTGCTGGCGGAAAGCCACGTGGACTTGGGCTGCAGTGGGGGTCCCGCAGGGGACCGCTTGCCCCTCAGGGTGACGGAACAGCTGTGGCCAGAGCGTCCTGCTTGGAGCACGGCCTTCTTGTGGCACCTATGTCACCACCTAGACCTGTGTTTGTTCCACCGTCTCCCTGAGGACAGGGTGGGCGGCTGGTGGAGCCCTGCATCCCCAGAGCTGGAGCAGACACAAGGCAGGGGCTCTGTGCTGAGTAACGAATAAAGACACGAAGCTGTAAAAAGTTAGCAAAAACCAAAAGATGGTTTCAGAAGACATTCTTGCGGTTCATAGCATCACATTTTCCTTATGGAGGACCACTTCCAAGCTGGCCTCTCTTCCATCTCCGGGCTCTCCAAAAGGCATTGCCGTTTCAGACTTGCTTCCCCTCTCCCGGGCTGGCTCCTGCAACTCCCAGCCGGGGCTCAGTGCCCCCCACACCTGCTCCGTAGCGCTCTGGGCACGTCCACAGCACATTGGCTCCCAGGGCTTTCCGCCCCTCGTCCCAATCTTCCAGGTCCCTGAATCCAGCTCTGGAGGAGGGGCCCCATGAAGCTTTGCCAAGTGGGGTTCCCCAAGGCTGGGAGGGTGCCAGGCGCAGGCAAGTGTTGGGCCGATGAGCTCTGGAAATGTGACAATTTTGATGCTACTGTATGTGCATTATCTGTCCTCATTTCTTCTGAGCTTTCCCGGAGTTTGGTCGTTGCTGCATTAATGAAAAGAGCATGTGCCCTCTGCTTATTTCTCTCACGGTGCTCGCTGCCGTGTCATGAGATTTTATTAACGTGGCTCTCTCCTTGGAGCCAAGCTGGAGCTTGGAGGGGACACCATGTTCCCGGGAGTCAGTGGTGGGGACAGGAAACAGAACCCAGGGGCCCTCGGTGCTGCCCTGCGGAGGGTCCCTGACCTGCTGGGTCTCTACACGGGGATGGGTGGCCCACCGGGAGGGGGTAGGAGGTGGAGGTCTCAGTGCACGCAGGAATCATCCTTCTTCCCTTGTGTCTTAATGGAAGAATCAGCACCACTCTCTCACACCGCCAGATGAGTCACTTTGTGTCCAGGGAGGGAGGTGGCAAAACAGACTCCCGAATTGAGCATGATAAGCGCCTTGAAGACCCCGTTGCTTGAGATCCAAGTCAGGTCAATAATTACAAAAACGGAAGCATGGCTTGTTCCCAGCCCCTCCCCTGGGCCTCGCCATCTGTCACAGAGTCACCAGCAGCAGCTCTCAAGCTGGTGGCCACTCCCGGTAGCAGGGAGAATTGGCAGTGATTACCCAACTCTGACTGCAAGTCCAGCTTCCAATTAATTCATGCTGAAGCTGCAGGCGGCCTCCCCCACTTTCCCCCTCCCCCACGGGAGTCGCTAGACTGGGACCATTCGCTTCCACACCCAGGCAGCACAGCGGAAATCAGACAGTACTGTCACTCCCCTCCAGGCCGTCCCTGCCCCCAGCCCCTGAAATGGACAGATCCTCAAAGGAATCTCCAGGGAGGTTAGACGGTCCAGGCAGGTGAAGGGTGGGATGCAGGAATTCCTCCCAAGGAGCAAAGGAACTTTCTGGCAATGGTGATTCTCAAAGACCAACCAAAGTGGGCAGCCAGCTGGATGACTTGACACGTCTCTAACAAAGGGGCATGGGCTGTCCATGAGGACTCAGGACATCTTCTTTAAGGAGGAAAGGCACCGCCAGAGAGAGGTGAAAGTGTTCCCTAAATGCTGCATGAATGGCTGGCAGCTTTTGTCCAGAAACTTCTACAGGAAGCAGCACACAGCGGCGCTGACGGTGAAGATGAGGAGAAGGCCAACTGCAGGCAAAATAAAACCCAAACCCACATCGTCTTGCTGTTAAAAAAAAAAAATTATTGAATTATAGTTGACTTACAATATTATATTTGTTTCAAGTAAACAACATAGTCATTTGATATTTTTATAGATTACACTTCATATAAGGTTATTATAAAATATTGGCTGTATTCCCTGTACTGTACTATATATCCTTGTACCTTATTTATTTTATACCAAGTAGTCTCTACCTCTTAATCCCCTTCCTCTATCTTTCCCCTCCCCCTCCCCTCTCCCTACTGGTAACCACTAGTTTGTTCTGTGAGTTTGTTTCAGTTTTGTTATATTTGTTCATTTGTTTTATTTTTTAGATAACACATATAAGTGAAAACATACAGTATTTGTCTTTCTCTGTCTGATTTATTTATTTCAGGTCCATCCATGCTGTTGTAAATGGCAAAATTCAATTCGTTTTTATGGCTGAGTAATATTTTATTGTCATATATATAAACATATATATATTGAAATATGCCACATTTTCTTTATCCATTCATCTGTTGATGGATACTTAGGTTGCTTCCATATCTTGGCTATTGCAAACAATGATGTTATGAACATTGGGGTGCATATGTCTTTTCAAATTAGTGTTTTTGTTTAGTTCAGATATATCCAGAAGTGGAATTGCTGGATCCTATTGTAGTTCTATTTTTAATTTTTTGAGGAACCTCCCTACTGTTTTCCTTAGTGGGTGTACCAAATTGCATTCCCACCAACAACATACTAGGGTTCCCTTTTTTCCACATCTTCATCAACACTTGTCGTTTGTTAACTTTTTGATGATAGCCATTCTGACAGGTGTGAGGTGATATCTCACTGTGGTTTTGATTTGCATTTCCTTGATGATTAGTGATGTTGAGCATCTTTTCATGTGCCTGTTGGCCATCTGTATGTCTTCTTTGGAAAATGTCTATTCAGGTCCTCTGCCCATTTTTTAATTGGGTTGTTTGGGTTTTTTTGATATTGAGTTGTATGAGCTGTTTGTATATTTTAGAAATTAAGCCCTTGTCAGTTGCATCATTTGCAAATATTTTCTCCCAGTCCGTAGGTTGTCTTTTCATTTTGTTTATGGTTTCTTTTGCTATGCAAAATCTTTTAAGTTTTATTAGGTCCCATTTGTTTATTTTTGTTTTTGTTTCCCTTGTCTGAGGAGACTGACCTAAAAAAAGAATATTGCTAAAACCTGTGTCAAAGAGTGTACTGTCTATGTTTTCTTCTAGGTGTTTTATGGTTTACAGTTTTACATTTAGGTTTTTAATCCATTTTGAGTTTATTTTTGTATATGATATGAGAAAATGTTCTAATTTCATTCTTTTACATGTAGCTGTCCGGTTTTCCCAATGCCACTTATTGAAGAGACTGTCTTTTCCCCCATTTTGTATGCTTGCCTCCATCATCATAGATTAATTGATCATATGTGCATGGGTTTATTTGGGGGCTCTCAATTTGTTGCATTGACATATGTCTGTTTCTGTGCAGTACCATACTGTTTTCATTACTATAGCTTTGTAGTATAGTCTGAGGTCAGGAACCATGATACCTCTGGCATAGTTCTTTTTTTCACAAGATTGCTTTGGCTATTTGGGGTCTTTCATGTTTCCATGCAAATTCAAGGGTTATTTGTTCTAGTTTTGCAAAAAATGTCACAGGTATTATGATAGGGATTGCATTAAATCTATAGATTACTTTGGGTAGTATGGACATTTTAATAATATTAATTCTTCCAATCCATAAACATGAGTATCTTTCCATTTATTTGTATCATCTTCATTTTCCTTCATCAATGCCTTACAGTTTTTAAAGGTTTTTCATCTCCTTGGTTAAATTTATTCCTAGGTATTTTGTTCTTCTTGATGTGATTATAAATGGGATTATTTTCTTACTTTCTCTTTTTGATAGTTCATTATTAGTGTATAGAAAAGCAACAGATTTCTGTATATTAATCTTGTATCCTGAAACTTTACTGATTTCAATTATTAGTTCTAATAGTTTCTTTTGTGGTGACTTTGGGGTTTTCTATATATCATGCATCATGTCATTTGCAAATAGTGGCAGTTTTACTACTTTCCTTCCAATTTGTATGCCTTCTATTTCTTTTTCTTGCCTGACTTCTGTGGCCATGATCTTTAATACTATGTTAAATAGAAATGGGCATTTTTGTCTTGCTCCTGATATTAGAGTAAAAGCTTTCAGCTTTTCACCATTGAGTACGATGTTAGTTGTGGGTTTATCATAAATGGTCTTTATCATGTTGAGATATGTTCCCTCCATAGCAACTTTGTTGAGAGGTTTTTTTAATCATGAATGGATATTGAATCTTATCAATACTCCTTCTGCATCCATTGACATAATTGTGTCATTTTTATCATTCATTTTGTTAATGTGGTGTATCCCATTGATTGATTTGCAGATATTGGTCCACCCTTGCATCCCTTGGATAAATCCCACTTGATCATGGTGTATGATCCTTCTTATGTATGTTGAATTTGGTTTGCTAATACCTTGTTTAGGATTTTTGCATCTATATTCATCAGAGATATTAGCCTGTAATTTTCTCTTTTTTGTCATGTCTTTGTTTGGTTTTGGTATCAGGGTAATGCAGACCTCATAAAATGAGTTTGGGAGTGTTCCCTCCTCTTCAATTTTTTTGGAATAGTTTGAGAAGGATTGGTATTAACACTTCATTATATGTTTGGTAGCATTCCCCTGGGAAACCTTGCAGTCCTGGACTTTTGTTTGTTAGGAGTTTTTTAAATTACTGATTCAATTTCCATACTGGTAATCAATCTGTTCAGATTATATATTTCTTCTTGATTCAGTCTCAGAAGATTGTATGTTTCTAAGAATTTATCCATTTCTTCTAGGTTGTCCAATTTGTTGGCATATAGCTGTTTGTAGTATTCTCTTATGATTGTATTACTGTGATATTAGTGATATCTGATACTGTGATATCTCCTCTTTTAACTCTAATTTTGTTTATTTGGATCCTCTCTCTTTTTTTCTTAATGGGCCCTGCTAAAGTCTTAAATTTTTTTTTTTATCTCTTCAAAAACAGCTCTTGGTCTCAGTGAACTTTTGTATTTTTTTAACTCTATTTTATCTATTTCCACTGTAACTTTTATTATTTCCTCCTTTCTGCTGACTTTGGGCTTTGTTCTTTTTCTAATTCCTTTGGATGGTAGATTAGGTCATTCATTTGAGATTTTTCTTGTTTCTTGAGGTAGGCGTGTATCACTAAAAACTTCCCTCTTAGAACTGCTTTTGCTGCATCCCATAGATTTTGGAAAGTTGTGTTTTTATTTTCCTTTGTCTCAAGGTATTTTCTGATTTCCTCTTTGATTTCTTCAGTGACCTATTGGTTTTTTTCAATAACATGTTGTTTAGTCTTCACGTGTTTGTGTTTTTTCCATTTTTCTTCCTGGAATTGATTTTTAGTTTCATATCATTGTGTTCAGAAAAGATGCTTGATATCACTTCTATCTTCTTAAATTTGTTGAGACTTGTTTTGTGGCTTAGCATGTGATCTATCACTAGAGAATATTCCATGTGCACTTGAAAAGAATGTGTATTCTGTAGTTGTTGGATGGAAAACCCTGTGGATATCTATTAAGTCCAAGTGGTCTAATGTGTTATTTATGGCCACTGTTTCCTTATTGATTTTCTATCTGGATGATCTATCCATTGGTAAAAGTGGGGTGTTAACATCCCCTACTATTATTGTATTACTGTCAATTTCTTACTTTATGTCTATTAATATTTTCTTTATATATTTAGGTGCTCCTATATTAGGTGAATATTTGTTTATGAATGTTATATCTTCTTCTTATACTAACCCCTTTATAATGCCCTTATTTGCCCTTTACTACAGACTTTGTTTTAAAGTCTACTTTGTTTGATACGAGTATTGCTACCCAGCTTTCTTTTCATTTCTATTTGCGTGGAATATCTTTTTTCATTTTTCACTTTCAGTCTGTGTGTGTGTTTAGCTCTGAAGTGAGTCTCTTGTAGGTAGCATATAGATGGATCTTGTTTTTTTATCCCATCAGCCACCCTATGTCTTTTGATTGGAGCATTTAGTCCATTGACATTGAAAGTGATCATTGATAGGTATGTACTTATTGTCATTTTGTTACTTGTTTTCTGCTTGTTTTTGTAGTTCTTCTCTGTTATTTTCTTCTTCTTTTAGTCTCTTTCCTTGTGGTTTCATGATTTTCTTTATGCTATAAAGTGTTATTTTTGTATTCATTTCTCTCAAGTATTAGTGTATCTGTAGTAGATTTTGATTTGTGGTTACCATAGAGCTCATATATGTTGACCTATAACTATATACACTTGTCTTAAACTGATAGTCATTTAAGTTCTAACAGATGTACATTTTCTACTCTCCCCTCCATGTTTAGTGTTTTGGATGTCATATTTTACATCTTCATGCCTATCTCTCAACTGCTTATTGTAGTTATAGTTGAGTTTTACACTTTTGGCTTATTTAAGAGGTTGATCCACTGCTTTTGCTATATATTTGCCCTTACCAGTGGGATTTTCCCCTTCTTATATTTTCTTATTTCTTGTCATAGCCTTTTCTTTTTCACTTAAAGAAGACCCTTTAACATTTCTTTTAAGTTGATTTAGTATTGATGAACTCTCTTTTAGTTTTTGCTTGTCTGGGAAACTCTTATCTCTCCTTCAACTCCAAATGATAACTTTGCTGGGTAGAGTGTCCTAGGCTGTAGGTTTTTTCCTTGCAGCACTTGTTAAATATATCATGCCACTCCCTTCTGGCCTGCAAATTTTCTACTGAAAAATCAGCTGATACCCTTATGGGGGTTCCCTTCTATGTGACTCTTTGTTCTTCTCTTGCTACCTTTTAAATTCTCTCTTTAACTTTTGTCATTTTACTTATGATATGTCTTGGTGTGGGTCTCTTTGACTTCATCTCCTTTGAAACTCTCTGTGCTTCTTGTACCCGGATGTCTGTTTCCTTCTTCAGGTTAGGGAATTTTTCAGCCATCATTTCATCAAATACATTTTCTACCCATTTCTGTCTCTCTTCTGTTCTGGGACTGCTATAATGTGAATATTAGTATGCTTGATGTTGTTCCAGAGGTCCCTTAAACTAGCCTCACCTTTATTTTTTCTTTTTGCTGTTCTGATTGGATGATTTCCACTATTCTATCTTCCAGATGGTATATGTGTTCTTCTGTGTCACCTAATCTGCTATTAACTCCTTCTAGTGTATTTTTCATTTCCATTGTTGTATCCTTCATCTTTGACTGATACTCTTTTTATATTTCTTATTTCTTCATTGAAGTTCTCACTGTTTCATCTATTCTTTTTCCAAGTTCAGTTATCATTCTTATTACTATTGCTTTGACCTCTTTTACAGGTAAATTGGGTTTTATTTCAGGACTTTTATCTTGTTCTTTCATTTGAAACATATTCCTCTGTTTTCTCATTTTATTTAACTTTCTATGTTTGTCTCCATGAAATTATATGTAACAGTTACTTATACTGATCTTGAAGGGGTGTCCTTGTGTGGAAGTATCCCTATGCAGTTTGCATGCGCCCAGATGGGAGAACTGGATCTGAAGTGAGCATGGGCACTGTCTTCCCCTGGGGTGTGCTGTCAGCCTCTGCCTTGGTGGGAGGTAGGGCTGGATTTGAAGGGACTAGAGCCAGAGCCAGGTGCAAACCAGGGCTTCTTCTATGTTCAATGGCAGTCGAAGACCTATCAGGGGAGGGGTGGTGGCCCAAGAGGCTGGAGCAGGAGCCCTGAAGGAGTTGGGCTTCTCCCACATGTGACAGCAGCCTCTGCCTTGGTTGGGGATGTGGCCAGGGCCCAAGGGCTAGGGTTGCACTTCTGAGCTGGTTCCACTTTTTCCCTGGTGTGCAAGCCTTGGCTAGTGGCTGGATCGGGGCCAGAGGGGTTGGAGTAGCACTACTGAACTGGTTCTTCTTCTTCCCAGTGCATACATGCACCTCCCCACAGGCAATGGTGGTCTCTGCTCTGGCCAGAGGCAGGGCTGGGGCCAAGCTGGCCCCATTCCAAGTGCACACACGCTCGCTGATAATGGCGGCTCCTCCTTAGCAGGGAGCAGCGCTGGAGCAGGGGGTGCCTTGGGGCCATCCCGCCAGGGCAGCCAGAGCATCGGGCAGCTTTCAGTACGCTGCTTCCAAGCTGTGACTGGGAGCAAGCAAGTCTGTGCATGGATTCTCCAAGAGTGGAGCCTCAGTTTCTTACAGCCCTCCAGAAAGCTCCACTGGTTTCCAAACCAGCTAAGAGGGTTCATCTTCCTGGTGCCAGACTCCAGGGCTGGGTGCCTAATATGTGGCTCAAACCCCTCCACCCCCCAGGGAGGATCTCTGAGCCTGTGATTTTTCCCTCCTCTTTTGGGCCGCCTGTTAGGGGTGTGGGTCTTGACTAGATCGCTTCTCTTCCCCTCCTCCCCGACTCTGTATGGGTCTTTCTTCACAGCTTTGGTCGTAGAAGAGCCGCACTGCTAGTCTTCAGGTGGTTCTCAGCAAGGTTGCTCTATATGTAGTTGTAGCTTTGATGGGTTCATGAGAGGAGGTGAGCTCAGGGTCCGCCTACTCCACCATCTTGATCTTGCCCCCCTCCCCCACACAAATATTGCTTTTTATTTACCTGCATGATTCCCAGGCTGAAAACTGCACAACCAAATTCCATCAATATACAATGAAAACAGATTCCCTGACCGAAATGTTGGTTGTAAACATGTTTGCACTTTGCTCTCCCAATTACGCCTAAGTTCATCAGTTGTGTCACAGAGGAAAGTTAACCTTGGCCTGCCACAGTTAATTTTTACCAAGCCCCTTTTGGTAAACAGGGGATTTAGCAGAGTTGTGTTCTTCTTTCTAGACCAGAAGCCTCAATATGTTTGTAGTATAAGAAATAAAAGCGTTTTTTGGGAACCTCCAGGAAATGAATGGCTCATTTCTCCTGGCAGATGGATGTGAGGGTACTCAATTACCTTACACTGATTAAAGACAAGCACTGCTGCCTCTGGGTAAACAGAAAAAGAAAAGAAAAAACGAAGCCCATTAGCAAAAGGGGGCAGTAATGTAAGTGATGATGAGAAAGGTGGGTCTGTTTTTCTACTTGAGTGTGGTTTCCAGATGCCACAGAATGGGATCTGATGGAGCTGAGACCACATTTTGTGAGGAGACTGCCTTCTGAGAGTTTGCCTAAGGACATAAAAAGCGATAGTTAATTTCTAAGGACCTACTGTGCATTTGACCCTTGCACCTAATTTCCCAGCTAATTACTCAGCCATAAAAAGAAATGAAATTGAGTTATTTGTAGTGAGGTGGATGGACCTAGAGTCTGTCATACAGAGTGAAGTAAGTCAGAAAGAGAAAAACAAATACCGTATGCTCATATATATGGAATCTAAAAAAAAAAAAAATGGTCATGAAGAACCTAGGGACAAGACGGGAATAAAGACACAGACCTACTAGAGAATGGACTTGAGGATATGCGGAGGGGGAAGGGTAAGCTGGGACAAAGTGAGAGAGTGGCTTGGACATATATACACTAGCAAACGTAAAATAGATAGCTAGTGGGAAGCAGCCGCAAAACAAAGGGAGATCAGCTCGGTGCTTTGTGACCACCTAGAGGAGTGGGGTAGGGAGGGTGGGAGGGAGGGAGATGCAAGAGGGAAGAGATATGGGGACATATGTATATGTATAACTGATTCACTTTGTTATAAAGCAGAAACTAACACACCAAATTAGTTAAAAAAAAAAAAAATGAAGGAAAAAAAATGCCCTGCGAGGTAGGTTGTGTTGTCATCAACTTGCAGCTCCAGGAACAGACGTGGAGAGCCAGTTTCCTCCCTGCATGGAGAAGTGGGACAAAAATGTGCGCCCCTGGGCCTGCTGGAGTGTGAACCACAGCTTTCAGGAAACTTTGTGCCTGGCGGGGAGCTCAGCACCGCCCAGGTGTGGGTGGATTTATTAGGTCACTGGAAGTCTCTGGAGTTAGGGGTAGATTCAAGGGGTGAGGGTGTCCAGACCTGTCATTTCCCCATTATTTCCTGCCCATACCACTGGCAAACATGCACACACACACACACACACACACACACACAAACATACACACACCATGCACACAGGTGGAAATATCCTGGATAAGCCCCCCCACCCCAAGAAAGGAGGAAGGAGGCTGAATGGTATCAGTGGAAAGAAGGCCAGTCTCAGGAATCGAGGGCTGACTTCTAAGTCCCGCTCTGGCTCTCAACAGCTTTGCCACATGGAATAAATCTCTCTGTCCCCGCTTCCTCTCCCCGTAAAATGAAGGGCTGCCCAGGGTAATTTCCAAGGTCTTTTCAGTGTTACATTCTATGATTCTATTAATACTGAGAGTGGATTTTAAATGCTAAATGGAGTCCATGAAGGCTGAATAGTTCTCGAGATTTAAAATGTCTCTCTGCTAATTGAAACTAATTCTCCGAACCACACATTAAAAGCCCCAGGCTGATTTTTCTATCTGATGGGCCCTGACAAAGTGGTGCGTGGAGACAGAGTGGCCCGGGGTGGGCACTCTCACGTGAGCCCTCTGCTGTTCCTCCCCAGCGAGGCTTCTGCTAATTTGTATTAATGCATCTCTGCTTCCCTCCCACCACCCCCACCCACCCCGCCCCCCGGCAAGCCCTCACCCCGGCCAGCCCCACAGCCTGTGTCACTTAAATCTCATAATGCACCACCGCTTCTCTCCCCTTCCTCTCACCTTTTGCCCCTCCTCTATCTCTCGACTTAGAGCTTGGCAGACTAATGGCCATAATCATGATGATGAGCATTAACAATGACAGGCAATGCTCTCAACAGAATGCAGCTCTTCCTCAAGAGGAGGGACATTAAAATCCCAACTAGGTAAGTGGGCTCCACAGTGGTGTCAGCCCCGGAGCTGGGAGTCTGCAGGAGAGGCTACTGGGAGCTGGACGTGGCAGCAGGTGCATCCAGGAAAAGAGCGGTGAAACAAGACAGAGAAGCAGGGCAAAGATTTGAGGTTCTGTGTTCACCTTCCCCAGCCCTCAGTACCAGAGAGTCTCCGAAAGTGCTACTTTCCAGCTTGGAGGGGGTTGAGTTTGGAGCTGTTTAAATTCATGAAGAACCAAAGTTCATAAAGCAGTGTTTGCCTTTGGTTTATGTGCTGCATTCTTTTTAAAATTGTGCTGAAATAAACATAACATAAAATTTACCGTCTTAACCATTTTTCAGCATACAATTCAATGGCACTAAGGACGTCCACGTTGTTGTACCAACATCACCACCATCCATCCCCAGAAGGTTCTCATCATCCCCAACAGAAGCTCTGTACCCACAAAACAGTAACTCTGCATTCTGTCCTCCCCACAGCCCTGGAATGTGATGGACTCTTAAGTTTTGTGATTATTCTGGTCTCTTCCATTGAACAAATGCTGATCAGGACTCAGTAGCAACCTACATTTTGAAACATTGTACACCCCTCTTTCCAGCTGCGGAAACTGAGACACAGAGAGGGGAAACAGCCTACCCCAACTAAGCAGAGAGCCAGGGGCCATGAAAGCAGCAAGACAAGTTGCCAACTCTAAACCTAACCCTAGTCTCAATGATCTTTTGACTTTCACGGCACTTTTGATATGGCCAACACGGGTTTGTCCATTCCTTTCTTTCACAGGAAATTAAGAAGATCTACAAGAGTGAAGAGAATGACATGAAAAACACTTGGGTGGCCACCATCTAGAATTGAGGAGTGTTAATATTTTCTCACAGTTGCTTGACGTTTTTCTAAAAGAAATGGAATATTAGCGAATGCTGCCTCCTGGTCCCCCTCCCGGGGCATCCTCTCCCCGTAGGTAACCTGAATTTCGCCCTTCTGAATTTGGTGTGTGTTTTTTCAGTCCACCATTTCCATGTTTACACCTACAGAGAAAGAGATTCATGAATAATTCATTGTGTTGTTTGCAGTGTGTTTTTAAACATTTTCATAAACGATATTACACAGGAAGCTTGCTTTTCCACTCAACATTATGTTTTGAGATGTAATCACGTTGCTATGAGAGAAGGAGTGTGTGTGTGTGTGTGTACTTAGGTTGTTTCCAATTTATTTTCTTATTACAAGCAATGCTGCAATTATGCACGAGTCTCTCTAGGTAATAGATCTAGCAGTGCAATTGCTGAGTCTTTGCGAACATGCATTTCCAATTCCAATTTTGCTTTGGATATTGACAAATTGCTTTCCAAAGTGGTTGAATTAATTTACACTCCTACCAGCAGTGTGGGAGAATTCCTATTTCCCCTTATCTTCACTAACTCTTGATATTGTCGGTCTTCTAAAATTTTATCCATCTGATTAGTGTGAAATGTTCTCTTGTTTGTTTTAAATCACATTTATCTGATTATTAGGAAGGCTAAGCATATGTGCATTAATAATTTTCATTTTTTTCTGTGAATTGTTTATTCTATTATTTTATTGCAAGGATTGTCAAACCACAGGCTGTAGACCAGCCCATGGGCTTTTCATACTGCCTGTGAGCTAAGAATGGTTTTTACATTTTAAAAGGGTCATAAAAGAAAAAGGAGTGACAGAGGTTATATGTGTCCTGTGAAGCCTAAAATATTCACTATCTGGTTCTTTAAAGAAAAAGTTCACTGACTCCTGTTCTGCTGGATTGTTTTGTCTTTTTACTGATATATATTTTGGATATTAACAATTTATTTGAACTAGCCCCTCCCTCCGCCTCTCCCTCATCAGCTACCCTGAGCATGCCAAGTTTCTACTTCCCTGGGACCACGGTCTATGTTTTGTTAGAAGCAAAATGTTTTTTCAACATCTTGTCAAGTTTCAATTACATTTGGGATGTATCATCTAACTTTATCTCCCTCTCAGATACTCACAGTAAAACCAATTTAACGCTCTTTACCTTGTGAAATGCATGCTGTAGAATTTTGCTTCTGGCTCTGATGGAATGACTGCTACTGAGCTTGCTTTCCTCTCATAAATAACCAGGAAAGTGGATAAAACATATGAAACAACTGTTTTCAGATATAGGAAAACAAACAGCAAAGATGGTAATCTCCAAGAGCAGGGAAAGGCATGAGATAAGCCTGATTGTTTTGACTTTCTGTCTAGAGGAACTCTAGACCATATCCCTGGGAGGAGGACCCAAGTGCAGTATGAAGGTGTCACAGAGGTAAGGAAACAGAATTTGGAATTTAGGGAAGCTGAGGCAGCAGGTACCCATGGGCCAGAGCACCAGAGAGAAGGTAGCTACACAGAGAGGGATGGTTCCAGAATCTGGATAGGGGCTCTCTTTAGACACCGATTGAATAGTAAAGTACACATGTGTAGTGTGAAATTTCTTGAGGCCAGTTAACAAACAACTAAGGAAGTTAAACAATTCCCAAAGCTCGTTCAGGATTGAGATAAATTTTCATTCAGACTAGTCAGAGTGGAGAGACCTCAAGGAATACCTAGGACATCCAGGAGACCTCAGAATGGCCATGGCAAAGTAGTAAGGCTAAATTAGCTCTAGAAAAGCCTTCTTTAAATACATCTTCATAATACTTAAAAACAAACCTTAAAAAAACAAACAAACTGCTGCTCAAGCAACTTAGCTGCCTGCTAAAATAAACTTCACCACTTTTTGGGAAAACAACAAAATCTAGACACAATAATGTAGCATGCACAGGTTCAGCATCCAATCAAAACTTAGTCAACATATTAACAATGAGGAAAAGGTGACCCATAACCAGGAGAGAAATCAATCAAGTGGAACAGGCCCAGAAATGATAGAGATAATAGAACTAGCAGATAATCACTTTACAAAATAGCAATTATAAATATGCTATGGGATTTAAAGGGAAACATGAACATGATGAGGAAAGATATAGAAAGTATAAAGAATTAGCAGCAAATTCGATACTGAAGAAGTGATCAGTGAACTTGAAAGAACATAAATTAAACAAACTAAAACAAAGTGAAACACAGAGAAGAAAAAAACAAATGAAGGAGCCTCAGTGACCTGTGAGAAAGTATAAAAATCTGACATATGTGTATTCGGAGACCCAGAAACAGAAGAGATGCGTGGAGACAGAAAAAATATTCAGAAAAATTGGGCAAAATTTTTCTGAATTATATGTAAACCATTAACCCACAAATCTAAGAAACTCAACAAACCACAAGAATAAGCATACACATGCAAATCACATAAGACACATCATAATTGAACAGCTAAAATCCAGTAACAAAGGGGAAATCTTAAAAGGATCCAGAAAAGGGAAGAAAGAGAGAGAGAGGAAGGAAGGAAGGAAGGAAGGAAGGGAAGGAGGGAGGGAGAGAGGAAGAAAACATACAGGGGAACAGATATAAAATTCCTGTTGCTAATTTTGTATCAGAAATAATGCAAGCCAGAAGACAATGGAAAATTTCTTCAGAATAACGTAATAAAAAGATATCCATAGAATTCTACATCAGTGAAAATATCTTTCAAAAATTGTGGTGAAACAGAAACATTTTCAAATAAACAAAATCTGAGAAAATTCACCACCAGCGAGTCTAAATTATAAGAAATATCAATAATAAAGGAAGTTCTTTAAGCTGAAAGAAAATGATACAAGTCAGAAACTCAGATCTATACAAAGGAGTGAACAGCAATAAAATAGTAAAAATGTGAATAAACATAAAAGGTACTTGTTCTCTCATTTTAATATTTCTTTAAAAGATAATTGACTCACCGTTTCTGGTTCAGAATGTAAGGAGGTAAGAGCTCTTTTTAGATCTGCAATGAGGTGAGGACACAGGGCAAACCACTGCCCCCAATACTGGAGACAGACAGCAAATGCAGGTAATCATAGCTTCTCAGAGACAGACTCACAATTAGAAACCACCATGGGAACTAAGGCTGGGATAGAAAAACCAGAACCATGATTGACAAATTGCTGGAGGCTCAATGTGGACAACTCCAAGATTTAAAAACTCCAGGGGAACCCCACAATTGTGAGATTTACCTCCAAAAGGAGCTCAACCAGGTTTCCTTGTAAATATCAGAGAAAAATCCCTCTTGCTTCCTGAAGGGAGGGGGGAAAAGGAACCATTTTGAAATATGCCAGAGCATTCTGTTCTTCCTAAAAAGGCCTGCCCATGAGAAATTAGTTAACCAGAGTGTAGCCTGCTGAGGTGTTACCAGAGCCTAACTGACCTAGGGGAGGGGAAATACCTGACTCCAATCAGCTCTAGCCTTTCACATGGGATAATGAAAACACCCAACACCAGCCCACTCTAGCCATTCTCTCCCACCTAAGGGAGTAGAAAAAAAAAACAAAACCAAACCTGAGAAACACTTATGAAGTTCACAGTCCAGGACATAAACTCACTGAAAGACCGAGATATACTCACACAATTACAGAATGCTTCTCCCACCACACCTCACCACCACATTACTAAAGGCCTATTTACAGCAATTACTTTTACCTCGTATATCATGTCCAGCTATAAGAAAAATTACAAGGAATACCAAAAGGTAAAAGAACACACTTTGAAGAGATAAGAGAAAGCATCAGAATCAGACATGGAAGGAATGTTGGAATTATCAGACTGTGAGTTTAAAACAAATATGATTAGTATGCTACGAGCTCTAATTCATAAAGTGGACAGCAGGTGAGACAGATGGGCAATGTAAGCTGGGAGATAGAAACCCTAAGGGGGAAAAAAAGGAAATGCTAGAGATTTTTTAAAAACATGGACACAGAAATGAAGAAAGCCTTTGATAGGCTCATTAGTACACTGGACACAGCTGAGGAAGGAATCGTTGAGATTGAGTATATTTCATTGGAAATATCCAAAACTAAAAAACACAGAGAATAAAGACAAAACACAGGGACTTCCCTGGTGGTCCAGTGGTTAAGACTCCACGCTTCCACTCCAAGCTCTTCCAGCTTCGATCCCTGCTCAGGGAACTAAGATCCCACAAGCCACACAGTGCAGACAAAAAAAAAAAAAAGACTGAAAAAACAGAAAATCCAAAGACTGTGGGACAACTACAAAAAGTGTAACATACGCATAAAAGGGAATATCAGAAGGAGAAGAAAAAGAGAATGGAACAGAAAAAATATTTGAAACAACAGTGACTGAGAAGTTTCCCAAGTTAATGTCTGACACCAAACCACAAATCCAGGAAGGTCAGAGAATACCAAGCAGGATAAATGCCCCCAAATCTACACCTAGACATATCATTTTCAAAGCACAGAAAAATCAAAGATAAAGGAAGAAATCATGAAAGAAGCCAGAGGGAAAAAATACCTACTTACAGAGGACCAAAGATAAGAATTACATCTGACTGCTCTCAAAAACCATGCAAGCAAGCAAGAGTATAATAAAATATTAAAGTATTGAGAGACAAATGCCATCAACCTAGAATTCAGCATCGTGCAAAATGATCCTTCAAAAGTGAAGAAGAAATAAAGATTTCATCAATCAAACAAAAACTGAGGGAATTTGTCGTTAACAGACCTTCCTTGCAAAAAATATTAAAAGAAGTTCTTTAGAAAGAAGGAAAATAATATAGGTCAGAAATTTAGATCCACACAAAGATAAAGAAAGGAAAAATATCAAAAAAGGAATAAGTGAAGTTAAAATATAAACTTTATTTTTCTTAATTGATCTTACAGGTAAGTTTGTTCAAAAAATAATAGCAACAATGTATTTGATTATGCATGCTTATGTATATATAATACATGTATATGTATATGTGTATATGTGCTTATTTATGCTAATATAAAAGTGAAATAAATGACAGCAATAATACAAGGAACAGAGGGGAGGAATTGGGATTATTTTGTTATTTTAAGGTACATTACCCATGAAATGGTATAGTGTTATTTAGTAAATGGTTAAGAGACTTACTTGGATTAGTTGTAAATGCATATTGCAAAATCTAGGGCATCCACTAAAAAAATTTTTTTAAGATGTATAACTGATATGTTTTAAAAGGAGAGAAAATTAAACCCTATAAAATTCTCAGTTGAAACCACAAAAGGCAGAAGAACAGTGGAAGGCAAAAATAGGAACAAAGAACCAGGGTAACAAATAGAAAAAAGTAACAAATGTGGTAGACATTAATCCATACACATCAATAATCATTTTGAACATTAATGGTTTAAATGCACCAATTACAAGACAGAGATTGTCAGAATGGGTCAAAAACAAGGTACAGCAATATGTTTTCTATAACAAATCCACTTTAAATATAAAGATGCATATAGATTAAAAGTAAATGAATGGAGAAAAATATACCATGCTAACACTAAATCAAAAAAAAGTAGGAGTAGCTAATTAATTTCAGACAGAGCAGACTTCAAAGCAAGGAAGGTTATCAGGGATAAAGAAGGGCATTACATAACAATAAAGGAGTCAATTCTCAAAAAAACATAATAATCCTTAAAAAATATGCACTGAACAACAGAGCATCAAACTACATGAGGCAAAACCTGCTAAAACTGCAAGGAGAAGTAGATTAATCCACAATTATAGTTGGAGACTTCAACACCCTTTTTTCAGAAATGGACAGATCCAGCAGGGAGAAAATCAGTAAGGACATAGTTAAACTAAACATCACCACCAATCAACTGGATATAATGGACACCTATTGACCACTTTATCCAACAAAAGCAGAATACACAGTCTTCTCAAGCTTACATGGAATATTTACCAAGATAACCATGTTCTGGGCCACAAAACACCCCTTAACAAATGTAAAATAACAGAAATTATACAGACTGCTCTCATACCATAATGGAATTAAAACTAGAAATCAATAACAGAAGACACTGGAAAATACCAAAATACCTGGAGACTAAACAACACACTTCTAAACACACAAGGCAAAGAATTCTCAAGAGAAATTTTTAAATATTTTGAACTAAATGAAAATGAAAGCACAACTTATCAAAATTTGTGGATGAAACAAAAGCAGTGCTTAGAGGGATTTATAGCATTGAATGAATGGAGAAAGATCTAAAACTGATCATCTCAGTTTTCACCTACGGAAAAAAAGGGCGAATTAAATCCAAAGTAAACAGAAAAAAATAATAAAAACTAAATCAATAAAATTGAAAACAGGAAATCAGTGAAGAAAATGAACAAAACCAAAAGTTGCTTCTTCTTTAATAAAATTGATAAACTTCTAGCCAGGGTAATTAAGAAAAAGAAAGAAGACAAAACTTACTAACATAAGAAATGAAATAGAGGCCATCAATACTGATCCCATGTACACTAAAAGAAGAATAAAAGAATATTATGAACAACTCTATGTCCACAAATTTGATAAACTAGATGAAATGGACCAATTCCTTGAAAGACACAGCCTGCCAAAACTCACACAAGAATAGACTATCTGAATAGGCCTACAGCTATTAAAGAAATTTAATCAATAAATAGTAACCTTCCAATATAGAAAGCACAAGGCCCAGATGGGTTCCCTGGTGAATTCTCCCAAATATTTAAGGAAGAAATTATACCAATTCTCTACAATCTCTTTCAGAAGCAGAAGGAATATTTCCTAACTCATTCTATGAGAGAAGCATCACCCTAATACAAAAACCAAAGACATTACAAGAAAGGAAATCTACAGACCAATATTTCTCATGGATATCAATGCAAAAACCCTCAACAAAATATTAGCAAATCAAATCTAACAATATATAAAAAAAATTCTACACCATGACCAACTGGGGTCTATCTCATGTATGCAAGGTTCGCTATTTGAAAATCAGTTAATGTAATCCATCACATCAACAGGCTAAAGAAAAAAATCGTATATTCATATCAATAAAAGCAGGAAAATCACTAGAAAAAATCCAGTACCCATTCATGATAAAAAAAAAACAAACCTCTCAGTAAACTTGGAATAGAGGGAAATTTCTTCAACTTGATAAAGAATATCTACAAAGAACCTACATCTAACACCATACTTATTGGTGAGAAACTCAAAACTTTCCCACTGAGATCAGGTACAAGGCAACGATGTCCCCTCTCACCACTCCTTTTCAACATTGTACTGGAGTCCTAGCTAATGCAATAAGACATGAGGAAATTAAATGTGTACATATTGGGAAGGAGGAAATAAAACTATCTTTATCATATATGTAAAAAATCCAAAGAATGAACAAAAAACTGTTTTTAATAGGTGATTATTAAAAGGTTGAAGGATACAAGGTTAATATAGAAAAGTCCATTGCTTTCCTATATACCATCAATAAACAAGTGTAAATTGAAATTAACCCAATAGCATTTACATCGGGTTACATTAACCCAATACCAAAAAAGAAAGAAAGGAAGGAAGGAAGCAAGGAAGGAAGGAAGGAAGGAAGGGAGGGAGGGAGGGAGGAGGGAGGGAGGAGGGAGGGAAGAAAGAAAGAAAGAAAGGGAAAGTAAGTCAGGTATAAATCTAACAAAATATGTACAAGATCTATATGAGCAAAACTACAAAACCTAGATGAATAAAATCAAATAATTAAATAAATAGATATTCCACACTCATGAATAGAAAGACCCAATACTGTCAAAATGTTAGTTCTTCCAAGTTGATGTATAGATTCAATGCAATCCCAGTCAAAATCCCAGAAACTTTTTGTGTGGATATCAACTAACTGATTCTAAAGTTTATACGAAGATGCTAAAGACCCAGAATAGCCAATAAAATTTTGAAAGTTAAGAATAAAATTGGAAGACTGACACTATTTGATTTCAAGACTTACTATGAAGCTACAGTAATCAAGACAGTGGTATTGGCAAAAAAACAAATAGATCAATGGAACAGAATAGAGAGCCCAAAATAGACCCACATAAATATTGTCAAATGATATTTGACAAAGAAGCAAAGGCAATACAATGGAACAAAGATAGTCTTTTCATCAAACTGTGCTGGAACAACTGAACATCCACATGCAAAAAAAAAAAAACAAACTCAATCTGGACACAGACTTTACACACTACACAAAAATTAAGTCCAAATTGATCATAGACCCAAATGTAAGCAAAAAACTGCAAAACTCCTAGAAGATAACATAGGAGAAAACCTACATGGCCTTGAGTATGACAATGGCTTTTCAGACGCAACACCAAAGCACAATATTTGAAAGAAATAATTGATAAGCAGGCTTCATTAAAATTAGAAACTTCTGCTCTGTACAACACAATATCAAGATAGTGAGGAGATAAGCCAAAAGCTAGAGAAAATATTTGCAAAACATATGTCTGAAAAAGAACTTGTATGCAAAATATACAAAGAACCCTTAAAACTCAACAACAAGAAAACAAACAGTACAATTAAAAAATGGGTCAAAGATTTACTAGACACCTCATCATAGAAGATATACAGGTAGAAAATAAGCATATGAAAAGATGCTCCACATCCAAAGGCATCAGAGAAATGCAAATCAAAACAACAATGAATTACGACTACACATCTATTAGAATGGCCAAAATCTAGAACACTGACCACACTGAGTGCTGGTGAGGATGTGGGGCAATAGAAACTCTCATTAACCTGTTGATGGGAATTCAAAATGGTACAGTCACTTTGGAAGACAGCTCTCAACAAAAGTAACATACTTTTACCATGAAATCCAGCAATCATGCTTCTTGGTATTTACCCAAAGGAATTGAAAACCTGTATCTACACAAAAACCTGCACACAAGGACTTCCCTGGTGGTCCAGTGGTAGAGAACCCGCCTTCCAACGCAGGGGACGCGGGTTCAATCCCTGGTCGGGGAACTAAGATTCCACATGCCGCGGAGCAACTAAACCTGTGCACCGCAACTACAGAGCTCGCACGTCTCAACTAGAGAGCCTGCGCACCGCAAACTACAGAGACCACACGCACTGGAGCCGCGTGCTACAACTACAGAGCTCACGACCCCTGGAGCCAGCAAGTCACAACTAGAGAGAAGCCCACACGCCACAACGAAGAGCCTGCATGCCACAACTAAGACCTGAAGCTGCCAAAAAAATAAATTAAATAAATAAATTAAATAAATAAATATTTTAAAAAAGAATTTAAAAATTCAGATCATTAATAAAGAAAAACAAACAAAACAAACAAACAAACAAAAACCTACACACAGATATTTATAGCAGCTTTATTTGTAATCCCAAAACTTTGAACCAACCAAGATGTCCTTCAGTAGATGAATGGTGAACTGGGCTGATCCAGACAATGGACTATTATTCAGTGCAGAAAAGAAATGAGCTATCAAGCTGGAAAAGACACAGGGAATGTAAATGCATATTACAAGCGAAAGAAGCCAATCTGAAAAGGCTGCATATTGTATGACTCCAATTATATGATATCCTGAAAAAGGAAAAACTATGGAGACAGTAAAAAAGATCAGTGTTGAGGGGGCTGGGGTGGGAGGGATGAATAGGAGAATCTCAGAGAATTTTTAGGGCAATAAAAATACTCTGTATGATACTATAATGATAGATTATACATTTCATTATACATTTGTCCCAAACCATAGATTGTATACCACCAAAAGTGAACCCTATGGTATACTATGGACTTTGTGATAGTGATGTGTCAATGTAGGTTCATCAATTGTAACAAATGTCCCACTCTGGTGAGGGATGTTGATAATGGTGGATTCTATGCATGTGTTAGGGCAGAGCGTGTATGAGAAATTTCTGTACCTTCCTCTTAATTTTGTTGTGAACCTAATACTGCTCTAAAAAATAAAGTTAAAGAAGATTGACTGTTTAAAGCAAAAATAATAGTAATGTTTTATTGAGTTTGTAACATTTGTAGAAATAATATATAGGACAATAATAACACAAAAGACAGGAGGGAAAATGGAAACATACAGTTTATATTTCTTACTGAACACATAAATTGATACATTCTCTTAAGATACACTGTGATCTTAAGTGTGCATATCAAAACTCCTAGGTCAACCTTTAAAAACTTAAACCGATATTGCTAATAAGCCTATAGGGGAGATACAATGAAATGCTAAATTATTCAATCCAAAAGAATGCCGGGAAAGGGTAAAAGGACCAAGGAGCATTATGGGAGGGCAACAAATAGCAAGATTATAGAATTAAATAAGAAATACAAATGGTCTAAATGCACCAATTAGAAGCAAAGATTGTTAGACTGGGTTAAAAAGCAAGACTTGAGTCTTCCAATTTCAGCTCTGAGTGTAAAGTGCTTGAAAGTAATCACTCCCATTCTTACGACCAAAAAGAAAAAATTTGAACAAAGTGAAAATCAATGGCTTTTGTTGGACCCATCAGAGAACTGAGGTCACAGGGCAAACCACCACTCAGAAGTGGGAGAGACAGGAGAATACAGAGTCCCAGCTGAGATCTGCTTACTTGGAGCAAGAGTCACTGGAATAATGACTGGTGGAAATACTTATATGGTCACTGTGACAAGCTGCAGAGAGTGTGGACAGCATGAGAGAGAGAAACTGCTGGGGACTGCATTCTTGAGGGGGGGGGCACAACTGAGTGGATTTTATCTCTAGTCCCACCAGACTCTCACCTTGAAGAGCCAAAAAAAATTCCCCTCCTGTCTCAGGTAGGAAGAGGGGAAGAAAAGAAGCCTGAAATACTCTCAGAGCATCTTCACAACAAAGGCCAGCTCAGCAGGGGGAAGACTCTATCAGACCTGTACTTCAGCTAGGAGGGAGAACAATTACCAAACTTCAGCACCCTCCATCCTTCCTGTCTCACTTAAGTGGGGGGAAAAGGGAGGAACTTAAGAAGCACTTGTAAAGGCCACAGCCCAGGGACACAGGTGCACTAAAAACCTAAGATTTAATCAAAAGATTATAGAACGCTTCCCTCATCCACACCTTACTACCACGTCAAGAGGGCTACGATATAACACTGGTGGATTACAGCTGAAAGAGCTGCAAGGCACAGACTATATTTAGGAAGTAGTTCCTAGAGAAATCCAAAGACAAGATGAAAGATAAAAACAAGGACACTAGAGGAGTTTGAAGCCTCTGGAACTTATATCGATAGCAAACACTGAACACAATTCAACTCATAGATTAACATGAAACTTCACACTAAAGGCCTATTTGGTTCAGTGATTATCACCAGTTACATCATGTTGGGCTTTCATCATGTTGGGCAACTGAAAGGCAAGAAAAAAATACGGCCAAACTATATGCTGGCGACATATACCCCCGTTTAAGTATAAAGACACAAATAAAAATAAAAGGATGGGAAAAGAGATATTATACAAATACTAATATAAGAAAACTGGGGTGACTATGTTACTAGGAGACAAAGTAGACTTCAGGACAAGGAATAATCCCGGGAAAAAGAGGGACATTTTGTAATGATAAAACTCTCAGTTCATCAATATGACATAAAAAAAAATGTATGCTCTTAATAACAGAGCATCAAATTATGTGTAGGAAAAAACTGAGATAACTGAAAGAAGAAATGAAAATTCACAATTAATTCGAGATTTTAATATTACTTTCTCAGTAATGGAGAGAACAAGTACACAGAAAATCACTAAAGAGCAAAATTAGAATTACACTGGACTTTTCTTCAGAAACTATGGAAGCAAGAAGAGACTAGAGTGAAATTTTTTAAAGTGTGGAAAGGAAAATATCGACATAGAATCCTGTATCCAGTAAAGTTATCCTGCAAAAGTGAAGTAGAAATACTTTCTCAAACAAGCAAAAATTTAGGGAGTTTGTCACCAGTAGACTTGCCTTGAAAGAAATGTTAAAAATAAGTTCTTCAGAGAGAAGGAAAAGGATATAGAACAGAAACTCAAATCTACAAAAAAGAAAAAGCATAAGAAAAGGAATAGAGGAAGGTAAAATAAAATATTTTATTTTTGTTATTCTCAACTGAACTAACATAAAATAATAGCAACAATGAATTCAGTGAGTTTATTTATGGAAAAGTGAAGTGAATGGCAGCAATATTTTAAGGGGCAGGATGGGAGAACTGAGAATGCTCTGTTATAAAGTACCTGCACTCCCCATGAAACAATATCATGTTATTTGAAAATGGACTTGGATTTGTTGCAAATGTATATTGAAAACTCTGGGGCAGCGACTAAAACATGTTTTTTAAAAAGGAGTATAATTAATATGCTAAGAGAGGAGAGAAAATGGAATCATATAAAATGCTCAATTAAAACTATGGAATGGGCTTCCCTGGTGGCGCAGTGGTTGAGAATCTGCCTGCTAATGCAGGGGACACGGGTTCGAGCCCTGGTCTAGGAAGATCCCACATGCCGCGGAGCAACTGGGCCCGTGAGCCACAACTACTGAGCCTGCACATCTGGAGCCTGTGCGCCACAACTACTGAGCCTGCACATCTGGAGCCTGTGCTCCACAACAAGAGAGGCCACGAGAGTGAGAGGCCCGCGCACCGCAATGAAGAGTGGCCCCCGCTCGCCGCAACTAGAGGAAGCCCTCGCACAGAAACGAAGACCCAACACAGCCAAATAAATAAATATAAATAAATAAATAAATAATAATTTTTAAAAAAACCAAAAAACTATGGAATGCAGAAAAAGAGTGGAAGACAAAAAAAGAAACAAAAAAACAAGGGCAATGAATAAAAATGAATTAAAAATAGCAACAAACATGATAGATATTAACCCAACTTCTGTGTTCTGAATGTTCGTGTCCTCCCAAAATTCATAGGTTGAAATTCTTCCTAACCCCCAAGTTGACCCTTGAACAACATGGGTTTGAATTGTGCATGTTCACTTACACATGGATTTTTTTTTCAATAAATATGTACTACAGCACTATGCAATCAGTGGTTGGTTGAATCCTCAGATGCAGAACTGCAGATATAGAGAGCTGATTGTAAAGTTATACCAGGATTTTCAACTGTGCAGGGGTCGATGCCCCTAACCCCCAAGTTCTGTTCTTCAAGGGTTAACTGTATTAGGACATGGGCCTTTGGGAGGTGCTTAGATCATGAGGGTTGAGCCTTTGTGAATGGGATTAGTACATTATAAAAGAGTCTCCAGAGAGCTCCCTCACTCTTTCCACCATGTGAGGGCACAGCAAGAAGGGTCTGGCTATGAACCAGGAAGAGGATCGTCACCAGAACATGACCATGCTGGAACCTTGATCTCTGACTCCCAGCCTCCAGAGCTGTGAGCCATAAACTTCTCTTGTTTTTAAGCCACCCAGCCTGTAGTATTTTGTCATAGCAGCTTGAATGGACTAAGACACGAACTATATCAATAATCACTTTAAACATCAATGGTCTAAACACACCAATTAAAAGACAGAAATTGTCAGAGTGGATAAAAACAAGACCCACTATAAGTTGTCTACAAGAAACCCACTTTAAATATAAAGACTCCGATAGATTAAAAGTAAAAGGATGGAGAAAGTTACACAATGCTGATACATCAAAGGAAAGCTGAAGTAGCTATATTAGTTTCAGACCAAGCAGACTTCAGAGCAAGGAAAATGATCAGAGATTTTAAAAAAAGGGCACTGGATAATGATAAAGGGGTCAATTCTCCAAGAAGACATAACAACACTTGACAGATTAAAGAGAAATAGATTAATCCACTGTTATAGTTGGAAACTTCAACACCATTCTATCTGTAATGGACAGACCCAGCAGGCAGAAAATCAGTAATGACAGAGTTGAAGTGAACAGAACTATCAATCAACTGGATCTTATTGATATCTATAGAATACGTCATCCAACAACAGCAGAATACTCATTCTTCTCATGGAAAGTTCAGCAAGATAGATCAAATTCTAGGTCATAAAACATACCTCAACAAGTTTAAAAGAATAAAAATAATAAAATATGCTCTCAGACCACAATGGGATTAAACTAGAAATCTGTAACAGAAAGACACTGGAAAATCTCAAAATACTGGAGACTAAACAACACACTTCTGAGCAACACATGAATCAAAGAATAAATCTCAAGAGCTATTAATAAATATTCTGAACTAAATGAAAATGAAAATACAACTTATTAAATTTTGTGAAATGCAGTGAAAGCAGTGCTTAGAGGAGACTTTTTAGCATTTAATGTATATCTTAGAAAAGAAGATCTAAGATCAATAATCCCAGTTTTTACCTTAGGAAACTAGGAAAAGAAGAACAAAGTAAGCAGAAGAAACGAAATAATAAAAACTAGGCAGAAATCAATAAAATTGAAAACAGGAAATTAGTAGAGAAAATTAGCAAAACCAAAAGCAGCTTCTTTGAAAAGACCAAAAAAATTGATTAACTTCTAGCCAAGGTAATTAAGAAAAAGAGAAACACAAATTACTAACATCAGAAATGAAATAGAGGCTATCACTACTGATCCCATGGACATTCAAATGACATAGTAAAGGAATATTATGAATGCCTCTATTCCCACAAATTCAATAACCTAGATGCAATAGACCAATTCTTTGAATATATATTTTACCAAAACTCACGCAAGAAGAAATAGATAATCTCAATAGGCTTGTATCTATGAAAGAAATAGAATCAGTAAATAATAACCTTCTAAACAGAACGTACCAGACCCAGATGAGTTCACTAATGAATTCGACCAAACATTTAAGGAACAAATTATACCAATTCTCTACAGTCTCTTTCAGAAGACACAGCAGAGGGAATACCTCCTAACTGATTCTATGAGGCCAGCGTTACCCTAGTAAAAAAAACAGAGAAAGACATTCCAAGAAAAGAAAACTACAGAACAATCTGTATTATACAAATCTGATAATACAGATTTATAATCATGAACATAGATGGAAAATTCTCAACAAAATATTAGCAAATCAAACCCAACAATGAATAAAAAGAAGTATACACCATGACCAACTGGGATATTCCAGAATGCAATACTGTTTCAGCATTTGAAAATCACTTAAGGTAATACATCATATTAACAGGTTAAAAAGAAAAATCTTACGATCATATTAACAGATGCAATAAAATCATTTGAAAAAAAATCCAATACCCAGTCATGATAAAAACTCTCAGTAAACTAGTAATAGAGGGGAACATCCTCAATTTGATAAAGAGTAAGTACAGAAAATAAAACAGCTAACATCAGACTTAATGGTGAGAAAATAGACGCTTTCCTGCTAAGATGAGGCAAAAGGCAAGGTCCCTTCTCACTACTTCTTTTCAACACTGTACAGAAGTCCTAGCTAAGGCAATATGACAGCAAAGGAAATAAAAGTTACACAGACTAGAACTGAAGAAAGAAAACTTTGAAGATGACATGATCACGTATGCAAAAATCTGAAAGAATAAATAAAAGCTTTCTGGGACTAATAAACAATTACAGCAAGTTTGCAGTATACAAAGTTAATATACAAAAGTCATTGCTTTCTCATATACCAACAATGAACAACTGGAATTTGATATTAAAAAAACCAATGCCTAAAGCAGAAACTAACACACCATTGTGAAGCAATTATACTCCAATAAAGATGTCCAAAAAAATAAATAAATAAAATAAAAATTAAAAAAAAAAAAAAGGAACAGCAGCAGGCAATAAGCCCAAAAGACAACTTAGGTAACTAGATTACTTAGGGCCTGGTAGACATGCGTGACAACTCTGTTCTCTGTGTGACGAAATCTGTTGTAAAATTTGAGTGGAAAATGATGTGATCTGATAAATGTTTTCCAAAAAAAAAAACCAATGCCATTCACATTAGCACCAAGAAAACCCCACAAAGAAATACTTAGGTATAAATCCAATAAGATATGTTCAAGATCTATATGAGGAAAACAACAAAACTCTAATGAAAGGAATAAAAGATATAAATAAATGGAAGGCTAGTGCATGTTCATGAATAGGAAGACCAATAGTGTTAAATTGTTAGTTCTTCCCAACTTGATCTAAAGGTTCAACACAATCTCAATCAAAATCCCAGCAAGCTATTTTGTGAATATTGACAATCTTGTTCTAAAGTTTATTGGAAGAGGCAAAAGATACAGAACAGCCAACTTAATATTTAAGGAGAAGAGGAAAGTCAAAGGACTTCAATATCTACGATGGAGCTACAGTAATCAAGGCAGTATTGTACGGATGGGAGAATAAACAAACAGACAAATGAATAGAATAAAAAGCCCAGAAATACACCCCACAAATGTAGTCAACTGATCTTTGACAAAGGAGCAAAGACAATTCAATGCAGAAAAATAGTTTTGAACAAATCGTGTTGGAACAACTGGGCATACACATGCAAACAAATAAATCTACATGTGTACTTACATCCTTCAAAAATTAACTCAAAATGGGTCACAGGCCTAAATGTAAACCACAAAACTAAAAAATTCCTAGAAGATAACATAGGAGGTAACATAGATGACCTTGGATATGATGATGACTTTTCAGACACAACAACAAAAGCGCAATCTATGAAAGAAAAAAATCAGCAAGTTGCACTTCACTAAAATTAAAACTTCTGGTCTATGAGAGACACTGTGCAGTGAGAAGAAAAAACAGACTGATAGAATATATTTGCAAAATATATATCTGATAGAGGACTTGTATCCAAAACATAGAAAGAACTGCTGAAACTCAACAATTAAGAAAAAATGAAAAACGGGCAAGAGATCTGAAGAGACACCTCCGCAAAGAAGGTGTACCAATAAGATATGGAGAAGTAAGCTGTAGCACATCCTGACAATGGGACATTATTCATCAATTAAAAAGAAAGGAGCTCTCAAGCCATGAAAAGATGCAGAGGAAATGTAAATGAATGTTACCAAGTGCAAGAAGTCAATCTGAAAAGGTTACATACTGTATGATTCCAATTCCATGACATTCTGGAAAAGACAAAAACTATGGAGACAGTCAAAAGGTCAGTTGTTGGCAGGGGTTTGGAGGGAGGAAAGGAGGGACGAATAGGTGGAACACAGAGGGTTTCTAGGGCAGTGAGACTATTCTGTATGACACTGTGATGGTGGACACATGACCTTAAGCCCTTGTCAGAACCTCAGAATGCACACCACCAAGAGCAAGTCCTCATGTGAACTCTGGACTTTGGTTAATAATGATGTACCAAGACAGGCAGGTCAATTGTAACTGCTGTGCAGACCACACTGATGCAAGATGGAAACCACAGGGACACTGTGAGCCGGAGAGAGGGAGTGTGTGGGAACTCTGTACTTTCCGATCAATGTTTCAGGAAACTCGAAACTGCTCTAAAAATGTGAAGTCTACTAATTAAAGAGAAAAAGCCTCAAAGGTTCATCCCCAGCCCCAGGCCTGGCATTCAAGACCCCACACAACCCTGGCCCAGCCCGACACTGGCTTGTGGCCCCTACTGCGGCCACACAGAGAACGGGTCCTGCCACAAGTGGCACTGTCTATGACTGTCCCTGAAGGAAGGTCTGCACCCGCCCCTGGTCCTGGGGGTGTCCAAGAAGGAAGTGGTGAAGACAGCAGGAAGAGGGCCTCCCCTGACCTGGTTCTCCCTGGGCTGCATCCCCTGGGGCCCCTTTCTTATCTCCTCTCCCTGAGGTTACTTTCTTTCTTATCTCCTCTCCCTGAGGTTACTTTCTCAGTCCCAGCGACAGGCAGCCAGGAGGTGGGTGCTTCTCGTGTGCTACTTTCCCAAGCAACTTCTAGAAGGTGATGTTTCAATGCCTCTTTGCTATTTCTGTTAGTAACGTACCCACCTGCCCAGGTGGCTGGGGGCGCGGGAAGCCGTCCTGCAGCGACACATGGCCGTGCGTCTGGGTATTGCTCACCAGGTCCCTGTGTGTGCGCGTGTGCCTGTATGTGAAGGCGTGTTCTGTGCACCCACAAAGTGTGCCCTTTGTCTCCCTGCCCGGGTGTGCGTGGGTGCACGTCTCCCCGTGAGGGTGGCTGTGCCCTTGAGGTGTGTCTCCTTTGACCCGGCTGCACTGTCCCTGGTCTGCCTGTGAGTGGCCTCCCGAGCCTTGTCGCAGCTCTACTCCTGTTCGCTTTTTAAAATTTAAGAAGACAAGCTAATTTTATAAATGGATAAAAGGTTTTTTACAGACCATTAACAAAAGAAGATACGCACATGGCTGATGGCAGGCAGAAAGATACTCAGCATCGTGAGTCCCATGTGAAGGGCGAGTGGAGAACCCCAGGGGGACACCAGGACAGGAAACCACACGCTGGCGAGGACGCGGGCAAACTGGCACCATCCACACAAAACAAAACCGAAAAACACGTACGTGGCGGCTGTACGTGGAAAATGGTACAACCAGTTTGGAAAGCAGTTTGAGAATGTCTTAATAGTTAAGCATACACTTATCCTGTGGCCCAGAAACTCCACGTATAAGATATTTACCCAAGAGAAATGAAAATACATGTCCATAAAATAACATACCCATATAAGTGGTATCATATGATATTTGTCTTTCTCTTTCTGACTTCACATAGTATGATCTGATTGTCTCCAGGTCCATCCACGTTGCTGCAAATGGCAATATTTCATTCCTTCTTATGGCTGAGCAGTATTCCATTGTGTGTATACCACATCTTCTTTATCTATTTATCTGTCTAAAAAAATGAGACAAATGAACATATTTACAAAACAGAAACAGACTCACAGACATAGAAAACAACCTTGTGGTTACCAAAGGGGAAGTGGGGGAGGGATAAATTAGGAGTTTGGGATTAACAGGTACACACCACTATATATGAAATATAGGTATATATAAAATATACTTACTGTATAATACAGGAAACCATATTCAACATCTTGTAATAGCCTATAATGGAAAAGAATCTGAAAAATAATATATATATGTCTGTATAATGAATCACTTTGCTATACACCTGAAACATTGTAAATCAACTATACTTCAATAAAATTTTTTTAAAGTGAAAAAAAATAACACACCCAAATACTCAAAGCACAACTATTCATAATAGCCCCAAACTGGAAATAACCTGAATGTCCACTAACAGGTGAATGGATAAACAAATGATGGCATCTCCATCATTTTATTGCTACACTTAGCAATAAAATAAAAAAACTACTTATACACGCAGTGAAATGGACGCATATCAAAAATACTATGCTGAATGTAATAAACCAGACCTGAAAGCCTGCACTGTGTAAGAGTCCATCTTTTCTGTGAAAAGATGGAATCCTACACAATGTAGAGGCGGAGGAGGAGATGGGCAACAAGGAGGAGAACTTTGGGGGGAAAACGTTCTATCTTGATTGTGGCAGTAGCTACCACAGGTCACATTTGTCACACCTTATGGAACTGTCCCTTAATAAAATTAAGGAACAAAAATTTTTTATGTACATAAAATAGGTGGTTTACTTTGAGAAGGGATAGGGTGTCTCCAAAGTAAGCAAATAAACTCTGTCCCTTACTGTTTACAAATAAACATGCTTGCAATTACACCCTTCCCTACGGAGTGTACTGCAATAAAGCCAAACTAGATGAGCAACCAAAAGTATAGAAATTAAATAGAAAAGCTTCAAGTCGATCATGAAATGGAATCAACGAATGACAAATGCCTGTCTAAGAGAACGAGAACCTGGACTGATGTCTGTGTAGTTTGCAGCTGTGCCACAAGCCAACTCACATCACCCGAAATCAGCATCCCTGGATGAATGAGCCCCCCACCTCTCTCAGTCACCAACCAGGTGTGGAGTCTCAGGCAAGCAAGTTAATGCTGGCTCAAAAGACGCATCAGTTTCAGGGTCTGAAAGCTGTAATGCTATTTTGAAGGACGAGGATGAGACCAACGACTTCCATGATATGGTCATCACTGATTTTATTTATGAGGATTCATGGGAGACTTAAGAATCAAATAAGCAAGCAAGTCTGCTGGTGAGAATTTCCCCTAGCTTTCCTCTGAGAATGTCTTTATTTCACCTTCATTCCTGAAGGATATTTCCAGTGGATGTAGAATTCTATGTTGGCAGTTCCTTTTTTTGTTTTTTTTCAGCAGTTTACAAATGTTCCACTGCCCTTGACCCTCATGGTTTCTGTGGGAGAACTCTGCAGTCATGGAGTCACTGTGTCCACACAGGGGCAAGAAAGAACAAGAAACACACAGCAGAGGAGGGGGTTCCCTCACTCTCTCTGACTGTGGTCCCCAGACCAGAAATAGACAGCTTCCCTTGGGACTCTTTCTGTTCACACTCGGTATGTAGTTCTAAGCTTTCAGCTGCCTTGAGGCCAAACCAGGAGATGCTGGAAAACAAAGGAAAATGTATGGGTGGGGGGCACTCACCACCTGGGGAGGGCTTCCTCCACCAGCCTGTTACCGCTCACATGTAGGGGTCCCCAGAGAGCTACTGCATGAGCCCTGTCCCAGGGTTAGTTTCATTCAGTGGGAGACACAGTGGAACGTGCTCACTCCATCTCCATCCCAATTACGTTTTCTTATCTTTCTTCCCTGACACATTTCAAGTTCTACCAGGGCAGAGACTGAGTCCAGCTGATTAATCAGTGCATCCTCTGACTTTGGCTGCGTGTTTTTCACAGAGTAGCTCCTCCTCTAAAATTCACCGACTAAATCAATAAGCAGTGCAGACTGAATTAGATGATGCTGGTAAAGCAACTGGCACGATGTCTGCCATGAAGATGTTCGATATCAATAAATGATTGCATCTATTATTACCTGCAGAGACTTGAAGTCTGCCACTTCTAGCTCCTTTAGTTAATGCAGACACATGCTAAACAGAGCTAGAAGTTCCTACAGGTCACGAACTTATTTGAGTCAATGAGGCACCTCTCCGAAAATGTTATCCATAAGCCTCCCCCAAAATCTGAGTTTATTGTACCAAATGTTTTACAGAAAAATAATGGGACTGTTTTGCATGCACGCACACACACACACACACACACACAGATGCAAACGGTGTCTACAATTCTTTGAAAGAGGACTTTCTCCATTTCTTGCATTGCTTCAAGTGACAGAAGGGAGATTCTATCTTTGGGGGGGGCTCTCGGTACCCAATACTTTGAACAGATGCGTGCCCACTCTCCTCCATGAAGTGATACTGCAGACTGTTCCAGAAGTGCATTTACATCGCAGCCTCTCATGTGAAAGGTGGCCCCAGGGCCAGGCAGTCTAGTGCCTGCTCAGCTACTAAACAATCCTGCCCCACATGTGCTGTCCAGTCTTCTCCTTCTTCTGTTCACCAAAGAATGAGTGCCTCTCATCGGTGGAAATTAAACAGGGACCCTGTGGCAAGGAAGTCTGGGAAATGTAGTTTCCAGTCTTCCAGCCCTCACACTATAGGGATGAGTCAGGTAGCAAGTCGGGTAGAGAGATGGTCGTATCTTTTTTCTGTTTTAACTGTTATTATAGGGAATTACACTAATAGATATCCTACACTTGAACCAACTTTTCATTCCTAGGATAAATGTGGTCTTCTAATGCAGCGGTCCCCAACCTTTTTGGCACCAGAGAGCCGTTTTCTGGAAGACAATTTTTCCACGTTGGTCGGGGGGATGGTCCAGGCGGTAATGCGAGCGATGGGGAGAGGCAGATGAAGCTTCGCTCGCTCTCTTGCTGCTCACCTCCTGCTATTCAGCCCTGTTCCTAACAGGCCACGGACAGGTACCGGTCTGTGGCCCGGGGGTTGGGGACCCCTGTTCTAATGTATTGCTGTATTTTCTTTGTTAAGGTTCTAGTTGGAACTTTCTGCACCATTTTTATAAGTGGGTGGCCTATATATATTCTGTGCTAGCCTTGTCCGGATTTAGTGTCAGAGATATCACTGAATGAACTGGAAACCATCTTTTTCTGTTCTACGGAATAGTTTATGGAAGTATAATATAGGTACCACTTATTCTTTAAAAATTTCAAGCATGCCTGCTAAAGTCGTGTGGGCCTGCTTTTTTGGTGTGTTTTGTGTTGTTCTGTTTTGATTCTCTGTGTAGCCCTCCTATTACCTCTTGCATTTTTTTCGATGGGTTGTTTTTCTTTTTAGAATTTTCCTCTCTGGGAGGTACACTTTAGTTCATCCGTTCTCAATTATTTCTAAATGGCTTTTAATTTTGTTTTTAATTTTCTTTTAAACTCAAGTTATCTAGAAAATTGTTTTTTAATTTGCAAGCGGATGGATGGATTCTTTCTTAATGTGGCAGAAATATTATTCATCGATGCTGACTGCAATTTCCTACTTCTTCTTTGCTGTAGGAATCCGCATTCTGTTCAGGGTGGCAGTATGCCCAGCTCTAAGGCATGAATCACGATTTGTCTAAAGTGATCCTGGAACTCTTGCTTCCCACTGCCAGTTACTTTCCCAGCCCCCTTTGGGACCAGGGTAGCCACGTGACCCCTCTGGCCCCTCTCGTTCTGCTTTGGCTGGGAAAAAGCAACATCTGGACACACAGTACAACTTAGAAAGGTAATCACGGACTACGGGCTGTGTCTCGCTCCAGCTCCTGGCTCCGTCAACTAGGAATGATTCCACTTGGGACAAGTTACTGAATCCCTCTTGGCCTCAGTTTCCCCATCTTTAAATGAGAAGTAATGGTACCTACCTTATGGATTGACGTGAATATTTAACGAGTGGAAATATGGGAGGGGCTTAGAACGATGGTTGGCACAAAGTAATTCAGACCAAGTATCTTTACCGTTATAATAATAATAATTATTATTACTAATGCTATCATCATCATCATCATCTTGGGACCATGAGGACAAATAACGAACATAATGAGAATTCAGAACAGAGGGCTTGGAAAGAAAAGAAAGGGCTTGGGTAGAAAAGAAAGGGCTTGGATCCTTGACGAATACATTGAACTGGAAACCCGACCTTCAGACATTCGGAGAACGGTGAACAGCCTGTCTTAGGTCCCCTGCTAATTTCCATGGAATGCATTCTAACTGATATGCCTGATTATATTTTTCATTAATTCAAAGACTGGTACCACGATCTCTTCCAGGCTCTGATAAAACAACTGTGAACAACAACAAAAAAAACACCCCTCTGCCTCTTGGAGCTGATATTCATTTTATACTAATTTCCAACTGTATTTCCACTGAAGTCAGAGAAAGTAGCCTAGTGAGTTCACTGAAGCACAGGACACGACATGCCCTTCATGAGCTTAAAATCTTGCTGAAAGACGAGGACCCCCCACTGCCATCATATCCTCCACAGCTGAACAGTACAAGGGACCAAGTGATTGCATCCACGTGGTAAGCCTCAGCTCAGTCAGGCACAGTAATGCTGCCTAAAATCCCATGTCATTTCCTGCCTAAAGCACTCTCACCAGGAGTTGGTCTGTGCCACGAGCACGCAGCTCTTTTTGAAACCGTCATCTTGGATGGCACCGCTAATGCAGCGTGTCGCTGAGGCAGGCTGTGGACCCCAGAGTGGTTGTTAGGGAACCAGCTAAGAAGTACTGAATGTATATGCCTGTCTACAGTATTGACAGAGCACCACAGAGCCCCTGCGAGCTCCTGTCGGGAGCGGGAAGTCTTCTTTCTTTTCTATGAGAGTGGAAAATTGCTCCATTCTCTCAGGGGAAAGCCACAGGGATTAACACCCTCAAAGGCACAGAAATATCCTGTGGTCAGAGCTTTTTCTGCCTCTTCTCTCTGACTCTGTCCCTCTCTCTCCCTGAGCTTTTAGGGCTCAGAGAGGGGATGCTGGAAAGCCAGGCCCGCATCTTTCAATATTATTAGCAGAGATTAGAGAGAGAAAACTCTCATTCCCAATCCCTAGGCCCCCACCTATGGCCCAGGAACGTTTTTGCTTCAGTTGCGAAGAGCATGAATTATATGGCAGTGTGAGATTGGGGGCTAATGGGCCGAAGTCATCAAGAAGTAGTAAACTGTCGAAATCATCTAGTTATAAACTTTCTTTAAAAGTCGTGCCATACAGCTGTCACTTATGAATCACTATGTTCAATAATATTTAGTTGTTTTAATAAAGATTCCCATTTTTCCTACAATGGAAAATATCTAATATCACCACTAGGTAAACACCACAGATATAACACAGACCCACCATTCACGATAAAGGACAGAGGTTCAGGCCCTTTTACCATCTCGTGGCATTTTGCCTTATCTGCAATGAACAGTTCCATTGAGTTGAGTTAAATACCGAAATCTCCAAATTAAGCTCACAAAACATTGATAGAGTCCTGACATCCCAGCATCATAAACAACCTGAGCGCGTGACCATCATACTCATCTGTGGTTCTAAGGGGCTCAGGGGCGTATACACACACACACACATACACACACACACAGAGGAGCTGGTGTCTCCTTCCAGGGCGGCTGTTATCCCCACGAGGGACCTGACTTCCTAGATCCAGACGCCCCTCCAGAGCACATCTATAATTTCCCAGAGAACCCACTGAAGCTGGAAGGGACCTCAGGTGTCATTATATGGAGGAGGTGGGGAATAGGGACCCGAGGGAAACGGTTTGTCCAAGACACAGAGAAAACTCAATGGGGCACAGATGGGACCAGCACCTGCCTCCAAGTCCAGAGGTCACCTGGGGAGACAAAGGGGGAGAGTTATAACATTCGCAGTAGGGTCCTGGCCTGAGCTTTCCACCTAAGCCCTTGGGGACACTGAGACGAGTGCCGTTAGCCTCCACTCAAGGGTGGGGTGGCTCTGAGGTGTGAAGGGGTTTCTGGAGGTCAGAGACAGGTAAGCGACTGGCAAGGGTCCGAAGTTTAGCCAACGTTGCTGCAATCACCCCCGCCTATGCCAACGCTCTCCTTAGAAAATCAGCTCCTTTCCTGAACCCAAGTCCATCTTTGAGGAGCTCTGCATGGATCTAGATGGTTCCGGATCCACAGTGACCCACAGGGCCACGCCCAGGAGGACCACTACTAGTCAGCCCTGTGGGGTTGCCGGCCGCTATTGGACCTTCTGCCTCACATCCCTCCTGCTCCACCTTTGTCCACCACCCCCAGCCCCCAGACCCCCCAGGAGTCCAGAGTCCAAGGCTAGCTGTTGTTGACTTGGTTCCAATGAGAGATACATTTCCAGGAAAGAAAAAAACGCCCATTATCAAAAAATAAACATTTTCCCTGAGAAAACCATAATTCAAAAAGATACACGCACCCCAATGTTCACAGCAGCACTATTCACGATGGCCAAGACATGGAAACAACCCAAGTGTCCATCAACAGAGGAATGGATAAAAAAGATGTGGTACGTATATACAATGGAATATTACTCAGCCATGAAAAAGAACAAAATAATGCCATTTGCAGCAACATGGATGGACCTAGAGATGATCCTACTAAGTGCAGTAAGTCAAATATCACATGATATTGCTTACATGTGGAATCTAAAAAAAAGAGTACAAGTGAACTTATTTACAAAACAGAAGTAGAGTCACGGAGGCCGAAAACAAACTTATGGTTACCAGGGGATAAGGAGGGGGAGGGATAAATTGGGAGACTGAGGTTGACATATACACCCGACTATATATAAAATAGATAACAATAAGGACCTACTGTATAGCACAGGGAACTCTACTCAATACTCTGCAATGACCTGTATGGGAAAAGAATCTACAAATGAGTGGATACATGTATATGTATAACTGATTCACTTTGCCATACACCTAAAACTAACACAACGTTGTAAATCAACTATATTCCAATAAAAATTTTTTTAAATAAATAAATAAAAGAAGCACAAGAAATTGCAAAAAAAAAACCATTTTCAAGGGCCCCACAAGTGGGTTGTGCTTAAACCACTTCTGCGGGGCTTTCCCCTCCTCACATCCGCTGTGCAGTCATAGACGGAGCCCCCAGGGAGCCCTCTTCAAGAACCTCAGCCCAAGTGCAAGTGCAGGCGCGGGAGGGTCCTCAGAGCAGCAGCTGTGGGTGGATGGTGCCCAGGCAGAGGAGGAGGGAGGGTGGCTCAGGTGGCCAAACAAGAATGCAGCTGTGGGACCCCAGACAGCAAGCCTGCTCCCTTCCTACCCCTGCTCCCGGAGAGGTGCACAGTTTTCCCCCGAAGTCTTCTTAACACTCAGCTGTGTTTCACAGGGAAACACAGTGGAAAAGGCACGGATCTGATGCCTGTGTCAGAATGCCAGGGCCACCGTAGCAAAGTACCACAGACAGGGCGGCTTAAACAGCAGAACTCTATGCTCAGGGTTCTGGCAGCTGGAAGTCTGAGATCGGGGTGTTGGCAGGGCTGGTTCCTTCGGGGGGCTGGGAGGGAGAATCTGTTCTGGTCCTCAGCCCCCCACCCCCTGCTTCTGCTGTCAGTCTTCCGCATTTCTTGGTTTGTAGCAACATCCCCTTGATCTCAGCCTTCATCTTCACATGGTGTTCTGTGTGTGTGTGTGTGTGTGTTGTGTGTGTGTGTGTGTTTTGTGTGTGTCCAAATTTCTCCTTTCTATAAGGACGTCAGTCATATTGGATTTGGGGCACACCTTATCCAGTAGGACCTCATCTTAACTAACTACATCTTTGGCAACCCTATTCTGGGTAACATCACATTCTGAGGAAGCTGGGATTCAACGTATGGGTTTTGGAAGATGCAGTTCAACCCATAATCATGCTGAACCGAAGTCCAGCTCTGCCACTTGCCTCGCTTGGGCACAAACTGTGATTGCATCAGCCCACAAAACACTCCCTTCCTCTGCAAGATGGGAAGACTACACCTGCCGCTCAGGGTGGGAAGGGACCAGTGAGACCTCAAGCACCTCTTATGTGTGTCACAGGCGTGCGGCTTCACACATGCTCAGGAGACGTAAATGGTGTGACCCTCCTCCTCGGGTGGCCCTTCCCGGCTCTCCAAGGCTGGGAGGCAGCACCCTGCCCCAACAGGTGCAAACCTGCCCTTGGCCATGGAGAGGCAAGCTAAGCGTTCAAGAGCCATTTCAAGGGGCTCGACTGACTGCTCTTTCAAAGCCTTCTCCCTAAGCCCGCGTTTCTCTCTTTAACACATTTGTAGTGGAGCCGGGCTCCGGGTGCTTGGAAGAAAGAAGTCCTTTGCAGTGATGTCCGTATTCCTCTGTACGTATTGAAAATGGATTTACTTGATTTATTCTTATATCCCGCCTTGCTCCAGAAAGGATTTGAGGGGCATATGTGTAGAATAAAATCCATTCCAGCTTGGAAGATCTACCCTTCACAGTTAGTAGGACGGACCTGAATAATTGGAAAATACAAATAATCCCTAACTCCCATTTGACCCCAAACCTGGCATCTTAGACTGGATGCACCTCTCTTAAAGGCGTGTTGTTTGTAAACTGTTGGTGCTCAGAGCTGTAAGGTGTGTGCACGTGACGATCATGGGGAGATAGATGATGAAGGTGATACCCGGCGCATAAAAGCGCCTCTTACAGACTTCTTTGTGTTTTAAAGGAGGAAGGAAGAAGGAAGGGAGAAAACCAGCGCTGAGAACAGAAAGCAGGGGTGGGATGGGAAAGGAGGTGAAAGAGAAGAAACGGGCTGTGTCAGAGACCCACAGCGCCAAAAGCAGTGCCTTTGCTAAACTCTAACCAAATTAAATCCCCGAGAGCACTTTCCTCTGTCTCTTCCAAACTGTGAATTCTTTCGGGGAACTCTCCGGGGGTCAGAGGTTGATCCTGACGAGGCGTTTACCTCTGTAGAGCCAAGTTTGAGGCTGGCTCTTGCCTCCTGGCGCCGGTGATTTATAATTTTGGTCACTGGCAGCTCCTTTGCCACCTTAAACGCAGTCTCACCCCCAGGGAGCAAGCTGGCGGGCTCGGCTCCAGTGCCATCCCCCAGGGACGCCCCCGCTGGCCCAGGCCACAGTCAGTGCCCGGAAAAACGCTTCAGGAGAGACTGAGGGGCAGCTGCTCGCCTGCTCCCCCTGGCCCCCCAGCCCCCCTTCCACGCCTGCCCCCAGCTCCTACGTGGCTGCAGTATCACGAGGGGCACTAGTTATCCTTGAGCTTCCTGGCCACCCAGAGAAAAGGGGAGGAAAGTGTGAGCTGACCTTGGGTTTCGGTGAAGCTGATGAGGGCGCTGTGCCCATTGCCGGGGCGCTGGGGTGGGGACGCTGGGAGATGCCCTGCCCGGTCCGGTGGGCACAGGCTCGCGGCCACAAAGACGCCTCGTGGGGCGCCTCACAACTCCGCTCCCCGACTGGGTTCCAACAGCCTTGTTCCTGCTGAGCGCCCCCCAGACAGCACACGCTGCCCCCGAGTTCTCTCGTAAGGACGGGAAGAGGGCCCCATCGTGACCCCTTTTACATCAAGGAGGCTCCTCTGCAAATGCACCCACGTCCTCCCAGAACTTTCTCTGCAAACCCGTGTGGAAAGGGGAGGGTGGCCTTTGAAATGCCAAAGGGGCCCTGAGTCCCTTCCCGCAAGGCAGTGGGGGCCTGGCTAATAAGCTTGTACAATTAAGAAGGTCTTGGCAAGAGTGACAGGTAAGGACCAAGGAGCTCCCAGGTGACCTCCGGTGTATAAAAGGACACGGACGTAGTCGGTGGCTTTCCTCCGTCACAGTCTTAGGCTCTGCCTGGCTCACGGCCCCGCCAGGAGATATGCACTGTGCCCGGGCTGTATACTCCCATCCCATCCTGCCCTCCCGCTGGGGAAACCGAGGCACGGCGAATGGCAAGGCCTTGTCGCCTCGTACATGGGGAAGGTGGGATGCAACCAGGTCCAGGCATACCTGAGACCTCTCTTCCCTTTGACCTTTGGCAGAAAGGAAGAGCACGACCCACGAGAGAGGAAGCAGTCTGCAAAGGTCTGGTGGCAAAGCTGGGGCCTCGATCACACTCCCACGGCAATGGCTATCTGCCGTAGAGTCTCCCAGGCACCTCACACTGGGCGGAAAAGGAGCACAGAAAATCAGGGGGCCCCTCCCCCAAGGCTGCAAACCAGGATGAATTGAGGCTACTTAATACATCCATCCTAGTAATGCCTCATAATTAAGATTCCCAGGAATAAAGTAACGCCAGGGAGTTTCATGGAAGATCTGCCTCAGGTCAGCCTTAGGCACAGGCAGCGGATTAATGAACGGTTCCCTTCGGGTCCAAAAGAAAAGATGTAATCGGCGCACACAGAGCACGTCCTGTGCAATTACAAGAATCCACATGGATGGGCTGACCTGTGACCTATAAACCAAAATGAAGATTTTCAAATATCACCAGGAGGTAGGGAGAGCAATGGCTGGCCAGCTGCTCCAGACTTCCAACTCCCCAGGTTGTAAAAAAAGAACAAGCGCTGGAAAGAAATGTGGCAGACTTTGAACAGCCATGGTGCCACTTTTCAGCTGTAGTTGTTTTTTGGGGGGGCAGGTGGCTAATGTTCACTTTTTTTGCACCAGACACCCAGATGCATATCACAAAATCACATTTCTTTGAAGAAGTTACTTGTTTCTAAAGAAACCAGACTCTCCAATAGCCAGAAGATGTGCTAATTACATTTTGCCAGAGTATTAAAGAGGGCATATTGGGGGCGGGGGGATGTGGGAAGGTGTTTGGTGTCATGGTGGGAAGCACAGTCATACTTGCTCTTTGCGGAATCGGAACTCCTGACCATGGGCTGATCCCCAGGTTCTAGGGCAGAATCAATTGAGAACAACTAAAGCTGTTTCTCCAGACTTGGGGAGCTGTGTCTCAGGAACCGGCTGGACACATCACGCCTCAGTGATTCATCTATCAGGGACCCCCACGCCCAGAGCCGGAAGGTCAAGGAGAGGTCACAGTTCCTCCTGGAAAGTCTGCAGAAATGGGCCTTTGCCTCCACGCCACCGACCGGGAGAACCTGCAGCCAGCAGCGAGCTGCTCTCTCCTTCTCTTTTAAAATCAACACCCATTCCCAGATTTGCTTTTGGCAAACATTGCTTAACTACTGCTGTTTTCCCTGAAGTCTCTGAAGACAGAGAGTTGGATAATGAGCTGGCATGCTCTTTTGAAATGTTTACTGTGTTCCTTAAAGTAAGGGACATGCTGGTTCCTAAACTAATTTGGGGTTGCTAGATCTTTTCTACTCTTTTTTGGAGATCTCTGAAGTAAACACATAGACTTAAGGGTAATTATGCTGTATCAGAGAGTCAAATAAACAGTCACGGGGCTTCCTAAGGGATAAACCATTGCAGATCTGTCGATAGGTAGAGATGTTTTTCTTAATTCTCCTGGAAGAAAAAGAAAGAGAAATTAATGCACGAGCATTAAGATGATACATGATAGCACACCCCAAAGATCAGAGGATAAAAGGCTAGGGGGTCTTGACCGTGGCATATAGAATGGACCCAGGTGTTCATGGACAACCCTCCTAAATGCAAATTGGTTTTCGTAATGGAGCTTATATTCGAAAATTTTCTGAGCCTTGACCCGGCATATTTCACAGTCTTGTTGAAAAATAAATAAATAAAACTCAGGGCATCCAGTCGTGGGTAATTTCTGTGAGAACTATAATAAATGCGTCCACGTAAGCCCTAAATTCCCACTTTCGAAATGGACATCTGGGGTTAGGATGACATTTATATAAATCTCACTTGGTATTTTGCTTGCGTGTTTTTCGCAAGGAGTTCAAAGGCATTTTTAGACATTCTGATTAGCGCTTGTGATATCCTGCTGGGGTGGCGAATTCTATTAGCTCAGTTTTACAGTTGAGGATAGAAAATCTTAGAGCAGCCAAATGGTTTGGCAAAAACCATATGGCGTGTCACTGATAACGCTTTGAGAAGAAAACAGGGTTTTTTTTTCAGCATCTCTCCCCGCATCAGTCCTCTGTCCAATTTGCTTGTAGGATTTTTTTTTTTTTAATATTAGATAATGTAGGGTGATTCCTAGGGTCTAAAATGTCACCTGCATCTTCAGCCTGCTGGGGCTGTGTTCACCTGGGAAGAGGGAGGGACACCGAACCCCTCTCCTCCATTTGCTGGGAAGGACCCACTTCCCTGCGTCACTCCAGCCATCTGAAGAGCCCTGCGTCCGGAAAGCAAAGATGGGCATCCTGGCAAGTGATGCCCAGAAGAGGAGATGTGAGAACCCGGAGCAGAGGGTAATTGCCAAAGCCCCCTTTTCCCTGCACGACCCTCTCAGGATCGCTGCGCCTGAGCTAGGATGACTTTCTCCACTGCCGTAGTCCAAGCAAGAAGTGGAGAAGGGAGAACAAGAAGAAAGACGTGGGCTTGCTGTCTAGGGCAGATGGTGTGTTGGGAACAGATGCCAGGGACAAAGAAGACACTCGACTCCTCGGCGGCTGCCATCGCCTCTTCAAGGAGAAGGAGAAGGACCTCTGTCTGCAGAGAACAGAGCAAGTCGTGACCAGAGTGGAGGGGGTGTTGCCCGGGGCCACAGCTCGTGGGAGGAGGGTCTCCTGCTCCTCGGCCACTGGAGCCCATTCCCAGGTGTTTCAAGACCTTGCAGATGAAATTGTCCAACTGGTCCAGGAATAACATTGGAGGAGTTGTGATGGGGCAGCGGCCACAGGAAGGTGCCAAAACATTGTTGCCATGAGGCAAGGTTTGTTGAGGGTCCAGGAGCACCCACCCCTCCTCCGCCCCCACAGTCTGGCTCCGTGCACAGCCCTCCTCCCCCCTGGTCCTGGCCGCCTCCTTCTCCACAACCTGCCCCTTCGTGCATCGGGATCCCCAGGGGCCATGCCATCTGCTGGGAACACCCCTCCCCACCTCAGACACGTGCACGCATCCTGTTCAAACCCAAATTCCTCATGGAAGGCATCCTCCCCCAGCCTTCAATCTGGGGTCAGCTCTGCTCCTTGCAGCTTTCTCACCCTCTCCTGCAGGTGACCCACAACAACCGAGATGAAACCATTCATTGTGACCTGGTAGTGCGTTGGGTGTTTCCCCCACTGAGAGGTAAGCCCCACTGAGAGGCAGGTTCACTTTCCCCTGATCACCACTCTCTGCCCAGTGCCAACACAGCACCCACGAAAACTCAGTAAATTGGTAAAATAAATAGTTCATCAGTTAAGTGCAAAGAAACAACCACACAAATGGGGGGGAGTGGGTGGCAGTGGGGGGAGTGATGGATTTAACAGCCCCCTCATGAAAACATTTAACATGACATCATGAGGTTTTCCCTCCTCTCCCTTCTGTGGCCTGAAGTTTCCCTTTCTGGAACCTTGCCCTTCCAACTCCCATGCCACACTACTATCCCTCTCGTTTGCCCACACCCACTACCTAAGAGGAAAAGGGCAGGAAGGGAGATGTCAAGGCTCAGCCCGTGTTTTCTACGTGGGAATGAGTGGCGTGTTCCCTCTTGACGTCGGCCTTGGAAATCCACAAAGGTCTCCTCCCTAAAGGGATGTTCCCTCTTCTGCCAGAGAATAGTGAATTCAGTTGTATTTTCTGATATTCAAATTCTGTTCACAGTACATTTTTTCCAAGGAACTTTGTAGTCTGTGCTTGTTTGGGAGGAATCAATTAAGTTTGTTATATCATAGCCATGCTTCAAAATACACAGGAGATTCCAAATCTAATGGCTGTATTTTATAAAATTAGGATCGTTCATTCAATTATGAATAAAGGCTCCATCAGCATTAATGGCGTTGTTGGAAGCTTAGTTTTTATTTTTGTTTTTTATTTTCCCAAACAGAATTCAACATCTCTCCCTGGGAACTTCATAAAAATATCATTAGAAACGGAAAGGAATTAGCCTCTCTTCACAGCTCCCCCAGCTGCTTTTTTTCCCAAATAACCAGAGGCCCTTTTTCAAAAGCAGAGAAGTCCTCCAAGCAAGAAACTGCGTGGAGATCTGTCATTGCTGCTAGAACATGACCACCAATCTTCACAAGTGGTAAAAAATAAATCTAGAGTAAGTTAAGCAAGAGGTAAATGGACTCTTAAAAGAGAGCGAGGGGGCTTCCCTGGTGGTCCAGTGGGTAAAGACTCCACGCTCCCAATGCAGGGGGCGTGGGTTCGATCCCTGGTTGGGGAACCAGATCCCACGTGCCGTAACTAAGAAGCCCGCACGCCGCAACTAAGACCCAGCGAAGCCAAATAAATAAATGAGAAAGAGAATAAGGGGAAAGGAGGAGGGAAGGGTAGGAGGCAGGGGGTCGAAGGGAAAGAGAACAAATAGAAAGAGAGGACAGGGCTGTGGACGTGTGGCCGATTCAGCCCCCAGGGCCGGGAAGCCGGCCAGAGTTGAGAGAAGTCAGTCCTGGGTGTAGTGGAAGTTACAGATTGTCACAGAGATCCTTTCTAATGATGTAAAATGTCCTGAAACTTTGAGACCAATGGAGTAGGGGCAGCAAACTTTCCCACTGATGCAATCATAAAGTCCGCAAACCTAAAACTGTGTGCATTATGCATTGCTCGATGTATCCAAAATTATCAGTTCGTAAAATGTGAAGGTTTATTTTATTTCGGTAATAAGTACACACTTAGAATTCACATTCACTTCAAATGTTTTTAATGACAAATGGCACATCCCTCTCTGCCAATTACCCAGAAGCAGACCCAAATCTGAGAACAGAAGAAGCCATTAGCACCATAGTGAAAAACAAATACAAGTCCTCTGTTTGCTCGACTTCCTATTTGCTGCAGGGTCAAGTTGTCATTTCCATAACAGGAAGGCAAGTGGAAAAGGACAGAGGGAAACCCGAAACTCAATGAACACATTTTTAGCAGGAGGGAACTTGATCTCATCCTTCTTGTTTGCTGAGCTACAAAGATGAGCAACTTCTGCTTCTTCAGAAATTCCTTTTATCACCTTCGCAGATTCTAGAAACTGAAGATTTCCACCCAGATTGAGACTGGCTCCTCTCCCCTTTCACATGTTAGTCTATTTTCGTATAATCTGTGAGTTTCCCAACATGCACCGAATCCCCCGCACCTGTTGTACATGAGGATGCATGTCCCCCTGGGCCGGGGCCCGGCCAGTGCCGGCGAGGGACGCCGTTAACAGACTCTCACCATCCAGCTCAGTGCCTCCATGACCCCTAAACCTAACCCTAACCCTAACCCGATCCTCCGCTCCTGTGTCCCCTCTGGTCTCCTAGTCCCTTCTTCTCAAATGTCAGCGTGATTTCTGAACCACAGATTGCCCCCTACTTAAAATCTTCCCGTAGCTTCTGGGAGGAAGGTCCAATTCCTGAGTTTCAGGCTGAAGGCCCAGGAAAGTGTGGCCCCAGGGGACGTTCCAGCCCCATCTGCCACCCCTTCCCCAGCCGTGACCTTTGCTACAGCCACACACTGACTCACGTAATCCCCGAAGCTGCCTGCTGGTCACCCAGCCACGTCTCCCAGCCAAGCAACAGTCAGGGCTTGTCAGGCACTGTGATGGGTGCCAGATGTGGAGATGGCCAGGGAGAGTTTGCAGTGCAGTGAGCGATGTGCAGTGTTGTGGGGTGCTGGACTCAGCTCCTGGAGAGCAGCCTGACCACCACTGCCCTGCTTGACTGAGAGGCTGTTCTTTCACAACTGCAGAAAAGTTTAAAGATTGCATATGTGATGCACCTCACACCCATTATGATAGCTACTATCCAAACACATAAAATAGCCAGGGTTGGTGAGGACGTGGAGAAATCGGAATCTTTGTGCATTGCTGGTGGACATGAAAAATGGTGCAGCTGCTGTAGAAGAATCTTGTGGTGCCTCAAAAAATTAAACATAGAAATACCATATAATCCAGCAATTCCACTTCTGGGTGTGCACCTGAAGGAATTGAAAGCAGGACTTGAAAAGATATTTGCTCACCATATTTATAGCAGCATTATTCACAATAGCCAAAAGATGGGAACAATCCAAATGTCCATCAACTGATGAATGGATAAACAAGCTGTGGTATGTTCGTACAATGGAATATTATTCAGCTTAAACTTAAAAAGGAAGGAAATTTTGACACATGCTAAAATATGGATAAACCTTGAAGACATTACGTTAGTGAAATAAGCCAGATACAAACGGACAAACATTTTATGATTCCACTTATATGAGGTATCTGGAGCAGTCAAATTCATAGAGACAGAAAGTAGAATGGTGGGTGCCAGGAGCTGGGGGAGGAGGGAATGGGGAGTTAGTATTTAATGGGGGCAGAGTTTCAGTTTGGGAAGATGAAAATGGTTCTGGAGACGGATGGTGGTGACAGTTGCATAACAGTGCAAATGTACTTCATGTCACTGAACTATTCTCTTAAAATTATTAAAATGGTAAACTTTATATTATGTATATTTTGCCACAATAAAAAAAAATAGCATATGTAGAATTTCTGCTTCTGACCATGATGTAGTCACGGGGACTAGATTTACCCTTCCACATTAACAACCAGATAAAACAACTTAAAAAAGAAAAAAGCAATCATCTTCAGATATAAGACTGCAGGCAGCGCTGGGCAGTGATCCTTGGGAAACAGGAACAAATAAAGCGAGCCTGATGGTTGCCTTCACTGGCTACCTGGAAAATGTTCCCAGGTCACACTGCAGGGAGAGGCAACCCAATCAGAGCCTGGGGTTCTCCCTCAAGTGAGGACACTGAGTTGAAAATCCTGGAAGCTGTGGAGGCTGGAACCGCAGGGCAGCATTCCGGAGAGGAGGGGCTGCAGAAGAGGAGCAGGTTGCTTGGAGAGAGAGCTCTGTAGTCCTGCAGAGGGCTTCCCTGGAGACTTCAGCTGAGTACCTGTCAGCACGTGCATATGAGACCAGGAAAGGCCCACCAGCAAGGAACACAGAGAACCATCTTGAAGTTCACAGAGGGCTATGAATATTTAGTGTTCTCACCAAAGCAGAGAAACCTTGTAATACACAGGGCATCAGGAAGAGTACTCAGAAGGATATTGTCTTAAGAGTGGGGCAAAATCAGCCCTCTGCTAATGGCCATTCTGATTTTGCCTAACAAAGCTGAAAAGTTAGCCTCAAAAGGACCGAGCTCTTTCCGAGTAACATAATGGCTCCCAAAAACGAAGCTCAAGAATATATAAGGGAATATAAAATATCCAGCACCCAAAACAAAATAAAATTTACAATTCTGACAACCAATCAAAAATATTAAGAATACAGAATAACAGGAAAACATGACTCATATCAAGGGGAAAAAGTCAATAGAAACAGGGCCAGAAATGATACAGATGATGGAGTTAGTAGAAAAGGGGCTAAACAGTTATTATAAGTAGATTTTGTATGCTAGGAGCATAGAGGAAAATGTAAGAATTTTGAAAAGATATGTAAAGATTTTTAAAGACACAAATTGAATTGTTAGAGATTTAAAAAAAATATGTCTATACATGGTGGCCAAAAAGCACATGAAAAGATGCTCAACATCACTAATTATCAGAGAAATGCAAATCAAAACTACAATGAGGTATCACCTCACACTGGTCAGAATGGCTATCATCAAAAAGTCTACAAACAATAAATATCGGAAAGGGTGTGGAGAAAAGGGAACCCCTACACGGTTGGTGGGAAGGTAAATGGGTAAAACCACTATGGAGAACAGTATGGAGGTTCCTTAAAAAACTAAAAATAAAACTACCATATGATCCAGCAATCCCACTCCTGGGCATATATCCAGAGAAAACCATAATTGAAAAAGGTACATGTACCCCAATATTCATTGCAGCACTATTTACAATAGCCAAGACATGGAAGAAACCTAAATGTCCATTGACAGAGGAGTAAAGAAGATGTGGTACATATACACAATGGATATAACTCAGCCATAAAAAAGAATGAAATAATGCCATTGTCAGCAACATGGATGGACCTAGAGATTATCATACTAAGTGAAGTAAGTTAGACAGAGAAAGACAAATATCATATGATATCACTCATAGATGGAATCTAACTAAAAAATGATACAAATGAACTTATTTACAAAACAGAAACAGACTTACAGATATTGAAAACAAACTTATGGTTACCAAAGGGGAAACACTGAGGGGAGGGATAAATCAGGAGCTTGGGATCAACATACACACACTACTACATATAAGATAGATAACCAACAAGGACCTACTCTGTAGCACAGGGAACCGACTCAATATTCTGTGATAACCTATATGGGAAAACAATCTGAAAAAGAATGAATATATGTATATGTATAACTGAGTCACTTTGCTGTATACCTGAAACTAGCACAACTTCGTAAATCAATTATATTCTGATAAAAAATTTTAAAATTAAGAAGAGATGTCTAGGATTGACAGCAGATTACACAGTACAGAACAAAAATTTAGTGCCCTTGGAGACTAAATGGAAATAGATGCCACCCAAAATAAAACAGCAGGAGTAAAATGCTGGGGAAAAAAATGAAGAGCTTTAGTGGAATAAATTCAAACAGCCTAATGTAGATGTGATTGAAGTCCCTAAAGGAGAGGCAGGTGGGGAGAAAAATATTTGAAGATACAATGGTTGAAATTTTTCCAAATTTGGTGAAAACAATAAATGCATGAATACAAGAAGCTCAATGAACCCCAATCACAAGAAATATGAAGAAAGGTACACCAAGGCACTTTATCATAAAATTGCCCAAAACCAGTGATAAAGAGAAAACTTTAAAAGCAGCCGGAGTGAAGGAGGGAGGTGTGCATTATGTGCAGAGGAACAAACATAAGAGTGACAGCCAATGTCTCATCAGAAATAATGCATGCCAGAAGACAATACAGCAACATCTGAAAGTTTAAGAACTGGGAATCTAGAATTATTTATCCAGAGGGGAAAAATGTGAAAAAAAGGACTTTTTCAGGTATACAAAAGCTGAAGAAATTTATCACCAGCAGAACTTCACTCAAGCAATGATAAAGGAAGTCCTTTGAGCAGAAAGCAAATGATTAAAAAAATTTTTGATTATACATAAAGGAATGATGAGCATCAGAAATGGTGAATATTGGGTAAACATAAAAGAAATATTCTCTTATTTTAAAAAATATTTTAAAAAGATAATTGATTAATTCAAGCAAACATAATAATAATATATTGTGAGGTATAAAACTCAGGTAGAAATAAAAGATGTGAGAGCATGGAGGCTGGGAAGGGAGAAATGGAAGTACAGCCTTGTAAGATTATTATGCTATATGTGAAGTGCTCTGATATTACTTGAAGATATACTGTGAGAACTTTAAGATGTATACTATAAGCCCTAAAGCAAATTCTATTTAAAAAAAAAAAAAAAAGAGGTATAGTGAGTAAGCTAACAAAGGACATAAACTGAGATAATAAAAATCACTCAATTAATCTAGAGGAAGTCAGGAGAAAGACAGCAAATAACATATGAGACAAATAGAAAACAAATAGCAGTATAGTAGCTATAAACTCAATTATATCAATATTTTATTAAATGTTAATGCTCTAAACACCTCAAATAAAAGGCAAAGATTGTCAGATTGAATTTTTAAAAGTGAGAACAATCTACATACTGCCTAAAATAAACCCACTTTATTAAAAGATATAGATAAATTAAAAGAATAGAAATAGAATACACCATGCTGAAAATAATCAGAAGAAAGATGGCATGGCTACATTAATATCAGACAAAGTAGACTTCAGAGCAAAGAGTATTAACCAAGATTAAGAGAATCACTTACTGATGATAAAGGAGTCCATTCACCTCGAAGACATAACAACCCTAAATGTTTATGCCCCTAATAAGAGAGCTTCAAAATACCTGGAACAAAAACTGGTAGGAGTTAAAAGGAGAAATAGACAAGTCCACAGTTATAGCTGGGGACTTCAGAAACCCTCCTAATTGGTAGAAAAAGTATACAGAAAATCAGTAAGGATATAGATGTCTTTAACAATACTATAAGTCAATTTGACCCGATATGAGATTTATAGAATATGCTACCAAACTACAGAATACACATTCTTTTGAAGAACACACAAACATTTACCAAGATAGGAACCAAAAAATGAATAAATTTACAAGAATTCAAATAATACAAGTTATGTTGTCTGGACACAATGAAATTAAATTAGAAATCAATACCTGAAAGATATCTAAAAATCCCCAAATACTTGGAAACTAAATAATATGCTTCTAAATAACTCATGGGTCAAAGAAGAAATCACAAGGAATATTACAATGTACTTTGAAATGAATGGAAATAAAAACATGACATGTTGAAATGTTTAAGATGCAGCTAAAACAGTGCTTAAAGTGAAGTTTATAGCACTAAGCATCTAACTTTAAAAAAAGAAAATTCTTGAAACAATGATTTGAGCTTCCACCTTAAGAAATGAGAAAAAGAAGAGAAAATTGATCTCAAATTAATCAAAAGACAAGAAATAATTAAGATAATAGAAATCAATGAAATGGGAAAAGAAAAATCATATAAAAGAACAATGAAACCAAAAGCTAAGTATTTGAAAAGATAAATCAAACTAAAAAACTTCTGGCCAAATGGATCTGGAAAAAGAGAGAGAGGAAAGAAATTACCAATATCAGAAATAAGAGAGAGGAGAGACATCACTACAAATCCTACAGGCCAAAAATAATAATGAGAGAATATTATGAACCACTTTATATAAATTCAGTAACTTAATGAAATGGGGAAATTACTTGGAAGACACAAACTCCCAGAGTTCACTCAAGAAAAAATAGATAATGTGAATAGTTCAGCTTTAGTAAAGACGTTGAATTTGTAGTTAAAAACCTTCTCACAGAGAAAAATCCCAGGCCCACATGGCTTAAGTGGAGAGTTCCAACCAGCATTTAAGAAAGGAACATAATCAATTCTACACAAATCCTTCCAAAAAACTGAAGAGGAGGGAGCATTTTCCAACGTATATGAGGCCAGCATTACCCTGATACCAAAACCAGAAAATGATATTACATAAAAACTATAGAATAATACCCCTCATGAACACAGATACAAATATTCTTAACAAAATTTGAGCATATCTAATCCAACAATAGGCAAAAAGATACTACACTGTGGCCAAATGGAGTTTATGAAAGAATGCAAGGTTGACTTAACATTTGAAAATCAAATAATGTAATTCACCATATTGTCAGAGTAAAGGAGTAAAAACAGGTGATCATATCAATAAATGCAGGAGACTCATTTCACAAAATCTAATATCTCATCCCTTATAAATACTGTCAGCATATTAATATTAGAGGAAATTCCTCAATCTGAGGAAGGGCATCTACAAGAAAGCTACAACTGACATCACTAATGGTAGAAGACTAAATGTTTCCCCCTAAGTTCAGGAACAAGATAAGGATGTCTGTTCTCACCACTTTTATTCAATGTTGTATTGGAGATTCTAGCTAATGCAAAGTGGCAGAGAGAAGAAATAAAAGGCATACACACTTCAAAGGTACAAGTAAAACTGTCATATTTGCTTATGATGTGACCATCAACATAGAAAACCCTAAGGAATCTACAAAAAACAAAAGCCACCAGAACTAATAAGTGAGTTTACCAAGTTTGCAAGATACAGGTCAATAGAAACGATTGTATTTCTATATATTTACAAGTGAACAAAAAACTGAAATTTAAAAAATAAAATCATTTACAATATAATCAAAACAGATAAAATGCTTGAGGTTAAATTTGACAAAAGATGTGCAAACAACACAAAAAACAACAAAATAATTAGAGAGGAAAAGAAGACCTCTGTAAATGGAGAGATACACTGCATTCATGGATTAGAAGATTCAGTGCTGTTAAGCTTTCAATTCTCCCCAAACAAATGTACAGATTCGATATCATCTCAGTCAAAATCTCAGCAGATTTACTGTAGAAACTGATTGGCTAATTTTAAAATTTATATTAAAATACAAGCACCTAGAAAAACTCCACACACAAAAACTTTGAAAAAAAGAAGGACAAAATCAGAGGGCTTAAACTAAATTAATAAATTTCATGATTTATTACAAAACTACACTAATCAAGGGAGTATCATATTAACAAATAGATAGACATGTTTATATAGACAGTATCATAAAAACGTATATATAGGTCGATGCAGCAGAATAAAGAGGCCAGTAAATAGTGGTTTTCTGAGGATGGGGAGGATGGAGGGATGGATTACAGGGGAGCTCAGGGAAGCTTTAGGAAGTGATGATTACGTTCCATCATTTGACTGTGGTTATAGTTTCATGAACTTATGTTAAAACTCATCAAATTGTACACTTTAAATATGTACAGTGTATTAAAACAATTTTATTTCAATAAAGCTGAAAATCACAATTTAAAAAGTACATCTAACCTCTGTTAACTATTAGGTGAAGCTATATGCCCATTTTGAAGATTAAGAAATAGTCTTTAAGCAGGATACCAGGGTTTTAGAGGCTGTTCCTGGGTCCAGCTTGGCATCTGGTGGCTCCTAGAAGACCCAGCCTTGCCTGCTCTGCAGGACTCAGACTAGTACACGCGTCCCCTCCCTCTGCCCCAGCCACCCCTGTCTGCCCAGCTAATTGCTATTGGTTTGAGGAAACTCAGCTCAAAAGTTAGCTCCTCCTGGACCTCTTCCATGGACCGAGGCCGGATTTGGGACTTTGACTGTCATTCATGATCAGCCTGGTGTGAGTGCCACCATCTGTGGGTCAACCCTAGGACACTGTGGACAATTTGATCCCATAGCCCCAGGTCACAGCACAATGCCTGGCCCTAGAAATGTGCTTGGTGAATAAATGACAAGCACAGGGGTAGGCCTAGGTCTCAAACAAGGGCAGGAACAAGGCTTCCTTTTGGAAGATGCAGAAACAGCTGATGTTGAAGGTCCAGGAGCCAGGAAGCTTGACCTGCATCTACCCCAGATGTCACCCCTCCTGCTGCTCAGAAAATGGGGACAGAGAAGTGACCCACTCAAGCCTCCAGATAAGCACTGGTATGTCTTCCTCCTTCTGGCTCAGGAGGGCCCTCTCAGGTGGCCAGGGTCATCTTTGGCCTTCCCAGGACCCACAGGAGAGGCTGCAGAAAGGGCTGGGCCAGCGTCAACCCTCACAGTAAGGAAGGTCTACAAGGAGAGGCAGATGCAACTGTACCAAACCCTTGTTTGTTCCCTGAGATGCCAAAAAGGAGATAAATGTCCACGTCAATGGGCTCGAGCTTTTGACCAGAACTAAGCTGACTCATGCAGCATCTCCCCTTTTGGACAGGGTCCCTCAGTGGGTTCCGGAAAGACTGAGTGCAGCACTGCCTGACCCTGCCCCCAGTAACCACAATTCATTCCTAAACGAGCATTCCTTTCTCTCCCCCACATTCCCATCAGTCCCCAGATCACCATCGCCAAAAGAGCCCTCGTGGGAATCTGGCTTACACCACCTGCCAACGCCCGCCTGGATGCCAGGAACTCGGGCTTCCTGGGCCGGGCAAGTTCCGGAATGCAGCCTCTCCGGCTTCAGTGCTTTGCTTTTGTAGGCGGTTGTTTCATAAATGCCAAAAAGTGTCTTAGATGGGCAAACTGAAAAGCGACTGGAGGCCATCTGGACACCCCAATCCACTCATCCCAACAGAAAGCCGTGCACCTGCCCTTTCTTGGGTGTTGTGCTACGTGGAGAAGAAGATGAGGGAGGAGAGGAAGGCCAGCCCAGCCCCAGGAGCTCACGGGTGGTGGAGGAGGCAGAGTAGGAAAGAGAGGAGAGACAGTCACGGGGGCAATGAGGCGAAGAGGGGAGGGGCCAGGAAGAGCTTCCAGAGGAGGTGAGCTCACCCAAGGTTTTAAGAAGTGAGTGCCCTAGGCAAGGCAGTACCAGAAAAGGCCCATCCTGGGAAAAGGCATCGGGGGCAAGGCAGGTCTGTAAACAGTGTGGTGTGATGGGTGGGGAGGGGCTGTGGGTACCAATACCCAACATGACCTGCTCAGAGCAGGGGCCCAAATGTATGACTTAGTACTCTGTTTGCATGCTAATGCATACAACAGCTCTAATCGACCTTTTTGAATCACTTATTTTATTTGTGTACCCTGGTAGGTAATAAATAGCTATGGTACAAATTTCAAAGGGCATAAAGTGAAAACTAAGTTTCCTCTTTCACTTTTGTGAGACTTGGGGGAACACTATGAAATAACCAGATCCTGCACCTACACAAAGGAAAAAAGGAGGGAACCCCGTCTGGTGCATTGCTGGACTCACAGGAAGTAGTGAAATCTCTAAAGACCAGCCCCCCCGCCCCCCACCCCACACATACCAGTGAAAGAAGAGCCAGAATGAGGGGGAACAGGAAGAAACCTGGAGCTAAAGCAAGTGGGGGCTGAGGGAGGCCCCCTCCCTCAAGGCACCAACAGCAGCGCTGTCTCAGGACAGGGAGCTCTGCAGCGGTGGGCCAGCCTGGAGCCCCCGCCAAGTCCAGGCCCCTTGAGGATGGTGACCTGGCTGCAAGTACTCTTAGAGGGAAAACCCTCCCCGTCCGGGCCATCAGAACTCCCCCAAAGCAAAAAGCTTGTATGGGTTTACAAAGATCACCAAGCACAGAGGAGGTGGACCCACGTGTGTGAGTCAGTAGAAACGACGAAAAGATTCAGACCCTGAGGACTCCAGACACTAGAATTAGCAGAAACAGAATATAGGATAAGTATGCAGAATATGCTTTTTGAACAAAAGGATGAACTTCTAAAGATAAGTCAATAAGGGTCCGTATAAGGGATGACCGTGCAGATCTTAAAATGAACCAAAAGAACTTCTAGAATTGAAAGGTATCATTTTGGAAATAATTAATTCAATGGATGAATCGAACAATATATATTAGACCCCACGACCCAAATGACTGTTCTGTGTCTCCTCCTTTCTCCTCAAATCCCAGCCCCTCTTCTTTCATCCTCTCTCTGCACTGACACTTCATCGAGAAGTGGCCAGAGTCAAAAGAGCTCTCCCACAACCCTCCACGCGCATGGCCACCTGCGTGCCGGCACCTGCAACCACACGCTCAACCTTCATTCCTATTTCTAGTGACGGACTTCGAGAAATGCCCCAACCTGAATACCATTCCATCTGTGTTCCAGAACCATCTCTCCACATCTCCCAAGGGCACTGCTCCAGACACTCTCTTCTCTCTCCCACACTATTCACTTTCTCTCTCCACCAGAATATTTTCATCACCTTCTTATGACTTAACCCTAAAGTTAAACACTCAGAGCCAATTCTCTTCTTTCATCCCTGATTAGCTAAAATTCTACCTCTAGCAGCTTCTTCAAGAAAGGCTCAAATAAACCACACATCCCCAGTTCTTACGTATTCACCAGGGTCTGTTGCCTTTATATTTGCGTGACACTTTGGTTGGGTATGAAATTACTTTCTGGTGTGTCATAAGTGTTGCTCCTCTCTGTTCTGGCTGGAAGACAACTAAATCCAGATTGATGTGTTTCCCTCCTAGGTGACCTGATTGTTTTCCTTGATTCCCTCTTTATCTTTGAAATTTAATAAGTTTAATCAAGAATGTCTTAGTGGTGATCTTTGTACTCATTTCCCTGGGACACAATATTTCTTTTCAATGTGCAGCTTCAAGTCTCCTTTTTATTTCCAGAAACACTTCTTAAATTATGATTTTTATTTTTACTTTTTTTCTTTCATGATCTTAGTTCTTTTATGCTTCAGACTCGTTGGGTACAAATATTTGGGATCCTTTTTATTGCTTCCCATCCTCAAATCCTCTTAAATGGCTTGTTTACTTCCATTTTATCTTGTGTACTTCCTTCTCAGTCCTGTCCTCCACATACCCTGTTATGTTTTTGGCAGTGTCTGTTGTTTGTGCTGCTACCAACATGCCTTTTACATCTGTGAATGGTTGCATTTTTCTCTTGCACATTTTCCTGAGTTCTGCAAATGCATATCTCATTTCCTCTTCTCTTTTGCCATGTCTTCCCTGCTTTAAGCTCTTGTTTTATAGAGGTCTCTGCTTTAAATTCTTGTTTTATAGAGGTAAGTAGTCCCTGTTTGCTTCTTTAATTCAGGACAGTATGTTTGGTCGTAAATTCTATCTGTTCCATGACAGCATTTTTTGATTAAAAAAAGGGGGGAAGGAGAGGTTAAAAACATGCATGTACATTACCTATTTTCAAAGAAACCCAGTGGGCCTACATTCAGTGAGTACACTGATGGTTCAACAAAGCAGTGAGCCCCTCCTTGGGAAGGGGGTCTCTCTGGGTCTTCCTTCCATACCTTCTGCCATCCCCTCATTAAGGGTCTCTCCCCACTTCCATCCCTAAGATGGATGGTGCTCTGTGAACTGCTGTGTCTCTGCAGAGAGCTCTGGCTATTTCCTATAATATGAAGCAGGAGGTTAAGGACTGCCCCCCCCCCCCACCTCTACAACCATGTATATATCCTTCAGCCAGATGGCCTACCAGGACAGCTGATCTGTCACTGGAACCATGATCCGGTTGCCCTGGATACCCTCCAGCCTTTCTAGCTGGTGGTATAGAGGAGAAAGCTCAGTGCCAAGGGAAAAAGGCTAGGGAAAGCACCTTGACCATCCTGTGATTGGAAAGTCTTCTCTCTGCTTTGGGTGCTTAGAATTCAGCTGCATGTAGGAAGAATCAGGTAGCACTTCCTGCGCACTGATTTCCCTCTGACTTATTACCATGCACCCTTGCCTACAAAGCACAGCGTCTTGCTTTCTTTATCTATTCTTGCTTTAGTGTGTGCCTATATCATATAAATAAATCCATAGCAACCAGAGGGGCTCGTCAAGGAAGGCATGGGGCTAGAAGTGGGGATGTCGTTTCAAAACCACTGACAATAAAACAGTGACAAGATGCTGATGTCCTTGAACATCAAGCACAGTAGAGCTAATGTTGGGGAGATCATGAGTGGGAAATGATCTTTGACCTATTTTTCAACTTCTCGTGAGCAATAAAGACCAGACCAATCCTTATGCAGCCTTTTGCCCAGGCCAGTCGGGGCAGTAAGGGGCTTTCTTGGTTTATCCAAGGTGGACACTGCAAAGCTGCAAGTGGAGCATCAGGAAACTGGGTGCTGTGACATTGCAGAGGGCGTCTTACCGCTGCCCCTCATCTATGTACTGCAGTTGAAAACACCTGCCTCAGAGAGTGGCTGGGAAGACTTCACGAGATATTACTTGTAAAAGCATCAAGTCCCTGACACTCAGAAGCTTGAACATACCATTGGGCTCAACTGTCCTCTTTTTAAGCCTTGCAGAAGTTGGAGGACAGGCCTGCTGGTACCGTCTTCCTTTCTCTGATTCAGACCATCACACCCGCAACTCTTACCAGGCTGTTTTGATGCCAGGGAGTTTTTGCATCTATGTCAAAATGACCTTGTCAATTACTTAAAATTGGATGTCAATTACTTCAAATGTCCATAAACAAACCTCCAGCACACTTACTCCATCCAACATCCTTCTCCAAGTATGTCATGACAGACTTTCCCTTCCATTCTCTACATTTCTTTCCTTTTCCAATTCCACTTCCTATGTCTTCATTTCTTTTTTTTTTTTAATCAGTGGCTCTCATTTTCTTTACGTTTGCTTTGTCCGAATTCTTATAAGTAGGTATTATTTTTATAATCAGAAAAAAATCCCAAACATCCTAAAACGAATAACACAATCGTGTTGCTGCGCATGTTTGACGGACCACTGGAAGTTTAACGGAGAGTTTCCTGTGTAGTGCACCGCTGAGAAGGAGAGCATTCAGTCACCCAACCTCCGCCACTACCGGAAACCGCCGAGAAGCACAGCCCTGGGGCAAGAGTGCAGTTCTCTCCATTAGCGTCTTTGAGTGCCTTTCGGCCGCTGTGTGACTTTGGTTGAGCACTTCACCTCTTTGTTGCTTAGTTCCTCACCTTCCAAATGCAGATAAGAACAGCTCTGAGCTCAACAGGTAACCATTGAGTAAAGGACATAAGACACTCAGAACAGTCCCTAGCACATCAGAGCCATAAAACTATGCGCACAAATAAGGGCAACAGAGCCAAACAGGTTGGGTCCTTCAGCCATAAAAAGGAATGAAGAGTGGTTCAGGCTACAACGTAGATGAATCTTGAAAACATTGTGTTAAATCAATTACCACAGACTGCATGTTGAACGGTTTCGTTCATATGAAATGTCCAGACAAATCGATGAGACGCAAAGTAGATAATTAGTTACCCAAGGATGGGGGAAGGGGAGTGGAGAGAATAGGAGTAATGGGCGTGGCTGCTGAATGAGTGCGGGGTTTCGTGGGGGATGAGGAAAAAGTGCCGGAACTAAGAGTGGTGATGCCAAGTGTACATTTTAAAACAGTTAAAATGGCAAATTGTATGTTATTTGTACTTTACCATCCAAAAAAAAAAAAATACAAGGGTCCAGCCTATGAATTTTCAAATGGAAACCAGAATAAGCTGCATGATGAAGCAGCCAATTCTATATCTTAATTGAAAATCAATGAGCAAGACCCATGGAGTGCCGAGGGAGGGATCGGACTCTTCACAAACCATGTCATGAGCACAGACTTGGCTTTGTCTGATCCGTGGCTGCTGTGTCAACAGCTTTGCTGCTTAGCAAACAACTTCAGCGTTTCGTGGCTTGAAACAACGTCCATTTTTATTAAGCTCACGAGCGTGTGCATCGATGGGCTGCTGTGGTCCGGGCCGGCTTGGCTGATCTCCGCTGGGTTCTCTCGCGGGGCCGTGGTCAGGTGGCAGGTCAGCTGGTGGATCTAACAGGGCCTCGCTCTCACGCTTCGGCGTTGGGGGCTGGTTGGCCAGGAGGCCTCCGGCGGGAGGGCTGGTCTCTGCTATCCACGGTCTCTCGTGCCCCAGGGGGCTACGCCGCCTCCACAGGACAGCCGGAGGGAGAAGCCGCAAGTCTCCGGAGGCCTCACGTCCCCCACGTGCTACTGTTCAGAGCACGTCACCAGCCTAGAATCAAGTAACAGGGGAACGGACCCTAGTTCATAGTGGGGGGTGCTGCTGAGAGGCTGTGGCTCTTCGCCCCCTAACACCGCACCCCTGAAATGAAGTGAGAAAGACCCCAGACACCTCGTTTCTGTGGTTTCCCAGAAGGTGCCTCACGCCCACTTCATCTCTTTGTCCACCATCCTTCCCACCTCCAGGTGGGCTTGAAAAGGGTGAGGCTCAGGCATGAGGTCTGGGAGTCCGTTTTGCACATCACTTAGCAAAATAATACAGCTGCAGATGTAACGGCTTGCATTGCAAGGATGCCAAAACAGCTGCATAAGAGGGCTAACATCAAAACTTCTTCCTTGGTTTTTCTTAAGACTCTACATTTCTCTTTGTTTCAGAACTAAAGAGGCTTTTCACCCCCTTTCTTCTCTCTCTGTCCTGAGCCACCTCTCCTCTTCTCAGCAGCTGACGAGGCCTCTGAACATTCCCCGCGATCCCAGAGGGGTTCCCTCCAGGTGGGAGAAACAGAGTGAGCAAAGACAGGGAGAGGGGTGCATGAGCCTCTGTCCAGCATGGCCGGAATCCAGGGTATACAAAGCAGAGTTCTTGCGGCAATAGGGAGCCATTGAGGAGTGCGGAGGGCCACAGTCAGGGCCAAGTTTAGGAAAAGTCATCAGCAGCAGGTGGAGACAGATGAAGTTTAGAGAGCTCGGAGGCAGAATGGGCCGCCAGGAGGCTGTGGACACAGTCCGGGCGATGGGGACTTGAGCAAGGGCGTCACAGAGGTAGAATTGACGTGATTGCGCAACTGCTTCCATGTGGGAGGAGAGGACAGTGTGATGGGAGGGGGTGGGTGACAGGGAAGGCAAGGGCAAAACATGAGGCCAGGAAAGACGCAGTGCACTTCCAGAGAGAGAGGGGAAAAAAGACGGTGAATTTGCTGCAACTTCTAAGAGGTCCAGAGCTTGGGATGTTACCGCCGTGGGTTGGAGCTCCCGGGGCGGCCCACCAGGCAGAGGGGTGGGGGGGGGCCCTGCGCGCTGCCTCCTTTTCCTTCTCGCCTGAGGCCAGCCCTGTAGTCTGATGTGCCGCCGGGGCCTAAAACTCAACTTTCAAGATTGGGCAATAACATTTTCTCCTCCCAGACGGAAACCTGTCCAAAAACTGGACCCAGATTTCTCCCCTGCTCTCTCCAACACTTGGAGTGCTCTGCGGTTGGCCGCAGCTGTATCACTCACAACAGATTTTACAAGGTTGTCCTGGTGCCAGGGTCCTTTTAGAAGTAAAAATAGCTGAAATCAGCCTGCTCTCCCGGAACCATGAAAACATTTCACCATACCTCAAGCTTTCACCTACTGCCGTGTCATCCTAACCCCCAACACGCTGCTTATGAGACCGGTTCCTGGAGCCTCGAGAGGCTGTCCTGAGGACGCATTTTTGCACACGCTTGGACTCAGGGCTCAGCTCTGAACTGGGGCATCCAGCTGGAGACTGAGCAACTCCCGTCTTGGTGACCGCAAGGTGCACCTAATCATGCAAGACACACCGTTCATGTTCATGACAAAGAAATGCTTCTGATTCTTGATGGCACCCTGCTGGGGGTGGTTATTAACCCCTGGCTCGTTATTACACTCCAGCATGGTCAACCTCCCCGGTGTCAGGGTCCTGGACTTTGGTAACCTGCTGTCAGGTCAGCCAGAAAAATATCTCTAAGATTTTTCAGCCAACAGTGCATTCGCGAGGTCATTCAAGGCTAAGACCAGGAGGATTAAAAGATCTGATTCCTTCCTGAGGCCCTTAGTTGTAAAGGAGCAAAGAAGCCATAAAACAAAGATTTATTCAGTTTCAGCCGGACAGCTCAATGGCGCAGCCCCGTAAGAACCAGGAAAAAAGAAACATCTGGCCAGAAAAGCACACTTGTTTACAAAAAAAAAAAAAAAAAAAAAAGGGTTTAAGAGTCTTCTCCAGCTTCACCAAGTTCTTGGACTAAAATTAGGCTGAAAACTAAAAACAATGTAGAATTTTGAGAGCACAGAGGCGGCACGGGCAGGAGGAAGAACATGTTGTTTCTTCCCTATCCAGCTGCCTCTGGCGGCGGGTCCCCTCCCGAGCGCCCCCAGGGAGAGGCTTTGCCCTGGTAGGTAGCGCTCCTGGGACAGCACAGCTGCGGCAAGTCCCACACAGGTGGCCAGGGCTGCCTCTGCTCGAACCCTCCTGTGTGGGAGAGTATTGGGGGAGCTCAGAGAAAGGAGAGGGCCTCGTCTGGCTGCACCCCCATGATCAAACTTCTCTCTTCGGAGCTCAGTGCAAACGGCCCTTGTGCCTCTGGCACTTAGATATTGACAACTGCCTCGACTGCGGGTGGGTGCATCTTTGGAGGTGGGACAATGGGGGGAAGGGGGGTAGTGGGATGAATTGGGAGACAATGGCTGTTTTGTAAGGAAGGAAGCCTGCACTGGCAAAGCGGCCCTTGGCCTCAGTCGGGAAACTCTGCTTCTTTTCCAGGCTTGCTGTTGACTCAGCGAGGATTCTCAGGCCAAACCCTCTCTGCTCAAGTCTGCCCGGCCCCTCCCGACATGCGTGGAGGCCGGGCGCATAGGAGTCACAGGACTGGGCGGGTGCCTTCCGCTCTCCCTGGGATGCTAATGGGATTAATGGGTTAAGGTTGGAAGACGCTTTGAATTTCTGAGCACAAAGCTGTCTCAAGCGCCGGTAATTAATAAATCTTATCAAAGAGGTGGATTAAGGTCAGAAGTCACTTGGGGGCCTGGGGAACAGAGTTGGCTCTGCTTTGTGGCCGGGTCTCCAGAGCCGATGGGGAGAGACAGGGCATCTGCCACGTGCAGCCCTGTGCACAGCGCAGGAATGATGCGAGCAGGTGGGTCTGGGTCCCTGGGCCCCGCACATGAGCAGCGCAGACTCACAGTACTGGAGGAACAGAAAGGCACACTCTCACCATGAAAGCAAAGGCCAGAGGAGAAAGGAGAGCATGCTCCCGAAGGAGAATGGAGTTCACCAGCCTGACCGCCACTGGGTTAGGAGCGAAGTACAACATTGTGGGAATCGGAGAGAAAGCTTCCAACAGCAGCCAGTAAGGAAGATCCTGAGCAGACATCGAACCACACAGAAGGTTGTGCCATGACCATCTTCAAAGAGGGCCTGGAAATCTTTGACAAATCTTGAGCAATCAGGACCTAAGTGTTCCCACATCCCACCAGAAAGAAGACGTTGCTAGGAGCCTCGTACCGCCGGATGCCAAGTGGAGAAGACTTGAACTCAGCTGGCCTTCGTTACTGCGGCTGGTTCCCTTTCTCTGTAAAATGGGAGGGTCAACCAGCCATGGCCTCCATGCTCCGAATCACCCAGGCTTCCAGGCCATTCTGCCCTGAGCCGTCCCCTCAATGGACGGTCACGCTTCGGCTGCCCTCCAGGGCCTTGGCGAGACGCTCAGGAACTTGTGAGTCCCGACACCCCGCTACCCCTGCAGGGGCCAGACCTGGGCCTCTAGGAGGAGGTCAACAGAGCGCTCCACCCATTCAGCTCTTCCAAGTGTTCCCGTGGCATCTCCTAATTCCTTTCTTGTGCCACGAATCACTGGCACGGGGACGGAAGGCAATGTTCCCTGCCCCTGAGTTCCCTGCCGTGAGCTGGAGTCCACGCCAGCCCGGCGAGCGGTGCAGGTTGCCACGTCCTCTGCACACTGGCTTCGCACTGAGTGTTCTCCTCCCCAGCGAATCTCCAGGGACCTGCGTTCCCTGGGAAGTCTCCCTAGGTCACCCTCAGCCAGCCCTCCCATCAGTGAATCACTCCTAAAACCTCTTGAGCATTCGGAGACACGCTGCCGATCGAGGGGTCTGGCCTTCGGGCTGACAAAGTCCATTCCCGCCCGTAGGGCACCGGTCCCCTCCCGATGGCCCTGAGAGTCCCTGCCCCAATGGGAATGTGTTTGCAGGCGTAGGATGGATTCATCCGAAGCCTAGAATTTGTTCTTCTCATTTGTCCCACCCCTTCTGATGTTATAGACGGCAGCTGTTCGCCATCGGCCCCCCTGGGGGGAGCTGAAATTGCCAAGGTTTGAGGAGCCCTGCGTGCTCTACAGCTCTTCGGCACCGCGCCTGGCGGGCTCATTAATTGTCCCTAAACCCCAAGAGGTGGGCAGCATCCCCCACTAAGGGACGAGGGCCCTAAAGGTCAACGATGTTACCCAACGTTTCACACCCTAGATGGCAGAGTCTGGATGTGAACCCGTCTTGTAACTCTGGGGCACACCCTTCCCACCAGACCAGCGAGGCTCTCCATCCCATGGCTACATCCCCCAACGGCGGCAAGCTCTGGCTACACACGATCATCACAGCCTGTGAAGTCCACCTCTCAAGGCTTCCTCCATGGCCACGAGCTTGTTCCATCTCGAGCCCAGGCCACTCACCTGGCAGGACGCAGCAAGATGGCCTCAGAGTGCTGGTCACTTCCTTGCCTGGGCCCAACCTCTCCAGGCCCTGGGCCCTGAGCACGGCCGCCTCTCTGCTCTGCACACTTACACACTCAACCCGGCCGACCCTGCCACCCCTCGGCCACCGTCACTTCGGTCCTGGCCCCTCCTCCTGAGACACACATATTAGACTCTGTACGAGATGGCCCCTGTGCGCTCCCCGGGACCTGAGGTTTCACACATCCAAGCCTAGAACTTTCGCCATCCCCTTTAGTCTCCATCTCTGGTCCCTGAAACTGGTTACTCCCAAGTGATCCTTGCCCCTCCCTCTTCCCCCCACCTCTGTCCCGTCCACCACGGCCACATCCACGGGTCGCCACGCCTGCTCTCTTCCATCTCCCACAATCTCCAGCCCACCTTCCCCTTCCCATCACCACCCCCCCCCCGCCCCCAGCACCAGCACAGTCTTTCCCAAACTCTTTCTCAGCATCCCCAGCGCAGCGCCTGACCGAGGGGGTCCACAAGGAGTGCACGAGCCCAGCTGTCGACTGGACCATAGCGTCCTCTCTTCTTAAAAAGCCAAGGGCTCCTCTGGTGCCTTGAGGACTAGACCTGGAAACTTCAGTGCGGCTTCAGAAGCTCTTGCAAGCTGACACCCGTCGCCTTACCTCTCCTCCACAGGCCATGTCTCGTCCAGAGCCACCCCAGGCCACTCGCCTCGCATGTCACACTCTGTTTCCAAGCTTTGCACGTACAGCTGCTTCTGCCCGTGGCAGCCACCCCCGCCGCCCCCGTCACGGTCCTATCATCCTCACCCCTCAACCCCCCTTTCTCTGCAGCAGCTCTGCTGACCTCCCCAGAGGGACTGTCCCCCAGCTCCCAGCAGGGGCTGCACCAACCTCGGCCAGGCCACATTCACACCCGCGGGGGCTGAGGGTCCGCAGCCCGGAGGCCCTTCCGGGTCGTGTCAGCATCTCCTTGGTGGGGTGTGTCTCCTCCCACGAGGACAGAGTCCTGCGTGCAGAAGGCGTCAGTGACCGCGGCCGGCAGCGTCCTCTTCAGCCGAGGCCCGGCGTCCGAGCCGGGCGCGCTGCCTTGGCTGGTTCCACAGCCAGGGGAGTCTCTCCTTTGAAACGGCTGTTTATGTGCGCGGAAGGCGGCGTACTCCAGTTATCTCAGCGTGGTTTCCATCTCACCAGTGAGTTACTACTAAAATGGAAAGGCCGGAGGGTGCCAGTGGGGCCCGCACACGAGCCAGACCCCTCTGCGCTCTGAACCGCTGGTTTCAGAGCCGGCCTCAGCAGCCTCCTTCACCAGGCCTGGGTGTTCCAAAGTTCATCGCTAATAACACAGTGTTCTGGAAAATCGCAGAAAGAGAATCAGCCCAGCTCCTACCCCAGGCTCCGAGGACGGGCTTGGCCTGGCCCTCCGATTCAGGCCAGTGGGACCGGGGCTCGTGGCTGGAGCTCTTCTCCCCCGTCTGTGTGGTCTCCCGTCCTCTCCAGACAGAGGGAAGAGATAGTGTAAATCATCTGTCCCCACCGTCCCTATGAAAATAGTAAAAATGCTCAGAATAGGTGTGGTTTTAGCCCAGAAAAGAGCAGGGCCAGGCTGAGGTCCTGTGGAATTGCCAGCAGGAGTTTGAAAGCGCTGTATCAATGGGATTGCCGAGGGCTCTGCCCTCCATAAATCACCCGCAGCCTTGGCCTCCTTACCGGGCGCTTCCCGCTCTGGTTCACACGAGGGTGAGGGGGCTGCCGGCCGAGGACCCCACCGGATGCTGCAGGCCTGGGGCTCGGCTTCACCCGGCCTGACCCCCGCAGAGGCCCACACACTCAGCGTCCCACACACCGCACGCGGCCACGGGATTACACAACTCCGTTTTGATGCTGCAGAGAACACCATGTCCAGGCAATCCCAACCCCTCGGGCACGGCAGGGAGGAAGGAACCTGGGTGCTGCCGGCAGGCGGGTCTCCCTCCAGCCTCAGCCCCGTCGCTCGCCGCCAGGCCACCGTGGGCACGAGACGCCGCCTCTCCCACCGGCTGCTGCTTCCGTAGGATGAGAATGAGCAGGACCTGGCACGTGGGGTGCACGGCACGAGCTCAGTGGACCCCGAAACTTCCCAAGGGGAGCCTCAGACTTTGTCAGGATGAGGCAGATGGGGGAGGGGTACAGGATGAGAAGGAAGGACGTGGAGTGGGGATTGTTGCTGGATTCCCACTTAATCGGGATAAGCTGCCTGGAGAGAAGGGGCTGTTATAATCTCCCCTTTCATGTCTGGCCAGGAATATTGCTACTCAGAGCAGAAAGCTGCATCCAGGCTCCTAAGCCATCTCAGGAGAGCCCAAGGTCAGCTGTCCTGGGACGGCTCTGGCCACGGCCGGGGAGAGTCTCTGCCAGAAGAAATGGTAAAAGCAGGAAAAACAAGGAGGCTTCCTGCAGACAGAGCCTCGGAGCCACAGGAGCCTTTGTCCCCATCCCCAGAGCCACGGGAACCTGGAGGAGCTCTGACCTCAACCCCAGAGTCATGGGAGCCTGGAGGAGCTCTTTACCTGACCTCGGAGTCTGAAACCACTGGGAAGGGGGACCCAGACTTCAGGTCGACACAGCCTGTTCTTCTCAGGGAGGGCACAGGCACTGGAGTCACACGTGCCCAGCAGGACAGAGCTGCCGCTTGTGACACATCCAGCAAGCCATGCGTCTCCGTAAGATGGGGCGCTCCCGAACGGCCTCTCGTCTCTGAAGTCCCAGCACCTGTTCAGACCAAGATAAGGGCAGTGATGGAGACTCAAGAGGATTTTTGGAGCCAGAACAACACACCTTTGACACCCCAGCACCGCAGCCCTAGTCACTAGGTGACATGGGGCCCGTGACTAATGTCCCATCCCACGCAGGAGGGAGCACAGGGAGAGGACAGATGCTGTACAACCCCCCTTACGTGAGGAGCCAGAAGGGTCTAACTGGGAAGTTGGAGAGAACGGCGGGGGCGTCAGGGGGCCTGGGGAGCTAGCCTTTAGTGGGGACAGAGTCTCAGTTTGGGGGGCTAAAACAGTCCTTGAGAGGGCTGGTGGTGACAGCAGCATGGCATGATGAATATGCTTCACACCAGTGAAATGTACACTTGCAAGCGGTTAAGATGCTACGTTTCAAGTTCTATGTATTTTACCACAATTTAAAAATTTGAAAAACACGCTCGGGGCCTTCTCCCTCAGTGGAATTTCTAGGGGTTCAGTGGCGTGGGGCACATGGAGATGACAATTCTGGAGTGAAGAGTCAATGGCTGCATCCTATCCCCAAAAGCATCCAAGAAAGAGGCACAGAGCCCAGGACACCTCCTTGGATCCTGCAGGCGACCACCATCCTCGTCTGGGTGTGCTACTCCGGCCCGTGGGCAAGTCACCCGAAAAGCTGCTGGCTTTGAAGGGGGCTCAGGACCAGCGGAGCAGCGGGGGTGAGTGTTTAATGGGGACAGAGCTTCAGTCTGGGGAGATGAAAAAATGCAGGAGGTGGATGGTGGTGATGGCCTCACCACAGTGTAAACACACTCAATGCCACTGCACTGTGTGCTTAAAAATAGTTAAAATGATCAATCTTATGTTTGTCTATTTTGCAATTTTCAAAACCTAGGAAAAAGAGGTGGGCTACACTTTAAAGTATTTACAAAAAGATGACATCGCCTGGATAATTTAATTCAGGATGTTTATAAACTGTGTAGAACCTGCATAAACCTATTTAAAATGTTGAAATTAACAAAAGCAATCATGAATAAAGGTGGGGAGGGGGAGGGGTGGCGTGAGTGAGACTGAACCGAGTCTCATCTTTTCTGGTGGGGAGCGGAGGTAGCAGATGAGTTAAAAGATCAACATCTGGGAGAAGTATTATCGTTACAGCTATGGAGTAATTAAGGAGAAGAATCCGAAGCAGAAGTGGCGCGCTGGGGGTGGAGGTACGCTGACTTTTCCTTCTCGTACCTTTCTGAAGCATTTAATCATCACTGAAGCATGTATATACATTACCCTTAAAAATAATTTAAAACAGCTGTGACTCAGCCATCCGTGAAGCCCGCTAAAACTTTCACCTCCTGCGTGTGCGTGGCCCACTACTCCTCATCACCCAGGACACAGCTTTGGGGGAAGGAGGGCTGGAACTAAGGATCTAGGGATCCCCCCACCTCGGGCAGGGGAGGGGCTGAGAAAAGCAGTGAAGCCCTGGGGGGTCCAGATGAACAGGGGCTTGAACACACACTTCGGTGGGAGAACAGGGGCTCGGGAGGACGAAGCAGATGTGTAGGGATGCTGGCGTCCAGGAGAGGACAGAAGGGGGACCTGGCCCCTGACTGCTCCGAGGCCCCTCCCCAGCCCCTGGCCTCCCCTCCCCCACGCACTCTTGGGCACCGCAGGCATGTGATAAACATACTGGCACCTCAGAATGGTAGCTGCCACCACGTCTACCTCTGTGATGGGACATTTAATGGCCCCGACGTCGGAAGAGGTGCCGGCTCTTACTCCCGTGGGGCAGGGGCAAATGTTCACTTAAAGTCAGGGCCCCAGGCCCCGGGGGGCCACGTCTGGCACTGGTGGGTCTCCCAAAGGTTGCTCACGAAATGAGTTTTATGCGCTGACCTCCGTCGGGCAGTTTAACTCCAACAGCTGCTGGTGCCCTGCGGTGGCCCTGCCTCCAGCAAGGGCTCTGAACTCTTCATACAAGGAGCTCAGACACCGAACGAGGTGCTACGATGGGCCAGCTGGGCTTCCTGCCACCGGGAGCTCCTGGGCACGGGAGGTAGACCCAGAGGCTGGAGCCGGTGCGGGGAGGGAAGCGCTGGCGGCCTGCACGCGGCACGTGGCGTGCGTGGGACACACAGCGGGCACAGGACACTCAGGCACAGGGCAGAGCGGGACTCCGCAGGGGAGCCCCCGAGATGCCTCTTTAAAGACACTCTTGTAGTATTAAATTTCCCTCCCCTGCACCCCAAGTCAAATAACTGATGACGTGGGGATGAGGAATGTAGATTTGTAAAACGGGACAGGGCCAGGGGACCCGTGCAGTCCCATCCTTCCTTCACAGATAAGCTGAACACAGAGGCCCCGAGGGCTTCAGTGCCCTGGCTCAGGTCCACGCGGGTGCGGGCCGGAACCATCAAGGCGCATTGGCACGCGAACTACTGCGTGGACAGCCAGGGATGGTCTCTTTTCCTCTTCCTGTGAGCCCCACAAGGGGGATGCTGGGGTCCTGGCTCAGAGATAAGACGGCTCCCCAGGGTCCTCTGCTCCCGAGGGCCAGAGCCGGGGTCGGAGCCCGCATCCAGGGCCCCCAGCCCATGTCCTGCCCCCGGGGCCCCGCCCACCCCACCCTGCCTGCCTGCCTGGCTCGCCGGCTGTCGGCACAGTGTGACATTTCCTCTCAATGGGCGTCGCCCGTGAACCCTTGCCAGGCGGCCAGCTGGCCAAGCAGCTAGTCATGAAGGTCCAGGAACAGCCCCGCGTGGGGTCCCCAAGGGCAGAGCAGTGGATGCAAGACTTCCTCCCCCGCCCGCCCGCTGGACTCCGTCGGCCTCACCTTCTAGTCTCATGCTGTTCCTTGGCTGCTGTTCCTTTGTTGCATTTTTCCTCCTCAGCACTTAATGATGAATTAAATTCTTTTCATTTTTGTTCCTGATGCAAAATAACAACTGAGAAAGAAAGCAAGAAAGAAAGAAAAAAAAAAAAAAAGCAGGCTAATGAAAACTCCTCATGTGTCTGGTAAATCATTTCAAAGCGCATCAGAGGTCAGCAAAAACAAGAGGGGCAGCCGTGCTGGGGGTGGGGAGCAGAGCAAGGCGGGGGGAGCTGGACCCATACAGCCCAATTCCGCCGCTCAGCTCTGCGAGGCCTGCAGCGTGTCCCTTTGGTTTGGGGACCCTGGTGTCCTCACCTGGGGCATAGATGCAACCACACCCGCCTCCAGGCTGTCGTGAGAAGGAAAGGCAACCGCTGGCACATGGTAGGGGCTCTGTGATAATAACTACCTTTGCTAAGGATTAAGTCCACGTCAGTCCTTCGAAGAGGCCACGCAGGCGTTTCCAGAGCAGGACGTCCCAGCCCGGAAGTCAGAGTAAGACGGTAAACCGTGCAGTATGTGTGCTTCGCAATGTTTAAAATTAAAACAGCAATTAAAAAAGGATGTGTCAGAATCTCCCCAGCTCACTCTGTCTCCATTCCAGCCTTATCATTAGCTCCTCCAACACATTCTGGGTTCGGGTTTTCTTCAACGATTCTCTTTGGAGCCAAGTCCACACCCCTGAAGGCCGAGGGCCAACGGCAGCAGTAATGCCACGATTTGTGCTGCACCTGCCACACTGCCTAAGCCTCGTGACAGCCCTGCGGTGCAGGTATCGAAATCCCTGATTCACAGAGAAGCCGGCTGAGCCTCGAAGAGGTGAAGTCACAGCCCAAGGCCACAAAATCAGTGAGGGTCTGAGGCCAGGTGCCCCAGCTTGAAAGCCAGGGGTCACTCCATCCCAAACCCAACTCAGCCAGACAGGCTGGGATAAGCGCCCAGCGGGGGTGATGCGCGCTCAGTAAACAGAAGAGTCAATAGCACCATTACTTTCATCTCACACCCGCTGTCTGACCTGTGCCAGCCCCGTGAAAAAGGCCCCCGTTTCTACACACTCTGCCACTTTGCAGAGTTGTTATGGTCACGGCATTAAATAAGCCATGTGAAAGTTCTTTCAAATTCAATTATTCTTTGGTCCATCCATCAGACATTCGCCGAGAGCCTATTATGTACCTGACATCGTGCGGGACACGGGGGACACCCAGGAAAGGGAGGCCTGGGTCCTGGCCTCAGGATGGCCGTAGTCTGGCCGCGGAGGATGGGGGAGCTTCATCCAGGATGTGAAGCAGGTGCTCGCCCAGGAGGAGTGATGCTCTCCGGGCTGGTACACGGTCTCCCGAGGTGCAGGGCCCCCGGAGCTCCCGGGCCAGGTCCACGCCCCTGTGGACAGCTAGCAAGGGAGTCCAGGACTTTCTGAATGGGCCAGCGAGCGGCCACCAGCAGCACGCCCTCTGCACAGCTAGCCTTGCCCACCCTCTGAAGGAGAGCAAGAGGGACCCAGACAAGGAAGCAATGGGGGCCCAGAGCTGGGGTCTCCCCCAGTGGAAACCCAGGCCAATGGGCCTTCCGTGCAGTGGGACCAGGGACGCCCCCTGGGACCTGGATGGAAGCCCCATCACTTAAACAGTCGTCTGATGGAGAGAACACAGCTTCGCCTGCTTGAGTCTCTATTCCCTCGGCTGTAACTGGAATTACTGCCGGCTACCTCAACTGTTGTTGTTTTCAAGATTTGAGATGGATATAAAGTGCCTGGCAAAGCACTTGGCTCTGTGAAACTACTTGATAAATGCCCACGTTAATTAGTCAAAATATCCATAATAAGAACAAAAACAGAGCAGGTCACCCAGGAGAGTTTTCTGAATTCAGATTAACCAGGAAACAACACCCAGGTTTCCTGGGGGCCCAGCCATCTGTGTTCAAGTGCAAGTGTGAATTATCCAACAATTTTAGCTAGCCACACCATGTCCCTGGCAAATGTTTGCGGCTTCTCTCTGCCCTCTCAGACCCGGTGACAAGTAGTATCAGAGATTCCCCTGCAGGAGCTGTTTCATTTCAGTTCCAGAAACCACCGGTTATCAGGCCGCTGTGGTGCACGGACACATCAGTGCAGGAAAGAAAAACAAGTCACCAACTGTTTCTTGCACTGTGAGGGGCTTTTGCCAACCTGTAAGCCCGGCCAGGTCCCCGCAGATACACCTCACACACCTGCCCTGGGGAGCCCTTCCAGAAGACAATCTCCTCATGAAGCTTCCATCCCAATTCAGCAGGTTGTGTCATGCTGGCAACCTTTAGTCTAATGACCAAAGTCACAGAAATCAAACTACTCGAAAAACTAAAAGTCACCCAAACTTTTCCCCAAACCTCTCCGATCAGAGGTCGGCAAACCACAGCCCGAGGGCCAAATCCAACCCGCCACTGGATTTCGTAAATAAAGTTTTACTGACACACAGCCATGCCCACTTACTGACATGGGGTCTATGGCTGCTTCTGTCGGTAGAGTTGAGTTGTCGGTTGTGTACTTTGGTCTGAATGTTTGTGTCCCTCCCCAGAATCTGTAGGTTGAGATCCTAACCCCCAGAGTGAGGGTGTTTGGCGGTGGGACCTCTGGGAGGAGGTAAGGACATGGGGGCAGAGCCTAATGAGTGAGATTAGTGCCCTTATAGAAGAGGCCCCAGGGAGCTCCCTCGCCCCTTCTGCCGCGTGAGGACACAGTGAGAAGACGGCCATCGATGAACCTGAAAGCAGGCCCTCACCAGACACCAAAAGGGCCAGTGCCTTGATCTTGGATTTCTAGGCTCCAGAACTGTGAGAAATTTCTGTTGTTTATGTGCCACCCCGCCTCTGGTAATCTGTTACAGCAGCCCAAACAGACTAAGACAGAGGCCCACAGAGCCGAAGATATTTACCACCCACCTGGGCCCTACAGAAAGAGTGTGCCCGCCTTGCTCTATGTGAACACGGGGACACATGTGGTCTCCCCCAGCCCACACCTCATGGCCCCTGCCGTGGTGTCAGATGGCCTTCTGATCCCGGATGCAGACAACATCCTCCACCTTGGCTGGCCCACCTGAGCTGCAGGTAGGATCCAGACTGGATTTCCGGGCTCGCTTGCAGGAGCTGAGCTGGTTGGGGAGGGGGGTGGGGGTGGCGGAGTGCCAGGGGGGCAACAGAAACTCTTCAACTGAAGGCCCCAGCTAGTGTCTAGTGAACAATTTGCACGTGGGGGTTAGAAATATTGGACTGTGGTCTTACACATTTAACCTATATTTTTCAGCTCCTTCCAATTATAGCGATAAAACCTTCCATTTATTGATTGCTTTTACATTTATAAAGGGGTTCCACATGCCTTGCCTCCTTTAGTTTTCACACCAATCTCATGAAAATGCCTTGCTGCCTAACTCCCGACTGAAGAAACAAGCTTGAAGGCATGGTAGGACGTGCATGGGGCCACCTACAGAGTCAGTGTCGATTGGGGACCAATAATCTAATCAGTTGATCACCTGGGTCTCAACCCTTTGTTCCCTGAGCCTGAGCATCTCTGCAGGTCATCATTACGGTCTCTGTGCAGAAGGGTGGTTCTAACCGACGGCTGGTGTTCAAAGCTGAACTTCCCAGCAACCCTACCTAAGTGACCGTGAGCGGAGTAGTGGTCATGGGTCCCATCTTGGAACTCAGAACAGCAAGCAAGCACTCCCTGGCAACCTCCAACTACACATGGGGTGAGCCGGGGAAGAGGGCGTGAGGATAGAAGCGCCTGGTGGTACAGAGGCGGTGACGGGAGCAGAACGAGAGAGAGAGAGAGCCAGCAGGGACAGCGGAGTTGTCTGGTCCACCTCTGCCCTCCCCTCGGCTGCCCATTTTGCTGACAGTCCCAACTGAGTCACCAGAAGACAAGTGAGGCCACGATTTAAAATTCACACTGGGATTGCTGTCATTTTCACAACTAGATAATTTTGTGGATTGTTTTCCTGTGGCTGCTATGACAAACTGCCACACACGTGGTGGCTTAAAGCAGTAGAAACTCTTTCTCTCACAGCTCTGGAGGCCCCAAGTTCACAGCCAAGGTGTCTCAGGGCCACGCTCCTTCCTAGGGCTCTAAGGGAGGCTCCTTGCTGCCTCTTCCAGCCTCTGGGGGCTCCAGGTGCTGCATGCCCGTGGCAGCACCCCTCCAGCCTCCGCCTCCATCTTCCCATGGTTCCTCCTCTGTGTCTCTTTGCATCCTTTTCTGTCTTTTGTAAGGACATCGGTCACTGGACTTAGGGCTCACCCCACCCCGGTACAATATCTCCAGCCAAACCTTAAGTACATCTGCAAGGATCTTATTTCCAAATAAGGTCACATTCTGAGGTTCTGGATGAACATGAATTTTTGGAAGACCCTCAAACGCACTACATATTGTTCCAGATTTCCTCTTTGTTATTCCAAAATAGGTTTAATCCTACAGAGCTGCGCCTGTGCGATGCAGCAGGAAACCCTCTGGAGCTTCTGGCGAGGGGTCTGGTTTTATGATTGCCCTGGCCCCTGCCCACTGGATCAGAGAATCCTGGGATCCTGAAAGGAAGGAGAAGCGTCCTACTCCCACCCCAGGCCTGGTGTACGGTGCACGGCAGCATGTCGGGTATTGTTTTGCAGTCTCGTGACTGGTTCACGCGTGTTTATCTGATGTCCTCTGTTAGACTGTGGGCTCCCCGGGGTCAAGGACCAAAGCCTCGATCAGCTCTGTGCCCTGCCTTCAGCACAGTGCTCGGAAGAGAACCTCCTTGTTAAATGCTTGTCAACCTGGTGTAGACACCTGCTCCAAACATGCACCTGTTCAGTCCAGCCACCCACTTGGACTCACCTGTGACAGACCCTGACATCTCCCCAAGTGACTTTTCGGGGTGGACCTCGCCCAGAGGAGGGAAGGCTCACAAGCTTTCTTCCTGGAACACACTTTTGGAGACATCATGCCGCCTTATGTATATGCAAAGAGAGAATTCCGACAGTGTGTTTCCAGTTAGCTAAAAGTAGAGAAGAAAAATTATAATTTTTTGGATGATTCTGGAGTTACCCAGAATCAAATGGGCAAACTGCACATTTATAAACAGACTAGCTGCTTAGGCCCACTGAATCACCGAGGCAGAAAGGTCAGAGAGGGTGCGGTCCAGATAAGAGACGGCTGACCTCTCCTCTTCGCCTTCTCCTCCTTCAACCCCAAAATGCACATGGGGTAACAGCTTTCCCAGCTGGGCAGGAATTCAGCTACAGAATTGCTCATGTTTTCCCGAATATCTAGTGATTAGCTGGAGAATGGTGTGAGCCCAGCTATTTTGGGCAAATCTGCTAACACTCTTTAAAGGAGGCACCAGAAGAAAGATCCCGTTACCCCTGTCCCATCCTGTCTAGGACCCTACACTGACTTCAGTGCAAGCCCTCAGCACGGCCTGCAGGCCTTGCAACCTGCCCTCTGCTGACAGCCTCACCTGCCTCCCCTGCCCCCTCCGGGCCCCACTGACAGCTCTAGGAATAGACCCTGCTTTTCACACCTTGTGCCTTTGCCCCACTCTGCAGCCTCCCTCCCTTGGCGAACCCTGAGCAACCCTGAAAACGCAGCTCCAGTATCTCCTCCATGCAGCGCTGTCTGTCCCTTCCCCAGCCTCCTCCTGGCTGGTCACCCAGAGCCCACCCAGTTCTCTCTGCCCCCACTGAGCCCCTCTGCACCCACAGGCTTGCCTGACTCTCTTCCCCACCTAATGACAAATTCCCCTGAAACCCCCTGCGTCTCATTGCTTCCTAAGCCCCCCCTGCCTGGTACATTTTTCCTGCCTTTATAGCTTTGTGTTGATAGTTTGTTCCTAGACTCCTTCCACTCATCTAGCGTTTGGTCTATGGTAACAGCGGCGAAATGAGAGCTAGAGCTCTCAGCTACTGATTTGTACCACCCCCGTTCCACCAGTGAGCCCTGACCAGCAGGGCCAAGCATGTCCATCTTTGTGTGCCAATGCCACGTTGGCAGTCGGAGGGATCAGGGCACTAATGTCCTTGTCCCCCCAAATCTACTGTACCCAGAGATCCCCCTTTTACTCTTGCAAACCTGCATCTCAGACACTCATTCAATCATCTGTGCAACAAACATTTGGGACCCCTTCAGGTAAGGATGGAGGTGACTAACACCCCACTCCTGCCTTGAAGGAGCTCTCAGTCTAATGGGGAGATGAGATGAACCCAGGTGCCAGGATGAACTGTAAAATGCGGGCATCCTTCCTGGCACCTACAATAGCCTTGTCACAACGGGCGAGAGTTCCTGGATCACCTCTTCTCCCTCAGTCGCAGAGAATGTATGGTAGGTACTGAGGCGCTAAGTATTCGAAAGAATAAACAATTAAAGGGAGCACTTCCGGGTGAAGACGGCAGAAGGAAGAAGAATCACAGACTCACTGGCCTCCGGTACCCAACAGAGGGAAAAAAAATTCATAAAAACGAAATTTACCAGCACCAACCACCTCGTGCCAGAAGCATTGGAAAGCGCAGCCAAGAGAAAGGGGCAGGAGATTTCCAGTTTGGCACAAAGACGTGTGATTCCTGACCCCACCCTTAACCCCTGGAAGCTTTTCTGAGGAAAGACATTAATGCTGAGAATCCTCACACAGCTCCTGCAACGGGCGGCTTGTAGGGGTGGTGGGCACGCGCAGCCTGGCAAAAGTGAAGGTAAAACCCTCAAGAGGAGAAGTCCCTGCTTATTAGAAGGAGCTCAGCAGAGGGGGAAAGACTTTGCCATTTTCCAGGGCATGGAGTTGCCAGATTTAAAACATAGAAATGTGCCAAAATGTCCCATGTGGGATACACTTACACCAAACAATTACTCATTGTTTTAAGTTAAATTCAAATTTCACGGGGCAGCCTACATTGTATCTGGCAACCCTACCAGGGCACTGCGTTGAGCTGGAGTCACAGTCTGGTGCCCCTGGCAGGAAGAATGTGCCCTGGCTGGGTCAGTGGGCCCTGGGACAGGACACTCAAGGAAGACATCAGAACTGGGGCTCTTGGCACCAACTGCACTCAGCCTTGGCAGAGGGCTGTTTGCTACCCCTCACCGCCCCCAAACGGTGACCACAGGAAATCTGAGAGGGACGTGGAGTTTCAAATTATGGTCCGTCCTCCCTATCTGCAGGTCTCACATCCACGGGGTTCACATCCAAGGGTTTCACATCCACGGATTCAACCAATGCGAAATTTCGATGCATAGTTGGTTGAATCTGAGGGTGCAGAAATCGGCGGATTCAGCGGGCAAACTGTGTTCATCAGCTATGCCATTTTATGTAAGGGACTTGAGCATCCGTGGATTTTGGTATCCGAGGGGCTCCTGGAACCAATTCCCCCTAGATGCTGAGGGATGACTGCATAGCTCAGAGAGGGAAAGACAAATTAGTCCCATGTAAGACGGAAGAATGTATCACACAAATAGGAAGGCTAGACTGAGCAGCCCCGTCACGTGATGAAAAGGCTGAAAGAACAGTAAGGCAACAAATGAAGATATCCTGCCAAAAGGAGGGTGGCACAGAAGGAAAGAAGGAGGGGGAGGAGGGAGGAAGGAAACATGAGACACAGTGGAAGAATAAAGTCTAGAAGAAAACATGACCTAAGACACAGAATCAGAGTCCCTGTGAGTTTTGCACACCAAATATATATTTTAAAACGAGTGCAATTTCACAAAAACCAAAAAGCGAGATTATAAAGTAAAAGAATAATATTGCCCAGCAAAGGAACCAAATTTAGAGACAATTTATAGATTTTATAGATCTAATAAAGAAATGATAATCAAGAAGAAACTAGAGATTGCTGAAAATCAAATAAATGACATGGAGTTAATATCTGAGGCAGTCACAGAATATGAGAGGGAAAAAAAACAATGAAGAGATAAAAGTAAATCAAAGAGAAGATAATGAATATGGAGGGCAAGCAGCGTATTCCAATAAAAGGAAAACACTTCCCCTAAAGTAGATAACAAGCGGAATAGAAGAAATTAGTCCAAGATACAATGCAAGAAATTTTTTACCAAAATGAAGGAAAAAGTGGATGTACCAACTGAAAGAACACACATATACCAGGGAAAAGATTATTTCTTGATACAAAAAGATTATGAGATATCCTCTGGTTGTTATTAAACATCAAGTTAAAGAATTAATTCTTTAAGCATACAACCAGAAAAAAAAGTGCATAACTTACAACAGGAAAAAAAAATCCATTAACTTCACACTCATCCAAAGAGCAATGTCTACAACAACTCAGAGGGAGAAAAGTGTTTGATTTAATCAAGTGGTCCGTCAGGAAGAAAGCAAAAGTCAGACATTCTCAAATATAAAAGGGTTCAGGAATATAGAACACGTGAATCCTTCTTGAAAGAAATATTGGACAAGAAATCCAAACAAACAAAAGACGAGCCAAAATTAAGAACCCTAGGATAGCCATGGCATGTAAAAGTGCTGCTGGTTAGTGATGCAAATACAACTATGACTAGAATGAAACAATGAAGGATTATGCTATGGTGATGGTAAATATTATAAACCCTGGTGTGGCAGACAGGGAGCTGCTCCTCTCAGAGCCCCCTGCAGATGCAGCTGTGAGGAGTTAGCTCCAGCTGTTCCTTCTTTCTGCTTCTGAGCAGAGGTCATGTTCTTCTCGGGGTGGTCACAGCCAATGACTGAGCAAGGTGGTGATGGAAGGGTCTGGCCAGTTCTGCCCAGCGTGGGATCCCTCTAAGGGGCAACCTTTGCCCTGGAACTCCTCATTGGATGGGCAGAGGGTCAGCCAGGTCTGCACCACAGACTGACGGCTCCCCCGCCCTTTTCTTTTGCAGGTGTCACCCCTCAGTCAACCTTTTGTACTTCCAGCTATTCTCAAAGAACCCATGCCAGCACACCAAGCAAAACAAAAATAATATATGCAACAAAAACAGGTAGATGGGAAATGGAGGAGTGGAGTGGTGTGAGAGAGCTACTCACCCTATTTTTATAGTGGGGAGTCAAGAGCGGCTGCAAAAAACCAAAACATGTGCTTGAAAAACAACCTAATGACTCATCAGCTTAATGGTTTTTTAAAACTTTTTTCTTAAATAGGATCTTTAATGATTGATATGTCTTGTGGTGAGGAAATTAAAGTTCAGCTATGCCATCAGATTTTTAAAAAAATCAAATCAAATTAAAATTTAATATTTTTAATCATGCAAAACATGATACTACTTTTATAAAAATTACTTCATATTGTCTATATATTCACCTATTTTTCTATCTATTCATAGGGAGAAACCTGGCATGACGTTCACCAAATGTTATCCTATTTGTTTCTGGGTGACGGGTGATTTGTTGGTTTTCTATTTGCACTTCTCTACATTGCTTTAGTTTTTATAATGCACATGTAAAACATTTATAAAAAAAAATAAAGCCATTACTTTAAACTAATAATAATGGGAACAATATGTATAGCTCACAATTCTAAGCACTTTACATGTATTACTTCTATAACTTATAAGCAGGTGAATTATTATTATTATTATTATTACTATATCTATTTTTAAATAAAGAAAATGTGACAACTGTCTACATGGAGTCTCAGAAGAATCTAAATAAAATATCATTAGGGTAATAAGTTTAGCAAGGGGCTGGCTATATACAAATATAAATTGCATTACTATAGACCATCAGCAAACACTTGGAGTCAATTAGTAAAAAGAAAGACACCTTTTATAATAGTGACCAAAGTCAAAAGGTATCCAGAAATGAATCTAATTAGAAATGGGTAAGATCTGTACGCTTTAAACTCTATTGAACTCTAGAGTTTTTGAACTCTACTGAAATTCACGAAAGAGTGCCTACATAAGTGAGAGGTAGTCTCTGTTCATGGATAGGAACACTCAATATCATGGAGATGTGAGTCTTTCCTGAAAGGAGGGCTACAATCCCAATCAAACTTTAACTGGGCTTTTCGTGAGATTGACAAGCTGATTCTAAAATGTCTATGGAAAAGCAAAGGGTCAAGACTAGATAAGGCACTTTTGAAGAATGAGTTAGAGACTTGTCCTAATACAAAGGGTTCATTCATAAAGTTAGAGCAAATAAAATAGTGTGATATCGGTGCAGATATCGACAAAATGGCCATTGGAACAGGACACGGAGCCTCTAAATAGACCCAAACATACACGGAACTCTGAGATATAACAGAGGTTGCTCTGCAGGTCAGTGGAGAGAGCAGGAACTGTTTAAAATGATGCTGGTACCAACAGCTGCTCAGATGGGGTGACACTAGACCATCACCTCAAGCCACTAAAAATGTCAGCTCTAAATGGGTTAAAGTCTGCAATGTGGAAAACAAAACAAAAACTGTTAGAAGAAAATATTTATTTATTTATTTATTTATTTATTTATTTATTTATTTTTGGCTGCCTTGGGTCTCTGTTGCTGTGCACGGGCTTTCTCTAGTTGCAGCGAGCGGGGGCTACTCTTTTTTGCAGTGTGCGGGCTTCTCATTGCAGTGGCTTCTCTTGTTGCGGAGCATGGGCTCTAGGTGCACGGGCTTCAGCAGTTGTGGCATGTGGGCTCAGTAGTTGTGGCTCACAGGCTCTAGAGCGCAGGCTCAGTAGTTGTGGTGCGCGGGCTTAGTTGCTCCGCAGCATGTGGGATCTTCCCGGACCAGGGCTCGAACCTGCGTCCCCTGCATTGGCAGGTGGATTCTTAACCACTGCGCCACCAGGGAAGCCCCAGAAAATATATATTTTTTAATCTTGGTATAAGAAAGTATTTATTAAGACACAAAAAGTATTAAACATAAAATATTAATAAATTTTAAGTTATTACAATTAATAACTTATGTTCATCAAAAGTTACCATAAAACAGTAAAAAGAAAAGCCACAAACTGGGATATAATGTTTGAAACACATTGTCCTATAAAGGACAAAGAACTAGCATCCAAAACATATAGGGAACTCCTTCAAAACAAAAGAAAATAAAGCCAAAAATCCAAGTGAAAAATAAGTAAAACATGTTAATAGGCATTTTACAGAAGAAGCACAAATTCCAATACATTTATGAAAAGGGGCTCAATCTCATTAATAATTGGAAAAATACAAATCAAGGTCATTGATAAGCTATCACTTTACACCTTGTTGGTAAAAATTAAGAAGTCAGACTACACCATGTTGGAGAGGGTATAGATAAACAGATATTCTTAAACATTGTTAGTAGTTGTAAAGTTGGCCATTCACATACTTAGTGACCTCACAGTCCCACTGCTAGGTGTATCCATAAGAGAAACCAACCCAAACACCCTTCACAATAGAATATTGTGTGTCAATGATGATAGATAAACTACAGTTACATGCAGCAACATAACATTTTTTTAGAGCCCAGAAGCAAATAAAAATTAAACACATACTTAGGCATAAATACACAAGCGAGTTCTTTTTTTTTTAAGTAAAAGTATAAGAAACTGATTTAGTTTATTTCTGGGACAGGCAGATAGCATATAGGAGGCCCCAAGTTACTGGTTCATGGGCTGTTTATCGTTCTGCTTTACCACCTAAATACATGTAACATAGAAGCTTTCTTATGAGTCACGTATCTTAAATAGTCATAAAGAACGAGATTAATTAAAAAGAAACCAAGGCATAGAGAGGTTAGGTAATGGCTCAAGGTCATGGAGGTAAGAGGTGGAGGAGAGGTGCCTCCTGCTCTTCTGTCCCCTCCACAAAACCTCACTTTCTTGACGAGCTCGCTAAAGAAGGAGGTGCCGCGCAGTGAAAAGAAGGATTAAATTATATCAGTGCCAAATATCTTCTAATTTAATGGTAATAGGCCAAGCTAGCAGAAGTGAAAGTGGAAAATGAACAGAGAAAATTAAAGTCACTGTGGCGACGGCCCCTGGAAAACATTTGGACACCCAGCATTCTGAGACTTCCCCCAGCAGTTTGATAGGTGAAAATGCAAACTCATGTGTAAGCCCTCAGTTTTGTAAGGAAAGTCTTAATTTCTCTAAATATTTAGTCTCGGATTCCTGAGTCCTTCCAGAGAAACACTGTGAATGTTGGCAGCCATAAACAAGATAACACATCCCAAACCCCAGCAGAAGTGTTCCACACGGCGAGGTCTGACCAAAACTCTGGTAAGAGTGTCTGAGACCCAGACCACTCCTCATCCCTGTGTTCTGAGAGAGTCTTCATTTCACTTAAGCCCCCATATCTAGGGCTGGAATCCTGTCTCCACAGCACTTAATTCCTTCATTTTAAAAGAACGTTTGATTTCCCTAAAAATCAGTGCTTTTCTGATTATACAAGCAACATATGCTTACTAGAGAAAATATGAAAAACACCAATAAACATAAAGAAAAAAGGAGTATAAAGCACACACAATCCCAGCTCATAAAAATAATAGCTTTATTGGTGGGTGCATTTCTCTTCGGCCCTTTTTTCTGGGTACGTGTAGCTATGGATTTATGTGTGGGTTTGTACTCAGATTTTTCTGCTTAACTGCTATCTTAGTGTTTATACAGTCCTAAATACTTTGGGACCGATCAAAGAAAACACTGATGCTCCCCTCATTTTATTTTTTTAATTAATTTTTATTGGAGTACAGTTGCTTTACAATGTTGTGTTAGTTTCTACTGTACAGCAAAATGAATCAGCGATACTTATATATATATCCCCTCTTTTTTGGATTTCCTTTTTCACTGCAGTGCATTAAGTAGAGCTCCCTGTGCTATACAATATGTTCCCATTCGTTGTCTATTTTACTCCCCTCATTTTAAAGATAACACTTTGCCCTTCTTTTCTGAGCCTATGACCACATCTGCCACACCCTTAGTTTGGACTGGGGTGATAATGGCTTCATGAAAGTCTCTGTGACTGTCCCTGTTGCTTTAATGTATCAATCCTTCAGATAAGATACGTCCTGAGCCAAGTACAAACCAGATGAACTTTCCCAGGACATGGTCACTGGCGCTTTGGGGAAGAATTACAACGATTTTAATAGCATTTATGTTTTTTTTTCCTATTTCCTTTTTTAAAATTTTATTCGAGTATAGTTGACTTACAATGTTGTGTTAGTTTCAGGTGTACAGCAAAGTGATTCAATTATACATATACATGTATCTATTCTTTTTTAGATTCTTTTCTCATATAGGTTATCACAGAATATTGAGTAGAGTTCCCTGTGCTACACAGTAGACGCTTGTAGGTTATCTACCTTATATACAGTTGTGTGCATATGTTCATCCCAAGCTCCTGATTTACGTTTGTATAGTGCTTTGAGCTCTATGACCCAATTTCATGTAGAAATATAACTGTCATTCCTATGGAGAGGGAAGGCAAAGTTGTAGAGATATCAATCTGGCTTCTTGAGTTGGACGGCCAGAAATTAAATCTCCATCTCAAAATTCTGAAAGCCTGAGTTTCCTCATCACTAAATTGGGGGTAATAAAAGTACATGACTCATATGGTTATGAAATGGCAATTAAAAGACCCAACACACATAAAGCACTTAACAGTTCCTGGCATATGACAAGTATTGATAAATGTTGCTGTTATTGTTGTGGTATTGTTGTTGGTGGTGGTCATGATGGTGATGGTGATGATGACACTGATAACATAAGAAATAATTTTAATCCACTTTGGGGATTAAGGGAATCATTTATATACAATAAAATGGACTCATTCCAAGTCTCCACATGAGTTTGGACAAATGTATACACTCAAGTAACCAGGTACAGAGTATTTTTATCATCCCCCAAAGTTCCCTGAGACCTGTTTTCAGTCTATACTGAATTATACCACTGCACGTATAAGAAACTTACTTCCATTTCTCCCGACCCAATCTTTATGCTGTTCATTCGTTTAACGTACACATATGTCATAAAGCACAAAATACATTGTGACAATTTTTGTTCCAACAGCCAGCTCTCCTTTAAAGAGATGGAAATAATAAGAAAATGTCTTCCTCGTTTGCCCACATAGTTACCATTTCTGGTGCTCCTCTTTCCTTTGTGCTGAGCTCTGTTTCATCTGGTATCATTTTCTTTTTGCTTAACCGACTTGCATTCACACTTCCTGCAGTGCCCGTCTGCTGGTGATAAATTCTTTTGGGTCCTGTAGGTCTGAAACCCCCTTCACTTTTGAAAACTATTTTCTCTGGATACAGAATGCTAGATTGAGAATATATACTTGCAGGGCTTTAAAGATGTTGCTCTTCTCACATCGTTTCCAAGGAGAAATCTGCGTCATCCTTATCTTTGTTGCTCCATATATAATGCGTCTTTTTCCTCTGGTGCCTTATAATACTATCTCCTTATTGGTTTTGACCAACTTGATTATGATGTACCTCAATGTGGTTTTCATCATATTTCTTGTCCTTGGGGTTCATGGAACTTCTCAGGTCTATAGGTTGATAGTTTTCATAGAATTTGGTTTCCAATTGAGGGGCCATTATTTCTCAATAGTCTTTCCTATCTCCCATCCTTCCCTGTTTTCAGGACCTCCTGTTCCACTTATATTAGGCCACTTGAAGTTTTCCCACAGATCACTGATGCTCTGTTCTTTTTTTCTGTGTGTTTCATTTTGGATAGTTTCTATTGCTATGTCTTCGAGTTCCTTAATCTTTTTTCTGCAATGGCTAATCTCCTATTAATCCAATCCAGTGTACTTTTCTTCTCACACATTGTAGCATTCATCTCTGCAAGTTTCATTCCGGTCATTTTTATATGTTCCAGGTCTCTACTTAACTTTTTAACGTACAGAATACAGTTATAATAACATTTTAATGTCCTTATCTGCTAAATCTAACATATGTGTTGGTTCTGGGTCAGTTTTGATTTATTGGTTGGTTGATTGATTATTCTCATGACGGGTCATATCTTCGTGCTTCTTTGCATATCTGGTAATCTGGAACTAGATTCCAGATGTGAATTTTACCTTGTTGGGTGCTGGACTTTTTTATTTCTATAAATATTCTTGCACTTTCTTGGCATAACTTGAGGATGACATTAAGTTACTTAGGAAAAGTTGATTCCTGCATGTCTTTTTTCATGATTTATTAGGTGGGTCTGGAACACAGCTCAGTCTAAGTCTAATTATTCCCCACTAGGAAGGCAAGACTGTCCTGAGAATTCTACCAATGCCCATGATTTATGAGTTTTTCCAGTCCAGCTGATGGGAGCAGGCACTATTCCTGGTCCTGTATGCGTGACTTTTGGATGTATTTTTCCCAGCTTCAGGTAATTTCCTCACATGCACGTGTTGATCATGCTCTGCTGAACTCCTGCAGTTCTCCCGACTTCAACACGTGTAGTTTTCTGCTCTCCAGTGCTCTGCCCTGCAAACTACAGCTACCTCGGTCTCCCTAGACTATCTGCTCCTTGTCCTCAACTCGGCAAGTCAGCCAGGCCCTGTCTGGGTTCCACATCCTTGTGCAGCAGCCCAGAAACGTTGTCAAAACAGTAAGTAAGCTAGGGCAACCCTAGGGCTTACTCAATCACTTACCATTTCTCAGGGATCCATGCCCTTTGTTGTGTGATTACCCAGTGCCTTGAAAACTGTTGTTTTATATCTCTTGTCTGGTTTTTATGTTTTAGTTTTTTAGTTGTTTCAGGCATGAGGATAAATCCAGTCCCTGGGACTCTACCTTGTGGGGAAGTAGAAGTACCAAAAGAAATATCTGTATCAGCTTTGGGGAATTAAAGCCATAATTTACATCCAACAAAATAAGCCCATTTTAAGTTGCCAGATAAATTCTCCCAATGTTAAAGGGATTTGTCTCCATATGACTGTTTTTAAAGTTCTCTCTATATGCTACATACAGGACTTTATAAGATATGTATGATGAATATTTTCTCCCATTCTTTTTTTCTTTTTTTTTTTTTTGGTTGCACCAGGTCTTAGTTGCAGCTTGCCAGCTCCTTAATTGTGGCATGTGAACTCTTAGTTGCGGCATGCATGTGGGATCTAGTTCCCTGACCAGGGATCGAACCTGGGCCCCCTGCATTGGGAGCGTGGAGTTTTAACCACTGCGCCACCAGGGAAGTCCCTTTTCTCCCATTCTTTGCCTTACCTTTTAATTTTAACAGTGTAGTCTGAAAAGCAAGTTTATGCTTTTGATAAATTCCAAATTAATTTTTATAATTTTTGATTTGTGTATGTGTCCGAAGAAAACTTTGCCTACTCCAGGATCACAAGATTTTTCTAACGTTTTCTTCCAGAAGTTTCATTCTTTCAGATTTTAGGTATAGGTCAATGCCCCACTTGGCGATAACTTTTTGCATATGTCATGAAACAAGAGTCCAGTTTCATATCTTCCCACGGATACCCTGTTGCTTCAGCACCAATTGTTGAAAAACTTTTCCTTTCCCCATTGAAATTTGGTTCTTTTATCAAAACTCAATTGACCACATGTCAGTAGATCATGCTTGATCTATTTCCGGACTCTCTATTCTGTTCCGTTGATCTATATGTCTGTCCTCACGCTAATACTACACTATCTCGATTCCTGTAGCTTGATAGTAGGTCTTAAAATTGGGCAGCCCAAGTCCTCCAGCATTGCTATTCTTATTCAAAATGCTCTAGCTATTCTAAGTCCTTTGACTCTCCATGGAAGTTTTAGAATCACTTGTCAATTTCAACCAAAACACATCCTAGGGGTTTTACTGTGATTGCACCGAATCTATAAATTAATCTGGTGATAATGGACATCTTAACATTACAAAGTCTTCCAGTCCAGAAGCAGGGACATCCCTTCACTTACTTAGCTCTCCTTTAATTTTGCTTAAAAATATATCATAATTTTTAGCATTCAGGTCTTTGTATATTTTGTTGAATTTATCCCTGATTATTCCAAGCTTTTCTTAAGCTGCTATAAATTAGCTACCAGTATATAGTGATACTATAGGTATCCTAAAATCCTGCTAAGCTCATTTATTAATTCTAGTAAATTTTTAAAATAGGTTCCTTAGGATTTTCTTCTTACACAATCAGTCACCTGTGAATGAAGATGGTTTTGTTTCATCTTTTTCTTTCTGAATGCCTTTCATTTCTTTGTATTGCCCGCTGGGGCACCCAATAAAATGTTGAATAAAAAAGTAGTGAGAGTGGACATCTTTGCCTTGTTCCTCATTTAAGGAGGAAAGCATCCAGTCTTTTACCATTAAGTATGATGCTAGCTGTAGGCTTTTCAAAAATGCTCTTTATCAGATTGAGGAAAATCCCTTCTATTCCTAGTTTAATGAGAGTTTTTATCATGAATGAGTACTGAATTTTGTCAAATACTTTTTCTGAAACTACTGATATGATCATATGGTTTTTCTCTTTTGTTCTGTGGATATGGTAAATGGCATTAATTTTTTTAATGTTAAGCCAACCTTACATTTCTGGGATAATCACACTTGATCATAGTTCATTATCGATTTATTATATTATCAGATTTGCTTTGATAATAAGCAAAGATTAAGGATTTTTGCTTCTAAGTGTATGAGGGATACTGGTCTGTAGTTTTCCTAAAAAGACACCATCTGCGTTCTGTACTGGGCTAATACAGGCCTTATAAAATGAGTTTAAAAGTTTTTCCATCTTCCTCTACTTTTCTGAAAGAAATTGTGTAGGATTAATATCATTACTTAAATATTTTCTATAATTCACCTGTGAGGCCATCTGAATTGGAATTTTTGTGGGAAAGTGTGTTATTACAAATTCAGTTAAAATAATAGCTATGGAGTTATTCCATTGTTTTATTTCTTCTTAAATCAATGTTGGTTATTTTTGTCTTTCAGGAAATATGTCAAACAAAAAAAGAAATACATCCATTTCTACATATATACAATGGAATACTACTCAGCCATAAAAAAGAATGAAATAATGCCATTCACAGCAACATGGATGGAACTAGAGATTATCATACTAAGTGAAGTAAGTCAGAAGAGAAAGATAAATACCATATGATATCACTTACATGTGGAATCTAAAATAATACACAAATGAACCTACTACAAAAGAGAAACAGATGCACAGACATAGAGAACAGACCTGTGGCTGCCAAGGGGGTCGGGGGGTAGGGGAAGAATGGATTGGGAATTTGGAGTTAGCAGATGCAAACTATTATATAGAGAGAATGGATAAACAACAAGGTCCTACTGTATAGCACAGGGAACTATATTCAATATCCTGTGATAAACCATAATGGAAAAGAATATTAAAGAATGTATGTATACGTATAACTGAATCACTTTGCTGTACAGCAGAAATTAACATTGTAAATCAACTATACTTCAATTTTAAAAAATCTAATGTAAGGAATATGTCTATTTCATCTAAGTTGTAGATGTATGGCCTAAAGTTGTTCATTGTATTGCCTTGTTATCTTTTTAATTTCTGTAGGATTTTCAGTGATTTCCCCTCTTTCACTCCTAATATTAGTAATTTGTACTTTGACTCCTCTTTTTCAGTCTTACTAAACATTTATTAATTGCACTGATCTTTTCAAAGAAGCAGCTTTTGGTTACATGGATTTTCTCTATTTTTTTTTCTTATTCTTCTTTCATTTATTTCTGCTTCTACCTATCTTATTTTCTTTTTTCTACTTATTTTGATTTCAATTTGCTCTTTTTTTCCTCTAGCTTAAAGTAGTAGTTGATTTAGGATCTTTCTTCTCTTCTAATATAAATATTTAAAGTGATACGTGTTCCCCCTAATCATTTCACACATTAGAATACACTGTGGTCAGATTTGTACTCAGCTCAAAAAATTTTTTCAATTGTCCCTGAGATATCTTTTTTGTCCCATGGGTTATTTAGAAGTGTGGATTGTGTTTAAAATTCTGACATTTCAGAGATTTTGAAGATTTCTTTCTGTTACTAATTTATAATTTAATCTCCAAACCCCTTAGTTCAGCATTCAAGGCCTAACACCACCAAGCCCCATCTGACCTGCTGCCACGTCTTCATGACCCAACATAGGTCAATCTTGTTTCCCTAAGCAAATCGTGTCCTCTCACACTGCTACATTCTGCTGAGGCCCTCAGCTTTCTAGAGAACTCAGGAGCTCATCCCACGCCTCTAAGATGGACCGCAAGCAATCAGTGCACACCTCCAGCTCGGCCCCTGCCGCACTGACTCGTGAGGATTCGTTTACCGTCTATCTCTACGGGAGTGCGTGTTGCAGGAGGCAGGAACCAGGTCTTCTCAACGTGTGGAACCTCAGCCTGCAGCCGGGCAGGAAAAAGGTACTCGGTGAATGTGGGAGGAGAAGGGGATGAAGAGGAAATGCCATGGACTGAATGTTTGCATCCCCCCAAAACCCGAATGTTCAAGCCCGAACCCCAATGTGATGGTATCTGGAGGTGGGGTCTTTGGGAAGGAATTAGGTTTAGATGACGTCATGAGGTTGGAGCTTCCACGATAGGAGTGGTGCCCTAATAAGGGGATGAAAAGACTGGAGCTCTCTCTCCATCACGTAAGGACAGAGCAAGAAGGTGGCCGCCTGCAAACCAGGAAGTGGGTCCTCACCAGACATCAGGTCTGCTGGCAATGTGATCTCAGACTTCCAGCCTCCAGAACTGTGAGACATACATGTTTGTTTTTAAGCCACCCAGTCTATGCTATTTTGTTATGTCAACCCGAAGTGATGAAGACAGGAAGAAAATGCCATTCAGTATGCGGGGCTGCCACCGAAACCCATGAGGAGACGGGGGTGGGGTGCATCTAAGTATACAATTCCAAGATTCTCAGGTACAACGTAACAGCCCATTGGCTCGCCTTTTCTCATGCTCAAGTTCCTCAGATGTTGACTGGAGTCCTTCAGTTACAAGACTGGGCTCACGGAGACAATTTGTCTCCAGTCCCCACAGGCTCAGCTCTCATTCTCCACCACCTGGGTAGGAATCCTCAGCCCAGGCAGCTCAGCAACTTGAAATGGATCCAAGAGCAGAACAAGCAACCGTTGGCAGCTTCAGAGACCACGCTCCGAATCGAGACATGGCATTAAAAAAGCACATCCAGAAAAAAAATTATATAATACATGGAAATTAGTCCAGGAAACAGGCTATGGTCATTGCACCACTGGAGCTGAGGTACAGCACAAGCCTGGGAACTAGTAAATCCATGCATTTCAGGCATTGAAATGTAGCTAAAGAGTAAACCAGTATTTGTAAGAGGCTTCAGTTGTCACTTGAAACAAACAGCTCCTAGTAAAAAATGATACTCCTCTCCTGTTTCACACTATCTTTCTAGAAGTTCGAGGGTCTAGCCTTATCTTTTTTTGTTGTTGTTGTTATTTTTTATTATTTTTATTTTTGGCTGTGTTGGGTCTTCGCTTCTGTGCGAGGGCTTTCTCTAGTTGCGGCAAGCAGGGGCCACTCTTCATCGTGGTGCGCGGGCCTCTCAGTATCGCGGCCTCTCTTGTTGCGGGGCACAGGCTCCAGACGCGCAGGCTCAGCAGTTGTGGCTCACGGGCCCAGTTGCTCCGCGGCATGTGGGATCCTCCCAGACCAGGGCTCGAACCCGTGTCCCCTGCATTGGCAGGCAGATTCTCAACCACTGCGCCACCAGGGAAGCCCCCTAGCCTTATCTTTAAATAACGAAAATTGTAAATACTGAAATGATTTAAATGCTGGTGTGATAAGGCTAATAAAATAATCGAACTCCTGAGGGAGACAGAGTCTTCCTTCAGGGCCCCTTTAGCATGCAATCAATTCCCGACCAGCCTTTGTATACAGACACCTGGTTTGGTGGGAGGAAATGGGGAGGATTTTCTAAATGTTGGAGGATCCACAAACACAGAGCTCCTAAACTAGAAGGAAACTTGGAAAGAAAAGCATCCCAACCTTTCATTTTAAAGTCTGAGGACTCAGAGATGGAGAGATGCATAATAAATATGTGATGACAAGGAGGGCATTCCTGGACATGGGTACCAATGAAAATAGGAAATAACGTACCACTCTCTAATACTCTCTGTCCTTGAGCTCACTGGGACCCTGCTGAACTGTCCCCATCTTAACAGCGCCCCTTAAAGGGGGGAGAATCTGCAAATCCCATTTGGCCAAAATGTGTGGCGTGGGATGACTTGTCATCAGACAGCCCCAGACACAGGACAGACCTTTCTAAAATGAGGTATGTAGCCAAAGACCTTGGCCCATCAAGGATATGTTATATGTGGAAAGAAGAGCTTCTGCCTGCTTTCTCAGCTCTCATGTGGTTTCAGTAGACATTCTGTATTGTTTTAACATGCTTTTAAAATGTGTGTAAGAGAGAAAACTTACATAAGCCTTTGGATCAGTTCCCTAAGGAAAGAAGAAACCTTAAATGTCAACTTGCAGTTAATAAGGAGCAGATACTTCTTCAACAGGGCTGCCCTTCACCAGCTGGACATGGGATGGTGACGGCCGAGCGGCAGGCTGGTTATTCGCTATACGAGGTGCTTGTCTCCCCAGTAAACTATGGGAACATTTTGAGAACCAGCTTTCAACCGTTTTGACTTTAAGCACATCCATCGATTACCAGGAAGAGTTATGCCTCAGGTGAACCAAGCCAGGATTTTCCACAAACTATGTTTAATGCTCTTTACTTATTGTCTCAGCCTACACTGTGCTATTTTTGCAACTTCTTGTGAGTCTTAAACTACTTCAAAATGTTTTAATTGTATACAGGAAGATTGGTTATGCTATCCCCATCTTTTCAAATACGGATGCCAAGTTCATGGAAGGTAGGGGGCTTGCCCAAGGTACACTGACACAGTGTATCAGTCAGGATGGGCTTGCTTATGCTGTGGAAAAGCAAACCCCGATCTCAGGGACTTAATACTCCACCTATTTATTTGCCTTCACACTACGTGGCCATTGCAGGTGGGCTGGGAGCTCTGAGTCAGGGTCATCCTTAATCCAGAGGACAGATCCAGGACTGAGAGGGCAGCCCCTATCTGGAGCACTGGGGGCACCATGGCAGAGAGGGGGCATGGCCAGTGGTGCCCTGGCTCTTCATGCTGCCACCTGGAAATGACTGATGTCACCCTCATTCATAGTCCATTGGGCACAGCCAGCTAACTGGCAATGGGCAGAGAAAGTCCATCCTACCATGTGCTGAGAGAGAGACAGAGAGAAGAGAAAGAGAAACAGAGCCAGGACCTCATATTAGATAGCGGGTGTCTTTGAGCCAAAATGGGACTCGTGTCTCTTTGATCACACAGCCTGTGTCCTTTCCTCTATACTCTGCAGTTGCACTGTTGTTTTTAATAAAAAAGTTTAAGTATTATGTATTTCAGCCTCTCCTTTAAAAGTTATAAGGTGGAGGCATAAAACCTAAGCATCTCTTAAACTACCCCGACTTTAAATCGTGTGCCCTGAGTTCCTCAGAGAAGAGTTGGCAGAAAATATACTAGATACTCAGTTAAATTTGAATATCAGATAAACAACCAAAAATTTTGTATGAGTATGTCCCAAATATTGCACATGGACTACCTGTACTAAAAGATTATTTATTGCTTATCTGAAATTCAAATTTAACTGGGCATCCTTCAGGAGCAGTGGGGGTGGGGGAGGTGTTATTTTTATTTTGTTTTGTTTTGTTGCTAAATCTGTCAACCCTACCTCAAAAGTGGGTCCATCATCCTACCAAACAGTACATAAAAGGATGAGTTTTGGAAAATTAAAATAATGGAAAAATATGTAAGATCAAAGGAGTGCTAAATACCTGCAGGGGAGCCAGAAATGGTTCCTCAGATAATACCATAAACTCAGAGGAAGGCCATTGGGACAATGTCTGTGTTCCCTACAGCTCCTTTGTCACCATTAACCCTCAAAGAACACTTGTTTGCTGGATCTACTGAGCCTGCTTCTGGATAAAACTCCAGCTTTGATGGATCCCCCATTCTGCCTAACATGGCCTTTCAGACCCTGAGTTGGGCTTAGTTTTGACTCTGTTTCCTAACAACCAGCACATGACCTGGTACTGTTACCAAACCAAACTTGGGTCTGCTCATCCCCAAGTGGTAAAGCCAATTTACTGACACCAGGTTGTGGTGAAGGAAAGTGCAGTGTTTATTGCAGGTGCCAAGCAAGGAGTCCAGGCAGCTAATGCTGAAAAAGCCTGAACTCCCTGACAGCTTTCAGGGAAAGGTTTTTAAAGACAGGGTGAGGGAGAGGGTTGTGGGGTGCCTGATCAGCTCATGGACATTCTTCTGATTGGTTGTTGGTGAGGTAATCAGGAGTCAACATCATCAGCCTTCTGGCTCCAACTGGTCTGGGGTCTACAGGCTTGGGGGCAACGCACAGTTAACTCCTTCCTCCTGGTGGGAGTTTCAGTATCTGCAACACAGCTCAAGGACATGGCCCAGAATATTATTATCTATCACCCTTGAGGAGGAAGTAAAGGTCCTTGACCTTGTGTAATAGCTAAACTATTATTATTTTGTCTTGCTTCACTGTTTTTCTTTGTTTCTGCATTTTCTCACATCGGATTAAATTTATTCTTTGGAACTCAGGGAAGGCCTAGGAGGCTAAAGTTTTTCTACAAATAAGAAGCAGGTGAAGGACATGGGAGGGGTGGGTCCTGTCCCAGGAAGGCCACATAGGGTCCTGCTCTGTTACAGTACAATGAGGACCTTGATAAATGTTCATTGTACAGAATGGAATTGGAAGGAAAGAAGAAGGAAGGAAGGAAGGAAAGAAGAAGGAAGGAAGGAAGGAAGGAAGGAAGGAAGGAAGGAAGGAAGGAAGGAAGGAAGGGAGGGAGGGGGGGAGGAAGGAAACACACACACAGTGTATTGGCTGCGTGTGAACTCTAAGCTAACAATTCTACTACAGTGGCGCCTGAGAGGAGCTAATCCAATTAAATATTCTCCAGATGGAGTTAAGGGAATATACATTCTTCTCACTTATTTTCACTTTTTCACTGTCTTCTTGGTGTTTCTGGTGCTGCTTAAAAATGATTTAATGAAACCAAAAAATAAAAAGAAATTACAGGGTTGAGTATAACGAAATGAGGAGGATTGCAACTGAGGTTGACACTTATTCTTTAGTTAATTCAATTGTGACTAATTATCTTGTTGCTTTGCAATCCAGCCTTCTCCCAACCAACACCAGCCCCGGGAACACTCCTCATAATTGCAGAGCAGCGCAAGACGATATCTCAAAGATAAGATGAGTAATCCTCTGCACCCTAATTTCTCTGCCATGTCCCCGAATGCCTCTGAGCGTGTGGAAGAGAAAACTTCAGAGCCCAGCTTCTTCCTTGAGACGTGCAAGAAATCTGTGACTGCGTTTCCCATCATGCATCACCCTAAATACCAGTGACACATTTTGTCCACTTGGAAAACGATGGCCTGTTTTAGAGAAATCCCTGAAAACCGGGCTGAGACGAGATGAACCAACTCAAAATGAATTAACTCCAAAATCTCCACAGAAGATAAAATATACCAAGATACGTATCAGCCTTGAGCAACTCTTGGCTTTGAGGCTGTGACTTGATTGCTCGATTCCTATAGCCAGTTAGTCCAGGTTTTTACAAATTTTCCTCTGTGCCTATGCTGTTTTCTGTAATTAGAAAAATTTTTCAAATACTCCCAAACTCCTCTAAACTTCAAAATTATACCCTACAGTCAAGTTTGCAACAAAAGTGGGTCTTCTCTGGTTTACCTTCATTGTAATTTGGTTTGGGAAAATGTGGTTTTCAGCCATAGCAAAGAAAAACTGTCTTCAGAACTCAAGCTGTCTTTGGTGAAATGTTATTTTTCACCGAATATGTGCTTCCATGAAATGTTCTCTAGCAGCTGGGAGGGTCGGCCAGCTGAGCTCTGCGTTTCAACACACCCAAGCCTAGAGTAAATTCTTGAGACACTCACCTCCAGGTCCTAAGAATGATCTGGTCTTTCTCTTATAAGGACCAGTAGAAATGACCTGAGGAGCAAATAAAGGAAAGAGTGAAGTCTTTTTTCCAAGGCACTAGGGTATAAGTAGAGGAATAAAATGGTAAAGGATGAGAGCTCTCTATTCCAGGCACATGTGGTACCAAGGAAAGAGAAGGGAAAAAAGGTACTTAACCTAAGAGATTAAAAATCAGATTGGGTAAAACCAAAAGCAGAGGTGGGATATTCTGAAGTAGTAACAAGATGTATGTACCCCACCTTTCTCTGACATCTCTAGATCCAGAACTTTCTAACATTGGATGGAAAAGTGGTTCAAAACTGAGAGGAATTATGGAAAAATGGAGATATCAGCCTTTTTGCAAACCCGACGTAAAACTTGGTGATGCAAACCCACTGTGGCTGACACACTTGGGCGAAGAGTTCAGCTTCCAAGCCAGATGGCCTGTGTTTGGATTCTGGCTCTGCCACTTAAAAGCTGTGTGACACTGAGCCACTACTTAACTTCTCTGTGCCTCAGTTTCCTCATCTATAAAATGGAGCTGATAATGACATCCTACTCACTCGTGGTTTTGAGAACCAAAGCAGTTAGTCCATGTAAAGTGCTGGGAACAACAGCTGGTATGCAGAAAACACGCATTTATGGTCAAGAGTCCAGACAACTTCAGGTGAAGTCCCAATGAGAATCACCCTTTGGGAGGACCTCAGTTCTTTCATTGACCTAGAATCGTGCAATGGTAGGGTAAACAGGATGGGAAGTCTTTCAGCTGGGGATAAATGCCCCCCAGGAGTGGGCGGGTCTCCGCTCCACAGCTCACCTCTGGGAACATTTATTGAGAGCTTTCCCCACTCCAAGGAAGCGGGGTTATGATTCCCATGTCACCGGCAAGCAAATGGAGGCACCAAGATGTTAAGTAACTTGCCTACAGCCCCGAGAGCAACAGAGCAGAGACTCAAGCGCCCACCTGCCAGAGCCCACCCTCCTCCACCGGGCTGGCCCCGCTGCACAGCACACATCCCTGAGTGGGCACCGCGTGAGCTGGAAAGGGGTGGTTCATCAGAGAAGACGTGTTTGCAGGGCTTTTGAAACACGGAAGGTCCATGGACGAGAGCAGGGATTCGCACAGATAATTTAGCCACGTGCATCTGAATGTTCCTCCCATGGATGCCCCAGCTGGTAAAACCAAGCAACAAGACCGCCTCTGCCCTGCTGGAGGGAGGGCTCGGGTCCTGCCACTCACCCTGCAGCCTCACAGGATCACAGCCTCTCGGGCAGCGAATCTGCCCGGGCACCTGGGACTCAGAGCCAGTCTTCTCATTCTGGGGATGACACACTGGGGCCCAGAGAGAGCAGACGGTAAGCTTCCCAAGGGCGCCCAGCTAGCTGATGCCGGAGCCAGTTAGAACTCAGCCTCCCTGAAGAAGGGAAGAAAAGCCAAGTCTCTGAGCCAGGACCCCGGAGAGGTCTGTGTCACCGGAGAAGAAGGGCTGTGATGGGAGCGGGAAGGATGGAGACTGGGAAATTCTTGCAATGGTCCATCCAGGCACGAGACAGGGAACATCCAGTGATGTCCCAAGTCACCAGGAAAGGGGAGCAGAAAGCAAGCATGTGCTCTCTGCTCTTCTCCGCTTCCAACATATTGTACTTAAACTATCAAGTGCTTTAGCCAATCTGCAGAAAATAAATTCTTTTCACAGGGGGTAAATCTGGCTCTCTCTCCTAGCAGAAGGCCCATGGCTCCCACAGAAAACGCAGGCTTTCTGCAACTTCCCGGCCCTTCACCCCCTCTCTGGAATTTACATAATCGCTGGCAAATAAAATGATAAAAGCATCCTCTTTCATAACGGGCATATTGTTACTATTATTATTCTTAAGGCAAATTATCTTCTGATTATAGAGATTAGTCAAAACCACGATTCTGTTGATTGTGAGGTGGTGACTGATTTTTTTTTTTCAACCGGGAGGAGAGCTGTTGTTTCCATGTTAGAAAATTACATAAAATGCACTTGGAGGGAAATAAAGTTTCTGAGACTCATTTAATTATCATTTCTCTCGGAAGAGTTCCAGCCTTTCACTTGTCTGTCTAGTCAAATATTGTTCCCTAAAATTGATTCACTTCTTTAACTGCAGATCAACTTCTTCCTTTTAAAAGTATCTCCAATTTTTCAAAACTCTCATTTCTTTTAGGCGGGGGGAGGGATAAATTGGGAGATTGGGGCTGACATATACACACTACTAGGTATAAAATAGATGACTAATAAGGACCTACTGTATAGCCCAGGGAACTCTTCTCAATTCTCCATAATGACCTCTATGGGAAAAGAACCTACAAAAGAGTGGACATGTGTATATGTATAACTGATTCACTTTGCTGTACAGCAGAAACTAAGACAGCACTGTAGATCAACTCTACTCCAATAAAAATTTTTAAAAAATAAAAACGATTTTTTAGATATCGGTGTATGGTTATTGGGGTTTCTCCATCATATAAGGAATGCACGCTTCAAAAGAAAGAATACTTGAGCACAGTGGCTTTGAAATGAAGAGATGCTCATCTTTCCCGGAGCTCTGGGTGGGGAGGCGACCAAGAGGAACTGCCTCCTGCCCTGGCAGAGGGATGGGCTGGGGCGCAGGGCCGGCAAGGGCCCCATCAAGACCTCACCACTCACACGACTCCAAGTCCAGAGCAGAGCAGAGAGGAGAGCTTCTGCCTCCTCCCAGCAACACCAATCCTCAGGGGCACGTGCAAACCCTCACCTGGAGAGGACCATCCACCTGGCTTCTCCCTGGACTAATCCTGTGGTTCCCACCTCGGGGTTGGGTTGGGGGGACGTTTGGCAACGTGCGCAGACAGTTTGGGCTGCCATGACTGGGAGAGGTGGGGAAGGCAGTGCTCACTACTGGCATCTAATGGGTGGAGGTCAGGGCTCCTGTAAACATCCTGCACAGTACAGGACACCCCTCCCCTAGAGAATCCTCTGACCCCCATGGCAACAGTGCCGAAGCTAAGAAACCCTGGTCCAGTTGATCAGAAATCGTGTGAGACTTTTTAATAGAAAACCACGGGGATTGGAGGGGCTATATTTGAACCCTCTCTGCTCCTGAAGGTCCAATAGGAGTGGTGCTCCAGATTCATGATGTCATTTTGGGTAGAATTACACAAGAACAAGGCCAAAACTGTATAATTTATTATACCTCGATGTCTGAATTGAGGAAGAATTTCAAACAAAAAGATCCCTCTCCCAAAATAGATACATATAAACTTTTAGGGATGCAGATAAAATCGCCAAAGCTCTGTCAATACGATTAGTCCACATACTGGTCTATATTCCAACAGTTAGGTCAGGAGAAATTTGATGGACTACTTCACTGTCTTCCTTTTAGATCCTCTCTTAGGTTTCGCTAATATGCTGATTGATACTCATTAAAATACTAGGCATTTCGAGACAATATTTCATGACTACTACAGAGCAAGTCATAGTAAATAAGTTTTCCTTCTTTTAGCTTGTTGGAACTAAGAAACACTAATTATGTGCCCCAGTCCTCAAAGAATTAAACATTTCAGCATCTCTTACAACAGAATGCTGGCAACGTTTTCTGCAAAAGGTCAGATAGTAAATATTTTTGGCTTTGCAGGTCACATGGTCTCTGTCACAAGGACCGGACTCTGCCTTGGAAGCCTGGGGCAGCCACAGGCGATATGGAAATGAATGGGTTTGGCGGGCTGCCAATAAAACTTTATTTACAAGAACAGGCTGAGGGAGGGACTTGGCCCCAGGACCGTAATTGCAGAGTCCTGTCTTACAACATAGATTTCCTGAAAATAATGCATTTAGGCAAAAAGGATAGGGGAAAGTTCAGAGTCAGCCATTGTAAAATATCGGCAATAGTTCTCACCATCTTACGAAAGCAGCCTGTGTACAACTTATGGCCAATCCAAGGGGACCAAGAGGCAGGCGGGAGCAGGATTTAAAGATTATACAGAAATCTGGAGGGAAAGAGGCACTGCAATTACACTGGTCAATAATCCAGTTTACTTTCATTTCTCCACTAAGTTTCTCTTTCAGTTTAAAGCCTTGCTTTTAACTCAGAAACTGCCCTTCCCTCCTCCTGGGAAGGGAGGAGGTCAGCTGGCGTGGAGGGGCTGAGAGGCCTGGGTGACACCCTGTGACGGGGCCTGGTCTGCAGGCGGGGAGCCTGCTGTGATCTGGGGAGATGCACTTGGGAATCGTTAGCACAGAGAGGGGAGGGCATCAGGGTCCCTGCCGGGGACAGACACACCCTCTGCAAAACTTAGGTGCCACTCCCTAGACGAGCTGCTTCACGGTAACCAGGAATCTTCTCTTGACTGCAACTCCACGAGGTAGGGACTGGGAAAGGTGTCTCTCATGGATGAGGAAACCCCAGGAGGTGGTTTGCGAAGGATCAGGAAGCCAGGACTTGCACTCAGGCTGTGGGCTCTGGGGCTATGCTCCTACCTTCCTCCAGGAGGGTATTGCCCTCTTCCCTCTGCCTCACCCCCCTCGCCTAGTCATTAAGTCTTTTTGTGTTTTTTGTTTGTTTATTTTTAGTAACAGTAATAGCACTGATTTTAGTGGGCACTTAAAACTTTTTTTTTTCTTTTTTTTAATTTAATTTTTATTATATTGGAGTAGAGTTGATTTGCAATGTTGTGTAAGTTTCAGGAGTACAGCAAAGTGACTCACTTATACATATACATATCTCCATTCTTTTTCAGATTCTTTTCCCATATCGGTTATTACAGAATATTGAGTAGAGTTCCCTGTGCTATACAGTAGGTCCATGTTATCTATTTTATATATAGTAGTGTGTCCTTTTGTTTTATTATGGTAACATACCAAACATCAAATTTACCATTTTAACTATTTTGTCCAATTGACTCCCAACCTTCCGTGACGAAAGGTCCCTCCTGGAGTGTTAACGTCCGTGGCCAGAAGAAGCTGTCAGGTAGAAAGACCCAGGAGGCTGTCACTGTGCCCAGTGGGTGACCACTGGGGTAGACAGGGGGATCGAGACAAGGTGCCCACAGCACCCGCTGTGACTGTCAAGGGACCAGCCATGAAGGTGGCTTTGTGGCTCATGGTTTGTGGCGTCTGCCTCTCTCACAGGGCTCTGAACTTGGAGGAGGCAGAGCCCACCACCAATTTATCTCCGTACCCCCAGTCCCTGGTGGGTGGGAGGGGTCCAGAAAATGTGGCAAAATGAGTGCCCAAATGTCTCTGTGGGAAGGAGGCACAGGCTAGGTCTTTGGGGGAGAGAAGGCCCGAGGGCACTTGGGAAAGCAGGAGAAGACAGTGGCAGGGACAGATGAAAAGGGCAGGCAAGGTCCTGCCCTGTCCTTCACCGTGGCCTCTGCAACGGCCGCCTGGTCCGCTGCCAGCAGCCCGCCCCATCCTCTCCCACGCCGGTCTCTGTGGGGAATCATGCCCTTACCTAGCAACAGCTGCTACAGAGAGCCAACTCTCCTGAGAGTCCCACGATAAAGCACAGGGCTGACTACAAGTCCCAGATACTACTGAAAGGAAAGGCAGATTTATTTCAAGGCCAGGCTGAGAGAAGATCTGGTTTTCAAAACTGGAGTCGTGGCACATTCAATGGCTAGCCCGACAAGGCTCATCTGAGGGCACCGTCCAGAGAAGGAGCGAATTCATCCGCCCTGGTCGGCGATGGTGCTTGTTCCTGAGATTCCCGTTGCTCCCTGTTCCCATTCAGCTGGGTCAACATGTGCCTGTAAATTCCTCCCAAAAGGGGAATCATAACAGCATCAGCAGCCCCAGAAATGACAAACAACTCAAGTATGGAAAGACAGCAGCCAAGTATTCAACAGGACTCATATTGCACCAGAAAAAAAAAAAAAATCAGATAAGAAAAATAAACCGAGTTGTGTGCATATTTCCTTAAATATGTATCCCATGTTGTGGTTCCCTCCAGTCTTCGGTGTAATGAATACGTCCATTTGTCAGGGGTCACGGAGTGGCAGTCCTACAAAGCTGTCTTGCATTGGTGAACCCGGCCGTCCGGTTCTCTCCCCTCTCCAGAGCACAGAGTGGTGCAAAAAGTTCAAAACAAGAGAGCCACTGGCATTAATTCTACTGGCCTACTGGCTCAATGACTGTCCAGCTGTGGCCAGCCCGTGTGCCTGGGCCTCAGGCTCTATTGCGTTAAATCGACTTGGCAATCCGTATTTGCAAAATGCTTTGTCATCGTCGAGTGGCAGATCTCGGGGTCACTTCTGCACAGCAGATAGTCTGGGAGGTGGTGGTTGTCACAGTCACCCATCCCCCGTTGTTGACACAGCTCGACGTCACGATTAAACACCAGAGCCATCCGAAGACAGGGTCAGCCGGGGAAGCCGTGAGCCGAGATCCGGGGAATGGGTGAGGTGTGGAGGACTCACGTGAGGCTGGAGAGGCTACACGTTGCCCAACAACATGGAGCTGGCCAGGACACCAGGGCGCCTGCCAGCCTCCGGAGGCCATGCTTGGCATGGCTGTGAAAGCCGCAGCCACAAACACTGACAAGGCAAGGGAAGAGTGTGGTGAGAAACCAGCTTGCCTTTGCTTCTCAGACTCCTCAGAAGATTCTGGAAGGGTATTTTCTCATCCTCTGGCGGAAGAGCCCAGATTCCTCTAGTGTTCAGTGAGGAACCATGACCAAGCATCTATCAGGGTCAGGGCGTGTGCCTGACACCTGGCCCCTGCCTTCAAGGTGCTCACATTCGCAGGACTTAGACCAAAAATGATGATGCAGGGTGGCCGGCACGTGACCCTCTGGAGTCAAGGTGGTCTAGTCACGGGCAAGGGGACCCAGAGGAGAGGGGCTGAATCCAACCAAGAATAAACACCAAGGACAACAGGGCCTCACCAAAGAGAAAGCCATCTGCCATCTACCTACCGTGTCTTTCCTTTTTCCTACAACGTGTGCTTCCCAGGAGAACAGAGCCACGATGCTTAGATGGTAATCGGCTATGGCAGGTACTCACGTTTGTACCGGGCCGTGGACCATCAGGAGTCAAAACGATACCCCTGTCCCTGAGAACAGCATCCACACACCCTTTCTGCTTAAAAAGGAACAAACTTCCCGTCGATGAATCCTGCTCACAGGGCATGAAAAAAGCCTCCTCGTGGCCTGCCACCTCTTCAGAGCTGCAGAGACAGGGTCTGGCCCCGGCCCACTTGGGCCACCAGAGGCAGTATCTTCTGCTCAGAGACAGAACAAACATTTCCGTGGAACGGCAGCTTTAAGTTTCCCAGCAGGAAGGTTGTGAGCTGTGAGAACCCAGTGAGTCAACGGCAAGGTCAGAATAACTGCGGGTGGGGCTCCTCTGTCTCCCCCTTGCAAAAGTATTCATGAAGTGGGTGAACTTCTCCATCATCTTCGCTTCTCAGGCTCCTTTATTAACTGCGCCTTCTGGCCTCATTTATTTCTAATTGTTTTCCTAAGCCTCTAAAAGGAAATTCTGTTTTCTTTTTAGTCCTGCTTACATTTATATCCACTTAACTTTTTGTCTGCGGCCTCCCCCTCTTCCCGAAAGGGCCCTGTGCTCCCTGCGGAGCGGGCATGCTTGTTATAAAGTCGGAGGGGATCAGGCGATCTCGGAAGGCTGCTACTTTGTCGTTCCGGCAGACAGTTTGTGGGGATTTTTGTGGGTCTGTTTCTTCTTTGTTCAGCTGGATGCATTCTTATCCAACTGGTTGAGTATATGAGAAAATATTTTCAGAATCTGAAATTTTGTGCAGGATATTTTGTACTAAATAAGGACAGGCATTCAGGGCGGTTGCTATTTTGCTGGTAACAAAGGTCAAAAAGGTCACCTTGTGTGAAGTACGTGCCTGGAACCCCATGTGTCTGCCCACTTCATTCAAACCTCCTCCAGACATTGCCAGGCATGCATTATCACCCCCACTTCATAGATCAGAAAACTGAGGCACAGAGACATACAGTAACTGGCCCAAGTCACAAGCAATGATAGAACTAAGGTTCAAACTCAGGTCTGAGCCCCTGGTCGTCCCACGATTTCAAGCTGCCCCAGGGAAAGCATCGTGCAAGGAACGTGCCTCCCGTCTCACCTCGCTAATCCCCATAGCCATCCCAACACCGTTCGTTTGATTTTAGGACATGCATCCTTCTTCCAAAATGCAAATATTTCATAAATAAATTAAAATGAATTTTGCAAGCCCCTTGGATTTGACTAAAGACGTCACTAAAACCAAGGAAGGTCAGAAGGCCAGTTCTAGCAAAGTGATGGGGCCACCTCTTGGGGACAGTTTTCCTGGGAAAGGAGTCTGCCATCCACAGCTCACAGTCAGATACTGTGGGCAGGGCCAGTACCAAAATGAGCCCACGAGCTGTCCTGCCATGGGGCGTGTGACAAACCAGCACAAGTGCCAGCCATGGCCCTGCCCCGGTTCTGTGAGTTGCAGAGAAAACAAATTGAAGAAGCGTTCCTTTCTTTCTTTCTTTCTTTCTTCCTTTTCTTTCTTCCTTTCTTCCTTCCTTCCTTTCTTTCTTTCTTTCTTTCTTCCTTCCTTCCTTCCTCTCTTTCTTTCTCTCTTTCTCTCTTTCCTTTTTTCCTTCCTTCCTTCTTTCCTTCCTTCCTTCTTTCTTTCTTTCTTTCTTTTTTAACTTTTCATTTTATATTGGAGTACAGTTGATTAACAACGGTGTGTTAGTTTCAGGTGTACAGCAAAGTGATTCAGTTATACATATACATGTATCTATTCTTCTTCAAATTCTTTTCCCATTTAGGTTGTTACATAATATTGAGCAGAGTTCCCTGTGCTGTACTGTAGGTCCTTGTTGGTTATCCGTTTCAAATATTACTCAGCCATTAAAAAGAATGAAATAATGTCATTTACAGCAACATGGATGGACCTAGAGGTCGTCATACTGAGTGAAGCAAGTCAGACAGAGAAAGTGAAGTATCATATGATATCACTTATATGTGGAATCTAAAAAAAAAAAAAAAGATATAAATGAGCTTATTTACAAAACAGAAACAGACTCACAGACTTAGAGAAGGAACTTACGGCTACATAAGGGAAGGGTGGGGGGAAGGGATAGTTAGGGAGTTTGGGATTGACATGTACACGCTGCTATATTTAAAAAGAAGTGTTTCTTGAAACTGTCACCGAGCAAGGGCACAGAGGAAGCCAGTCCGCCTACAAGTGAACGCCCTCCGGCCACAGCGCTTCCTGCAGCCCACCAGCCTGCTGCACATCTTACTGCAATTCACCTCCAAAGGCACGATTTTTTAAAGCCATCGCTGGGCTTATCTGTCACAGTTTCTCTGTGGCGCTCATCCCCCATAGGATGCCATTGTTCACGGTCGGTGGGGGAGCGCCAGGCTCTCAGGACGGTGGGCGTCTTCGGGGCCGGCCTCTGTGCGCTCAAAGCGGGCGCAACGCACAGTCCCCCGGGGTCAGGCCCGGGACAGCCACCGGCCCCAGCTGCTTCCCGCTGTCACCTGTCTGCGTGCTCTGCAGGTGTCTAAGTCAGAATAGAAAGGAGTTTTATCTGAGCCAAACTGAGGACTCAATGTTGTGAGTCCTCGGAGAAGCGAGACGGTCGTCTGACAGCCTCTCAGGTGACTCTGAGGCGCTGCTCCGGAGAAGCACTGTTTGCAGCACAGTTTGATTCTGGTCGGAACAAAGGACATCAAACAAGTCAGGGAGACATTCCTTCAAGGTTTCAGAAAACAAAAATAGATCAGCACGCACACAGCGAGTCAGGATGGCCTCGGCACCTGGGAAAAGAGTCTTCGCACTGAAGGAGCACGAGCATTGGCGTCTTTATTTTTAACACGGATATTCCTTACTTCTGGTCAATGCACCCTTTTCTTCAATGATTAAAGCAGATGTACAATGAACGTGTGTTAGGCCGCAAACGGGCTGTTTTAGCTAGCATAAAACTCAAGTTAAATCACGGATAAGCCAGAAGGACTTCCCCAGATGTGTCAAAGTGTCTTTCATGGACTTTGAGTTGGTTGGAATCAGCCAAATTCAAATCCACTCGTGTCCACGTGTGTTTTCTAACCACTCTGTGTGTGTGTCTACATGTGTGTGCACACGCGTGTGCGACGAACTCAACACTCTGTTGACCCCCCAAAGAATCGAGAAGTCATATTTTAGACACATAAAGTTGTTTCATTTCTCCAGTCCAGTAACATAAGTGTCTAAGAAGTCACTGAACGAAAAGCTACACAAATACCTTTGTCTGCATTCTTCTATTACATAGTACATTGGCTAATTCTTTCTCTATGGAGTGAACGTGTGTTTGTTCCATGACTTTTGGGGGGCACAGAAAAAGAACTCTTTACAGCCCTGGCATGACGTCATTCTTAAATGGGTAGGCAATGTGAAACTCCACAATAAGTTGTGGCATATTAGGTATTTATGGTTACTCTTAATAATGCACATTAAATAGAGAGCTGGACAGTATCACGAAGAGGCATGTGTCCCATGACAACAGCATCTCCATCCTCCCAATGCAAATAGCCATCAAATGCCTCGTCGGGTACCAGAACTCATAACCAATCCTCACATTTTCCTAGTATCACACATCTAGTAGACGACTTAATAATATCATCTGGTAAGTCTTTGAGGATTTGATTCTGTGGCACTTACTGAAGAATAAATTGTTGAATTTTTGCCTAAGGACTCGGCCAAATACAAGTTAGATCTAACTGTAACCTTTTTAAGGAAGGTTAAATTGAGACAGAAAGACCAGGATTTTTCTCCAAGTGGAAATGAAGATTTATTATTTACGAGATTGTCTAAATGTTGCTATTGAGGTTTTATAAAGACTCACAGAGTTTTTTTTTAAAAAAAAGCTAGTCCAATAATTGGATTCTGTACCACTTATTATGTTTATCCTGGGTAAATTACCCATCTATGAGTCAGATCTGTCTACATTACCCCGCCCAGGGTTAAGGGAAGCATCACAAATAAAAGGGATCTGGAAAAAGCTTTTGATGGTGCTCATGAAGGGGGACGGGGGCAGGGAGCGGGTTTCAGTGACAACCTCAGAGGGGAATTCGCCACTTCTTAGAAGCAAATCCTTTCTCCCGTTACTAAAACGAAAATTATGATTTTGTCAAAATGTTATATAGCCTGACTAGCAAAATCAACTGAAGATGGAAATACAGTCATCTCTCGGTATCCGGAGTAGGGGGGCAGGGGTTGGTTCCAGTATCACCAACCCCCGCCCCATATACCACAATCCTCAGATGCTCAAGTCCTTTTTAGAAAATGGCCTAGTACACTCGGCCTCCATATCCGGAGGTTCGGCATCCACGGATTCAAACAATTGTGGATCGGGCTTCCCTGGTGGCGCAGTGGTTGAGAATCTGCCGCCGATGCAGGGGACACGGGTTCGAGCCCTGGTCTGGGAAGATCCCACATGCCACGGAGCAACTAGGCCCGTGAGCCACAACTACTGAGCCTGCGCATCTGGAGCCTGTGCTCCGCAATAAGAGAGGCCACGATAGTGAGAGGACCGCGCACTGCGATGAAGAGTGGCCCCCGCTTGCCGCAACTAGAGAAAGCCCTCGCACAGAAACGAAGACCCAACACAGCCAAAAATAAAAAATTAATTAATTAATTAAAAAAAAAAAGTCTGCTGGCCCCTGAATCAAGTCCCTCGCACTAAGGTATTACAGTTTTAAAAAAAAACCAAAAAACAATTGTGGATGAAAAATTCGACCTGCAGTTAGTTGAACCCACAGATGCAGAAACCCAGGAATACAGAGGGCTATGTATTTATCGAAGAAAATCTGCATATAAGTGAACCCTTGATGTTTGAACCCGTTATTCAAGGGTCAACTGTAATTGGTAGCCAGTCTTCTCGACAGAAAGCGAGAGTATAAGGAAACAATGGTGTCACTGGTAGTAGGTATTTATTTCCAAGTTGGGTGGGGGGGTGGAATATGCAATTTTGACCTTTACATGTCCTTTTAGGAATCAGATTGTCAGATTTTCAAGGACTGTACTTTACTGCACTTTCAAACTGTCATCAGGTCTCATTATAGAAAAAGAAACAAAATGTTTGAATAAAATAATAACCTCAAAACGCAACTCCAAATTTTGGTTGCTTCAATGCATAACGTCTCATGAACTGTATTTGGAAAGAAGGCAAATAGCTCTTTGATGCCTTAAGAGGTGTTGTAAATTTCTTTTGTCAGTTTACAGTAGAATGCAGATCAGAACTGGTTTTTCTTCAAAAATCCCCCATTGGGAACAGCCTGCCTTTTCCACAGACTTCTGTGCACACTTACACACACCTTGGACACACAAGCTGAGCCTTCTGGGCTCCCTGTCTTCCTGTACATGCCAAAGGGACCCGCACACAGAAAGGGATCTTTCTATATTTTAGTTATACACCTATTAGGACTGGATGCTTTTTTCTTTGGTGGGGGAGGGTATATTTAAGAAATTTTAAAATATCTTAAAAAAAATCAGGCAGATCCAGAAAACCATGGAATTTCATTTTTGCCATTCCTAGAGATTCATGCATTCTTAAGAATATAATGTTACTTAATTTTGTTTGTATTGGGTTTAATAGTGTCCCGCCCAAATTCATGTTTATCTGGAAGCTCAGAACATGACCTTATTTGGAAGTCGGGTCTACGCATATATGATTAGTTATGATGAGGTCATATTGGGTTAGATTGGGTTCTTATACACAGAGGGTGAGTAGAAAAAACTCACTTCTCCTCCTGTGCGTTCCTCCTTTGCTCTCATACCACTACTCCACTAACAACACTTCTGACACCACGTGTGTGGGGTTTTTTTCCCTCACCAAGCAATTCAGAGACACCAGCTGGGTGTCCTACAATTCAGTTCAATTCTGAACTAACCAGAGGTAGTGCAGACCCCATGGGTTAAAGGCTCAGTCCCATGCCAAGCAAGCGTAGTAGGTCTCCAGGTTACTCACAACTTCTGTCCTACTTGGTTACAAACAAGAGGTTCCCATGCCCTCCCCCCCGCCACCCCGCCACTTTGGATTCGATTATTTGCTAGAACAGTTCTTAGAACTCAGGAAAACACTTATTTACGTTTACCAGTTTATTATATAATAAAGGCTACGACAAAGGATACAGATGAACAGCCAGATGAAGAGATAAACAGGCGAAGTCCGGGAGGGTCCTGAGCACGGGAGCTCTTTTCCCATGGAGTTGGGGTGTGTCGTCTTCCTGATGTGTGGACGTGCTCGTGCCCACATGAGGAAGCCTCCATAAAAATCCCAACCCCGTGGGGTTTGGACAGCTTCCAGGTTGGTGAACCAGCCCCCATCCAGGAGCCCATCCAGAGCTGCCACATTAGAACAAAAGGCACTCCTATCACTCAGGAAATTCCAAGGGTTTTAGGAGCCCTGTGCCAGGGACTGGTCAAAGACCAAATATCTAAACAAAAGATGCTCCTGGTGCTTTTATCACTTAGGAAATGCCACGGGTTTTAGGAGCTCCGTGCCGGGAACCTAGGGCAGAGATCAATGTACATACTTTCTATTCTTTCACAAGGAGGCAGATACAGAAAGACAAGAAACAGATACACAAGGAGAAGAAGGCCATGTGATGACTGAGACAGAGATTGGACTGAGGCAACTACAAGCCAGGACCTCCAAGGACTGATGCCACCGCCAGAAGCTAGGAGGATGCAGCGAAGGATTCTTCCCCAGAGACTTCAGAGGGAGCGTGGCCCTGCTGACACTTGAACTTCAGACTTCCAGCCTCCAGAACCCAAAGAGAATACATTTCTGTTGTTTTAAGCTACCCAGTTTGTGCTAATTTGTCACGGCAGCCCCAGGAAACTCATACACTGTTAAAAACATGTCTTTAAGTGATGTGATTTATGCCTGTTCCCATATTCGGACAAAGAAATGAAATCGTATGGTATGACTGAAACCATCTGAATCTTCCGCAGTGGGTGGCATCCTTGGTTACATATTAGAATCCGCTGGGAGCTTTTTTAAAAAATCCCACTGCCCAAACTGCACCCCAGCCCAATTAAATCAGAAACTCTGGAGGTGGGATGGAAACATCTGTGTTTTTTAACCCTCCCTGGGAAACTCCAATGTGCAGCTGAGGTCACAAGAACCACTGATCCAGGTGGTACCGCAGCTGCTTGGTTTTCTAACAAAACCATGGGCTTCTGAGTTAGTTGTGTCTTGGTTTGATTTCCAGCTACTAGCTGTGTCCTTGGGCAAGTCATTTTCAATTTACCTGATATCTACTCTTTCAAACTGAAAACGGGATTGTGAAGATTCATCCTTTGAAGGGTGTAAAATATTTAAAAATGCGAGGCTCAGAGTAGACATATGATAAATGCTACTTTCCTTTCATTCTTGCAACATATAGAGAGGCAATTTAGCAGGATGCATAAGAATCCAGGCTCTGGAGCAAGAACGTGGGCTACCAAATTCTGATTTCACCATTTACCGGCTATAAACCCTCCGGCACTTCTCCACACTCAGTTTCCTTATCTGTAAAACGGGGCCTTGGAGAGTCATCATGAAGTTTACATGGGAGAGATAATAAGATAATTTGATCCAGCTAAAGCACTTAAAACAGTATCTGGCACATTTAAGCATTCAATAAATGTTAGCTCATACTATAGACATTATCTGATAACATTCTGCACACGCCACCTTGATAATACGGAACTCCATGTGATAAATTCCAGCATGCTTCCCTTCCCGATCAGAAGCAATGTGACATATTTGAAAGAGCTGGATGAGACCAGGTGTCAGGATACTTGAGCTCTGAGCTCAGCTGAGATACACCAAGCTTCAGGACATAGGTCAAGTCACTTTTCCCTGCTCCCCATTCCAGGATGCAATTTAAAAGAAAGGTTTAATAAGCTGACCTCTAGGGTACCTTCTAGCATAAAAAAAGGGGTGATCATCTGAATAGTATAAACTGATAGATGAAACTTTGAATGTGCTCAACAACCAACCCCAATGCTTTTATGGCATTTAAGGCTGATTCACAAAAATCTGGCATTAATAGAAAAAGAATCAAATTTCATTTTTTTGTAGCAAAGGACAGTCCTGGGATGTTTTTCTAGACATTTCAGGCCACAGGTACTCCAGTCCACCATGTGACATCTGATGCAGCTGGGGGAGACATCAGCCTCACTGCACTACAGTTTAAAACTTCAAAAACAGCCCTATGTGGGAACAGAAGCAGATACAATCTCTCTAATGGGCAAGTAGGTAATATGCATCAATAGTCTAAAATATACACAGTCATGACATTTCTAGGAAGCTATCCTGCGGAAACACAATTCAAATCTGCTTTTCTCATGCTTTGGGGATCAGCAATTGGACCATCTGGTCAATTCATTGAAAAGTCAGTTAAATAGGGAATCATTAACAACGGCAAAATTATACTATAAAAATTGGATTATGTTATCATCTAAAGTGTGGATTCATTCATCAGTCTTAACAGTGAAGGACCAAGGCCTTTCTCAGAGTCTGATCCCTGATTAGAATTCTTCGGCATCTTTCTTGCATAAAACACACCTGTATGATTCACGGTCTTAATGAAGTTTGGGGTACAAACTTCAAGATATTTGGGTATCAATATGAAAGTGGGCTCTTTCTTTAGTTTATAATTCTTTTTCTCAGATTGTTTACAGTTGCCTTGCCCATAACCTTATTTTATTGCAATCGTATTGTTATTTTATTGAGTCTCCCCAAAGCGTTCAGGTCTGTTTTTACACTTTTTATAGAAACAACTAACCTCTTTCTTTTTTCACTCATATTTCATAGTTTAGTATTCCAATCAACTAAGTCACAGTAACAACTGGCATAAACAGGTTTGGGAATAAACACAATTAGCTCTTGCTAAGTGTACATTCCAAATAGTGGGAGTAGACGAAAAGTGAAAGTTCTCTGTACAGTCAGCACTTCAGAAGGGTAGAAAACGTCAATTTAATCCAGTCAGTCAACTGTCAATTAAACGGAGGAGTGGTTAAGAGATTTCTTCTATAGCCAGATATGTCATCAAAGGTTTATGTACAAAGATGTTCAGAATAGTAACTAACACAGGCAAAAAATATGGAAACAGAAAATACACATCCATTTGATGAATATATATATAATACATATGTATGTATGTATATATATATATACACACACACACTGAAATGGTATATACTAAAACTATATTTTTTAAACTATTTTATGATATGTAAACTGCTGATGACATTATCATAATGCTTATTCATTCAATAAAGATTTACTAAGCAATAGAACATTTTGTAAATTTTGAAACAAAATTAGTATTTAGTATCTTCCTTATAAAATTAAAAGTGGGCCAGATCTTAGACAAATGGGACTGATGTCACCTTGAGCCCTTCATTTATTTTTACCTTGATTTATTTGGAGCTTAGGCATTGTTTTTAAGAAAAAATATATGTCATATAGTTTCTCTGAAAATAAAATGCATTTAACCTCCATGAAAGGAGGAAGGGTTTTTCCTCCTAGTATGGCCAAGAGAGCTTCTTGTAGACCCAACCCTCCTGCAGATAACAACTATCAACTCTGAATAAAAATATAAAACAAGACTTTGGTTCACTGGAGGATGAAGAAAAGGTAGGCAGACTCTAACAGAAGTCAGCATTTGGAAGGACATAAATGGCATGAGATGAAATTCCCATTTTTATAGCTTTTAGTCTGAGGGCAACTCAAAATTGTCACCACAGAAGTAGCTAAATCTGTAAAGGAAAACCCACAGTTTTGCTGGCCTGAAGAACAAAAGGACAGAGTTCAGGGCAATCAGGGTCACTGGAAAGTGAGGGGGTAATTCTGAAAAGGATAGAATCAGAGAAGGGGCACCTCAAATTCTCTAGGTAACACCTGAACCATGTAAGAGGTGGATTCAAAGTAGCTAAGCAAAGGACAAAGAATGGAGCTAAGATCTGAGCTATTCCAAGAGAAAGAGTTCACAATTTGAGTCCAATTAAGTTTATAGTCTGCTTTAAAAAACAAAAAAATCAACATTCTTCAGAGAAATATAACAGAATTCAGATGGCATTCACAAAGTCCAGGATACAATCCAAAAATACACAACACAGAAGAAAGAAGAAAATGTGACCTGTCTTCAAGAGAAAAAACAATAGATGGAGACCAATTCCAAAATGACCTAAATATTGAAATTATAAGACAAGGATTTAAAAGCAAGGACAGAAATGAAAATATGTTCTCCATGCATGTAAAGATAGGAAATGCCAACAGATAAGTAGAAACTATAAAAAAGAAATAAATGAAAATTCTAGAGCAGAGCATCAATATACAATATACAATACATGAAATTTGAAATCCCTGCATATGCTTAACAGCATAATGGATGTGACAGAGGAACGAGTCAGTGAGCTTGAAGATAGGCCAACAGAAATTATCCAATCTGATAAATACAAAGAAAAAAACTAGAAAAAAATTAACAGAGCCTCAGGAACCTGTGATTCAGTATCTACTATAAGTGTAATTGGTGGAATGAGGAGGAAAGAGAGAATAGGATAGAAAACATTTGAAAAACTAATGGCAAAAAATTTCCCTAATTTGATGAAAGACTTAAATTTTCCAATAAGAAAACCAGAGAGCCTCAAGAAGAAAAACTACAAAGAAAACCACACCCAGAGCCTAAACAGTGCCTGGCACATAGTAGGTGCTCAACAAATATTTGTTAAATGAATAAATGAATGATTAAAAAAGGTCAAAGAATGAACCTTACTCCAATGTCAATGGGCAATCCAGAACTCTAATGCCCATCAGCAATCCGCTAGGCTTCAAAGATTATACTCCCTAATGGAGTATTATTATTCTGTAATAAAATCATTTTTAAATTCTAAAAAAAAAAAAAAAAACCACACCCAGGCTCCCATAGTCACACAGTTCCAAATAAAAGATAAACAGAAAAATCTTGAAATCAACCAGAGAAAAATGAAACATTGCATACAGAAGAACAATTCAAATGACCTCTAGTTTATGATGACAGAAGGCCAAAATACACTAGAACAACATCTTTAAAGTTCTAAATTTTAAAAATCTTTAAAACCTGTTAACTCAGAATTTTATGTCCAGTTGACTATATCCTTTCAGAATTAAGACAAAATAAAAACAGTTTAGGTAAAAGATAACTGAAAATTCATTGACAGCAAATCTGTACTAGAAAATGCTATAGGTAGTTCTTCATTCTGAAGGGAAATAATACCACATGGAAATTCAGATCTTCTGGGAAAAAAATGGAAACTATTAGAAATGCTGAACATGTGAAATAGCTGGATAATGATAAAAATATTTTCTTACTTTGTTTAAAAATACTTATAACTATTTTTTTGAATTTTTGAATTTTATTTTATTTATTTTTTATACAGCACGTTCTTATTAGTTATCTATTTTATACATAGTAGTGTATATATGTCAATCCCAATTTCCCAATTCATCCCACCACCACACCCCCACCACTTTCCCCACTTGGTGTCCATACGTTTGTTCTCTACATCTGTGTCTCTATTTCTGCCCTGCAAACCAGTTCATCTGTACCATTTTTCTAGGTTCCACATATATGCATTAATATACGATATTTGTTTTTCTCTTTCTGACTTATTTCCCTCTGTATGACAGTCTCTAGATCCATCCACGTCTCTACAAATGACCCAATTTCGTTCCTTTTTTATGGCTGAGTAATATTTCATTGTATATATGTACCACATCTTCTTTATCCATTCGTCTGTCAATGGGCATTCAGGTTGCTTCCATGACCTGGCTATTGTAAATAGTGCTGCAATGAACACTGTGGTACATGACTCTTTTTGAATTATGGTTTTCTCAGGGTATATGCCCAGTAGTGGGATTGCTGGGTCATATGGTAATTCTATTTTTAGTTTTTTAAGGAACCTCCATACTGTTCTCCAAAGTGGCTGTATCAATTTACATTCCCACCAACAGTGCAAGAGGGTTCCCTTTGCTCTGCACCCTCTCCAGCATACTTATAACTATTTAAGTGAACATTATAGCATTGTCTGGATGGCTTTATAATGTAGATATAATACATATAATAACTATAGCATAAAGGGAAAGGAGAAGTAAATAAATTTATGCAGTTGCAAAGTTTGTACATTTTACATAGTGAGCTACAATATTAATACTAAATAGACTGTGATAAGTTAAGGATATATATGGTCATGTTTATAGAGAAATCACTAAAAAATTCAAAGAGGAGCCAAAAACATATGGGACAGATAGAAAACCAATCATAAAATGGTAGACCTAAATCCAATTATATTTTTAAAAGTACATAAATGTTAATTGACTAAATACACTGATTGAAAGGCAGAGGTCATAAGAATGGATTATAAAACAAAAAAGCTGGACCTAACTTTACACTGTCTACAGAAGAGGCACATTTTAAATATAAAGATACAAATAGATTAAGAGTAAATGAGTAGAAAAATATACATCATGAAAACAGTAAGCATGAGAAGGCTAGAGTGAAGGTGTGAATATCAGATAAAATACACTTCAAGAGTGGAATATTGACAGAGATAAGAAGGGATATTTCATAATGATACAAGCATAAATCCATCATAACAAATAACAATCCATAAATGTATATGCACCTAACAGCAGATCTTCAAGTATGTGAAGCAAATATCGACAGAATTAAAGAGAGAAATAGACAATTCTACAATCATAGTTGGAGATTTTAACACCCCCTCACTCAACTATTAATAGAACAACTAAACAAAAAAAAAATCAGTAAATACATAGATGATTTGAACAATACTATCAACCAACTTGACCTAACTGATATTGATAGAATACTACATCTAAAACCTAGAGAATATTCTTTCTATTCAAATGCACATTATATATACATCAAAAGGTAAAACAGCTTCACGTGAATCATACAAAGTATAATCTTTGACCAAAACGAAATTAGAAATCAGTAATAAAATATTTAGAAAATCCCAAATATTTCAAAATTAAACACAATTCTAAAAAATTCATGGGTTAAGGAATAATAAGTCACAAGAGAAATCAGAAAATATTTGAACTGAGTGATACTAAAAATGCATATCAAAATTTGTGGGATTGACCTAGAGCAGAGCTTAGAAGGAAATTAATAGCTTTACATGCTTATAATAGTTGATAGAAAGAGATCTAAAATCAATGATCCAAGGTTCCAACTTAAGACACTAGGAAAAGAGGAGCAAAGGAAACCCAAAGTAAGTAGATAGAAGAGAATAGTAAACATAAGAACAGATATCAGTGCAATATAAAACAAAAAAGTACAGAACAATCAATGTAACCAAAAGCTTGTTCTCTGAAAGATAAATGTGAGTGATATACATCTAGCTATTCTGATCAAGATAATAAAGAAAGAAAGCACAAATTAGCAATATCAAGGGCAAGACAGGGGACATCACTACAGATCCTACAGATATTAAAGAGATAATGCCAACTTTAACAAATTTGACAATTTAGATAAAATGGACAAATTCTTCGGAACAGAATATCTCAATTGTCATATATCTATAAAAGAAATTACTTTCTTTACCAAGCACATGCCCACAAAGAAAACTGCTGACCCAGATATCTTCACTAGTTAATTATGTCAACATTTAAGGAAGTAATAGTACTAACCGCATACAAACTCTTTCTTAAAATAGAGGAGGAAACACCTTCTGGCTTGTTGTATGAGGCCACTGAGACCCTAGAATCAAAGCCTGACAGGGACTTTACAAAATATAATTGTGGATCAATATCACTCATGAACATAAATACAAAAATTCTTAACAAAATATTAGTAAATAGAATACAGAAAAATATTAAAAAGGATACTATGTTATGAACAAGTAGGGGTTACCCCAGAAATTTAAGTTTGAATTAACATTCAAAAATCAAGCAACGTAATTCACAGTATTAACAGACTAGAGGAGATAAACCACGTGATCATTTTAATAAATGCGTAAAAAGCATTTAACAAAACTCACAACTCATTCATGATAAAAACTAGAAATAACATCAGACATATAACTAATACAATATCTAATGACGAAGGACTGAAATTGTCCCTACTAACGTTGGAAGCAAGGTGAGAATGGACATTCTTACTCAGCATTGCACTGGAGGTTCTAGCCAGTACAATAAGCCAATAAAAATAAATAAAAATTAAACAAATAAATGTCATCCAGGTTGGAAAGGAAGAAGTAAAAATGTCTCTATTTTCAGATGACATGATTGTTTACATAGAAAATCTGAAGGAATCAACAAAACAACTACCAGAACTAATTAGTGAATTTAGCAAGGTCAAAGGATAGAAGGTAAACTTACAAAAGTCAATTGCAGCAAACAATTGAAAAAAATTTGTAAATAATTTCACTTATAATATCATTTTTAAAAAGCATGAAATACTTAGGGATAAATTTAACAAAGTATGTGCAAGACCAGTACACAGAAAACCACAAAACATTTTGAGAGAAACTGAAGAAGGCATACATAAATGGAGAGATATACCATGATAACGGATCAAAAGACTAACCACTATTAAGATGTCAATTCTGGCCTTACTGATCTCTAGATTCAAAGAGATCTCAATTACAACGCCAGTGCCTTTTTTTGGTAGAAATTGATAAGCATATTCTAAAGTGTATATGGAAATGCAAAGGACCTACAACTGCACTGTACATGATGGTAGTTACTAACCATGTGTGGCTTCTTAAATTTATATTTACATTAATTAATATTGAATAAAATTTAAAATTGAGTCCCTCAGTTGCACTAACCATACTTCAGGGGCTGAATACTCACATACGGTTAGTGGTTACCTTTCTTAAACAGTGCAGGTATATATTTTTATCATTGCATAAAGCTCTATTGGACAGCACTGACCTTGAATAGCCAAAGCAACCTTGAGAAAACCTTTAACAAAATTAGAGGACATACTACCTGACTTCAAAACTTACTATAAGCTATAGTAATTCAGAAATTGTGGTATTTGCATAGGAAAACACAGGAGAATATGTTCACGGCTTGAGGATAGGCAAAGGTTTTTTAAACAAGTCACATAATGCAGTAACCATAAAAAATCATGAAAACTAAATGTTTCTGTTCATCAAAAGGTGTCATAAGGAAAATTAATAGGCAAGCCACCATATGAGAAAAACTATGTGCAAAACAAACATCAGACACAGGACTGGTATCCAGGATATACAAAGAACCCCTACAACTTAGCAAGTATAATAAAGGCACAAACAATCCCTCTCCTCAAAAAGGGAGGGGGGCAAATAATTTAAAAAGAGACTTTTCAAAAGAAAAGTCTTGTGCTTTTTTCCAATAAGCACAAGAAAAAGTGCACAACATTATTAGAAATCAGGGACACGTAAGTTAAAATCACAATGATATACCACTACACGTCTCCTAGAATAGCAAAAATTAAAAAGAATGAAAACATCAAATGTTGGTGAGGATGCAATGCAACGGGAACTCTCATATATTGTTGGTGAGAATGAGCCACTACTCATAGTGGCTGTAATGAGACAGCCACTTAGGAAAAGTATCAATACCTGGAAGTTTCTTATAAAAGTAATCATATGCCTATCCTATGACTTAGCAACTCCACAACTAGGTATTTACCTAAGGGAAATAAGAACATATATTCATTCACAGAAAGACTTATTCAAAAAATGTTTATAGCAGGTTTACTCACACTCACCTAAAACTAGCAACTGTTCCTGTGTCCATCAACTGAAAAATGGTTAAACAAATTGTGATATATTCACAGAACAGAATAACATGCAACAACAAAAAGGATCAACTACTGACACACACAATGTGGAATAAATTGCAAAAATATTATGCTGAGTAAAAGAAACCAAACAAAAAAGAGAGCATACACAGTAGGATTCTATTTACATGAAATTGTAGGGCAGGCAACATTAATCTATAGTGTAAAAAGCATCAGAAGAGTTTTTTGCCTCTGGGGGGTTTGAGGGTCGGGGGACTGACTGGGAAGTAGCATGAGGAAACTTTCTAGGGTAATGATAATGTTCTCTATCTGGGCAGAAGTTTGGATTGCAGAGTATGAATGTGTGAAAACTCAGTGTATTTGTTTTCTACTGAGTCATAAGAAATGACCATAAACTGGAGGATTAAAACCACACATGTATTAACTCATAGTTTTTGTTAGTCAGAAGTCCACATGAGACTTAACTGGGTCCTCGTCTCAGGATCTCACGAGGCTGCAATCAATGTGACAGCCAGGCTGTGTTCTCATCTGAAGGTTTGACTGGGAAACTACTTCCAAGCTCATCAGGGTTGCTGCCAGAGTTCATTTCCTTGCAGCTATTAGTCCAAGAGCCCCAGCTTTTGCTGGCTATCATCAGCAGACTGCTTTCAGGTCCTGGATCCCCTCCACAGCCCCTCGTCATGTAGGATTCTCCAACATGGCCACTTATTTCATCATGCTCGTGAGAAGAGTCTCTGGTCCTCTCTGCTAGCAAGATGGAGACGCTGAGGGCCAACCTGTTTACGCCTTCTAGAGGTCCCCTGGTTTGATGGAGAGGATCTGTGAGGCACACCCCTTCCAAAAATCCCTTCATTGGACTGAATTATCTGACCTTTTGATCTTTCAGATTTTAGCAAAAGGTTATGCAGTCACAACTTCAGATTTTTCTCTAGACCACACTGTCTTAATTTGAGTACCTGCTGTCCTCTGGAAAGGTTTAGAATTTTCAAAAATCACCCAGTTCTACTTCCTTTTTGTTTAACAGTTCTTCCATCAATTAAGTAATCTCTTTCCTTTCACACTTTACTCTATGTGTTTCCCAGCGGAAACCAAGGAATACCTTCAATACTTTGCTCGGATTGTCCTTAGCGACATAACCAAGTTCTTCACCTACAAGTCCTGCTTTCCACCCCAGCATGGGAGACAATATCACTTAACTTTCTGCTACTCCATGTCAAGGACTCTCCCTTCCTCCAGTTTCCAGACACATATTGCCCACTTCCTATGAGCCGTCACCAGCAGTATCCCTGAAACCCAGATTTCTACTATTCACAGTCTTTTCAGGAAGACTTGGGCTTTCTCTATCATGCTCCTCTGCCCACCGGTGAGTTCCTAAACCACTGCACATTTTTAGGTATTTGTTACAACAGCACCCCACCTCCAGGTACTAATACCTGTATTTGTTTTCAATGCTGCAAAACAATTTCCAACAAACTCAGCAACTTAACACACATAAACTATCTCACAGTCTCTGTAGGTCAGAATTCTGGGCATGACTTAGCTGAGTCCTCTGTTCAGGGTCCTATAAGTCCGTTGTGCTCATCCAGAGGTTCAACTGGGGAAGAAACTACTTCCAGGTTCACGCTCATAGCTGTCTGGAGAATTGTTTCCTTGCTGTGTGGCTGAGGGCCCAGGCTTTTTGCAGGCTCTCAGTTCCTAGACGCCACCCATAGTTCTTTGTCATGTGAGCTTCTCCAATATGGTCACTTACTTCATCAAGCCCACCGGAAGTCTCTAGGTCCAGCCTACGAGTAATATGGAGCCTTAAATAACATAACAATCACAGGAGTGACATCCTAAAATCTTTGCCATTTACCATTGGTTATAAGCAAGTTACAGGGGGGATTATGCAGGGTGTGAGTACCAGGTGAGTATCATCGGGGGTCACCTCAGTGTATATCCACCACACTCAGGGAATGAACACTCAAGATTTGGGACTTTTACATCAAAAGGAAACACAGATTGAACTCTAGATATGCATGCTAAATTGCTGAAATGCATCAATGAAATAAGATGGATTGATGGGAGAGAGGAATAAATAAATGGATAAATATACAATAAAGCAAGTATAGGAAAATATTAATAGAAAAATCTAGGGGTGGGTACATGAGTGTTCACTGAAAAAGTTTGCTATACATTTGAAATTTTCATAATATTAGAAAAATAAATGTATACTTACTACAAAGAGCATAGACATGGTGGTTATCATTGAGTAATGAGAATGAACAGTATCTATTTCTTTATACTTTTCAGCATTTTTTCACTTTACTACGATAAGCATGAATTTTGTGTATCATCAGGAGTTGGGAAAATTTATTTAATTTATAAGTAACTAATGGATCAAGCCAAAGCTCTCTCCAGCCCAGCACTGGGTCTCTTAACAGCAACACTGCCATCCCAGACATCAGTCTCCACGAGATTGGGATGTGACACCCCACCCCAAACAACCTTGAACTTCCCTAAGAGCCAGCTATGGATTGATCATTCATGAATTCATCTAAAACCTCTGAAGTCTCATGCTTTCAGAATGCATCATCCTTTGGGCCTAACAGTTGCATAATACCACCAGAAGTTAGGTACAACTGTTCTTCTCTTTCTATGTCCTGAAACTGTCTTAGTTCTCCCTAGTTCTAATATTTGTGAATTTGGTAAATAAATCTAAGTCCATCTAATCTTGGTGATTCAGTTCTGCCATAAAAACAAACACTGTAAAACTGGAGTGCTTAGGGCTAAATAAACAAATTCCCTAGCAGTACCTATTAGTGTCATGCTTTGTAGGTAAATTAATTAGTCAGTATTATTTAAACCATGTCATACCACAGCCAAAAAAAACAACAGATGTTTGAGGAATGAAGCGACTGGTATATACAGGCCTAGACATCACCTTTTTCATTTTCTTTTTTACAAGAGGAAATGGTTCTGTCCAGCCAAGCACATTATTAAGGCATTCATATTTAATAAGTGTGTCCTGACAAATGGAAGAAGGCTTCAAGGCTACTGACTGGCTGTTAATGGATTCTCTAGGCTTTCCCCAAAATCATTTGATCTCTAAGAATTAGTTACTTCCTCTGTGTTAAGTCTGTGCTAGAGGCAAGAATATAGAAAAGGAGAGTAAATACACAAAATCATTAACAAATAATACAATACAGTACATAACAGGCTAAAATAACTTACGATTTAACTCAGCATTTGTTAAGCTAGACACTGGAAGCACAAATTAAGATATTATGGCTGCCTTAAAGAGCTCGTGGCGCTAAGCAGAATGTAGCAGGGATGCAGGCCCTTAGTAACTGTTTGCTAAACTGAATCAGACCTAGAAAAGTCAATGAGTTTACAGAGATGGTAAAAATTAGTGGTCAAGAAAGCTAAGATCCTCAAATGATGAGTTGGGTTTGGATAGGCATAAATAAAACAAAAGAATAGCCTTAAATATCACCTTTAATTTGGGAGAAAAACAACAGCAACAACAATGATATTGTTTGAGGTTTTAACAATAACCTGGCTGCCCCTGGGATGGAGAATAAACTCACACTATAGCATGAGGCTTTGCGGGGGATAATGTCTCTTAGGATGTGGCAAATAGGATGAGGATAAAGGATAAGTAAACCATCAACAATTTCTCAGTGAAAGTCTGGGGGGCATTGTGGAAAAGTAGGGGGGAACAATTTTGCAAACAATGTTGTTTGGGAGGGGCTATTTGAATTTTTAACAACCCTGTTGATATAAAATGGACATACAATAAACTGCACAATTTGAGATATATAGATATGCATAGATATGCGCACACACACACACACACCTGTGAAACCATCACCACAATCAAGATAATAAAAATATTCATCACCCCCCCCCCCAACGAAAGTTGCCTTGTGTCCCTTTGTAATGCCTCTGTGCCACCCCTCTCTTCCACCATCCTTGGGCAACCACTAATCTGCTTTCTGTTGCTGTAGATTGGTTTGTATTTTCTAGAACTTCATGTAAATGAACTCATACTATATGTACTCTGCCTGGCTTCTTTCACTCAGTATAATTAACCTGAAATTTATCCATGTTGTAGCACGTGTTAATAGTCCATTTCTATCTATTGATGCGTAGTATTCCATTGTACGGATATGCCACAGTTCATCCATTCACCTATGAAGAGACATTTGGGTTGTTTCTAAATATAGGTAATCACAAATAAAGCTGCTATGAACATTTGTGTACAAGTCTTTGTATGGACATATGTCCATACAGATGTCATTTCTCTTGGGTGGAGTGGAACAGCTGTCTAACTGTTTCCTTTCCAAAGTGGCTTCCTCATTTTACATTCCCACTTGCAGTGTATGAGAGTTCCAGATGCTCCACATCCTTGCCAACACTTGCTATGGTCAGTCTTTTTAATTTATCCATTTTAACAGATGTGTAGTGGTAGCTCATTATGTTTTTAATTTACAGTTCCCTAATGACTAATGATGTTGAGTATCTTTTCATGTCCTTATTTGCCATCGATATATCTTCTTTAGTCAAGTATCTGTTTCTGTGCTTGCCTAATTTTTAATTAGATTATTTGTTTTCTTATCGCTGAGTTTTTAAAGTTCTTTATACATTCTGGATACATCTTTTATCAGACACGTGATTTACACACATTTTCTCCAGCCTTCTCATTCTCCTAAAAATGTCTCTTGAAGAGCACAAGTGTTTAATTTTGATGAAATCCAATTTATCAACTTGTTCTTTGATGGATCATGCTTTTGTTGTTGGATCTAAGGAATCTCTGCCTAATCCAAGGTCACAAAAGTTTTCTCCTACTTTTCATCTACAAATTCTGTAGCTTTAGTTTTATGATTAGGACTAGGATCCACTTTGAGTTAATTTTTTGTACATGCTTGTATCAAAGTCCTAGCACCAACTGTGGAAAAGATTATCCTTTCTCCACTGACAGGCCTTTGAACCTCTGTGGAGTTTTCCATATGTGGGTTTATTTGTAAACTGTATTCTTTTCCAAGGATGTATTTGTCTATTTTTAAGCCAATACTGCACTGCCTTCATTGCTGTCATTTTATAATATCTTGAAATCAAATAATGTTTATCTTCATTTTCAAAGTCATTTTGGCTATTCCAGGTCCTTTACATTTCCATAGGAATCTTAGGATCAGCTTGTCAAGTGCTACAAAAGAACTTGCTGAGATTTTTTTGATTGGGATTGCATTTAATCCAAAAGGCAATTTTGGGAGAATTCAAAGGTGAACGATTGACTCTTCTAACCCATGGACAGGGTACGTCTCCATTCCTTTAAGTCTTCCTTGATGTCCTTCAGCAATGTTGCAGTTTTTGGTGTACAGAACCTGCACGTCTTTTGTCAAATTTATCCTTAATATATTTCATATTTTTCATGCTATTATAGAAATATTTCTAAATTTTGACTTATGAGTTTTCATTGTTAATATATAGAAATACAATTGATTATTACGTATTTATTTTGTATCCTTACAACCTTACTACACTAACTTATTAGTTCTAGGAGCTTTTTTGTAGATCCCATCAGATTTTTAAGGGACGATCACATCATTTGTCAGTAAGATCAGTTTTACTTCTTCTTTTCCAAACTAGTTGCCTTTTATTTAATTTTCTTCCCTGACTGCCCTGGCTAGAGCTCCAGTACAAGAATGAATAGAAGTAGTGAATAGAATGCATCCTTGATCTTATAGTAAAAGCCTTCAGTTTTCAAAGCTGAAGGTTTTTTGCAGATGCCCTATATAACACTGAGGAAATCTCTTCAATTCCTAGATTGCTGAGAATTTTTATAAGGAATGGATATTAAATTTTGTTAAATGCTTTTTGAAAAGAGAGGAGGAGGGCCTCTACTGAAATGACCATGTGTTTTTTCTTTCTCAGTTGTTAATATAATGTATTACATTGATTGATTTTCTAAGATTAAATCAAACAATGCATTCCTGGGATAAACCACACAGTGGTCAGGATGTGTTATCCTTTTCACATAGAGTTTAAACAATTCCCTAAACTTTTCTTTAGAATTTTTGCATCTATGTTCATGAAGGATGTTGGTCTATAATTCTCTTTTTTTGTAATGTCTTTGTCTTGTGTTGGTATCAAGGTAGTACGGGCCTCGTAAAATGAGTTGGGAAGTAGCCCCTTCCCTCCCATTTTTAAAAAAATGTTTGTGTAAAACTGGTATTATTTCTTCTTTAAATGTTTGGTAAAATTGATGAGTAAAACCATTTCAGCTTGACATTTTCTTCATGGAAAGGTATTTAACTACAAATTCAATTTCTATAATACATCATAGGGTTATTTAATTAATTAGTGAACACTGGTAATTGGTGTCTTTCAGAGTATTTGTTCATTTCATCAAGTTGCAAATTTATTGGCATAAAGTTTTTCATATTAGTCTCTTACTATATTTTAAATGACTGTACAATCTATAATGATGTCACCTCCCTTATTTCTGATATTGGTTATTGTTTCTTCTCTCTTTTTTGCCTCATCAGTCTGCATCATAGCTTATCAGTTTTATTGATTTATTCAAAGAATTAGCTTTTGGTTTTATTGATTTTCTCTATTGTCTTTTGCAGTCTTTTTTGTTGATTCCCATTCTGATCTTTTTATTTCCTTTTTTCTACTTAATTTCACCTTCTTTTTCATGTTTCTTAAGGCAAAAACTGAGGTCATTAGTTTGAGATCTTCCTTCTTCTCTAAGACAGGAGTTTCATGCAATATTTCCGCTTTACTACTTGATTAGTGGAGTCCCCACAAATTCTGATATGCAGTATTTTAATTTTACTTCAGTTCAAAATACTTTCTAAGTTCCATTTTTATTTTTTCTTTGCCTCATGGGTTATTCAAAAGTGTGTTATTTCGTTTCCAAATATTTGGGCATTATCCAGGTGTCTTTCTGTTGTTGTCTTCTAACACTCTTCATTAATTTGAAACTTCCTTAATTTATTGAGACTTACTTATGGCCCAGAACATGATCTACCTTGGTAAATACGTCCAATTCAAAGAACGCACATTCTTGTATTTTTGGATGGAATGTTCTATAAATGTCAATGAGGTCAAGTTGTCCAAGTCTTATCAATTATTTAGAAAGGTATATTGAAATCCTTGACCATAATTGTGGGTTTTTCTATTTCTCCTTGTGGGTTTATCAGATGTTGCTTCATTTGTTTTGAGTCCTGTTATTAGGTGCATAAATTGTTAAGATGTCCTCTTGCTGAACTGACTTCTTTCACTGTGAAATGACCTTCTTTATCCCTAGTAATAGTCTTTACTCTGAAATCTACTTTGTCTGACATTAATATAGCCACTCCAATTTTTTTATTATTATTATCACGGTAAACCATTTTCCATCTCTTTGTGTTTTCATCTTTAAGGTGTATTTTGTTTTATTTTATTTTTTGTAGGTAGCATAGAGTACTGCTTTTTAAATCCAATCTAACAATCTCTGCCTTTTAATTGGGGCATTTTCACCATTTACATTTTATGTGATTATTGGTATGGCTAGTTTAAATCTATAGACTTATTTGTGTTCTATTCATTTCATCTATTCTTTGTTCTTTTTTCCTTTATTTTTCTCTCATTTTGAATTAATTGTATTTTTTTGTACTTCTATTTTATCTCTTTTGTTAGCTTATGTCTTTGTTTTGCTATGCTAGCAATGGCTTTGGGACTTATAGTACACATTTTTGTACTTATCACTACCTTCAGCAGATATTATATGACTCTGCATAGAGAATATGAACCTTAAAATAGTAAACTTCCATTCTTCCCCTCTTGACCTTTATGCTATTGTTGTCATTCGTTTTACTTTTACACGTGGTATAAAACACTACATTATTATTTTTTAGAAGTCAGCTATCTTTCAAAGAGATCTAAATAATAAGAATATTATCTTAAATATGTGCCCATGTACTTAGCATTTCCAGTGCTATTCATTCCCATATGTAATCCATATTTCTATATGGTATCAATAGCCTTCTGCCTGAAAGACTTCTTGTAACCTTTCTTACAATGCAGGTCTATTGGTGATGAATTCTTTCAGCTTTTGAATGTGTTTATATTTATCTGACTTTAGAATGTAACTAGACATATACCCAGGCAAAACTATAATTCAAAAAGATACATGCACCCTATGTTCATAGCAGCACTATTTACAATAGCTAAGACATGGAAGCTACCTAAATGTCCATCGACAGATGAATGGATAAAGATGTGGTATGTATGTGTGTGTGTGTGTGTGTGTGTGTATTTATATATATATATACTTATATATAAATATATATATATTAAAAAAAATGTATATATATAATGGAACACTACTCAGCCATAAAAAAGAATGAAATAATGCCATTTGCAGCAACTATGGATGGACCTTGAGATTATCATACCAAGTGAAGTAAGTCAGAAAGAGAAAGACAAATACCATATGATATCACTTATATGTGGAATCTAAAATACGGCACAAAGGAACATATCTCCCAAACAGAAACAGACTCACAGATACAGGGAACAGACTTGTGGTTGCCAGGGGAGAGAGAGGGTGGGGGAGGGATGGGTTGGGAATTTGGGATTAGCAGATGCAAACTAGTATATATAGGATGGATAAACAACAAGGTCCTACTGTATAGCACAGGGAACTATATTCAATATCCTGTGATAAACCATAACACAAAAGAATATGAAAAAGAATATATATATGTAAAACTGAATCACTTTGCTGTACAGCAGAAATTAACACAACATTGTAAATAAACTATACTTCAATAAAAATTTTTAATAATAAAATATAATTATTCTAAGCAAAAATATAAAAATTAAAATTAAAAAAAGAATGTAACTAGAATTAAAACTTTATAATTCTATGAATAAACACAAAGGGTTTGGGGGGTACAGTCTTAATGTAAAATTAATTCTCTAAGAATCTGACTGCTATGTCAATACAGGTAAAATATTACTTTTTGTTTTTCTGAACTCAGCCAAGAATCGCTCGCCATTTCAAGAATCACATTACAATGGCAACGCCCTCGTGGTTTGTGATTCACCCCCACTCTAGCAGCCTGCACTTGAAGCAGATGAGTCCGTGGTGATTCTAGGTAACTTCTACTGCATCACTACAACTTCAAGGGTAGTTTGACCTCTAGCATTTGCACATCATTTCCTTACTTTCCTACTTTTCCTTTTGTATTACGATTAAGGTATTAACGTTTTTCTTTTTAATTTTATGCATAGTAGTTCATATAACCTATGACTTTCAAAGAAAACAAAGGATGAGTATCAGTTTTCTATTGGTGCATAACAACTATATGGTATCAATGGCTTTAAACAATAATCATTTTTCTTGCTCATGAGTCTGTGGGTTGGCAGTTTGGGCAGGGCCCCGCTGGGATGGCTCCCCTCTGCTCCACAGCACGCTGGCAGAGTGCACTTTGCCTTTGCCTTAGTTGGCCAATCAGCCCGGGACTGGAGGTCATGATGGCCACGTGTCTGGCAGTTGGCTAGGACTGTCAGCCTGAGCACCTAGCTCTCCTTGCTGTGGCCTCTCCAGGTGGCTAGCTCAGGCTTCCTCACACAGTCACTTGATTCCAAGAGGGAGAAGGTAGAAGCTGCAAAGCCTCTTGAAGCCTTGGCTCTGAAGTCACCCAGTATCATTTCCACAGCATGCTATTGGTCATAGTTAGTCACAAGACCAGCCAGGATGCAAAGGGGTAGAATAACAGACACAACTTCTTGATGAGAGGAGTGGTAACACCACATTGCAAAGGGAGAGCCTTCACGGATGGAGGGAATTTGAGCCATATTTTGTAACTTACCACAGAACATTACAAAATATGTGTTATAAAAGGGACCTCAGGTCTGTGTCCATGGAGAACCACCGCTGTAAACAACATTTTCTCCATTTCACCCCTCACCTGTCCCAAAGGACACACACCCTTTCTCAATTCCTCCTGCAAACAAATAAGAAAAAATTCTCTGTGTCCTCAAAAGACCCTTACCTCCACTGATGATGGCAGTGGTCTACTAAGGAACAGGGCAACATCTGTCTGCACCAGTCAGTGTTCTGCACTGAGCACTTCTTAACCTGTCAAAAAGACACAAAGTTAAATGGGGATTAGGTCATTACCTTTTTCTTGCTTTGTTTGGTTTTTGTAGAAATAGATGAGCCAGGACACTGAGAGCCTATAGCAAATTTTCATGTAAGGGGTCTTCATTATTGAGAACTGAAAAATTGATTAGATAAATGACACAATTCTGTTGCACTGGGTGCCACACAGACTTGACCCTGACATTCAGCCAGTGGTACCCCCAGATCCTTCCTCCTGCATTAGGGAAAGCCAGAGACTGGCACCCAGGACAGCAAAGGGCCTGGTCAATGAACACAATGCATGACCCAAGGGATGGGTTTGGTCTGGGGAAGTTCTGGACATTGTGTGCCATGCTATGAGCAGCTGTAGAACTTTGAACTCCTCCAAAAGGACAAACTGACCAGACCCAGATTTTCCTAGCCTGGCCTTTCCTGATACACTTTTCTCACAACCGTGGGTTACAGTACACACAGCAAGAGTGGGTACCAATCACAATGAAAACCAACAGACATCACACTCAGAGGGCACAAAGTCTCAGTGGTTTTAATTATTTATGCCCAGGGTGGGAGGGCTGGGCACGCCGAGAGTCAGGGTATTTTCTTTTCATTCAGGAAAGTTCCCCTCCCGCTATTGTAATGCCAACAGTCATTTCTGTTCACATTCACTCCTAGGGAACCTCTCCTCGACTGCCTCCCGACAGGTCCTAGATGGGCAAAATGACTTCAAACCCACACGGAGCCTGCAAAATACTGAACAAAAGCAAGTTCATGATCCGTAGTAACCTTGGTGTTCCTGACAACACCTGCTGGCCAAGAAAGCATGCCACCCAACCAGAGGCCTGGGGACAGTCTTCCTCAAGACAGCAATCCCATTTGGCTGAACTAGGGCACAACCTATTCCAAGAAAGAAGTGTGAAATCCTACCAGGCAACAGACAACAGATATGTTTTCTTGCCGGATTCCACATAAGAGGTGACATTTGGGAGGTGCTCATGGCCTATAAAAAGCTGAAATGGTGGCAGCATATAATTATATAAAAAGAAGTAGAGACCCCCACCCACCCAAAAAAAACAGCGTACTCCAAATCCTTGGATCTTCCATTGGAATTAACTTAGGGAACAATTAGGCCTCATTTCATCCTCCAAGAGTGGGGACCTCTATTAGGGAATCGGAGCTCCATGCAGCAGACTTGGCTAGTAACCCACCCAGAGGCCTTCACCAGGTCAGTGTGCCTGTCTCAGCTCTGTGAGTGCTCGGTGCCCCTAGCTGTCTCCTTCACAGGGTTTCCTCTCTCCACCCCGCAGGAGCCACGCCCCTGAGAGGCAATGCCCCTCCCACAGGGCAGTCCAAAGACAGAGGATACAAGAGCCCTCCCACTTGCCTCAAGGTAAGACCAGCTCTGGGGGGCAATCCATGCTCACTGAGCAGGGGTGCTCCCCCAGATGTTAAACAGAACCACACAGCTGCCCTCGTGCTGTTAGCTTTGCATGCGAAACAGCTAATGTGTTTACTATTCCACTTGACCATGACTTTAAAGATAGGAGCACCCTAACGTTTAATGTTTGCTGAATATTCCCTACAGCAGGAACTTTCCAGTTTTTTGACAACCACCCAAAATAAATAAGTATACTATTCATGGTAATCTAGTACATACATGCATGCGTGTGGGTGTGTGTGTATTCATCTGAGACATACATTCACGACACAGTATTTACCTTTACTACTACTGTTTTCTATTGCATTTTTTAAATGTTGGTCACAACTCACTAAAATGGCTTTACTAAACCCCCCGGTGTGTGTGATACACAGTTTGAGAGTCACTGCCCTGCAACTCCTAGCAAAGTGCCTCATACGTAAGAGGCACTTAATAATATTTGATGAGTGATTTAGTGATTGGCTGGTTATGAGAATGTCCAAGTCACACTCTGGAAGGGCCTGGATCTTTGGCTCTGGGTCCCTGGATCTTTTTAATTTGTTAGACTTAGTGGCAAGTTATATGATTTACCTCCACGAATGGTGAGGTCTCTCAAAGGGGCCCAGGGAGGAGGGGGAATCGATCCAAAGGTACCACTGATGGTGTGTTTACCCAAGTCCTTGGGCTCCTAAACAAATCCTGTAATTTTAGAAATATTTAAATGATTGACAACTTTAAGAGGACAAGCAATGACCGGAGATTAGCTCAAAGGGTGACCTCCAGAAAACAACTGCCAAGAAAGGCTTAAAATGAAAAAAATGGGAACCATGAACGAAAGCAGAAAAATCAAGAATAATAATAATAATAATTAAAAACAGCAAGGTACTTTTGAGAGCATTTGGTATCATCTTACTATAAGATTTTGGACTGCCCAAGCCTCGATCTGCAAAGCACTCTTTCTCTCTGTGGGTTCCCGCAGAAGACATACAAGGGATCTCAGGCTCCTACCAAATATAAAACAGTAAGGTGGTGTGCTAGTTTTCAACGAGGTATTGGTTTTCCAAAGATTCTAAAGGAAAAACAATTCCCCACAGAGAAGGGCAGCAGGGAGCGCTGTGTACTGGGCCCCGCTGGTGTGCCCGTGGACGCCGTGGGGAACAGCAGCCGCGGCCTTTGGTCCTGCTCACCTTGGCTGACCACCCCACTGGCATCCAAACTGCATCAGTGTCCAGTGCCCTGGCCGGGTGACAAACCTAACCCCTGAGCATCTCTGGCTCTGCCCTTCCTTCATCCCAGTCCCCACGAAGACTTAATTTGACTTTGACCTATTTGTAGCTACGACTTACTGCAAAAGGTCCATGAACTTGACTGGGGAAAAAAAAATAGAATATCTTTATTTTCACTACTCTCTAACAGATATTTATAACACTCCCTTCAACTGTGAACTTAGGCATAATCTCAGTATAACACATCAGCAGTTCCTGTGACTTGGCCATCAACAGCAATCACACATATTTCCTTATCACACCAAACTTGTTGCAAGTATCTCAAACGTCGCTTATACTCATTACTACTCTGAAATTATGGTAGCTGTTCGATTTAGCGGATCTTATTTAAAATATTAATAAAGAAGCACATTTATTGCTACATCTCAAGTTTGGCTTTTAATACATTGTAACTTTATTTCAATAGAATGGGTTCCCTCTGTAAGCCTATATATTTTAATTTATTCATTTAAAAACATTAGTCTGAGAAAGGGTCCATAGGCTGCACCAGACCACCAGATGTGGACACCAAACTGGTCCATGGCACAGGAGAGAACCTCTGATGAATGCCTCTGAATCCCAGGCAGTCTGCAACACTTATTTCTTCTCATTTGCAATCACCTTATTTTTTAATTTTTAAAAATATTTATTTACCTATAGTCTCAAATTACAAAAATAATATAAGCCTATTATAACAAGTAAAACAATGCAAGAAAAGATTATACAAAGGCAGGTACTATAATCACCTCCCAAAGAAACCCACCACACCCTTCTTCTTGCTTCTGTAAACACACGAGAGGGCTGATTTATTGCTTGCCTTTACCAAAATAGATTCATTCTACACACATTATTCTGTAATTTATACTTGCCACTTGGCAACTGACACTGTAACACAGATATTCCTACAAGTCTGTGACTGTATATTTTTCTAGTTTCTTTATGCACATTTATATAAAATTCATGTGAATGAAATCATATCACGCACACTCTGGTTTTTAGTACAGCCTTTTACTTTTTGTCTGCCTTCTCACATCCCTAATTTGTATTAATTATCCATTACTATGTAACAAAGCAACTCAGAACTTAGCAGCTTAATACAATAATAAACGTTTATTATCTTAGAGATTCTGTTGATCAGGAATTTGGAAGCGCTTAGCTGGGTGGTTCTGGGCAGAGGGTCTCTCATATGAGGGTAGTCAAGAGGCTGGGGCTGCCACCATCTGAAGGCTGGACTGAGGCTGGAACCTCTGGTTCCAAGACGGTGCCTCACGTGGCTGGCAGGCTGGTGTGGGTTGTTGGCAGGAGGCCTGTGTCCCTCACCACATGGACCTTTCTATATCGGGCTCCTTGTGTGTCCTCAAAACATGGCAGCTGGCTTCTCCCAGAGCAAAAACTGAGAGAGCATGGTGGAAGCTACAATGCCTTTCATGAGCTAGCCTCAAAGGTCACACCTCTTCATTTTGTCATACCCTACTGGCTACCCAGGTCATCCCTATTCACGGTGGGTAGGGACTACACAAATGCATGAACACCAGGAGGCAAGGTTTCCTGGATGTTGGCTACCACAGCCTTCAACAACCTCAGCCTGCAAGGGCCACCTCTCCCAGATAATCCATGTAAACAACCTGGTGTGTTCCACACTTATATGAGCATAAGCAAGTCAATCTATACAAGAACTTACAGAGACTACAATTGCCTTATGAGTTAGGCATTATTGAAATTAAAATTTTAAATACTTTTAAATAATATAAATCTCTAATGTATAAATAAATTTTAAAATAAATATTTTTCAACATTTAAAAATAAAGAAACTGAAACTCTAGTCCAAGGTCCTGTGGAGCTGCTGGAAGCACTATTCACAATAGCCAAGACGTGGAAACAACCTAAATGTCCATTGACAGATGAATGGATAAAGAAGATGTGGTACTTATATACAATGGAATACTACTCAGCCATAAAAATGAACAAAAGAATGCCATTTGCAGCAACATAGATGCAACTAGATTATCATACTAAGCTAAGTAAGTCAGAAAGAGAAAGACAAATACCATATGATATCACTTATATGTGGAATCTAAAATGTGACAGAAATGAACCTATCTACAAAACAGAAACAGACTCACAGACATAGAGAACAGCCTTGTAGTTGCCAAGGCAGGGGCGGGGGAGGGAGGGATGGATTGGGAGTCTGGGGTTAATAGATGCAAACTGTTACATATACAACAAGGTCTACTGTACAGCACAGGGAACTATATCCAATCTCCTGGGATAAACCATAACGGAAAAGAATATTAAAAAGAATATATTTATGTGTATAACTGAGTCACATTGCTGTATAGCAGAAATTAACACAGTGTTGTAAATCAACTATACTTCAATTTTTTAAAAAAGTGGAGCTTCTGGAATTCAGAGCCAAGACCACCAGACTCCAAAGCCTACACTCTTCCCATGACACTAAGCAACGGACATCACACCATCTCACCAGCCTCCCTCTTGGTGACACCCCTGAGTCTCCGTACAGAGGATGGTCACTCATCCTGATTCCTCACGGAAGTGGAAACTCAAGCCTTCTCTTCCAAGCCCTGTGCTCTCTGCTCGAAGCCCCAGGAGAACATTGGATGCTACCTGCTCAGCCTTGCCAGGTAGCTGAATCTCTGTCTGCTCTGAGCCTCAGTCCATCCCATTATTTCTTTTCCTAATTTTACAATGAAATAAAAATGTTTTATGCTTTTATTCTTGCAAGTGCAAAGAGAGGTAAAGAGTCCTCCAAAGGTACGTGTTTTCCTCTGAGAAAATGGAATGCAGGAAAGAGAGAGCAATTGAACCGGTCTAGCTCTGCATATCTTTCTTTCCATTGTCTCCCCTGCTTCTAACCCTCATCACTGTTAGCAGGTCCAAAGTGCGCCTGGGTCCTTGCATGAGCCACCGTGGGACTAGCTATCAACATACAGTAATCAAACGTTTCCTTCCTTGCAGCAGGCACTTTGGGAACACAAAGATGAGACAGGAAAAGCGTCTGTCCTCAAGGAGCGTTCAGACTGTCCTGAAAGCCGGATACACACATCACAACAGACTGTACAACACCACTGACGTGAATAAAGCACCACAGAGCAAGCACAAAACAAGGACAGACAGGGCACATCATTTGCTAGTGGGCAGTGTTTCTGCTGTGGGTGAACTAAACAGTACTTCTCCTAGGACGCTAGCAGGTGCCCTGTGAAAAGGACTCTGGTCACACCGGATGAGAGAGTGCTGGCTTAAACCAAAGCAAACAGCATTCTCTTAATAGGCTAAAGAGCACCATGAATCTCCAGAGGAGGGGAAATTATATGCAAGGTTTCTGAAACTGACTTGTTCATGAAATCTTTCTCCCCTCCTCCCCAGGAAATATCTTATATTCCGTGGAACATGGTTTGCGAGTTGCTGAAACAGGGTAATCTAAGTTTTGTCCCGACCTCAGCAATGGAAAACATGCAACCAACAAAGGCTGCATCTTTCCTTTTTTTCCTCCTTAGGTCAGTAATGAGATACGAGGTTTCTTTGTCTTGCCAGAATTCTTTATTTACATTAAAAAAGAAAAAAAATATATATATATATAATCACCAACAAAGGTTTCACTCTCCTTTGTGCTAACAGACTTCAGACTCAGCTTTTACCTTGCTGGAGGGAGAACTTAATTACTTACAGGTTTTTCTCGAAGAGTCCTCAGTTCAACCCTACCACAGTTTACACTGCAGCCCACATTACAGAATTCCACTGGCATTTGGCTCCTTGGTGTCCGTCTTTAGAGTGGTAACGCTGTGCTTCCAACGATATACACAGAAAAGTTTAGGAAATACCAGCCGCTTGAGAAGGCATGGATCGAATGATGGGCCCCTCTACCCTGAAATTTACAGAAAGCATTTCACCCCCTGCCCACCCGAGAACGATGTCAGGAGGTAAGATTTCCCACTGGCCACGCAAACAAAGCGTGTGTGTCCTCACTCGGGTATCAGTGGCCAAAAGGTTAACCCCCGTTAAGTGAATTCCTTTGGGAAATGGTGGCCTCCAGAAGGGGGCCCTGGGATGTGAAAGAAACTGGAAAAGACGACAGATTCTCACTCCCATAAGGAAACGTCAGGACACTGAACATTTCTTTCCAAAATTGCTTTTAAATGGTTAGCCAACAAATTCCGGTTTGTTCATGGTCTATAAATGATCTCGCCAAGTTCAGAAAAAGACAGACTTCTCCGGACAACCTTTGCCCACGCACAAATAATCGGTACCTGCAGCCGGCCGCCCACTTCAGAGGCCGGCTCTGCAAGCGCGCATGCGCATTCAAAACGACGATGGTTCCACGGATGACGCTTCTGATGGTAATGCTTAGATAAGATGACACCCGGCTCTGCCTCCACTTGCTCCCTTCCTCCGTGCAGAGTGGCCCTCCAGTCCCAACCACAGCCCCATCGAGGCCAGACCGCGGCCTCAGAGTGGATGATGACCGTCCTTCCCTCGCCTGGATGGGCCTCAAAATCAGCGTTTCCAAAGAACACCAGAAACGGAGGCGCCTCCCCCGCAGTAAAAACACTTTTATGGATGACTAATCAGCAATAATGCTGCAAATGACCCGTCTGCAAAATCTCCATTGCCTGGAGATCTAAATCACTCTCATCTTTCTCCCCAAAAAATTGGGTATAATAGTATAATTTCAAGTAATGCAAGAGCAATTTCTCCCTTCATTGGATATCAAGCTCAAGATGTTACAGGAAAAAGAAATAGCTTTTACCGCTGATATGAGAAATTTAAAAGAGAGACAAGTGTGAGCAAACAAAAGCTGTCACATCAAATACTGTGGGGGAAAAAAAAAATCTAGGGAAAAAATGCCAGAAACGCTCAAGTCTAAATAAAGTCATTTATTTGTTATTTTAACCCCTTCACTGTCAGAGTTACTGGCAGAGGCTAGGTAATTCTCCACAGGTGGGACTGACTGAAGACAGCTCTCTTGCGCTTATAAAAATTGTTGTACTGTGGCATGTTTCTTTTAGTGCTCTCATCTCTTAAAGGGTTTCCAAACACAAACAGAATGCCACTGATGCTCCTCTGTGGGTATCCTTTCTTCAGAGAATTCAATCTTGTCCAATTTCTGCCACGTCAAGCAAAGGTTCTAGACCATGAGAACCCAAAGGGCAGCAGCCACACGCCGTTTGGGTGTTTCTGGTAGATGCTAGGTATTTGGTAGAATGTGGTGGAAACTGTTTCTTGAATTTTGCGTCCTGGGCAGCTAACATGCAACTGAAAGATAAGATGCTTTCCCTACGGGGGGCGGGGGGGGGGGAGGGGAGACGCTCTATGAAGCCCCTCCCCCCCCGTACGGAAGGGAAAGTGGAGAAAACACAGACTGGACAGATCTGGGGGTTCATCCCTTGCTCCTTTTTGGTCAAGTTCATAAGGCTATTTCCTAAGTCAAGATTATATGCTTTCATTAAAATTGAATAAGATAAGGTTGGTGAAAGAGCATTGCTAATGAAGGTCTATGGAAAGAGAGGAGAGTATTTCCAATTAATTGGGGACTCACTTTGTGCACTAGAGTGGACCCTGGGAGGAGTAAGTCACAGCCGCCATCCTCAAAAATCTACCCCCCTCCACGTCCCACTCACTCCTCTGCCCAACACGGTAAGGCTTCTGTCTCCAATAAATTGCTTTGGCAGTGGTTACAGAGCCTCCCAACTGAGAGAATTCCACAGACACGGCTCCCACCACGGTCAGTCCTAACCCCTCAGCGCAGCACACAAAGTCAGTCCCCCAACGCCACCAGGTCCCCCCACCTCTGCAGCCCTGCACCCTTGAGGCCACCCCTTCACCAAACACGATCCTGGTTTCCCACCCCCTCCAGCCCTCAGCCCGCGGCCACTCCACACTCCAGGACTCACCCCTCTCCTGCTCCAGGGTGCCCACCCTCCCTGCATATCCTGTCCTGACCACGATGCACCGGTACTAGCCCAGCCCCTCGTGGTTTATGCATCTGACTGTCCTGCTAGTGATATAAGCACCTTGCAGCAGGAACCCAGCTGCTTTGCCTTGGAAGCCCCAGGGCCCAGTACTGGACGAGAGGCAGGACAGATCCTCAAAATGAGGCTGAGTGAGTGACGCTTAATCTATCTGCTGAAACGAGGTGCTATGATTTTCGGTTTATCACAAACAGGATGAGCGCGCAGAGGCCACCATCCGGAATGACAGACTCCTTGGGCCCATGTGACCATTTCTCCATACTCCCCCCCCACCACCACTCCCAAGCCCTCCCATCGCCCAGCGCCTTTATTTTAGGACTTTCTTGATCGTTCCTTACCTCATGCAGATTTGCCATGAGCGGAAGAGGCGGTGCCTCTGTGGTCCCGGCTGCCTTGTGGTGACCACCTGCTTCTCCGACGTGCTGCATCTTCAGCCCCTCAGCGTCGCGAAGGAGCCGCCCCGAGGGACCCCTCCCGTGTGCGGAGGGACGCTGGCGAAGCCAGGGAAGGGCGGCCACGTGTTCGCGGCGCACACATTCTGATGTGGGTTTCTGCGTGGGAGGCCAAACGATGCACACGCTCTCCGAACGTCTAGAATTTGTGGTTTGTGTTATCTCACAACCTCATATTTGGAAGAGGTATTTTAATTTCGTATGAGTTGTGAATAATTATGTAATTCTGCCACCTTCTTAAAACTAAGACGTTTCAAACTGACTCCTGTCCTGCGGGGCTGACAGCCTTAAGGGGACTTGGCTTTCTTCCCTTGGGTTTTGAGCAAGCGTGTGCCAAACAAATTCTTTAGTCCAGTTAGAAGAGTTCATGAGGGAGAGCCTTCCTACACAAAAGTGTAAAGGAAACTCCCTCTTCCCCCTCAAAATTAATCCTCAAAAATCACTGCTGAAAAACAAACACGGCTCGCACTCACCGCAGAGCCCGCCTTCCGATTTGTTTCCAATCCGCTGCAGTCTTTAGTGCCGCTGAGTTCCTCCAACATTCTATTTCGCTCTTGTTCGTAAATGAGCCGTGTCTTCTTCGAAATTCCTCCGTGGGTCTTCCTGATTCTTCTGCAGTTGTTTAAGAACCTAGGGAAAGGTTCAATACAATTGCATTATCAGATGTCACTGTGACGTTCTCAATGGTCTACTCATGTATTTTAAATCACTGCCTAAACGGCACTTCTCTATCGAGTGCCTCCCATTCTAGATTCATTCCTGTCAATCATTAAGTCACTTGGTCATCAATAGTTCTGAGCATCTACACCATCCCAGACCCTGTTCGGAGCATTGGGAAGCCAGAGTGAGCAGGCAGACGAAGTCACACATCCCCGAGGGACCATATGAAGTTTATACTCCAATAGTGCCCGTAGCTGACTTCATGACACTCACACCAGAAAGCGATCATTTCATTAGGCACAAAGGATTCTTAGTAGTTAGGATGCGCTTATCTTTTTTTCCAGGGCCTAAGTTTTTTTCTCATATGTATTTCATATTCCTAGCTGGAGGAATATCAAAAGAATCTGAATATCACCATCTGGAAGTTATGCCATGGACTCCAGTGGCAGGATTAGAGCTGAGTTTCTCTTCTTCCTCTAAAAGTGTATTTCTTCTGCTTCGAAATGAGCACAAACAGGTCCGATTCCCTAATGAGACCAACCCGGAGCCTAAGTCACTTACCCATCACCTCCCACCCTCCACCGGTCCAGGTTCTTGGGATCCTCCAATGTAGAGGGGCTGTTGGAGGTGAGGGGTTTCTCCAAGGATATTTGATCATCGGTGACTTCACTTAACCATTAAATCAAACGTGCTGAAATACACAAATGCCAGAAATGCAGTGCCCGGTACTCCCCCAAACAGTGTGTTGGTCTGTCCGGGTCTGGATTGTGTAAGGAAGCCCCAGGGAGCCGTTCTGGTCTCAACAGCATGCAGTCGTCAATCAATATTTCATTACATGCTACTGTCCTTTACTAGTATTCCCCAAATTGATGTTTAACTTGTTCCTTTTGAAGCTACTGGTATTCTTAAGAAACGGAGGATTGTTATTTGAAAACGTTCACTTTTTACATCTCCATTATATCACTTGTACATTGATAAGTCTCTTCCTGTCCGTCCAGAAATGTTCTTATTATCTCTTGACTTGGTTCTCTCTCGTGCCAGACCAGCCTGTGAGCTCCTGAAAGAAGACTCTCCCAGCACCTGGCAGGTGAGAGAGCGTGATAAACATAGAATGATTTCTTAGTTAAAATTGTATTTTTAACTCTCCCCTATTAAGTATTTAGCTAACAGTTCTCATGTCTGTAGAGCCTGTATTTATAATATAACATTAGTTCTCCCTTACATTTTCCCAGGACAAATGCAATTTGGAAACATCCTCTAATCGTCAGGCAGTGATTCTGTCCACACTGGGTGAATGTTTCTAAATTGCACAGCTATAACAGGCTGCCTGTCAACAGAAATGTATTTCAAGCAGAAGTTCAAAACACTTGCCATTGTGAAATCTGCCCAGTAGTCCTAATTTACACCCATTCGTAGTTATTATTATAGAGTTGGTAATATGATAAGCTGCCACTGAAAACAAAGAATCCCCAGATTCCTCTTTAATACTGAGAAGCACGCAGGCTCTTGAAGTCTGGCGTCTGGTGTGAATCCCCGCTCAACCGTGGATGAGGCATTTAGCCTCACGGAGCTGCAGTTTCCTCGGCTGTAAAATGGAGATAATAAGAGACCCCATCTCACCAGACGGAGACCGGAAATAAATGAGTCAACAAAGGCAAAGCCCTCAGAACAGCATCAGGCACGGCCATTAAGGCCAGCTCTTATTAAATCCCTTTAGCCTCAAGACAAAGTTAACTGAAGACACTTGTAGAAAGAACTGCAGAAGAGTTTAACGTGAGGTTCTCTTTGAGGGAAAAAATACAAACAGTTTTAATACATCTTATAAAAATGTATCACACAATCCCTCTTCAGAGCTTCAGTCAAAAATGTTGTCTTTTCAGGACCTACTGTATAGCACAGGGATCTATCTCTACTTATTATTCTGTAATAACCTATATGGGAAAAGAACCTGAAAAAGAATGGATATATGTATATGTGTAAGTGAATCACTTTGCTGTACACCTGCAATTAACACAACATTGTAAATCAAGTATACTCCAATATAAAATAAAAATAAAATTTTTTAAAAATGTCTTTTCATACACAAGATTCACATTTAGACTCTGTCTACGCACACAAACTAGCGTTAAATATTACCCAGATGAAATCAAACAGCTGATCATTAACAATGTTTCATACAAATTGGTTTACATCTGTGGATCCAATCCTCAACGTTTTTTACCATATTTAAGTTATCTCAGATATGTCATCTGAAAGGTTTTTAGTGCACAGATTTGAACCTAATTCTATAGCTTGAGAGTAAATTAATAGTATACTGTGTGCGTTTTCTAAAATAGTAGGTATGTAAGATATTTTAATACTGGGCCTATTCTACTGTCCATAGACAAAGTCCCTCAACATTTACAGTATTATCTAGCACAATTATCCAGAATGAACTGGGTAAGAAAGCACCTGGACTTTAAAAAAAAATGTTCAGGCCCTTAATGTGAGAAGTTAGAAGGGCCTTTTGGTGGGGAAGTAATTCATGGTGTGAGTTGGCTTTCTCTTCTCTCCAACACAAAGATAACCGCAAGGTAGGAAAAGCTCTTTTGAAAAATTGCACACTCAGCAAAACAGATCTACAGCAGGCAGGACTGGACAAAGTATGTTACCACTTCTATCAGACATCCAACTGTTTTATCCACCTCCAGCACTTAAAGTAAACTACTTCAGAAAGCAGTTGCCTCTTTTCCAGCTAGGATGTGGTATTATTACACCGAGTGGCATCTATCACCTACCCTGCTTCTAAAGGGGGATGGCAGGTTACTGCAACTAATCTGGGTGACATGAGCTAATCCTCACACAATAGAAGGAATGTGAGGCTCTGGAAGGTTCCAAGGCTGCTCAAGGCCCAGGAGGGGTCAGATCTGTCCAAGGCCATCTGTGGTCCATGTTCCTATCTTCCACCCTGCTCATGCCTCCCTCTGCCAGGAACTAGCTGGCACCAGAACCACTTGCCAGGTGCACCTGGGGCACTGGCCCCTGGGCCCTGGCTGCCCCTTTCCAACAGGAGGAAGAGGAAGGAAGCCCTCCTCTAGGGGTGCCAGAGGGGAACAGCCTCTGAGCCCCCATCTCCCAAGCCCGCCCTCCACAGCACCCTGCACTTCTGCAGCCTACGGAGAGGCACATGCTCACACACAAGGGCTCTCAATGTTGGTGGTGGTGTTTATGGTTCTTTCCAAGCTGACATTGGTCATTTCCAAGCAGATATGGAGATTATACCAGCCCTGTTGTTATTATCTGACAGCCTACAAAATGTATACAAAAATGTATAAAACGGCTGGACACACTGAATGTATATACAAACACACACACACACACACACACACACAACCTAATAACTTCCATGGGCAACCAATTTTTAAATCTCTCTAGGTCTCCGATATGGTGAATGTACATAATCATATTAACTGATGACAGGCTAGTACTCTTAATACGCCATTTGGAAAAAATACATAGCACTCATAAGACAAATATCCAGCCACCTTCATTTTCCTTGTTTTGTTTTTGTAAAATCCTGTTTTCTCCTTAACGATTGATTCCATACATGATTCCATACGATTACACACATGATTATGTACTGTACTGTGTCAGGCACTGCACTTAGTACTTTGTCTGGGTCATCAGGTTAATCCTTACAATAGCTACCTGACGAAGGCACTGATGCCCACATCTTTTGCAGATGAGGAGACCTCGGCATTGAGATGCTTACATGACACAGTAAGTATTTCAAAGAACTTAACATGACACAGCTCCAGAGTGAAGAACCCGAGCAAGGTCCGAGGCAGTCAGCTTCTGGAGGCCGGGCTCCCAACTCCTACACGATGCCTGTATTCTCATTGAACATCTTTCTCCTTAAAAGCTCCAACAGCTTAGCCGTGTAAGCCGTGTGTTATTTAACTCACCTTCTCCACAATGCTGAAGAGTAGAAACGAGTTAATACTTTCACATAAGGAAGGTGCTTTTCCCCATCCTCCTGATCTATAGGGAACTACATAAAATATAAATGTATATTATAGATTAGTAATCGATCGACATAATACAATTAACTTAGAAATGATTTCAAACGATAGAGGAACTACTTTCCATCCTCAGTAGATCCAATAATTGTTTGGTTGAAGTTTATTATTGGTCAAAAACACAAGCGTTGGACCCTGGGAGGAAGAGTAAAAAGCACGAGGTCTCCTCTTGTCCCCAGAAATCCAGGTTGGGCGGTAAGATAAGCTGCATATTCTAGAAAGTTCTACTTTTCATGAAGACAAATCGATTCAGCACTAGAAGCTCCCTTATCAAAAATGGAGGAAGAGAAGATGAAAGTATTTCTTAGGGGGTAAAAACTACTTGAGCTTTTCATACCCTAAGAGGGTTTCCTTTTCAAGAAAAGGCTAGAGCCACTCAGGACATACAGCAGGAATAAACAGGAACTTGATGGAGGCAAACGGCAGATGCAACTTTACTCGAAGCTAGTAATATTGCTGGTGCTTTACTACTTCTAATATGCTATGAGGGGCTTCCCTGGTGGCGCAGTGGTTGAGAATCTGCCTGCCAATGCAGGGGACAGGGGCTCGAGCCCTGGTCTGGAAGGATCCCACATGCCGCGGAGCAACTGGGCCCGTGAGCCACAATTACTGAGCCTGCGCGTCTGGAGCCTGTGCTCCGCAACAAGAGAGGCTGCGATAATGAGAGGCCCGCGCACCGCGATGAAGAGTGGCCCCCGCTCGCCGCAACTGGAGAGAGCCCTCGCACAGAAACGAAGACCCAACACAGCCATAAATAAATAAATAATTAATTAAAAGCTGGAAGAAATTTTTTAAAAAAATGCTATGAAATGGTTTTTGTCTTTTCAAAAAATTTTCACAGATTAAATTGCACTACATTACAACATTGTAAATCAGCTATATTTCAATAAAAACAAAGTTTTTAATTGCACTGCTTTAAGTTAAACCCGTTGGGGTAGACATTTGTCCTTTTCTTTAGGTGGGCAGCCTTTGAAATCATTTTAAAATCAATGTCTGATTTCTCCAACATCACGGCTGCTACCCTGGGTTTCTGTCTTTCAGCGTGATGAGCCTTGTGCTGAATACTGATTTGAAGTGCAGTTCACCGTGTAGACTTAAATTGTCCTTCCCACAACTTTATCTGAGAAGCCTGACAATGATGGCAATCACAGGACTAGTTTTATTGGGTAAAACTATTCTATCTGCAATTTACTCTGACAGCCTCCACAATTTTTAAGTGCAATTAAATCCTGAAAATTTGCCCAGAAAAAAATAAAAATTCTACCACATTAAAAAAAAATTTTAAAGAGAAAAACAGTTGAATTGAACAACTAATTACTAATCGGTTGGTCTTTAAAAAAGAAAAAAGAGACAGAAAGGAAAGAAAAAGAAAAAGTATTCAGCTGAGCCCACAAATCGATTTCATTGTACAGACGGGCAGCTCTCTCGGCCTGAGAAGGAGAAACCTGCCAGGGAGTCCCAGGCAGGCTGACCAGCTACTTCGGCCACTGCTGGCATCCACCGCTTTGGAGTAGGAGGCTCTGCCACACACCAGGGAGAAAAATAGGAAACTTGCAGAAAAACCACCCTCAGAAATTGCTATCACCTGATTCCCCTCAGCAAGCGCAGACCAGCTGGCTCCAGAACAGGTGGAAGCGGCTTGCTTCCCGCTGCCATCCTCACGTTTCCTCCTCCTTCCTAATCCCAGAAACGGTACCCAAAGGTACAACACACGTTAAAAAAAAAAAAAAAAAAAAAAAAGGTACAACACAAGCAGTCATCCCGAGCTGCCCAGCTGACTAGACACAGGGCCTGCGGGAGGGAAGTCTTCCTTTGTGATGGTCTGGGGAAACATTCATCAGTGTGACTGGTCTCACTGCCGACCTCTTGTGAAATTCAAGATGCATCTCTAATCCGCAGCAAGGGTCACTGTTGTCCCAGAAAAGGACCCATGTCCCTACCAGCTCTTGGCATTCCACACTGGAAATCTTTATTCAGCAGGAAGTTTAATCTGACATTGAAGTAGCTTTCCAGGTGACATTTGGGAAATCAGGTTTTTTCTTTTAAGCGATGTCCAATTATACCTAACATTGCGGAACATTTTATATAAAATATGAACTTAATTCAGTAGAATATCTTCGATGGGACGACTTCAACCTTCATAATTCTTGTCATCCGGGAGCATGTAATTCAACGACTGCAGACAAGCCCAGGAGAAGCCAGCCCCAGCCATCTGGCTCCGGCCCCTCACCACTGCCATCCCACCCTCTCCCCCAGCCCCCCAAAGGGCATATTGTGCCCCAGAGACAGTCAGCTGTTTGGTGGTCTCCCCTCCTCCTGGAATGCCCCACGCATAGTATTGAATACTCCCTCCGTGTGCCCCCAAGACCTCTACCACTGCTAACACTTGAATGACCTTCCCTGTCCTTCCCTACCAAGCCCTGAACTCTTTGAGAGCCGGGACCACCTCGCCTCTCACAGGGCACCTGGCACACGGCAGGGATCCTGGAGATGTCTGCTGAAGGTTCCTTTCCTTCCGAGCTGCTGAAACAGCAGCCATTGAAGAGCCACTTGAGTCACATGCTGCTACTGCTATTGCCCTGAAGAGCCTCCCTCTGCAGACTGTAAGCCCCACGAGGGCAGAAACTGCACCCGTCCACCCACCGTTTACCCCTGCGCCTGGGCCAGCACTCTAGACCCATCAGACGCTCAACAAAGGTTCACTGAGTACGTGAGTTAAAGACAAGACAGACACAGAGATGCTGAGTGTTAAGCCAAAAAGGCCCATGAATCAGTATCTGCAAGCCTCCCTCTACATCGATTGTTGGAAAATTGCCCATCGGGTGTTTCTCTTCTGTGAGTACCTATTAAAGTCTGCAGAACTTGAACTTGCTGCAATCCAGGCCAGATTTAGGCAGATCAAGCTGTAGGGAAAGAGATCACCCCATCGACTTGCAGCTGAGGAACGGAGGCCTGGTGATGGAGAGGGGTCCCCAGGGCCCCGCGTTCCCTTCTCGGGCCGTCCGTTCTCTCTTCCTGGACCACGCCCTTCCGTGCATCACCCCGTACCATCCCTAGTCTTGATCAATGCCAGTTCACCCCGTGGGCCTCAGCTCAGGCACCACCTCTCCAAGGATGTGTCCCCTCTTTGCCTGGCCTGGATGGTGGGTCCCCCGTAAATGCCCCCTGTTGATGCAACTAACACAATGCCTCTCCCCAGTGGCTCTCACTGGGCCTTGGGTCAGGAAGAGGCAGAGACGATTTCTTCTTTACCTTGAGGGCAGTGACTTCACCCGCTGGCTCAGGCAGTGTCTGGATTTGCTGTCACTCGTCCCTCTGACCCTCTGTGTAACCCAGCTCTCTCTTCTCCTGCCTACACCTTCAGTGTCTCCCCAAATTTTAATCATGCAAAATTGCTTCATCCGTAAAGAGCTCAGTACAACACCTTGAGATCGTCAGGTGAAACAGTGCTAACGTGAGAAATATTAAGAAGAACTTTAGATGAGAACATTGCCACAGGGCAGGCCTGGCCTCTGCTCTTTCGGGGGTGTTCATCTGCCAGCATTTTAAAGCTTTCTGGGGTCGGGCGCTTCCCCGGCAGTGTGAGCTTAAGTATACATGTCAGGACACAAATGCTGGGCCAGTGGGTGAGAGATCAGGCAGGATGCCCCCACTTCAGTCATCTTTTTAAGGCCCATCTTACTACTCCGGGCAGCTCCAAAATATGCACCAGGATGGCTCCTGTCAGGGTTTTCTCCTGGGAGCCACCTGCTGCTTCCCCCTCTGCCCCCTCCCAACCCTATCAAACACAGGGGATGCAGGCCTCCTAACCTTCTCTTCCTCTTTTATGAGTGTAAGCTGCCATCTCCGTGAAGCCAAGACCTCTGCACACTTCCAGAACCCCAAGACCCCCTCAAAAGCTGCATGACTAACACAGGACCATTTTGCTTTGAGCACTGGATGTATTCCTGAAGTGCATGCAAAACTGAACACTGGCCTTGTGGACCGGCCCTCTCCAGGATTTCCACTTTACCTGCACGAGTGCGTTCCTGTAGGTGGAATACTTGTGTCCAACACAAGGTAAAATTGAACGGAGACTCCTGACATTTCTGAGAGGGCACACGGCCCATGTGCATTTAATCGGCTCTTACGGGCCTACAAAAACTCAAACAAATTCACAAACAACTCGCAACTTTTCCTATAAAATAAAAATGTCATCATTAAAATGTACATTTCATTCCCATTTAAATTGGAATGCTGGCTGTTTCTGGGCAAAATATGTGTATCTCTTGAAACGGCTGATGTTTACTAGAACTTAACATAGGTCACACTGGCTTACTGAGTCAAAACTGGATGGGACGGTAGGGATTATGCAACCGAGGCGCTACCCCCTGCAGGAGGCCCGTCCACATGCTGGTGGCCAATTTCCATCATTTTAAGGACCTCTTAGTACCTTAGGTTCTATTAGTCATGTACAGTTTATTTTCATTCAAAAGGTCAGAGGCAAATGAAGTCACTTGCTGCTTTTTTCAGCCTGGGAGACTTTCCTGGCAGGCGGAGGAGTGAGACATCGCTATTGGAGGTCACCTGCTGTCCTTGGCGCTCTGTCCAGCCAGCAGGATGCCTCCTGCGGTCACTCTCTTACCTACAGTAGGACGCGTGGAAGTGGGCCTCGGAAATGTTAGAACGGGCACTCGTAACACACTAAGCGTGGTCTTTAGTTCATAGGTTTCTGGGAATTCTCTGAAAATATATAAGCATTCTCTAAACAAATAACACTGAAACGCTGATACTACAATTAAAACTGACCCATGGGAAAGGATCTTGAAGGAGCCTGGAATCGGCGCCTTTTTTTTTTTTTTAAGGAAAAGAGTAGGGGTTCTGTAATCCAGGACCACAATTCCTTACGTGCAAGCCCCAAACTCCAAAAAACTCTGAAAACCAAACGTCATTTCCTAAACTTAGCACGTGAGGTTATTTATAGTCTCAATTTTATGCCTCTGAAAGTGAAGATTCATATGTTTACTGTGAAAATGCCCACGGGTTTGTTGAAGGAGTGCTTCTGGGCTACCGGTTCCATAATACACAGCCTCTACACTGTATTCCCCTTTTATAATATGGGGGAAAAAAATCTTAAGTTCTGAAAAACATCCAGCCCCAAAGGTTGTGTGGAGCGGTACTGTCAAAATCTGATGCAAGGGGCCTGGTGTGTAATTAGGATAAAGAAGCCCCAAAATTACTGTGAATGAGAAGGGTGACCCTTAGGATTAAAACTGATGACCTGGCCTTGACCCAAAGCTGTCCTTCACAAACCCCCAACACACAGCACCGTTCACCGATCGGTGGCCCAAACCCCAATATTAATTCTGTGTTGAACCATAAGTGTAAAGGAGGTATTTTTGCTTTGTTTTGTTTTGTTTCTGTCTCCCCCCACCCCAGAAGCGAGCGAACCAATTTAAAATGAACCTGAACCTACATATGTTCTTAAACGATTGAACTGGAACAAAATCAGAACATGAAACTATTCTCCAAAAATAACGTGAACAGGATCTGCATTTCATCCAGTCTAAGGCCGTGGTTGAAGAGACACAGGAGAAGAAGGTCAGGGATTTCATGGATGGGAAAGGCTTAAACCACCCAGCCATCTGTTGAAACTTTTCCTCAGGGAGAAAGAGAGGAAGCTTTTCAAAGTTTTTTAAACAGCTCGAAAAGAGTGCCACATGTACGTTTTAACCTGGCGGTCCTCCAAATCCAGCTCTGTGTCTTATATACCTGCTTTTTCTTTTGATTTATCTTACTGTTCCTTGCAAACATGAGCTGAGAATCTGATATTCCAGGAGGAAATTCAATGTCTCAGCTGAACATGAAGACTCTCTCAGGATGGCCCCCTTCAGAACCACAGTGCATCTCTAAACGCTAATGCTCCTGGTTTGGTTAACTTGATTAAGGGTTGAGATAAGATACCTTGCTCTCAGATGGATGGTTAACACATTTGCACTGAATTCTAAATGTTAAATGTTCCTCCTTCAAGTTCCTGAGTTATTTTCATCATTTTCATTTCTTCCTGTACCACCGCAATTGCTAATCTCTTTGTTCCCCGAAGAGTTTTCAAGGTGCCTTTGTTCGCGTCATTTTTATCTTGTACTTTAATCATGTGCTATTGACCAGAGTGGAATTCATCATCCTCTTCAGGGCCAGCCCGGTCGGTCGCCAGGTTTTCAGCAGGATCCAGGGTAAGCTACGCTCCTTGAAGAAAGTGCCTGTCTTCAGCCTCTCCGGGCACACGGGGACAGCCCTGGATGGCACTCTTTCTAAAGTACCCAGGACCTGCGGGGGCGTAGGACCACCTCCTAGAAGACAGCCCTGCACCTGCCACAAGTCAACACTTTTAGAATCTCTTGCTTGTTTCTCAGGAATCTGCTCCTTTTCTTGGGCAAATCAAGACTATCCAAAGCAGACTGAACTGTTCGGATTTCTGGATTTGCTTTTGTTTGGTTTTTCGCCACTTTCTCTTGCAGTCCAACTGAGTCATATTCACTTTTTAAACAATTTAAGCTTCCATTTAATTTAAAGAGTTTTACGTTGTTTGAAAAAGTCCAGGGACAGGTCCTATGAGTTCAGCAAAGAAGCACGTGGACCTTGCTTGCACCTCCGGGGAACGGGCACATTTGTAACCGCCCCTCTCCTTGCTGCCTGCCCAAATGTGATTCTGATTTACACATCCGCATGCGGCTGACGGATGGATGATGGCCTATTTTGTGGGTGCTGCGTGCTGACTGAGCCCCAGGACAGGTGTAAAATGACACCTGCTCTCAAGGAGCCTCCATTGTTTTCTCTTCAACCAGAAACATCCCCAAAGTCAAGCTACACTGTGAGAAGGAAGCACAGGGCAATGAAACGCAGGTGGGAGCACCAGGCCCTCCAAGACGGCCAAGCCGGGAAGACAGTTCCCCGGGAGTCCGAAGCGGGCCACGTCGATGTGGGTCTGAGCCTGGTTTGAGAGGTGCAGTCCGGACAGGTAGACAGGAAGGTGGAAGGTGTTTCAGGTGAGGAGAGGGTGAGAGGGAAGTCTCGAGGCAGGACAGAGAAAAGCTGGTGAAGGAATCACGAAGAAACTGATATGCTTGAGGCAGGAGATTTTGAAGGCCCGGCTGCAAAGTGACTGAGGTTGGATTTCGGGGGGCTTGAAGCCTGCTGTCCTTTTCCACTCAGGCTAGCAGAGGTCCGGATGTATCCAAGCAGAGGAGATGCAGAAACCCAGTAGACTGGCTGAGGGCGCAGCGTGCACGCAAAACAAGAGGTCACAGGCCGGGGAGCTGAGCCTGGCGGCAGCAGGGCCAAAAAAAAGGAATAAAACAAGAGAAAAGGGGGCAACTTTGAGAAAAAGTTCCAAATAATTGATGATGAATACAAACTTCAAAAATCAAAAATCCACCTTTTGGAAGCTCATTTTTAACTATCCCCTTATAGATTTAGCAAACAACCCATCTGCCCCAAACTGGTGCTCATTTCACTACCACCTAAATTATAACTCCTTAATTATGAGCCCATCACCTATTCTCCTTTCCTAAAATCAATCCAGAAACTGCCATATACAGACTTCTATTTAATAAAATGAACAACGGTGATGACACGCCAGGAGCAAAACCCTAATTGTGTTAAACCCGGCATTTTGCTTTGACAACCAAGTACCTGTTTTATTTTTTTAAATACTTTCTCTCTTTAAAGCACCTGCTTTCTTTACATATTGACTTCCAAAGGAAGAGATTAATTTTTATTGGCAAGAACAGAAGTTATTCTCGACAACAACAAAGGAAAAGCTATGTTCTATAGAAGAGTCGCCTGCTACATTAAATAATACACAAGAATATCAACCAAAAACCACAAATCAAACCGGGGCCAACCCCGTTTTCCCACATGAAAACCACAGTGTGATAACCTCACCCCTTTGGAATTAGGCTGCAGTTCTTATTATACGAGTGTGGCCGTACCACCCCAGTTCGGGATGGCTGTATTTCCATTAGAATTGCCTGTCCTTCATTGCCTTTTCCTTCACCCCCCTGTGCCCAAGTCCAGTTATTCAGTGAGTTATAATTTGGCACTAAAATTCAATTAAGCTGAAACTTTGGTCATACGTGGTCTTTTTCTCAGCAAAGCATAATTTCTTTGACCCATTTTCCAAACGTCAGCTGATCGATTTGAAAGCAGACAGAGGTAAAAGTTGATTTCAATCGAGCTCACATTTCTAGAAACTGGCTGGCATTTTTTTTTTTTTTTAAACTTCAAACAAACAGTCAGGATGGGGAGTTACTTATGAAAATGCTTGAGGTTTTCATAGCCCTTGTCAAACAGAGACCTCGGACCGCTCGGCAGACTTTAATTAATGTCCACTCCGGCCCTGCAAGCCATTTTCCCAGTGGAAATTCCGATGAGAAAGGAAGGAGTGAGGGGTTCAAGGCCGCACTGTTGTGAGTGGGCTGCGGAACTACGGATTGAAACCCCGCGGTTCCCAATGAGCCGACGAAAGTCTGTCGAAGCACTGAGCACCCCTATTGAGGACTGTGGGAGTTTGGGCCGCTTTAATGGGATTGTGTTCGGTGCTTCAGGCTGTCCTTTAAAAGATTCCATGGCACCAGCGAAGCTCCAATAAAAGGGCCTCCCTAATTGCTTTCTGACTTTCTATGAAACTTTCTAAGCTATACTGACATCCTCGACTACAACGACGCAATTACAAAGCGGAGAAAGGCGAGACAAAGTGGGTGTGCGGAGAGAAAGCGGTTCTCAGAGAAGCGTGTGGGAGGTCGGGGGTAATTCGGGGGAGGGGAGACGGGGCGGGTGTTAAATCGGTGCCGGGGAAAGAAAAATATGAGTGTTCTCTTTTGTGCGAGACCAACAGCTGAGCGCGGGGAGGTCGGGGCCGGGGTCACGGGGCTCCGGGCTGCAGCTGCCGCCGTGGGGCCGGGGTCCTGGGCGGCCCCGGCATCGCGGCGGCGGCGCGGGCGGCCGCTGTCCTCGCACGACCCCGGCCCGTCCAGAGCGCGCCCCGCTCCGACCCTCGAGGAGGAGCGAGGGGAGCGCGGTTCGGGCGCCCGAGCAAGGTAAGCACCCCTGGGGGACCCTCAGCCCTCGACCGCGCGCCCCGGCCGGCTCTCCGCCGCTCTGGGCTGGCGAGCCGACGGGAGGCCGCAGGCCGGCCCCACCGCCCCGGCCTGGTGTTCCCCGCGCGCCTGGGGCCCGACGCCGGAGCCTGGGCCCCCGGAGACCCGCCACCGCGGCGCCCGGCCTGGGCCTGGCCCCGGGGCCCTCGGGGGCTCACTCCGGGCCCGGGAGGCCAGACGGAGCCCAGGAGAACATCGGTGACCTGTCCAGGCCGCCCATGGCGGGGGTCACCCTCCCTCCGAACCACCCCGTGGGCAGGGCCTTACCCGGGTCCCGGCCGGGCGCTCGGCGTCGGCGGGCAGGCGACGCGTCCCGGGCGCCCTCCGAGAGCCCCCCGCCGCCCCCTCAAGCGGTCCCCCTGCGCAGGCGCGGGCCGGAGGAGGCCAGGCCTTTCCGGCTTGGGGGGCGCGGGCTCCGGCCCGGACCTGGGTCGCTGCCCTGCCCGGCCACCCGGTCACCCGAGGGCGATGGCATATTGCGGGGGGGGGGGGGGGGCGGGGGGCGTGGAGGGGGCCAAGAGATGGCGGCGTCGGCGAGGCCCAGGCGCCGGCAATCAAAGGCTGGGGATGGCGGCCCGCCGCGTTGCCCCAGGCCAGGCCCGGGGCATGAAAGGATCTTTATCCTCGAGTGACACGGCCAGCGGTTTCCTCCTGCCTCCCCCGCCCGCGTCCTTAATTGGGGCCGGCTGCTAATGTGATTAAAGGCTAGTTAAATGTTTCTCGGGGCAGACGGTGGGAAGAGGCCGAGACCCCTTCCCCTCCCCGGGGTCACGCCAGGCCCTTGGTCAGGGGGTCGACGGTGGTGCCAACCCCAGGACGGCTTGGCCAGGTGCCCGCCGATTGTTCGCCCCCGGGAAGGGAGGCCGCGGGCGGGCGGGCGGGCGGGCTGCTGGGGCTTTATGTAAGCCGGTGGGCTTCGGGCCCGGCCGGATTTGGGGATTCTTTTCGCACAGTTTCCATTTTCTGGCCGTTGGAACAGCGCCCCGGGCCCTCGAGGCCCTCCCCCTCCGGTGCCTGGCGCCTGCGGGGCCCAGCCGCCGAGGCCGGCCTGGGGTTGCGGGGCGTTGGGGGTCTGGCGGGCTCGGAGCAGGTCGGCTTGGGGGTCTCCCCACCGAGGACGGGGACTCGGGATGGTGGTGCGGGACTGGGGAGTGGTGGCCAGGCAGAGCCCCCGACCCGCAGCGCCCCCGGGCCTCGGCCGCAGCCGGCCGGGTTCCCAGGTCGGCGGCGGCGTGGGTGGTCGCGCCCTCCCCGGAGGGCAGGGCGTCCTAGCCTCCCGGGTCGCGGGCCGACAGCAAGTGTCTGCGCCGCGCTGCCCCACCGCGCACGCTTCCGATGGCGCCCGCGGGCTCCTGCCCCGCGCGCAGAGGTCCTGGGGACCCGTCCTCCAGCCTGCCCGACCTGGCGGAGGCAGTGCGCCCCGGGACGGCGCCGTGGCGCCCCGCGCAGGGAAGGCCGGGCCAGTGCCTCGGGCAGCGGAGGGCGAGCTCCGAGCCCCGGCCTCATAGCTCGCTCCCTGCCCATGGCCCTGTCCCCCCCAGGCCCCGCAGGACCGGCCGTGCGCTTGCCGAGGGGGGGGGGGTCATTGTTGGGGGAGGGGTCCCCGAGAGGCCAAGAGCGCGACCCAGCTGAGTCCCCGCGCCTCTGAAGTTGCAAATCTGGAACCAGTTAGGATGGGGGAGGCAGATAAAAGCCCAGTGGAAGCCAGGCGGAGAAATGAGCTCGGGGTGTCCGTCAGGCGGCCTTGGCCGTGCGCTTCGGCGGTGGCGACTCAGGCGCACGGGGCCGGGCCCAGCAGGTGGGACGGGCCGCGCACCTTCCTCCAGCCCCTGCGGGGTTCTCTCCCCCGCCTCCGTGCGCCGCAGAAAAGGAAAATGCTAGCAAACCCGAAGGCCGCGCCGTGCCCAGGCCGCGGGACAGCAGGAGTGCGCCCAGGGGCTGCGGGCCGAGCCGGCCTCCGGGCAAGGACGAGGTCGTCGGGCGCCGTCGCCGCGCCGCCTCCGAGAACCAGGACCCGCGCCGGGGCAGCTGCCCCGCCGTGCCCGTGAGCGACACTTGCCATTTTAAACACAACACGACGTTTTAAACTAATGTTACCTAAGCAAGCGTTCTTCCGTGGAAATTTTACATATCGATTGTTTACTTTATTCCAAATATTCTCTGAAATAGTCTGCAGAACTTTTCATATCTAACAAATGTCAGATTGCACAGATCAGAAGATATGAAATGAAAAGAATGACATTTTAATGTAAGTGGAGTGAGAGTAGACGGTATTTTTTAATAATATTTTTGTCAAAATGTATGGTGGCTCTAAAATTTTGTCATGTTCAAAATCTATAATTATTTGATATTTAAAATACACATTTTATACATTTTTCAACCCAAAAAAACCCCAGTACAAAATAAAAGCCGGAAACCAAGAAGAGCCTAAAGAGAAAATGGGCAGCGAGGAACCAAAGCCTTTGCCCCGATATCCTGTTTTCTTCTTTTCTTCCCTAAGAGCCTGGAGGAAAATACAGTGAAAATAAAATAATTTCATTTTAAACTAACACGTAGATGTAATTAATTTCGTTCCAGATGGGTCTAAGGGACCTGGCTGTTGTAGTGTGCTCAGAAAATGCTAGACTCAAGGTGATTTTCCTTCCTTCGGCTGCTCAGAGAACTGTAAGGAAAAATCATGAGCTCCAGCCTCATGATTTTTTTTTTAATCTGCTTTTTGAACACAGATAAAATTAGAATCATCTTCCACTTGAGATAAAAGTTGCACAGGCAAAATCACCAATTTTTTTAACTGAAAGAATATCTGGCTTTGTTTTGTACAAAACAGCACTATTTCACTATTATGTAACAAACTGATTGACCTTGGGTTTGTTTGAACTACAACTGCCCTTAAGTCAGTAGCCCCAATGGTGGTAAAAAAAAAAAAAAATCCATTTTTCAACTCATCTACCATTTGTACTGAAATGGCTTTTCCAGTGATATCGTTTCAATAAGTGAGTAGCACAGAGTAAAACAAATAATCTGTGTGTTCCTGGTAAATAATTTTCTGTTTCAAAAAATCAAAAATAAGTTGGCTGTTGCTTTTTAGGAATAACCTTTAAACTGGACAGGAAAGGGGAAAATACGTTTTTGTTGATACTTGGAAACCCGGGAGCAGAGCTGAGATACAGCTAGTTTCACTATAGTATGAGGGGAAACAACGTTCCACACGGTGGGACTACGGTGGGGCTTATTGGAATGCCAGGCTCAGATGTTTGTTTATATCTATGCAGACATGCCTGGGACCCCTTACATGTGTGAGGATGTGATGAAAGGAAGCCAGAGGGTTGCGTGTACGTGGGAGTGCAGGGGGTGCCCTGGGCGTGCAGATCGGACCCCCACCCGGCCTGGCAGCCTGGGCACCTCGCATCCTGCTACCCCCGTGTCCGTGTTTTGGTCCCATGCGGAGGGTCCTCCTCCATTTTATGATGCTTTCTCTCTTTTAAAAACTCCCCAGCGGCCCACTCAGCAGCCTCGTTGGGGGTCCACTGGTCATTTTCACAAAAACAAGTGACCAAAGTGTGGACCAAAACTTGGGATCCGAGGAATCCGTGGGCTCCCTTGGCACATCGAGAGGTCCAGCCCGAAGAGCAAGGCAGCCAGGGGACATCTTTGTTCGCATCGTACGAAGCCGGGCGACGGTGCTTCCAACCTCAGTCCTGGTTATGGACACGGTCCCATGTATATGTGTGAGAGCGTTTGGGATTTTTTTCGTTTCTGTTTTCATTTTGTTCTGTTCTTCTGGGAAAACAAACGTCCCCTCTGTGGCACCTGGGCTGGCCAGTGTAGCAAACGGGAAAACCAGCCAGGGCAGGAGGAGGATGTGGCCTCACGTTGGAATGCCAGCTTGCTTTGTACTTCTTTATTACAACTGAAGGTTTCAAGGGGCCTAGAGCTGCCCAAACCTCAGGCCTGTTCCCAGGAAGGGAAGGAACACTTCACTGCCGCAAGGAAGCCCCTGCAGACTTGGTGTCTGAAGATTCTGCCCAGCCTTCCTCAGGGAGGTCGGCCCCCAGCACCCTCCAAGGATCAAAACAGCCAACTCACATGTTCTGAACATCAGAATGTTCAAGGATATTTAGAAAGCTAGACGGCTGGCCTCTGGTGTTGGAGACCTTAAAAGTAGATGGCGATAATAAACAAAAGGAGTGACGGTGTCTGGGAATGCCCAAAGGAGAGGAGAAGGCTTCACCTGAAAATGGACCCGCTGGGGTTTTCGCCCACGTCCGGGGCTCCCAGCACAAGCCTGGCCTTTCTCTGGTTGGAGCAGGACCGTTTGGAGAAAGTTAGATACATGGGGCCAGACCCCCACTCCAGCCAGACTGTGTGACCCGATTGGAAAATGAATCTGATCACCCCAAAGCCTTCCTCCAGGTGCCCACTGCTGGCTGGAGGGAGCTCAGACTCCTTCCCCAGCAGGCCTCCCAGCCCGGCCTGGCATTTCTTGGCCCCTGCCCTCCCATCACCCAGACCTCCCTTTCCGCCCCAAGACACTCTGCTGTCTGTCACTTACACGGCCCCGGGACAGGAGAGCTCTCACTCTACCCACTCCCTGTGACCACAGGGGCTTCAGTGCCTCTCAGCACCTCTCCTGATGGAGCAGCTTTGGGACCTTGGTTTGGGGACCTTGGGGGCACCCCTGGGCCGCAGGTGGGAACTCGATGGAACTCACAGAGGGAAGACAACATTGCCTGTCAGGCCCAGGGCCAGGGTCTTGGGACGCCCCCCCCCCCCCCCCGCCATTCAGCTGCAGTCAGACATCAACACTCTGAGTGCTCGGACCCTGCACAGCGGTGCCGCCACCTTGCTGAGCCAGCCGCGCTGGCATGCGGGCAGGGCCTCGGGACGGAAACCCCCCAGCATGTCCTGGCTCCTGTGCTGTGCCCGGCGCTGGCGTTCTTGTTCAGAGAACAAAGGCCCGGAGGCCCCTGCAGAACAGAGAAAGGCTGAAAGCAGTGGCTTTCAAAGCTTGCTGACCGTGGCCAGGGTAAGAAAGACACCGTCCATCTCATCCCAGTGCCCACATAACGGCTTCATGTTAAATAAGTAACGAGCTCTTGATGCACGTATAACTGAGAAGTCTTCTACAAAAGAAGACTTCTCTAACTGTGCATCGTGAATTCTGACGTTTGGTACCCTATTTCTTTTCTGCCCACTGATGGCAGCCACCTGCTAAAGTGATCCCATGAGCTCCGTGGGTCGCAGCTTGGAGTTTGCAGCTCACTGTTTTCAGAGCTGCGGGGCGGGGTGCGGAGCTCAGGACTCAGCCCCACCATCCCCACCTGCTACTCTTGCTTCCCCCAGTTCCAGCCCCGGACTCAGACCATCCCGCTGAGGTTCGGGCCACCACTTCCCAGCACCGTGGCACTGGGGAAGTCACCTCCCTTCAGCGAGCTTCCTGTCATAGTGGGGACGACAGCAGCCGCCTGCTAGGGTGGGATCAGATGAGATCGTGCGGGGCTTGGCTTCCCGGGGCTCCCTGCCGCACCTCTGGTCCTGCCCAGGACGCCTGCCCCCAGATCAGCCTCCCAGTAAAACCCTTCTCCCGCCGCCAGCTCGGCTCCAGGCTTCCCTTCAGGCACCTCCTGGGTCCCCACTGCAGATTTCGGGACTCGTGGACCCGTGCCGTCCAGGGCAGCAGCAGCAGAGCCCGGATTAAGTCACGCTGCCCCCGCAGAACTCCAAGGCACGCGGGGGCGGGTGCTCTACCACCCAGGCCGGCATCTGCGGACAAGCTGTCTGCCGGGTGCCTCAGCGCCAGGCCCTGAGAGCAGCACGGGAGATGTGGGAGCCGCTCTAACCCCTGTGTGGCCCAGAGAGGGTGGTCACGTGACTGTGGATCACACAGCAAGGGGCAGAGCTGGGGTTAGGCCAGCTCTCCTGGCCTCGGAAGACCATGACCCTCTGCCTGACGAGCAGCCGCTGTGGTCCATGGCCAGCGTCCTGCCTCTAGGGAAGAGGCGCTGAGCGCCTGTGTTCCATGGGGAGGCCCCCAGAAGACAGGGAGGAGAGCTAGTCCCTGGCTGCCCACCTTCACCTCCCGGGCCCCTGGGAGAGCTGAGTTCATTTTCCTCTGACTGCTTCTGAATGGCCGCCCTCAGGGGCAGAACTGCAGCCCTCCCGCCGCCTCAGTGATCGTCAGACACGTGGCCAGGAAGGGTTGCCCCTGCGTCCTCTGTACACACATGCGCACACACGCAGGTGTACATGCACTCGTGCACACACACCTACGCACACGTGCACATGCTCCCATGCACATACACGCACACTAGTGCACAGGTACACACACGTGCACACACACACGCTTCCCTTCTGCCTTTTACTTGGCAGATTGCTTTCATACTCTTTAACCTTTCTAGCCTTTCTGGAAGCAAGAAATAAAAAGTAGGATATGGGGGCTTCCCTGGTGGCGCAGTGGTTGAGAGTCTGCCTGCCAATGCAGGGGACACGGGTTTGAGCCCTGGTCTGGGAAGATCCCACATGCCGCGGAGCAACTGGGCCCGTGAGCCACAATTACTGAGCCTGCGCGTCTGGAGCCTGTGCTCCGCAACAAGAGAGGCTGCGATAGTGAGAGGCCCGCGCACCGCGATGCAGAGTGGCCCCCGCTTGCCGCAACTAGAGAAAGCCCTCGCGCAGAAACGAAGACCCAACACAGCCATAAATAAATAATAAATAAATAAATAAATTTAAATTATTAAAAAAAAAAAGTAGGATATGGATCGCTAACTTACTCTTGGGGCGAGTAATAGAATTGGGGGCAACATGGAATCTGGTGGGAGTGTTCTGTGACTGGATCTTTCCCCTCAAGCCTGTTTCTGGCTCCGTGAGTCTCCGGTGGTCCTAGGATAGGAGACGCCATGCAGGGAAGCTCCGTGCCCACTGGACGTGGCCGGAAGCCTGCTGTAGGCCCAGCCCTGCTCTCGACGCCGGGTCCCTGCCCGTGGAGCTAACTTCCTAGTGGGAGATGGACAGGCGGTGCAGGGGGTAGAGCGGAGACGGACCACGTCTGGAGCAGGTGGCCAGGCAAGGTGGTGCTGAAGAGGAAAGTGCCAGTGAGGCTCTGCAGGAAGGTTCTGGCACCTGTATGTGCAAAGGCCTGATCCAGGACCTGGCTCAGCACCGGAGATGCAGGAAGGGGCAAGTGACAGGAGAAGAAAGGGAAAGGAATGGTGGGGTCTTTTTGGCCCCTCCAACCCAGAATATTCCACCTCCCCCACCCCAGAGACCAAGGGTGCTGAGGGGCCCTCCTAGGGCACCCATTGAGCTGTGGACCTGCTCTCTGCAGCCAATCCCGTCTGTGTGGGTTTTATAACTGTCCTGAGTTGATATTCCCCTTTACTTGGTTTTGTTGATCTGACAGCCTTTTTATAGCTTTGAAGTTGCTCTTGTATGATCCAGCTTCTACCCTGCCCATCAACAGATGAATGGATAAAGAAGATGTGGTATGTATATATGCAATGGAATATTACTCAGCCATAAAAAAGAGTAAAATATTGCCATTTGCAGCAACATGGATGGACATAGAGATGATCATACTAAGTGAAGTAAGTCAGACAGAGAGAGACAAATATCATACGATATCACTTATATGTGGAACCTAAAACATAATACAAATGAATCTATGTACAAAACAGAAACAGACTCACAGACATAGAAGACAAACTAATGGTTACCAGAGGGGAAAGGGAGGGGGGGAGGAATAAATTAGGAGTATGGGATTAATAGATACATACTCCTATATACAGAACAAACAAGGACTTACTGTATAGCACAGGGAACTATATTCAATATCTAGTAATAACCTATAGTAGAAAATAATCTGAAAAAATAACTGAATCACTTTGCTGTATACCTGAAACTAACACAATACTGAAACTCAACTATATTTCAAAAAAAATAAAGGGGCTTCCCTGGTCCATGCTTCCACTGCAAGGGGCTCGGGTTTGGTCCCTGGTTGGGAAACTCAGATCCCCCAAGCGGCACAGCATGGCCAAAAATTAGAAAAAAAAAAAAAATACATACACTTACTCTGTCAGTTCTGGAGGCCAGGAGTCTGAAATTAAGGTGTGGGCAGGGCCCTGCTTCCTCTGGAGGCCCTGGGGAGCTTCCTTCCTGCCTCCCGCCTCTGGTGGCCCCAGGCATTCCTTGGCTTGTGGCCGCATCACTACAATCTCTTCCTCCTGGGTCGCTTGCCATCATCTCCCTGTATCTCTGTGTCTCTCCTCCACTACTTAAAAGGACACCCATCACTGGATTTAGGGCTCACCCTAATCCAGGATGACCTCATCTTAACTGATTACATTTGCAAAGACCACATATCCAAATGAGGTCACGTTCTGAGGTTCTGGGTGGACATGAGTTTGAGGGGATGTGGCTCAACCCCATACAACCCCCCTGCCCCGAGCTCTCTAAAGAGAGAAGGCTCTTGGACGGCCGGGGTGGCTGTGGTGTGAGACAGAGTTTGCTTCTAGACTAAGGTGGGCACCACAGAAGCCGCTGGGAATTTCCTAACCAGCTGGGCCAGGGGTGTTCACGTGGCTTCTGCCGTGTCAAGTCGGGGGCAGTGACGGTATGGGGGCAAGCCAGCAACGAGTGGGAGACCAAGGGCCTTCGGAAGACGCTGTGGGCAGGAGGACGGGGAGGAGCGGAGACAGAGCCCCAGGCGGAGAGCAGCTGCCTGGCCCCGTGGTGTGTGCCCTTTCCAGGCTGGCTGTCCCTCCGAAGCCCTCTTTTTACAGCACGTATGGTAAACATCCACAGTTCTGTTGGCCCGACGTCCCAGGGTTTACCTTCGCCGCTGTGGATCTTATAGTTCGGGTGGAAATGGAGCAACAGGGTCCCAGCTGGACACGTGACCCATGCCTGGACCAGCAGTGTGTCCCATCCCTCTGGACGCTGTGACTGACCACTCAGGAGTGGAAACAGGGCAGAATTGGGCCAAATGAGAGTCAAGTCAGGAGCTGAGCGGGAGCTGAGATTGTTGACGGGTAGAATGACCCGAAGACCTGACAGCCACCCTGCACCTTGTGGGGGGGGCCCACTGGACAGAGAAGATGACCTGGAGGAGAGCTGACCTCAGACAGACAGGCGTGGTGACGTCATTTAAGCCACTGGGTCCAGCTGAACTTGAACTCCTTGATCAGAAGAACCAGTAAATTTACCTTTAAGCCAGTTTGAGTGGCATTTCTATGCTGGCTGGCCGTGTCCGTACCCCCCACCGTGCCCTGCATACCTGCAGGACAGGAAGGGTTTCACAGAAAGTGTGTCCAAGCCGGGAACCGAGTCTACACACAAAGCTCTGTCCACACTCCGGTGGGACATCCTGGGGAGGGTTGTGGCCATGCCCCAGGGGCAGAAAGGCTGAAACCAGGTCCCAAGTGTGACCGAGAGGAGACGTGCCCCAGGGCTCCGCACAGATGACCAAGACCAAGTCTGTGTTCTCCCCTGGGGCACCAGGCCCGCCCCGCCATCACTCTGTGGGCAGGCTGGGCTGTGCATACACTTCAAGGGGAATCTTGGCCCCCCGGTCTCTGGGCATGGAGGACCCCCGGCTGCTGCATCTAAGGGCTCCCTTGTAAGGTGGCAGCTAGGAGGTCAGGCTCAGGGACATGAGGACTGGGGCTTGGGGGCCCATGTACAGGCAGAAGACCCCCCTTGCAAGTGGACAGACATGGAGAAGGAAGGTCGCTGTTGGGGATGGGGTTGTATTGCTCTTCAGCCTCGGGGGTAAGGGGCCTCAAACCAGCACTCAGGGGCTGCCTTCACAGTTCCTCCGCAGCCTAGTTTTCTCCTCTGTAAGGTGAGGGCCTTTGTCTTTTGGGGTACCTCCATTTCTAATGTTCCAGAGCTCTAAAAATCAAGGTAACCCACCAGTAGGAGGCCTGTGTCTGGAGCCCACCGTTTCCTGACGTGACCATCAGGAGACTGGCCCGAGAGAGAGCGTGAGCTGGTCTCCATGGAGACAAGACCAGTATCCCAGAGGACCGCTGGTCCAGCCTTCCTCTGACCTGAAGCAGGAGCAACGCCATGTGCTGGCATCTGCCACCGTCTTAAAGGCCTGAGGTCATCTAAGCCACTCCCATTGTTTTACAGATGGGGAAACTGAGACCAGGGGAGGGGAAGCTTCCGGCGAGATCACAGAGCTGGTCAGGGGCAGAGCTGGACGCCTGCCACGCCGAGGCTCCTCCGTCGCCCCTGGAAACCTGGCCCTCGTTGGAGCCTGAAGTAGCCTTTCTGCACAGGCTGCCGAGACACCTGTGGTCACCAATGGCAACATTACCCTCTCGACAGCCATGCGAGTTACAGAGCAATGGCCTCAATCAAGCTCAAGTGCGCGCTGGATTCAGAGGCCAGACGAGACGAGCAAGGCAGCCACTTGGGGGCCAAATGGTCTTTCAGTTCTGTCCTGGACTAAATATAGTTCCTGGGCAGGTTTGATCTTGGTTATCAGGCAACTGTGGCACAGAAATAACTGGTCTCATCTTTCCCAGCCCCAGTTCAGGGCGGCAGGGCGGCCGTGTGGGCCTGGCGTGGGTGCCAGATGGACCCCCTGTGATTCCTAGAGCAAGGGAGCCCCTTCCCTCGGCCCCCCTTTGCCCACTTTGGGCTAGAACTCATGCAGGATTCTCCCACGTCTCACATTCTGGAAATCATGGGAAATAGCTATTTCCATAAGCAAGCGCCCAGGGACCCTGCCAAGACTGGGGGTCACTTGCTGGAGTCCTGGTTTTTTCTTTTTTCTTTATTCCTTTTTTTAAAATTTTTATTGGAGTATAGTTGATCTACAATGTTGTGTTGTACAGCAAAGTGAGTCAGTTATACATATACATATATCCACTCTTTCATAGATTCTTTTCCCATATAGGTCATTAGAGTGTTGAGTAGAGTTCCCTGTGCTATACAGTAGGTCCTTATTAGTTATCTATTTTATATATAGTAGCGTGTATATGTCAACCCCAATCTCCCAAGTCCTAGTTTTTTCTTCAGTTCTCTTCCTAGAGACAGTATTCTCTCTTTTGGGGGAGGGGGGAGTGAGTTTTTAAAATGACGTGACTGTGTTTGCCTCTTTAATACAGAAAAGCACAATAAAGGAGTTAAAGGCTTATTACCTCTATCCAGGATACCCTTTGACATTTTCTCAAATAGAGTCACACACTCAGCTGGGAAGAAAATGCAGAGGACACAGAGGTAAACAAGGAGAACTGAAAGCCCCCAGCCCGCCCCTCTCCAGCTGATCCCGAGGCACACAGGGGCCAGGGGCTCAGGCTCCCGTCCCCGCACCCTCCTTACCTCCCCGGGCCTCGGTTTCTTCATCTGCAAAGTAGGTAGGATGGTAACACCCACCTCCTGGGATCTTCTAAGGACCCAATGAGCTAACAGCGTGCAGAGACCTGGGAGCTGGGTCTTGGTAACCGGGGCCCACGTGCCCACCGCTGGAGTTCATCCAGAGCACAGACCTCCATCTATTGCATTATATTTTTTTAACTCAAAAATGGATACACTTTGTTTGGCATCCTGCTTTTTTCACCTTATTTTAGAGATCCGTCCGTCCCAGCACACACAGGCAGACACACCTCCCTCTTTCTTAAGAGCCTTTAGATGCCCGTGTCACATCCTGTATGGTTACTGACACCAGGACACCAGGATGTTAGATACCCAGAAACGTCGATTCTGGCCCAAACTGTATGCACTTTCAATTTGGCTGGATTTACACTTCCGTCGACCAGGATGTGCTTCCCGTCTCCGCACACCCCTGCCAGCCCGGGGGCGTCCCCACTGTTGGGTAGTGTGCAGTCTGACCCCAGGAACCCAGATGGGGTCAGCCTTGTGAGGCGTGCAGGGACCACGAAGGCCATGGTGATGGGGCAGCGAGGTAGGGCGTGGGCCCCAGGGCTGTGGGTCACCTCAGGGCCCCTGGAAGGGTGGGCTGGAGCCCCAACACATTCGTCCCCCAGGACCTTTACAGAATGAAGTGCCTGCCTTTGGGCCGGGAAGTTAGCTGGGACGTTGTCAACCAACTTCCTCTAGGCCCTTCCTGAGGAACCCTCTGCAACCCTGGAGCTGGCGGAGACGCCTGCCCAGTGGCCCTTTGGGGGCAGCCCAGAGACACGGCCCATCTTGGAGTGTCCTCGGAGGTTCAGCTCCAAACTCAGAGAGCCGGCGACTTGTGGAAACAGCCAGATCCATTCTGAGCCAAGCCCAGCAGAGCTGCTGCCGGGGCCAACCCAGGTCACCCACACGAGTGGCCACAAAGCAAGGAAGCATGGCTGCCCCCGGACCGTCACTTGCTTAGAGACAGTTCTATAGGAGAAGCTGCAAATCTGTTTCCAGTGATGGTGGCATTGCTGGGTGAGGAGGGGGCTCACCGGGAGAGGCTGAAGTTTAGCACATTGGACAAAATATTCCCGTGCTGAGTCCGACCCTCAGCTGAGAAGGGGGTCGGCCGCAGCCACCAAGCTCAGCCCATGTCCGTGGCTTCGCAAACCTGCCGCGTCCGCCCCGCCTGGCCCTCCGTAGCTCCTTCTCCTTCCCGTGGCCCATGAGCCGCCACCTCATCATGCAGCCACTTTCTTGTCTCCTCGTCCACCTCCCCTATCCCAGTACCCAGATTATGAGCCTCTAGAGAGCAGAGGTCACGTCTTCCCAGGTCTGTGTCTCCACAGCACAGAGCAGCGTGGTAGGGATTTCGTAAGTCAGGGGTGGAGGAGGGCGGGATGTGGAGTAGCCCTTGGAGGAGGGCGTCCAAAGACCTGGTGCGTTGGGTCCTGGGCTGACCACCAGGGCTGTGATCTTGAACCTCAGTTTCCTAGTCTGTAAAAGGGGGTTGGAATGACGGTTAGCAAGGGTCCCTTCTGATTCTGTGATTTATGAGCTTACTCACGGCAGGAGCCGGGAGGCGGGGAGGCCGAGAAAGCCCCCGGCTCTGTGCCCCACGCACACTGGAGGAAAGCCCACCCCACCGCCACGCCGGCTGCCCGCCGTCCCCCCAGGATCGTTCCCCGGCTCCACGGTGTCGCGGGGAAGGCAGCAGAGGTAGACAGGAGGGCATGGGAGGACACGCTTTCCTGACCATCCAGCCCAGCAAAGCTAGAAACCATCAAAAAGTAAAAATTCCATTTGTAAACAAGATCGAATTATTTGATTGTGAAACCTGGGTCCATGGAATTTAAAATAATTTAATATGAAACAATATCATTTGAAATGCCGGCCAGCCAAGGACCTGGGGGCAGGACGGGTTCTAGCCTCCTGTGGCCAGACACGTGGAACCCAGCCTTAGGGAATAATAACAAGTCATCATTCAACAAGCATGGCTGAGAGTCAGCTACATGGCCACGCTGGGCCAGGCACGGGGCGGCCAGCCCGTGGCTCCCGTACCCCTGGGGTTCACAGTCTGGATGGGCAAGCGTTGACACAGACGATTAAAAAGCAGTGCCGGAGAGCAGGAGAGGGGTGGTTAAGTGGCATACAATCCAAGCCAAAAGGGAGGCCGAGATGGAGCCAAGGGCAAGCGCCGTGGGCCACAGCGGGCACTGTCAGGGGAGTCTCTGGGAGCTTCGGGATTGTGGTGAGAAACTGAGGCATCGCCCTGAGAGGAGGGGACACAGAGCAGGAACATTAGGATAGAAATGGAGATCATTTTCAACCCCAGCTTTATCTTGTGCTGCCCGTGTGACCTTGGGCAAGCGAGTCACTTCCAAGCCTCAGTTTTGTCATCTGCAGAATGGGAATAATTAAGCCTGGTCCCCACTCCCTGGCTGCAGCAAGCGTCAGAAATCATTCACGTGCAGGCCCCGGAAGCTGACGTCACCAATGGACAGAGGCGCGCCAGGTGAGGCAGGGATGCAGTTGGCTCCTGCAGCAGATGCCGTGCAGGGGTGAGGCGGTGGGCAGGTGCCCTGGAGGCCCAGCACCTGTTCAGTGGGCTCTGTGCTGGGCTCCTCAGGATCCCGCTGGTGCTTTGCGGAAGGATGGTGGGGCCGGGGCCCAGCCGATCCTGGTACAGCAGCACTCTGCCTCCACAGCTCCTGCCTCAACATAATCACAATTGGGAGTATTTCAGGGCCGTAAGGGCAAGATAAACAAACCCAGGGAACCCAGACAAAGAGCACGCAAATGCTCACTTTCATGTCACATCCAGAAACCACATGTTCATCAAGCCACCTGCGGGCTTGTAGCTCCATGGGGAAGTGCAGGCTTGTTGTGTTTAGAAAACCAAACTCGCCCGTACAGCTGCGGGGGACGTCCGGGTGCCGCCTCCCCCCATCCTGCCAAACACAGCTCCAGCCACAGAGCAGCCCTTGAGGCAACCGGAGGATTTCAGGGGGTCCCGGTGCTGCTGGGTTTGAAATCACCTGCGAGGCAGTGGGACAGCAGTGGGCACTTCTCATCACTGCGGTGCCACCTGGGGCACGTCCCCTAACCTCTGTGTGCACAGCAGGGTCTGGAAAATGCCCAAGGTCACCTGGCCAGTAAGTGACTTACCTAGAACTCAAACCGGGCCCCCCAGCTCCCCAGTCCCCCTCTCTCCCCATCACCCCTGAGTTAAACTGCCGAAGGCAGCCAGAACATGGCCAGGACTGAGGAGAGGAGACCAGCGCACACAACCAACTACCTGTGTGCTCGGGGAGGGCTCCAGATCCCTCCTACCCTTTGAGGCGGCTATGCTGAGAAGCGTTATTTTTATTCCTCCCCAAGCCTTGCCAGATTACACTGTCAAGGCCAGCACTTGGGAGATATTTCCTTGGTTTCGCAATTCACGCGGTGACTAACACATGTTACATTTTGAAAACCTCTCTTGGTAAAAATTTAAGCTGAATTGTAAATACATAAAAGTCTCAGTGTTAATGGGGTGCACGATTTCCCAGTGGCTGTTTTGTAATCCCAAGATTCAGAAGGGATGTGGAATTCTGTAAAAATGGATAACGAACACCTGTCCGGAGCCACCCTTTGGGCAGCAGCCCTAACATCTGTCCATCGTTATGTAAGTTACAAAACCCCTCCGTGTTCCCTGTCTCATGGGGTGCCCAGAGCAGGGGTTGCAGAAGTTCACGACGGGTGATGGATTCCCTCCGTGGGACAGGAGTGCACGCACCCACCCCGCACTGCCAGGGGCTGGACATACCCTACCTCATTTCGGTGCCATTCGGTATCGGGTTACGGTGACAAAGCTGAGGCACAGAGAAGTTAAGACTTGCTCAAATTCGTAGCCCTGATAGGGGACGGAGCAGGACTCGGTCCCAGGCTTCGTGCCTCTCCGCAGCACGGGCACACCACAGCCCCTGCTGCCGGGCACCCGTGTCCCGGGCGAGTCATCCACTCTGCACCGGCCCAGCCGATCGCACCAGGGTGGTACCCACCTGGGACAGCCGGCGCGTAGGCTGGACAAGGGGTGTCTCTGTCTGAGCATCTGAAGTAAGAAGCGAAAGAGAGTGGGACAGTTGGCAAGGCGCCCTGATGTCGTGTGCATGCCAGAACCACGGGGCCATGTTGGAGTTGGCGTGGGAAGGTGACGGGGAGAGGAAGGAGGAAGGAGGAGAGCTCAGAGCGGTGGAGGAGAGACCATCCACCATGAGAGAGGCGAGTCAGGAGAGGCCGGACCACTGGCGGCGCCAGCTCGGTACCAAGTGGCCAGAGTGCGGGCAGCAGCCTGTCTGCCTGCAGCCCCTCCCAGCCCTGCCCCCGCCTCCGTCACACCCCTGATTTATTGCTTAGTCGATAACACTTATCAGTCTGCAGTTTGTCTCGTTTACCTGTGCAGCGTCGATCTCCACACTGGACTGTAGACTCGGTGCTTTAAGTGGCCCGTCTGGCCGGCTCCCCGCGGCATCACCGGAGCCTGGCCCAGCATCTGCGCGTAGCAGCTGGGTGACTATTTGTTGAATTCATGCCCCCCTGGAAGATGGAGGAGCCACCCCGCTCCGCCCCGCTGCAGTGGGTGATCCGAGTGGGTTTTACCACCGCAAGGAGCCCCGGCGGACATAAGGTCTCCGGGCCACGCAGGGGTAGGGCGGGCAGCTCTCTAATCGGCAGAGTGGTCATGGTTGGGCGGGGAAGGAGGAGCCCGGAGGTGGCCATGCAACCAGGGACGCGTTTATGATGCAGTAAACTCCGGGACGAGTATTGATTTTTCTTCAAAGTCCAGGGCCTGTCTGGGCTCCTCTTGGCTCCCTGCCCACCATCGGCACCCGAGCTGCCTGACAAGCCCAGACTCGGGCCATCAAGGCACAAGTCTCCTGGGTGCGGGTCCCCCCGCCAAGGCGTCCTCGCCAACATTCCGGTAGCTTGGACCTTCCAACCCCATGGCCTTTGCAGTCCACTAGATTCTAGCAGCCAGAAGATGTGTCCATCCAAAGATAAAACGTTGAGAGGGTGCTTGCTGAAGAAATTATGGCTATGGAGGAAGGGGTATAAACTCAGTTTGGGAAGTGTCATACATGCTTCTGTTCTGTGATCCCTGAGCGGGCGAGATGTGGCCTGAGCTCTCAAGAAACACACACATTTGGGGGATAAACGGGGCGTGGAGAGACCGAGAGATAATCACAATACAGTGTGATAAGCTCAAAAGTAAAAGTGTGTCCAGGGCCCACGAGGGAAGGACCAGATCTAAATGGGGGGTCAGCAAGGGCTCCCCAAGGAAAGGAAATTTCCATTGTCTCTTGCGATTTTAATTCGACGTCCCCAGAATGCCTGTTATATTAGAGCCAACAGCCTTAATGGAATTACTCAGCTTTCAGTAATAATGAGTTTGTCTAGGTCATGTAGGGAAGTACTTTAAAGTTATTCTTTCTTCTTTTCTATGATTGCAATGACGTACAATGCTTGAAAAGACATTTTCCTTAATTCAATTACCAAGTGAGCTAAATGCATTTGCTGGAGATAATTAAGAATCTTTATAAATATAAAACAATTATCCCGTCAAAATACAGTGCTAGATGTTATTATTCAAGCTAGCTTCTCAATCAGAAACCCCCTTTTTCAAAGCAATTCCAAATCACTCAATGCTAATCTCCCCAGACAGAGCTGCCGGTGTCCGGCTTGCAGTGCCCAGGCTACTCTGTCCTGCAAGCGTCTCACCGAGATGCAAGTGCTGGCCCACATCCGCCCACCCCGAGCTGCCTGCAGCCAAAGCTCTCCTCATTCACCTCTCGGGTCCTAGCCTTGGCCCAGAGCAGGTATCAGAAAACACCGGGACAGAGGCCGGAGGAGACTGAGGGGCTGAGATGACAGAATGCAGTGTGGCACCCTGGCTGCCATCCTGGCGTACAGAGGACATTAGTGGGAAAATTGGCAAAGTTCAAACAAAGCCTGGAGTCGAGTTAACAATCATGGACCGATGTCAGTTTCTGGTGCCGGCAAAGGTACCCCAGTAACGCACGATGTCTACAAGGGGAAGGGGTGGATGGGACTCTCTGTACTATCTTTGCAGCTTCTGTGCATCTGAAATTATTCTAAAATAAAATCTTTATTTAAAAAACAAAAACAAAGGTGAGTGGCTGGGTAAACGGGAGGGCAGAACCTCCCTACAGCTCAGTAGTAAAGACCCTCCACCCCTGCCACCAGCCAGCTCACCTCCAGGTGACGTAGTGTGGGTCGTCCAGTAAAAGGGGGTCCCCTCCGGGGCACCTCATGTGTCAGCACTTTCTTGGTAAATATTTACAGCAATTTTATTTGTAAGCAGATAGCACTTTTAATAGAAGTGTGTTTGATGTCAGGTTACGGGAACCACCACAGCCCTGCAGGAGCACGCTACACCCACACGCTTTTCTTGACCCCCGAGAGTCTGGGATTCCACTTAGAAACCCTCGGAGATGTGCTGTGACTTCCATGGGCCCCTCACACCCTAATAATATCTATATTAAAAAAAAATGTGTATAAGCCTTCAAATACTTGAACATTATTTGTCTGCTTTAGGCAAAATTGAGCAGATGTTCATCGGCCCCTAAAAAAAATCGTGTTGAGACAGGCATTCTTGCACCACGTCTGCCGCGTCTAATGGAGAAGAGGATTCCCCGGGCCACACTTACCAGCTAAGTGACCTGGGGCGAGTTACTTAACCAGCACATCTTCGATCCCTCTTCTGAAAACCAGGGATAATGATACCTGTTTGCAGGCTTTTACGAGGAGTGCCTAAGCTAATGGGTGTGAAAGCACTAATTTGAGCCTGGCCCCCAGGAGGAAATCAATAAAGAGCGGCTTCTGTAAATCATCCTAGCCATCGGAGCAGACCACGATATTTCTGTCTTCTAAAACGCTCCCGAGAGAGCCTCGGCTTGATTCTGCAAATAAGACCTCTGGATTTCATTCTGCAAGCTTCAATCTATTCAGCTCTCTCCCTACCGGAAACTCAAAGTACTTAAACAGGGTCTGAAGCCCCTACACCTGGCCCCAAGTCCTGTCTGAGCCCCTCACGTCTCACCTAAGGCCCACTCTGCTAGGTTTCCCATTGACATTTGCCTCGGTGGGCTTTTCTGGATCTAGTCCTTCCTCCAGGCCCGGGGCTCAAGTTCCCTCATTGTAATAAATATGAGGGAGGGTGTTTATGAAGGAACGGGGAGTTCAGTGAAGTCCAGGCTGAACTTGGCCTTGCCCTCTGTTTGCTTTCTCCTCCTCCCGGGCAGGCTGGTGGTGCGGGCCTGGGGCCCTCACTCAACCAGCCTGGAAGTGCCAGGGATTCTACCCAGAGCTGCAGACAAAGGCTCCAGCGTCTCCACTTCCACCTTGGGTCCCCTCTGAGTCTTATTTCGCTAATGAGATCAGACAGGCTTGTAATTTTAGGTAAATGCAATTGCTAAGACTGGAAGGGAGACTCATTCCCTGGCATTTCCACAAGTCCTTCCCAGTTTGTTTAGCTTGGGAAATTAGGCAAGAGCAGGTAGAAAGACTCCGGGTCAAACACAAGCCATCGCAAGAGTCTGATTCAGGCTTTACCGACAACATTATTCATCCTCTCGTTCCTCTCGTGGGCTATTTATTTATTCATTTATTCAGCAAATATTTATGGAGCGGCTAACATGTGTCCCGACCTTGTCACACCCTCTGGCTTCTCTGCCTGGTGTGGGTCACAGCCACACCCCAGTACCCCAACCTCGTATCCTCCCAGACCTGGTCGAAGGTTACCTCCTCTGGAAAGTCTGCACCCGACTTCTATGCCAGACACACTTCCTGCCTCTCCCAAGGAAGGCCAGCAGGAGCGCTGGGGTCACACAGGCCTGGCTGAGAAGCAAGGCTCCAGGTCATCCCTCGTGTGTGTCCTCGGGCAGGTGACTGAAGCTTTTACCCTGTTTCCCCATCTATAAAATGTGGGCGATGTTAATAATGATGCTTACCCCCTAAAACGAAATGCCTGGGAATGCTACATAAAATATAATAAACATCGTTTGCAATGTGCAACCGAGCTCGCAAGAAAGTGAAAGAGTCACCCAGAACTGAGGGGAGGGCTGAACGTGGGTGATGGGTTAGCTGGTCCTGATGCTGAAGGGACCCCAGGCCTTCAGGCAGACCCAGTGCCCTCACAATGTAGGTCTCAATTGTCACTGGAGACAGGAGAGGGCCTAGGGCACATGCAAGGTGGGATGTTGGGACCAGCATCCTTGCCCAAAGCCAGGATCTCAGGGGGCTCCCAGTACAGGTATGGGCAACTAGGGAAGATCCACCTTCTGGAGCAGGAGAGACATCAAGTGCCCCCCAGAGTCAGTCCTCTTTCTCCAGGCACAGATGGACACATTCCCTGGCCCTTTCCAATTGGCCTGGCCTTGGGACTGGTTCTGGCCAGTGGGTGCTGAGAAGAAGAGACGTGAATCACTTCTAGACCAAAGCAATGAACAGCCAGCACCAGATTCTCCAGGCCATGCGTCAAGATGGCAAAGCTGTGCTGGGATTGGGGCAACCTGGGTCGCTGAGTTGTTCTATGTGGGACAGTGGCCAGGAGAGTTGCTCAGATTCCCTGCAAACTTTGCAAGAGCAGGAAATAAGCCTTTGTTGGGTTTAGCCAGTGAGAGGGATTGTTTGTTACTGAAGCAGGGCTTATGCTATTCTGACTAATGCAGCTGGCAAAGGAGATGACAAGCAAACTTGCTGTCTCCACCTGGGATCTAGGTGGAGACAAACCATCTCCTCTGTTTTTACTTCACAGGAGTTTGGGGGTCACATTTATACTACCTTTTGGTCCAGGAAACCCCAAACTGTAAAATTAACTTAAAGATATTTCCAATAAGGTTGTACTGCTAGAAACAAACTCAAATCCCCCTGCAACCTGGCCTCACAGGATCCCCACAAATATAAACCCACCAAAGAGGCAATCACAGCCCCGAGTTCATCAAACGAATGCAACTACTAATTAGGGAACTTAAGTAAACTTTTTTTTTTAATGTTTTAAGAAATGAAATTGGAAACCAAAATTATGGGGAATTAGCAAAGTACTATCAAAACATGACCAAATAAGTTTGAAAAAGAACCAAAGAACTGGCTATGAAAATCTTACTCATGGTATTAAAACCTTAATACTCAGTAAAACAGCATATTAGACCTACCTGTAAACAGAATTTGTGAAATAAAAGGTAGAATGAAAGAAATTACCTAGTGACATACAGAGAAAAAAAGAGGTCAGAAAAAAAGAAAGTGGTTAAGAGACACAAGAATCGAATTAATAGTATAATGTCATCTAATTGACGTTCTAGAAGAAGGCAATAGAAAGAACAGGACTGAAAGGTGAACTACATGAAGATATAATGACTAAGAATTTCCCAGAATTGATAATAGATGGGAATCTTTAGATTCAAGATGCCTGGTGAGTCTGTAGCAGGATAAATAAAAATGAATTCATGCCTGACATATCAAAGTAAAGCTGCAGGAGACCAAAAACAAAACAAAAGCATAAAAGCAGCCATTTATTCATTCACCCATGTATAAAAGAGATATTTTTTGAACGCCTACTAGATGTCAGGCACTCATGTAGACGTTTGGGATACATCAGTGAAAAAATACACAGAATTCTTGTTCATTCTCACAGGGGAGATAGATAATGAACAATAAGCATAATTAAGTAAATTTTACAGTGTGTTAGAAAGTGATGGACGTGCTATGAGAAAAAAAGAACAAAATGGGGGGATTTGGAATATGTGTGCAGTGGGGAGAAGTTGGGGCAGAGTGCAGTATTTAATAAAATGTCAGGGGAGGCCTCTTTGAGAAGATAAAGTCTGAGCAAAGACTTGCAATAGAGGAAGGAGTTAGTGATACAGAAAGAGAGGGTGGCATTTCAGGCAGAGGGAAACAGCTAAAGGGTCCCTTGTCTGCGTAGCTTCTTCTGTAAAGTATTTGTTCAAAGCTTTTGTCCAATATTTTAATTTCATTGTTTGTGCTTTTATTACTGAGTTGTAAGAATGTTTTTATATATTCTGCTCAAGTCCCTTATCAGATTGTGAATTACAAATCTATTCTCCCAAGCTGGCTCATCTGTCCAGTGTCTTAACGGGTCATTTGAAAGGCAGATTTTGTTCATTTTGATGACATCCATTTTTATCAAGTTTTACTTTTATGTTTTGTGGTGGTTTGGGTCTTATTAAGAACACTTTGCCTGCCCCAGGGTCACAAATAATTTCTGTATATTTTCTAGAAATTTTATATTTTTGGCATTTATGTTTAGGTCTGTGATCCATTTCAAGTTAACTTTTGTGTGTGATGTGAGGTAGGGGTTGAGGTTTATATTTTTATGTATGTTTATCAATATTTGTTTTAAAGACTTTATTTCTCCCAATGATTTACCTTGGCCCATTTTTTAAAAATCAATTGGTCATATACACATGGTTCTGTTTCTGGGTTCTCTATTCTGTTCTATTGATCTAGATGTCTATCCTTAACACCAATACCATACTATTGCTTCATAGTAGGTCTTAAAATTCAGCGGTATAAAGCCTCCCACTTTGTTGTTTTTCAGAATTGCTTTGGCTATTCTCAGTCCTTGAATTTTCATATAAATTTTAGAATCACCTTATCAACTGCCACAAAAAGACAGGTGTCATTATAATTGAGATTCCCACTGAATCTATAGATTATTGAGGGCAAAACTGACATCTAACAATATCAAGTCTTTGGATCCATGAACAGGATATATCTCTTTATTTCTTAGCATCTACCAAGTGGGTTGTATGCAACTCACTCTTCGTTTTTTTGTTTGTTTGTTTGTTTTTGGTTTTTGTTATTTTTATTTATTTATTTATTTATTTATTTATTTATTTTTGACTGTGTTGGGTCTTCGTTTCTGTGCAAGGGCTTTCTCTAGTTGCAGCAAGCGGGGGCCACTCCTCATCGCGGTGCGCGGGCCTCTCACTATCACGGCCTCTCTTGTTGCAGAGCACAGGCTCCAGACACGCAGGCTCAGTAATTGTGGCTCACGGGCCCAGTTGCTCCGCGGCATGTGGGATCCTCCCAGACCAGGGCTCGAACCCGTGTCCCCTGCGTTGGCAGGCAGATTCTCAACAACTGCGCCACCAGTGAAGCCCTCTCTTTATTTCTTTATGCCATCTTTAATTTCTCTCAGCAGTGTTTTGTAATTTTTAGAGTACACAGGTCTGGTACATATTGTGTGAAATTTACCCCTAGGCACTCATGTATTTTATGCTATTGTAAATAGTATTGTTTTTTAAGCTTTTTTTTTTTCAAAACGAACAACTTTTTATTGACATATAGTTGACTTACAATGTTGTGTTAGTTTCAGGTGTACAGCAAAGTGAGTCAGTTTATATACATACATATGTCGGGTAGAGAGTTACCTTATACCCTTCACTCACCTTTTCTAATGATAACACCTAAGTCATGGAACAGTTATGAAAACTAAGAAATTAACACTGGTAAAGTGCTATTAACTAAACTACAAATTTTATTTGGATTTTACCAGTTTTTCCACCAACGTTCCTTTTCATTTCCAGGATCCAGCCCAGGATCTCACACTGCCCTTAGTCGGCGCCCTCCTTAGCCCACTACAATCGGTGCATTTGCTCAGTGTTTCTGTCTTTCAGGACTTGGCACTCTTGAAGAGTAGAGGTCAGGTGTTTCCTAGAACATCCCTCAATTTCTGTTTGTCTCACGCCATCTCATAATTATTTGAGGTTCTGCATCACTAAGAAGAATACCACGGGAGTAACGTGAGCTACATCAGTGAGTCCCTGATGCTACCGTGTCTTATTACTGGTGACACGAACTTTCATCACTTGGTAAAGATGATGTCTGTCAGGTTCCTCCACTGTATAGCCACTATTTTTCTTTTTGTAATTCATAACTTTAGGGCAGGGAGATACTTTGAGACAATGCAAAGGTTTTGTTTCCTCTTAAACTTTTGTCCACTAGTTTTAGCATCCATTGGTGTACCTTGCCTCCATGATTTCTGTGGAATTCTAACAGTGATTCTTCTATTCCCCCCTCACTCCTTTTCACGTGTATTGATTGGATTTCTTCTGTAAGGAGGTATCGTTCTTTGTCCCCTATTTATTTATTTATTTATTACATTATTAATTTATACTTCTGTAGACTAAAATATATTTACTTTATTATTTGGGTTATAATCCAATACTATCATTGTTTATTCTGTTGCTAATATTATTACAGCTTTGGCCATTGGGAGCTCTTTCAGACTGGCTCCTATGCCTTTTCAGTATTCCCCCATCCTTTTGCTTTTTGTTTATATAACACATTTATAATACAGCATTTTAAATTTTCAATTACCAACTGTTCTTTGCTAGTATGTGGACAAGCAATTGACTTTTGTATATTTAAAATGGGTTTCTTTTCTTTTTTTTTAAACATCTTTATTGGAGTATAGTTGCTTTACAACGGTGTGTTAGTTTCTGCTTTATAACAAAGTGAATCAGCTATACATATACATATATCCCCATATCTCCTCCCTCAAGCATCTCCCTCCCACCCTCCCACCCTCCCTATCCCACCCCTCTAGGTGGTCACAAAGCACCGAGCTGATCTCCCTGTGCTATGTGGCTGCTTCCCACTAACTATCTATTTTACATTTGGTAGTGTATATATGTCCATGCCACTCTCTCACTTCGTCCCAGCTTACCTTTCCCCCTCCCCGTGTCCTCAAGTCCATTCTCTACGTCTGAGTCTTTATTCCTGTCCTGCCCCTAGGTTCTTCAGAACTGTTATTTTTGTTTGTTTGTTTTTGAGATTCCATATATATGTGTTAGCATACGGTATTTGTTTTTCTTCTTCTGACTTACTTCACTCTGTATGACAGACTCTAGGTCAATCCACCTCACTACAAATAACCCAATTTCGTTTCTTTTTATGGCTGAGTAATATTCCATTGTATATATGTGCCGCATCTTCTTTATCCATTCATCTGTCGATGGACACTTAGGTTGCCTCCACATCCTGGCTATTGTAAATAGAGCTGCAATGAACATTGTGGTACATGACTCTTTTTGAGCTATGGTTTTCTCAGGGTATATGCCCAGTAGTGGGATTGCTGGGTCGTATGGTAGTTCTATTTTTAGTTTTTTAAGGAACCTCCATACTGTTCTCCATAGTGGCTGTATCAATTTACATTCCCACCAACAGTGCAAGAGGGTTCCCTTTTCTCCACACCCTCTCCAGAATTTATTGTTTGTAGGTTTTTTGGTGATGGCCATTCTGACTGGTGTGAGGTGATACCTCACTGTAGTTTTGATTTGCATTTCTCTAATGATTAGTGATGTTGAGCATCCTTTCATGTGTTTGTTGGCAATCTGTATATCTTCTTTGGAGAAATGTCTATTTACATCTTCTGCCCATTTTTGCATTGGGTTGTTTGTTTTTTTCATATTGAGGTGCATGAGCTGCTTGTATATTTTGGAGATTAATCCTTTGTCAGTTGCTTCATTTGCAAATATTTTCTCCCTAAAATGGGTTTCTTATAAGCAACAAATAGTTGAGTCTTGCTTTTTTATCCAGTGTCACAATCTCAGCCTTTTATTGAAGAAGTTAGACCTTTACATTTAACATAATTATCAGCATCATTTGGTATAGGTCTGCCATAATTTCATTTGTTTTTTATTTGTCCCATCTGTCTTTTGCTCCTTTTTTCTTTGGAATTAGTTGTGTTTTTTTAATTCCATTTTCTCCACAGATATCTAATAAACTGTATCTCTTTGTTCTAATTTCTAGGTGTAGCTCCAGGATTTAAAATATACATAGCTAATTTATCACAGTCTACCTTCAAATGTTGTAAGCCACATACGACGTAAGTATCCTACAACAATATTCTTTCATTTAATTCTCTTACCCTATGTGCTATTGTTGTCATAGATTTTACCTTTCAATATATAGTAAGCCCCAAAGTATATTGTTGATATTTTGTTTTAAATGGTCAGTTGTCTTAAAATTTTTCTTTTAATAAGTGTTTTTAAATGCAGTTAGCAGAATAATGTTAAACATTTCATGTAAAATAAAAAATTATATTACATCTATGTTTGTATATTTTAATGTTTCATATACAAAATGTATAGAAGGTTGACAATCAAACATTACTTCTTTCAGGGAATAGGTTGAAGAGTTTATTATTATTAAGTTTCTATTTGTATCAAAATTAAATGAGTATACATGACATCTATAATTTAGCTATATTAATTCAAGTTTTTAAATAACACTTATGAACTGCCAGAATGCCACAAATATCATCATGAATAATCACTCTTAAAATGAGCTTTTGTTTGTTTTAAAATTTCTTTTACATTTCTCTACATATTTGCCACTTTTAATACTCTTGCCTCTTTTTTTGTAGATCCAGTTTTCCATCTGATATCATTTTCTTTCTGCTTCCTTTATTATTAACTACCTTTAATATTTCTTGTAGTGCCAGTCTGCTGGCGCCATTAAAACTCTTTATTTTGCCTTCATTTTTGAAAGATATCTTTGCAGAATATAGAATTCTAGATGAACAGTTTCTTTCTTTCTTTCTCTATTTTAAAGCTGTTACCCCATTGACTTCCGGCTTACACTGTTTTCAAAAAGAATACTACTGTCATTTGTATATTGTTTCTCTATATGTCTCATTCTTCTCTGTCTGCATTTAGGATTTTTTCTTTCACTCTGGTTTCAGAAAATTGCTTATGATGTACCTTGGTGTGGTTTTCTTTGTATTTATTCTACTTCATATTTGTTGAACTTCTCAGATTTGTAGGTTTATAGTTTTTATCAAATTTGGGTGTGGCATTTCAGCTGGGCTTCCCAGAAAGAACTCTTCAGTCTTTGAGAATAAAGGCCAACTGATGTGTTATTAATGACCCTGGTAACCACTCTTCTCAGACTGCTGCCCAGGAGCCTGAACACAGCGGTCCCAGTTTGGTGTTAACAGTGCTGTGGTGTGGGTTGGAATCTGGTGAGAATCTGAGGTTCTCTCAGCTCCTTGGAGAGCTGGGACAGCACTGCCACCACCTTTGGGCTTGGCTGTGGTGATGGATACACCACATGCTGCCGAGGATACAGGAAGGGCAGGAGTCCTTTGGAAAAGGGGAGCGGTTTGAGCTTGGGGAGTGGGCCTCTCCAGCAGACGTGTCCACCGGGCAAGTCAACGACTGGTGGGGTGGGGGGTGAGTCTGCACTGTCTCTGGGGTCTTCCTCCCCAGGAAGGATCCGGACCGGCCAGGCACACATCCTCGAGCCTCCCTGAGAGGTTGGCATTGCTGAGCACCCGACTCCTCCAGGTCACCTCTGCGCCCCCATCCTTAGCACCACATTTGCAGCTGTTCCTTTACCTCCCCCAGGGGTTGGCCCAAGCATGGAACTCAACCCTTTTCCCTTCTTCTCTCTAATAAACCACACGTGGGAGGCTCCTGCTGGAGTGGAGGGGCTGCTAAATGGCAGCCATGAGAACACCAGGGGTCACACCTTCCTCAGCCCTCTGCCTTGCCCTTCCCACCCGGCCCCCGCACCCCGCTCCCCCTCATCTGCCCTTCTCCCACCCTGGGGGTCTCCCTCCCCTCCAGGAATTTTCCTCCCCCAGAGAACCAGGGCTGGAACTAGGGTGAGGCAAATGAGGCACTCACTTCAAGCAAAACTTAAGGAAACACCAAAAAACTCAGCAATGAAGATAAGTCACATTTAATGCAATATTTTTTAAAGTCAAAAGTTATGCAAATACAGCTCAACAACAACGATAAATAAACAGCCCAGTTCAAAAATGGGCAAAGGACTTGAACAGACATGTCTCCAAAGAAGTTACAGGAGTGGCCAGCAAGCACATGAAAAGACGCTCAACATCATTAGCCATTAGGGAGATGCAAATCATAACCGCAGTGAGATACCACTTCACACCCACTGGGATGGCTACACTTTTTTTTATTTATTTATTTTTTAAAATAAATTTATTTATTTATTTATTTACTTATGGCTGTGTTGGGTCTTCGTTTCTGTGCGAGGGCTTTCTCTAGTTGCGGCAAGCGGGGGCCACTCTTCATCGCGGTGCGCGGGCCTCTCACTATCGCGGCCTCTCTTGTTGCGGAGCACAGGCTCCAGACGCGCAGGCTCAGTAGTTGTGGCTCACGGGCCCAGTTGCTCCGCGGCATGTGGGATCTTCCCAGACCAGGGCTCGAACCCGTGTCCCCTGCATTGGCAGGCAGATTCTCAACCACTGCGCCACCAGGGAAGCCCCAATTTGTTTTTATTTTAATGGAAAATAGGAAGTGTTGGAAAGGATGTAGTGAAACTGAAACTCTTGTGCATTGCTGGTGGGAAAAAAAAATGTTGCAGCTACCATGGAAAACAGTTTGGCATGTCCTCAAAAAGCTAAACACAGAATTACCATATAATCCGGGAATTCTACTTCTAAAAGAATTGAAGTCAGGGACTCAGAAAAATACTTGTACAACAGTGTTCATAGCAGCCCTATTCACAATGGCCAAAGGGTGGAAACAAACCCAAAAGTTCATCAGCAGATGAATGGATAAACAAGATGTGGTCTATTCATACAGTGGAATGTTATTCAGTCATAAAATGGAAGAAAATTCTGACACTGTCTACAGCGTGGATGAACCTGGAGGACATTATGCTGAGTGAAATAAGTCAGTCACAAAAGAACAAATATTTGTGATTTCAATTCTATGAGTTACCTAGAGTAGTCAAATTCATAGAGACAGAAAGTAGAAGGGGAGTTTCCGGGAGCTGGGGGAGGGAGAATAAGGAGTTTGTGTTTAATGGGGACAGAGTTTCAGTTTGGGAAGATGAGAAAGTTCTGGGGATGGATGGTGGTGACGGTTGCTCAACAATATGAATGTATTTAATGCCACTGAATTGTACACCTAAATGTGGTTCAAATGATAAGTTTTATGTTACGTATATTTGACCACAACTTAAACAAAAATAGTGCAAAATATCCATGATGAACAGAATACCAAAATTTAAAATAAAGACAAGATCTGTGCTATGACAGCCCTTCCTGGAGCCTGAGACGAAGAGAAAAACCACTAAGACTAATCCTGTCTTCACTTCAAATTTTGGTACTTTGTTCATCACAGATCTTTTGCATTACTTTGATTTTGTTAAATACTGCAGTAAAATGGGATTTATCTGGATAATTGAGATTGCGGATGCCCCCTGAAATTTTGCACGCAATGCCAGTGCCTCACCCTAGTCCTGGCCCTGAGGAATTCCATTTCAGCTACTGAAGTGATGAAGTCTCCCTCAATCCTCCCCCAGAGTCAGCCTCAGCAACTCCATCCCACCCGCCCCCTGCGGAGGCCACTCCCACGTCCCTTCTGGCAGCTGGATCAGGGCCAACCCCACTTTCTCTCTTTGAATTCCCCACTGCCATCCCTCCACAGAATAAAACCAAAGGCCTCTCGGAATATTATTCAGCCTTAAAAAGGAAGGAAAATCTGACTTATTCTATCACATGGCTGAACCTTGAGAACATTATTTTGAGTGAAATAAGCCTGACACAAAAGGACAAATAGCATTCCACATAATGAGGTACTCAGAAAAGTCAAATTCATAGAGACAGGAAGTAGAAGGGTGGGTGCCAGGGGCTGGGGGAGGGGATAGGGTGTTGTTTAATGGCCACAGAGTTTCAGTTTAGGGAAGATCAAAGAGTTCTAGAAATGGATGGTGGTGATGGTTGTACAACAATGTGAATGGACTTAATGCCACTTGACTGGACACTTAAAAATTATTAAAATGGTATATAATATGCTATGTAGATTTTACCACAATTTTTTCTAAAGGTAAAATACAAACAAAAAACAGTGCCACCCTTGGTATATCCAAGGTAGTTTGACACAATGAGAGTTCACGGTGGAGCTTCCTTCCCCACTTTGTCCTCTGAACTCCGTGGACCAAAGTCACCGTCTCATCTGGCCAGAGGCCACTGCTTGTAAAACAGCAAAGATAAATATTTTCTACCTCGACTTGGGTAGGAGAATATAAACAGAAAGGATCCAGATGGATTTTTAAAGTCATCATGTTTTGTCCCCAAACACTTTTTCCAACCCTGATATTGTCAACCGTCCTTAATTTGGAAAATGCACCTGGGACCACTCCTCCAGCCTGTGCCGTGATTCACTCACTAGTCACAGCTCCTCTGGGACTGCAGACTGTCCTCACACAAGAGACGCCCTTGGCTGCTGTGACAAAGCATTTCTGTGCTCATCGTAACCATGCACACAGGGGCTGCGGCGGTGAACACGCATGATTTACATCTGAGGGACGGGACATGAGCCCAGAGTGGCCAAGTGACTTGCCCAAGGTCACACAGCTGGCTGAACCTTGGGCTGTGGGCTCTGGCCCCTCCCCCAGCACCCCTCCACCTTCCAGACACAGGACACGTCCTTGGGCATCTTAACGACAGTCGTGGACCTGGTTCATCTCCCCACCAGGCTCCCTAGCCCCATGGCAATTAATGCACGCAAATCGGAGGCCACAGGCCCCAGCCTAGCACAGCCAGGACCAGTCAGTCCTCTCAGGGCCTGTCTGTTTCCTCCTGCAAATGACGTTGGGGGCGTTCGTGGCGGGGGCAGAACCCCCCGATAATGAGGCTTGATTGGACCGAGATGTTTCTGCTGAGGCCAGGGTGGCGCCTTGGCCAGAGCAAGTTCCCGGGCCGGCCTTTCCCAGACGGCCCCCATCTCTGCTTAGTATGCGACAAGGGTCTGAGCTGGGGTCCAGCTGCCTTCCCAGGCCATTCAAGTCAACTCCCGCAAAGGCTTTCTGTTGTTATTACCACCCTCTGCCATTGCCAGGGGCCGTTTTTGTCTTCCCAAATGGGAAAGTATCTTTTACTTTTCTCTTTTGACACTGACTATTTGGCCTAAAGCAGGGACCAATTAAACTAATTAATCCCCAGGCGCTTTGCCGATGGAGAGGCTAGGCTCTCACACTTCGGGTCATTCCAGTGGGAGTGAGCGAACTTGAGCATCCTTTGTGTGACTCTGACCTTTGGGCTGGACAGGCTTTGGCATGGCCTCACCGGGCCGCCAGGGGTGCGTGTCCTGAGTCTCCCCACCCCCCCTACCTGCCCCATTGGGGGGCACCAGGCCCTCCCAGCGGCTCTCACATCTTCACCTCGGACTCAAGCCAGGCTGCAGCTCCCAGGGGGACCGTTTCCCACTCCCATGCACAATTAGCACTTTCTCTTAGAAGGGGAATAAAGAACCCCCAAATCTGGGAGAGCACAGTCAGCTAAAGGGAGGGTGCTCCGGGTAGAGTTCAAAGACCCCTGGGGTGGGAGTGCCCCGTCTTCAAGGCAGCTCAGCCCCCCGTTAACGGGTCCCTCGTCAAACGCGTTTTCTTCATGGACGACAGCAGACTTTCTTTGGCTCCGACAGCGGAGAGCAGCTGCCCACACTGTTTACTCAAATACCATTCTGGCAATATTCAGAGTGTGTTTTTTCTCTTCCCTGCAGGATCTGAAACCATCCGTGGGGCGGTTGGACGCACGCGTCCACACGTGGCTTTCCGGGGTGGCGTCTTTGCTGAGCGCAGAAATCCTGTTCCCCAGAGCCCTTTGCCGTGTTCCGCTGGGCCTACCCACCCCCGCTCCGCCCACTCCCGCTAATGGGCATGTTTCCGTGAACACTGAAGACGAAAAACATGCAATTTTGAATGTGTCTCTTTCACCGTCACACATTTCTTTTTATTGTGCGTCTTGGCTGTGCCCCACTTCAGAATTCCCAGGGACCCTCCCCAGCTCGGCTTTCAGAGGGTTTCGCACGTTTGACAACCCCCTCCCCAGAAAGCCAGAGGGCACTGGACACGGACTTTTGTAGGGTGTCTCCGAAAGCACTTTCAATAAAAGGCTCCGCGTCTTTGCCTCTGGTTTCCCTTTGCTGTTGGAGCTCTGGGCTTGCAGACCCAAAATCCGTTCCGCGGCCCTGCACACCCGGGTACATCTTGACAAGCACCGGCTTCCAGAACTTTGCACAACACTGCGACCACAAGCACTCAGGATATGTGAGGCCGCGTTTCCCAGTTGCCTTCTGACACTCCGGTCATTTCCTGGCCCAGAGGCATCTCCATGGGCTTGAACACCATCCCAGCGGGTCTCTCTTCCTCCAAATTAAGTACCAGCCCCTCAGTGGGGTTGTTCAGGGCCCCTCCAACATGCCCCCCGCCTTCCTGGCCGGCCTCCCCACGGAGCCCCTCCCTGCATCCCACATGCTGGTCTGAGAGGCTGCTCACCATCCAGCAAAGAGCCTGCACGCTCCTTCTGGGCCTTTCCTTGTATGCTTCCTCCCAGCCCACTGGTTCTCCCTTTGTCCGCATCTTGGCCATCTGCGATCCCACTGAGTCCCAACACCCCCAGGCCCTCACGTATCTGCCTCTTGTTACAAATCATCACAAACTTCGTGGCTGAAAACTACACAAATGTATGCCCTTACAGTTGGTTAGGAGTCCAGAATGGTCTCACCGGGCTAAAATCAAGGTGTGGGCAGGGCTGGCTCCTTTTGGAGGCTCCAGGGGAGAATCTGCGTCCTTGCCCTGTCCAGCTTCTACAGGCCACCAGAACGCCTTGGTCGTGGCCCTTTTGTCTGTCTTCCCAGGGCACCGCCATGACCTCTGCGTCCATCACTGCATCCTCTTTTCTCCGACTCTGACCCCACCATTTCCCTCTTTCCCTTATAAGGACCCGCGAGGTTGCGCTGCGCCCACCCGGGTAATCCAGGACCATCTTCCCATCTCAAGTCCCTTAGCTTCATCCCATCTGCAAAGTCCCTTTGGGGTCCCTCGTTCAGCCACGCACAGGGCACAGCGCCCAGCCCGTTCCAGCTGACGGCCTTTCGCCTCCAGCCTCCCGTTCGATTTCCCAAAGCAACGTGGGAAGTAACAGGACAAAAGCATTAACCCCACGTTACAGGTGAAAAGAAAAATGAGGCGCACACAGCAGGCAACATGAGAGCAAGGCAGGGAAGGAAGGTGGGGCTCGGCGGCCCTGCCAGGTCTGCGGCGTGCCAGCAAGCGCTCACCCACAAGCTGGCCGGCTCACAGCTGCTCGGGCAGCGGGCGTCCCGGGCCTCGAGGGCAGATGACCGCAATGCACAAGGCAGGTCAGCAAGTCATTCCACGCCCTGGGTTCCCACTTCTGATCGCAGGCATTTCACGGTTGGAATGGAGAATCTCGCTTCTCTCCCAGACCTGCTTCTTTCCAGTGTAGCTGCTTGAAGAAAGAGCACTGGACGAAGGGGTAGAGAGACCTGGGCAATACAACAGCTGACGCGGACACATGCACACACACACACACACACACGCACACGAGCAACGGGGCATCCTGAGCCTCAGATCCCTCCTCGCTGCGGGATGTGAGGAGACTGACATGCACATTCCAGGCCCTGGGCTTGAGAGGAAGGGGCGGGGCGTGTCCTCCTCTTCCTCTTCTCTCCTTGGCCCTGGCAGGAATGCAGATGGGACAGAGGGAGCTGCAGCAGCTATCTTAGGCCATGAGCTCAAAGTTTCTTTTGGAGGCCAGTAGACCTGTAGCCTACGTGTCTAGATTCCTGATGTTCTGGTGTCACCATATCATCCTGAACCATTTGGACTATAGCATGAGATAGAAGGAAACTCCCATCATGTTTAAGCCACTTTGGGGAGGGGGGGTTTGGGGGAAGATGTTTGTTCTAGCAGCCAAGCCAGTATCCTGACCATTACAGACGTGGGTACACAGACATGGTGGGGCTAAGGGCACTGCTACAATAAACCCAGACCTCCAAGTTCTGGCCTCCAGAGTCCAGGACTCAGATTTTGTGAGCTGGAAAGCTGCTGACACTTGTGCTGCGGAAATCCTGTCATAAAAATGCTCCCTGTGACGCTTGGAAAGCTGAACACATCCTGAGGGCCCCTGGAACTTTAGAACTGGCTTGAAAGACTCATTGCAGGTGTGTGTTGGCTGCTGCGTGCTACCTTCAGGAAGTGATACAGGAAAGTTCTGGAGATGGCTTTGGAGGTGCAGTCCTGGTGGAGGAAAGAGGTGGCTCGATCCCTTCCCAGCTCGTCCCATGAAGAGTCCGCAGCCGGGCAAGGGGAGCCAGCCTGGGGGCCATGGTATGAATGAGGTGCTGTCTCCCCACCCAAGCCTGTGGTTCAGATAACATCAGGGTAGCTGCTATGAAATGGGCTGAGAACAGGGGACTGGAAACAAAAGACCAGCTTCATAAGACTAAAAAGCCAGGTCTGGACGAGATCTTTAGGTGAAGTCACATGCAACATGGAACAACCAGATGCAAACAAACCAGATGCAAAGAAACCTACTAAGTTTTAGAGGGAATTGTGTCGCCAGGTAAAACCACAGTCCAGCTTTCCAGAGCTTGCTGTTTTTCGAGCGCCCCCCAGAGAGATCCCTGGACCCCCCAGACATGTAGACACAGCCAGAGTTATGCTGTGCAGGTTTGGTGGCCACCAGGAAGGGCATAGTCGGCAATGCCCAATCCTGGGGTGGGTTTGGGGAGGGGGGTGGGAAAGGAGGGTGCTCCCAGAAGATCCAGAGGGGACGATGGGGGACAGTGGACACGGCACTCCTCCCAGCTAGCAGAGGCAGGGTGACCAAAGGGGTCAGCCACGGCAGAGTGGTGGCGATACCTGCCCAGCTGAGTGTGACCATGGTCCTGGGCCAGCACCAGCTGCATTGTCCGAGCTCATCTCTTCCAAAGGCAAGGCTCTACAGCAGTTCTGCTGTTCCTGCCCCCTAATCACCTAAGGGGGGCTATAAACCACTCGTCTTTTTCATTTATAGCTTCCCTGTTCTTGAGGCATCTCATCTGGCCTTGATAGGAAGACTGTGCATCACCTTCAGACCCCGGACATGGCCAGAGGCAGCGCCTGGGCGGGACTTCAGGGTTGTTCCAAAGAGAAGGGGCTGAGTGTGTCCGGGGTCTTGAAGGTAGAGCCTGCATGGAAACCAGGGGGCCCAAAGGGGCGGACTGTGGCATAGACTGTTAGCTGTTCCCCAATGTCCCCTTGCCCCTTCATCCCTTAATAACAGAGCCCTTTAAGTTTGAGCTAGGAACAGCGCCACCCACCTAAGATGATGTCCCCCTTTTCCCTGGCCGCTAGGAGTGGCCACGTGACCAACTTCCAGTGAATGCGATGTGAGCAAAGGTAACGCATGCAGCTCCTTAAGGAAAGGGCCATGTGCTCCACTCTCTTTCCCCTCTTTCCCTGGCTGCACTGGGGTCTGACTGTAGGCACGGCCTTCTTGAGCTACAAGGTGAAAGGTACTTGAAGGCATCAGAAGTGGGGTAGAAGGAGCCCGTGCCCCAGGAGCCGGGAAGCTGAGGTATCGGTCCTGTGTGGCTTGTATTGAAAGGAAGAAATAGAAACATCCTTATTTTGCACACTGTGATGTTGGCATCTCTGTTATGGCCACCAGCCCTGTAACTAACTAATAGAGCATCAGTGTCTCTCCATGCAGGTCCCAAAGTGCAGGCTGGGGAGGAAGGGCGGGGACCTTGCCATGTTTTTGTTTATCTTTTTAACCAGGAATTCACTGTAGTGTGACTGTCAGTTACTCCTAGGCCTGCCTCTCAGAGGGAAAGGCTGCATCCTCCGTCTCCATAGCAACGTAGAAAAGTACTTTGTAAACATGAAAACGCTATTCCACGTGTCTGAAATTACTGTTGTTATAGCTCAATTCCCATTCCCCCAGCTATCATGTGGGGTTAAGTCGATGGTTGGATTTCTCGGGAAATACTGGACTCACTGTGTGTCGTCCGGTAATTTACTCACCTGGGTCTCAGTTTTGTCATCTGTGAAAACGGAAATCACCGTGGTTGCTGCCTGCCAGGGCTGTTGTTGGGATTCAGCGAGGTGGTGATGGTAAAGCTCTCGGCGCTGTGCCTGGCATTCAGCCAGCTCTCAGGGACGTTTGCCAACTGCGTTATAATCCGCGTGCCAGGGTCCTGGGACCCCCGAGTCAGAAGGCAGCCAAGGTGCTGCTGGTCCAGGAGCAGTGGGGCCAGCACCTGAGATGGGCACCAAAAGAGCCCAGGCAGCTAGGGGGGCACGTGAGAAGCTTAGGAGGGACACACGTAGGGTGAGATGCCTGGAGGTCCCCGACAGGTAACTGGACCACACAAGAGGGGCCTGAAGATGCCACAGTGAAGAAGCACATGGCATCCATGGTGGTGAAGACACCGTCTGTGAAGATGTGGGCTGAGTGAGATCAGCTAGAAGACAGGTGGGAAGAGCAGAGGTGTCTGGCCCAGCCCTGGAGAGCCGTGACCTTGGGAAGAGGAGGAGGGGCCAGACAGCTGATGGGAGCAGCCGTGAGTCCAGGGTGATGTCCAGTCCCCTGGTGCACTCAGATCCCCCCGTCGCTGCGTCCTGGCAGGACCCCTGTGGGTTTCAGATGAGCAGGGTCTGCAAATGAGTCATCTCTCTCTCCTCTGGGGTCTACACCCCTTCAGCATCACCTTCATCCATCTCCCCACCAGCATGCAGGGCGAGGTGATCCTGTCACTTCTGTGCTCAGAGCCCTCTCATGCCCCTGCATCACATGGTGGGTGCTTAGGAAATGTTTGGTGGGGGAAGGGTCTGGCACACAGTAGGTGCACAGTCTACATCTGACAAATGAATATAGTAGGTGCTCGATAAATGTTTGGTAGGAGAGGGGCTGACACACAGTAGGTGCTTTTACATTGGCCCAATCGGCCCTTGGGTCTCATGCCCTGAGTGGGTCTGGGAGCTCCCGGGCATGACCCACTGTGCTCCTGACCCACTGTGCGCCCACCCCTGGGAGATCTTGGTTGCCAGGCTTCTCCTTGGCCACTTCTGCCAGGATCTGGGTGTCCTCAGGAGACCCACAGAACTGGGAGGCAGTGTTCCTTTCCATCTTCCCATCGGGCTAAGACTCGAAACAAAACTGTCAGATTTCAGAACATTTCACAGCGGCAAAAATAACTGCACTTGGGGAAAAAACACACAGACATTTCTCAAAGTCATCTAGTGCTTCAACAATGTGCCAAAAGCTTCTGGAATGGACAGGTTCGGTTTGCCACGCACCAACTGCGCCTACCCTGCCAGCCTCGTCTCCTGAGGCCCCCGAGGCCCCCCTGCGCCAAAAGCTCGGCACAGACAAGGCAATGAGGGAGATGCTGCAGAACCACCTTTGTCTGGTCCTACTAAGTGCTGATTCCATAAGAGTACCCAGGATTCACAAGCCACAGATACCAAATCCCAGGTGATGGGGGCAGGGATGGGAAGGAGAAAGGCAACACTGGAGAAGCACCTGATGGGGTTCAGAGCACTCACGCACCATTTACCATCTCATCGGATCCTCACAGCCCCCCACCCCATTTTATAGATGGGCATCGAGGCTCAGAGAGCTTACTCAGGGTAGGGGCAGACCATGTTTTCCTGGGAAGGAATTCCAGCTGTCCTCCATTTTTCTTTGCCCTTCTTCTGTAGTAATAGAAGAGTTGGCACACGACCACCCAGCCTAACACAATATTTCCCAGCCTCTTTGGCGGCCAGGTGTGGCCACGTAAGGAAGCTTGGTCCATGGCCGTGAGCAGGACTGTGTCCACCTTCCTGGTCGCACTCACCCTCCCTTTCTCCCCTGCCCACCGGGATGGCAGGACCTCAAACAACCACCTTAGACCCACGAGAACTGCAGAGCCACAAGACGGAAGGAGCCTGGGCCGCTGACACTGAGGAGCTGCGTGGGAGCCTGGATGTGGCCCCCGAGTCAGCAGGTAAAAGGGGGACTAACTCCCACCCGAAGTTAAGCATCTGGCAACAGAGGTTTGTTGCTGCAGCCGTTTCTGTGGGAGCCTTGTAGATGCTGAGGAGTCTGGATTTTATCCCAGGGGGACGGGACGGGAGTGGAGACGATGGCTCTAAGCAGGGCAGCGATTAGATTCCATTTGTGTCTTTCAAAGGTCCTGCTGGCTGTTATTATCTAAGTGGATTGAAGCGGGCAGTTTGGTCCCTGAAGCATGAGAGATGACAGTGCTTAGACTAGGAGGGTGGTGGAGAGAAGGAGAGAAGTGGTCAGATCCCAGACACGTTCCAGAGGAGGGAGGGCTCAAGAATCATGGACAGCAGGAGCCGCGGAGCGCTGAAACTCATCTGGCCCCAGAGACTGCAGGTGGAAGAGCCAGCTCGGCCGTGTGGGGGGAGTGGGGGTCCAGGGCTCAGCCCAGGCAGTTAAGTCTGAGGGGTCTGGGGGTATCCAAGGGGAGATTTCCAGCAGGCAGGTCGGGATTTCAGAAGATGGCACGGAGATGCAAGTGGGGCTATTATCAGCTTATAGTTGGTAGTAAATGCTGAAGGAGGAAATGAGACCAGCTAGGGAGAGAGCAAGGAGGGCATCAAAAAGGGGGTCTAAGGAACAATATTTCAAGGTTGGTAGAAGCGGGGGTCCTCAGAGGAGCCTGGAAGCAAGTATCCAGAGAAAAGAGGGGATGCCACAGGAGTGCGGGGTCCAGAAGTCCTGAGAGAGAGCAGCCAGCTGTGTCAGTGCAGCCAACGGATCTTCCCAAATGAGGCCACTGGACCTCCTTGACGAGTGGCGCTGGACCACTAAGATGGCAGCCTCTGCGGGTGGAGGGAGCAGAGGTCAGACTGCAGAGGGTGTGAGAGATGGAGATACAGAGGGGGTCATTCTTCGCAGGCGTTTTCCCTGAGACAGAATGGGGTGCGGAGAGCTGGCCAGAGGTTGGGGTCCAGGGAGAGGGCTTTGAGATGGGAGGTATCAGGGTACGTGGGGATGCAGATAGAGCCCGAGGGTCCAGGAGGGAGGAGGGTTGATGGAGGTGGCTTGTACAACACTCGGTTTTCTCCCAAGTCCCTGATTTTTTGTCATCCTCCAATCAAGACCACGTTTTTACTTCATATCATTCTTAAATTCAATCCTAAATAGTTTCGCTTCTTAAGCCTTGATTTTCTCCTAGGCAATATTCTCAGTGAAATCCCAGATTTGATGGGATAACTTGTTTTCTAATGTACAATTATGTAAAAGTCCATCCACGCACCTCTAACACGGTCTTGGGATCCACCGGGTCTCCTATACTTTTCTAAGTGGGGAGGGGGAGAGGCCCCAAGGGCAGTCTGCAGAGTCCGGTGACCCTGGGGCGGACCTCCACGGCGTGACCTCAGGCAAGTGATGGAAACTCTCCGAGCTCCGCTCTCCACCTCCGTCATATGAAGGTGGCGCTCTGTCCAAGCTGGGTGTGAGGATGGAGATAATAAACCACACAGAGCCCATAGGAGACAGTCAGCACTGGGCTAACCTAATACGTGCTGGATGCAGCAGGATGGTCACCGTGACTGTTTATTAAGATTGGGGCGAGCCGCGATCCCGCAGGACGTCCTGGTGCCTGTATCCAGCCGGGCCCCGCCAGGGTTGTAATTTGCTCCTGCAAGATTCTGGAATATATTACACACCACGAGCTTCAGAGCCTCCCTGCCAAACACGGGCAGAGGAAGAGCCTATATGTGTGCCAGTCCATGCCACCCCTACCCCGGGCAACATCCAGTTTCTTTGAGGACCGACCAGGGGAAGATGCTGTAGACAGGCAGACGGGCCCTGCCCATCCGGGGGTGGGTGAGGGCAGTGGGTAAACAGCTCGGCACAGAGGCTGCCGTCGTTCCCTGTGTGCAGGCTAGAAACACTCCATCTCGCCCATTTTTCACCATTTTAAAATTTGCTTCTCTTCAAGCTACCGGGATCTGCCAATCAAATCTCACACTTCTTTTCTGAAGCTGCTTCCTGAAGTATCTCCTTTTACAGGTGGGCAACCGAGGCAGAACGTCACATGACAATATTTTAGAGCAGGATGGGACTCTAAAGGACAATCAGCCTGACCCCCCCCATTTGACAGATGGGGAAACTGAGGCCCAGTAGGGCAAGTGACTCAATGCCATCACCCAGCCGGAAAGAGGTTGATGGCTTGCCTTGCTGCCACAGGCTCAGGAAATCACTTTCCTGGGGACTTCTCTCCCCAGGTAATACCTTATCACCGTGCAAAAGGGGATACAGGGGTCTCATTTTTCTCTCTCTGCAAAGTTCCCAACCTACCCATGGAAGCCAGGCAGCCTGGCCGGGTGGCAGCTGTCTGGGGAGAGCAGAAACCAGCTGCGTTCGGGGTCAGAGCCGGGATTGGGCTGGGCAAACACACGCCTTTCTACACTGGCTGAGCACTTGGCAAAGGGCACTGAATTCTGACCACAGAGGAGGCCAGGCGGGTCCCCTCCTCCTTTACTCTCAGCAGCGGGACCCAGGCCAAGCCAACGACACCCCGAGGGGCCAGCTCTCCTGCACAGATAAGAAGTGCCTGTGATTAGCGTGAGGTCATTTGCCCCAGGATACCTGGCTCTCCAGGGCCAGGGACGCCCCTCTGTCTTCCAGGGCCTCAGGGGGCAAAGGTGAGCCCCACCCAAGCCTGTTTAAATTACTCCAAATTCTAAACGCGCAAAGTCCAAAGAGCAGACCTGAACGCACTGCTATAAAAATGTGTTTGAAAAGAACATTCTCCGCTCATGCTGGCACTCTGCCTGCTTCCACTTTGGGGTTCTGGGCAGACTTTTAGAAACAAACTTCTCACCAATTACCAAGAGCAAAACAACTCCCAGAAGATCTCAGCTGGTGCCAGACGGAGCCAGGAACAAGCCCCCTTTGCAAAGAGTTTCTGCTCAGTCTCTGGAAATCCCAGGAGATGCCCGTCACGCTGGCACAGCTGACCCGGTCCCTTCTTCCCCCTGCCCCCGCCTACTCCCTGCCCCTAGCCATCTGCAGCCCTCCCCCTCAACCCCTGGACCAACAGGAGCACCCCAGCTGCCAACAGCCAGCTCTGAGCAACTCCCCTCCCCGACCCACAGGTCCAGGAGCACCAAACAGAGGGGGGCAGGGAAGCCAGGCCAGGCTCCCCTGACACCGACCCTCTGAGATTCAATCAGCTCCTTCCCAGCCTCGTCACTGCAGGTCCTTGGCGTTGTGGGCAGGGACAGGCCGGGCTCACTTCTATGCCTCACAAGGGTGCTGCATACCTTGGGATGAGGCCTTGGATGTGGCCAGAGGCTGCCAAGGAGAGAAGGGCTCTGGGGGGCTCATCTCTCCTCATCTCCAACCACCCCGTTGCCAGGAAAAGCGGGCGGGAAAAAGGGAAAAGGGAAAAGCAGGAGAAAGGAGCTTCAGACGTGCTCTGCGCGTGGCCAGGCCTGGTGAAGTGGGCCTCGCCGTGTCCCGGAATGATCCCAGTGTGCTCAGAGCTGGGCCTTCCTGGAGCGGATTGGAAAATCCCCCAGAGCGGGCGGGGGCCTTGCCAGCCACTTGGGAAAATGTCTTTCCAGAGCTTAAGGGCGTCATCTCCTCGCTTCCCTCTCATTCAGGCTGTGGGCTGCGCTGCCCTGGGCTGCAGGCTGGAGGCTGGGGCCCCAGAGAGGAATCCAGCACGGCCCCTGGCCTTGCTTGCAAAGCCTCCACCTGGAGCAGGAGACAGTCCTGGCAAAAGACGGCAGCGATCTTGCAGAATAACCTAATGGGCCGTGCGCTGTGCTGGGGAGGGAATCAGAGAAGGCTTCCTGGAGGAGGCGACTCCCGAGGACCAAGTCGAAATTAACCAGAAAACCAATGGAGGACGAGCATCCCAGGGGGGCAGGAACAGAGGAGCAAAGGCCTCGAGGGGGGAGCAGAAGCGCCCTGTGAGCAGAGCCACCACAGAGTATGCGTGACAGTGAGGGCCAGAGCAGCTGGAGCCTGTGGAGAGGTGGGTCTAGGAAAGATGGTGGATGGACTCTGCCCAGATGCAGCGTCTGTGCCAGTGAAGGAGTGTGGGCTTTAGCGCAGTGGGGAGCCACAGAGGGCTTCGATCCCATGGTGACACAGCCTGAGTTTATGTTTTGGAAAGTTGACTCTGGTTGTCCACCAGGCACAGGGCAGCGTGAAGAAGGCACGCTTCCAGAGAACTTGGAATGTCCTTTCTGGATCCTCAGCGGAGTATTCCCAGCCCTCCCCACCGGCCCCTTCTCCAGCCTCCCAGTCCCTCAAAGTCGCCAGGATTCCCCTGCCTCTGAACATTTGCCTATGCTGTTCCCTCCGTGTGTGTGCCCTCCCTTGCCTTCTGACTGCAGGACACGTGCTCGGAGACAGCCAGGGTGCCCGTCCTGGTGTGCCTCCCCGTCTACCCCTCTGCTGGGCAGACTTCATTGCTCCTCCAGATGGTTCTGGCGGGGCCTGGCCACGCCCCCGGTGCAACAATCCTCTAGTCAGGAGTCGACCTCCCCTCCAGGCTGGGGTCAGGGCTGTGCCTGGGGCCCCTCTGGATCCTGAGCCCTCAAGCAGGCAGGCTCAAGGGAAAGGCTGGCAGGGTGTCCTGGGGGGCCTGGCTGTGAGGTCCCCTAGCTCACCGTGAGCAGTGCAGCCCGACATGGGCGAGCTCACTTTATTCACCCTGAATCCCTTGGAGCAGAGACCAGCTGGGTTGTTATCGAGTCATTTCCCTTTCCCTATGGTCCAAAGCAGCCTGTGCTGAGCTCTGCCCAGTGCAATGTGAGACTCACCCCTCCGGCCTGGCCCACGGCAATGGCCCAATCTGTCCTACTCCTGCTGTCCCTCGCCTGCTAGATGGATGGGGAAAGTCCAGTTGGAGGCCCAGGGCCCTAAGGATAGAAAAGCCAGTACAATAGGAATGGATCCCATGATGTGCCACCCAGACATGTGGAAGCCTGTTGGACACAGGATTCGAGTTGACAATTGTACCAGAGACCTGGAAGGTACACCACTCACCAAAGCAGTAAGGAATGCAAGGAAAGCATGAGCACCACAGAGAAGCTCCATGATGTCTGTCTTCCAGATCCGGGGCTGAGGACAGCCAGGAGGTAACACTGCAGAACCAGGCTTGCTGATAGCAAGGGGGTGATAGGGTCCGGACACGGTAGAGGCGAGGTGGCGGTACGCAGCTGTCGGAAACCAGACGGAAACAACCCACTGTAATGAGCAGCAGGGTCATGGCGGCAGGCAGGGGGCTCTGGAAATGGTTAATCTGTTAATAGAACATGGGGCAAAAAGAGCTGGCAGTCAAGTAGGGTAAAGTGCAATCTGTACGGTAAGAAGAAGTCGGGAATGGTGATCAGCATCCTGAAGGTAGCTGCCCCAGTAAAAAAGTCATGACTCCTTTCCTGGTTTCCAATCTGGAGCCAGTTTTCAGACCAGGAATCCATCCGTGGAAGGTGGGCACTTCTCCAGGAAGAAGGGCCCTGGGCCACCACAGGTGTACAAGGTAATAATGCTCCAGTTCTTCTCCAGATGAGCGTTAGGGCTACTGATTTGAGTATCTTTACACCGGGAAAGGAAGATGCCCAGACATGTTGAAGGCTGTTGGACACAGGATTCGAGCTGAAAATGATACCAGAGACTGAATGATCCTGTTAGAATGAGGCCGATGGGGCCAAGGTGATCAGTGGAGTCCTGACCCTGCTGTGGCTTCCTGAGAGTCCCCAGGTCTGTGGTCCTGTGGTTTTTCCCTGGTTCTGGAATGAACGATTCAGATAGACCTATTTGGTAGTTGGTACAACCCCCTTTGGCCTTATCTGAAACTACCTTCCCCCATCTGGGCCAAGAGAGTAAACCAAAAAGAAAACACACGGGAGAATGGCACAAACGAATGCCACCTTTAAAGATGTAAACAACGCAGGAGTGGTGGTCCCCATGATATTTCCATTTAATTTGCCTGTCAGCCCCAGAAAAACCTGAGGGATCTTGGATGGTGTCAGTGGATGACTACTAACTCAGTCCAGCAGTTGCTGCAACTGCAACCCCTGTGCCAGATGTGGTCTTTGTTAGCCCGGATGAACATGGCCTTGGGTACAGGGTAGGGGGCCGCTGTGTTCTTTTCATCCCCATGAGAAATGAGGATCCAAAACAGTTTGCATTGACTTGGAATGGACAAAAGTATACGTTTAGCCTTGCGCTAGGGCTATGATCGTTCTCATCCCTGTCACGTTATCGTCTGAAGTCTCTATCATATTCCTGCCTGGACACCTCACAGAGCATCACATTGGTCCGCTACTGTGATGATACCATGAGAACCAAACTGGAAGAACACATTGGAGACCTGATTTCCAGAGGATGAGGGATAAACCCTGTGCAGATTCACATGCCTGCTGCATCAGTAAAAATATTAGGGACCCTGTGATCTAGGGCATCCCTTCAAAAGCAAAGGACAAATAATTGTGTCTTGCCCCGCTACCCACACCCCCACCATGAAGAAGGAAACACCACGCCTGGTAGGTCTCTTTGCGTTCTAGAGGCAGCATATTCCACACCTGGGAATACCTCCCTGACCCTGTACCAGGTGGTCCAAGAGAATGCTAACTCTGAGTGGGACCCGGAACAGGAAAGGGCTCTGCAGCAGGTTCAGGTCCCTGCCCCTTGGACCATATGATCTGTCAGATGCTATGATCTTAGAGGTTATCAATGGTTGGAAAAGATGCCAAGTGGATTTTATGGCAGACCCCAATGGGAAAATGTCAAATCAAATGCCTCCATTTCTGGAGCAAGCCCATGACATCTGCAATGGAGAATTATATAACTTCCAATAAATAGCTTGTGGTGTGGACCCTGCTAGAGATCGTGCTCAACCATGGAAATCAAGTGACCATGTGGCCAGAATTGGCCACCATGAAATGGGTTCTATCAGACCTACCAAGACATAAGGTCAGTTAGGCCCAGCAGTGTTCCAACAGAAAATAGAAGTGACACATCTGAGATTAAGCACAAGTTTAATCAAGGACCAGATGCCATGACTCACCAGTGCCTCTCCCTCAGCTCACACCTGTAACCACATGGGATCTTTATAATCAGCTGATGGAGGATGAAAGTCTGAGCTTGGCTCACGGATGGGTATAATATACGGTGGGTATAATATACGGTGGGTATAGTATATGGCGGGTATATTATAAGGTGAGTATAGTGATGGTTCAGTATATGGGTACAAACTAAAAATGGATGGTGGTTACTCCAAGCCACTTGGAACGGCCTTGAAAAATAGTAGAGAGGGAGAATCTTCCAAATAAGTCTGCAAGACTTGGGTCAGTCATGCACTCTGTGTGGAAGGAAATGCAGCCCAAAGTTAGAGTATAGATGGACTCATGGGCAGTGACAAATGGCTCGGTCAGCTGGTCAGGGGCCTGGAAGGAGAAATATTAGAAGATCAGAAAAATCAGAAGATCAGGGAAGTCTGGGGTGGAAACATGTGGACAGAGCATACACAGACGGAGTATACACAAAGTACTGCATATTAATACCCACTAGAAAACACCCACTCCAGGAACAGCCCTGAGAAACCAGATAGACTAAGTGACTTGGCCTCTTGGCAGCAGCCAGCCTCTGAATGGCCACCCCAGTGCTGGAACAGTGGGCATGGGAATGGAATAGCCATGATGGCAGAGGTTAAGATAGCCCAGCAACATGGGTTCCCACTTTCTAAGGCTGGTCTATTTAGTGCCATTGCTGAATGTCCAATCTGCCAGCGACAGGGACAAAGGCTGAGCCCCTAGTATGGCACCATTCCTAAAAGAAACCCATCAGCATCTTAGAAGTAAGTTAACTCCATTGGACATCTTCCATCCTGGACGAGGCAAGGATGAGCTTTGACAGGAATTAAGAAATCGTAGGGATGCGGGTTGCCTTTTCTTTCCATGGGGCCTCAGTCAGCACCACCATCTGAAAGCTCACAGAATATTCAGTCCCATGGCGTGAGGCCCATGTAACATCACTTCAGACCAAAGACCCACTTTGCAGAAAAGGGAGTGCTGGAGTGAGCCTATGACCGTAGGGTCCGCTGTCGTATCATGGGCCACACCACCCAGGAGCTGCCAGCCTGATCGAGTGATGGGATAGCCTGTCCAAGTCAGAGCTGAAGGCCTGCTCAAGGCAGTTCCTTGCAAGGACGGGGTGCTGTCCTCGGGGTGCGGTGCACACTCTCAATCGGTGACCTTTTTTGTCCCTGCTGGGTGGAATATATGAGCCCAAGAACTACGGGGTGGAAGCAGAAGTGGCCACACTTACTGTCTCTCCCAGCGACCACTGTGGGATTCGTGCTTCCTGTCTCTGCAATTCAGGGCTCTGTTGGAGCTTCCACCGGGGACACAGTAAGAGTTTCATTGAACTACAAGCTACAGCTGACACCGGGCACTTTGGCTTCTTGTGCCGAGGGACCCGCAGAGAGAAGAGGCATCGTTGTCCTGGCGGGGCTGATGGAGCCACATCGGCAGGAAATAGAACTGCTGCCCCTCAGGGGCAACGCAGAGGTATCTGTGTGGCGTGCGGGGGATCCCACCGGGCACCCCTTGGTACACCGCTGCCCAGTGTTGATGGTAGAATGGGAAAGTGCAGCGGCCACAGCCTGAGCAGGACATGGCGACCTGGGGCTCCTACATTTCAGGGATGACGGTCTGGGTGAGCCCCTAGGTGAGCCCACAGGTGTTGGGCAGAAGTGGTACAGGCTGAGGCCGAGGGGAACCTAGAACAGAGAGCAGAGGGGGGAGGTGATGCGTATCATTGCAGCCTGAAGGCCCGCTGCGGTGGCCAGGGCTGTAGTCTGTCCACGAACTTTCCTCTCCTGAGTTTCTGTTAGGGAGAGAGACCCACCGCAACCCTGAGGAAGTGGCTCCGTCCCGGGACTTAGGTGGGTCTGAGCCGTGCACGGGGCCATCTGCAGCGGAGGCCGTGGTGTGCTGCCCAGATGCCCCTGCAGGACCTTGTGTCCCGATAGACAAGCCTCAGTTTCCAGCCCCTTTGGGAACACGTGGCCTGAAGAGAGCTGCCCAAGGCTCACCCCCTCTCCTGAGGCGCACCCCGCACCCAGTGACTGGTCAGCATGAGAGTAAAGGCCCACCAGCATTCTGCAAACTCAGGACCACTCTGAAGGGCCCACCAGCCCCTGAGCTCCCTGTGGGGTCGGCTGAGGACCTGTTGAGGCTTCGTCACAGCTCAGCTTTGCCGAACTCCACCCTCTCCCGCGTCCTCCCCTTCCACGGGCGTGGATCCCGAACCCCCTCCCTAGAAATCTTCCAGCCCGTGAAGCCACCTGTGGGAGTTGAGGTACCCGGCCTGCAACCCTGGGGTCCTGAATGACCCCCGGAGCACAGCCTGACCCCCCGCACACCCACGTGGACTGAGACACGAGCCGGTAAACCCCTGTGCTGTGCAAGCCGCTGAGGGCTGTTTGCTGCGGCGGTGACAGGACACACCTGGAACAGGTGATCAGGGAGAGAGAGGTGAGCGGACCAATGAATGAAGGGATTCCGGCCTCTGTCCGGCGTTCCCCGGGCCTGAGCTGGCCTCCGCCTCGTGAGCACCTCCCCCTCCAAGGCCTCTCGGGGACCATGTCCTCTGGGCCCCGGCACACACTCGCCCCACGTGGGAGCAGACCCAGGCCTTCGCCCAAGCGTGGCACGTCCAGCCGAGAACACTTCAGGGCGCTGTGGGTCCAGGTCTGTCTCTCCCAGCAGAGCGGGGGCCCTGGAGCCTGGGGCTCTGGCAGATCCTCCTCTGGGTCCTCGGGATCTAGGACAGAGCCAGGCACTCGTAATACCTGTGGAAGAATCCAGAAAGCCTCAGTTTCCCCATCTGTGGCGGGCAGGCACCTTGAAGCTGCACAACCTCTCAGGACTCACACCCAGGGTCTGTGACCCACCAGAAATTGCTGAGGAGCTGGCCTCCTGCTCCAGGGCCCCAAAACATGCCTGCAGACTCGAGAAGGTGCGCATCTGTGGGGCTGCGGGGACTCGGTCAGGCCCCCTGGGAGTCAAGGCCCCGTGACCCCGGCCCGCCCTCCAGCAGAAACCCCGCTCACCTCCCCGACCCAGAAATACCACCCCCAGCCTGTCGCACAAGGCGGTGGCTCTCCCCGCCCCGACCTGGCCCTGGTCCACCCCCAGCCGCCCCCCGACAGCTGGATTTTGTCCCCCTGACTCATCGAGGTGTACAGCAAACCGCCCGAGTGCTGGGGCTCCGGGCAGCTCCGAAGGAGCGAGCCACAGAAACCTCCCCACCGCCGACAAGGGCACCCGAAGAGCGTGCGCCCCGGGGACCCCAGCTTCCTGCTCCTCGGCCTCAGTGTGGGAACAGGAGCGATCCACAGGCAGGCAGGTCAGGCAGTGGGGACGGGCAGGGAGGGCCCTCCCGCCTCCATGCCCGTCCCCGAGCCCTCCCACCAAGTCCACAGCCACAGGCAAGCCTGCGTTGAGTGCCTGCTGTGTGCCAGGCCCTGTGCTGGGCGCAGGTGTCCCAGGCGAGGAACCGCAGGCTCAGGGTCGGGGGCAGCCCAGCCAAGGTCACAGAACTGGGGGTGGAGTGGAGTGGGACTCAAGCCCAGGTCTGTCCGTGTTCCCTGCCTGAAGCTCCTTGCAGCACAGCCAAAGGGCCCCCAAGGAGGGCGGTTCCATGCACATGTACAGTCCCCACACCCAGGGGAGGTGGTTTTGAGGAGGTCGGGACTCAGGAGTTTGGGAGGCTGCCGTGGGGGTGTGTGTGTGTGTGTGTGTGTGTGCGCGCGCACACGTGCCTGTGTGCACCAGCCACGTGGATCCCCACACCTCGGGTCCCTGCCAGACTCATCCTTCCAAGCCCAGCTGGGATCCTGGAGTCTTACCATCCAGTAAGGAGAGCCTGGAGCCCATGACCTTGAAATGAAGCAAAGGACTGATGCCCACCTCTGTCTGCAGCTTTTTTTTTTAACATTATTATTTTTTTTATATTTATTTATTTATTTATTTGGCTGTGCTGGCTCCTAGTTGCGGCACGTGGGATCTAGTTCCCTGACCAGGGTTCGAACCTGGGCCTCCTGCATTGGGAGCACGGAGTCTTAGCCACTGGACCACCAGGGAAGTCCCTCCGTCTGCAGCTTTGATTCTGCTGCGAAAGGGCTCTACACCCAAGTTTTCATCACCTGCCTCGGGAACCCAGCCCAGTGCGCGGTACGGGGACACCAGCCGTACCGCACACGGCCTCTCTGAGCCTCGGTCTCCCGTCCTCGGAGGGTCATGCCGGCCCCAGGGCACTAAGGTATCGGCGGGCTCCTGTTCCTCAGGTGTCTGCGTGTTCAGTTCTGCATCTCCTACAGTGGGCCTGGTGTGGCCAGATTCTTCTTCCCAATAGCACCCTATTTGCTGAGAAAATTGGATGGGCCTGGGGAGGAAGCAAGGGGAAGTCTGGGTGGCAGCTGGGACTAATCACACGGAGGGAGGGGCCCCTTTGATCAGAGAGCACCTTTCTGAAAGGCGGTAAGTTCTCCGGCTCTGAGCTGGAAGTGGCCCGGCAAGGAGGGGGGAGGGACGCAGCCCCACCAAGAATGTTCCCACTGAGTCCCAGGCCCGCACTGGGGCTGCCCACACCTGGTCCCAAGTGTGAAGAGAGAAAATAAGGACAAAGTAAGGGCGAAGTCGAGTGGCTTCGGGCTGAGCTGTCCGCATTTACTGACGGGCCCGCCCTTTTCTTGCAGATGCCGCCAACCCTTTTCGTGTCCAAATACCACTTCTTCTGTGAAGTGATGGTAACAGTAGACGGTAGCCGATGTTTGGTTTTGTTTTCAGTGTTCTTGCTTTGGCAAAATATAAAGTTGGCACCCTACGACAGGAACTCAAGTTGATTTTTGAAATTTTAATTGTTTGCGAAATCCGTGGGCCTGGGACTTAGTATGAATCCTCTCGTTTAATCGTCACAGCGTCCCCCAAGGGATAGACATCATTGTGCCCATCTGACGGATGGGGAAACTGGTGAGCGGGGGAGGACTTGCCCGAGATCTCACCCCGTAGGCTGGGGCTGGAGTTTGAACTCGGCTGTCTGACCGGCCCCACTTCCTGCCCCCAACCTTTCTCCTGGGACCAGCCACCAGCGTCCGGGACGGGGGCCTCCTGCTCCCACCCAGCCAACAGCAGAAGTGGTCATCCTGGCACTGGCCACCGATTTGAGTCCGCCCGCCCCAACGCAGGGCTCCTTCCCCAGCAGCCCCTTAACCTGCGGCCGCCCCAGTAAGCCCCACACCCACCTTCCCCCGGCCCACTGACAACCAGGGCTTCCTGGAAGAGTCATTGCCCAGACTCAGTCCTCCTGACCCAGCCGGCCTGTGGGCCTCCCCTCCAGAACCAGTCTCTGGCCCATAGCCAAAGGGGTTTGGCCGGGGCTGGTGAGCCAGGGGTCCCGGGCCACTCCGCCTGGGCCGCCGCCAGCCCGCTGTCCTGAAATGGCCCGGACCAAAGGGCCCAACTGCAATTACTCAATGACAATGAGGACAAGTTGTTTGCCGTGGCCATAGGCCAAGGGCTCCGACTGTGGTCTTGCCTCGCCTCCGCCTCGAGAGACATCTGGGATGGGGGTGTGGCCGCACGAGCCCCTCGGGGCAGCTGCATCCTCAGCTCTGGCTGCTCTACAGGGCGAGTGGGCCCTGGTCAGGTGGCCCCTCCCCCAGGTTGCCGCCCCAGGCCCCAGTGCATCCATCCCCTTGCCCGATTTCCAGGGCCCCCACCCCATGCCTCCTCAAGTCTGGCCAGATCCCATCCTTTCCTTTGCTCACGCCGTCCCCTCTGCCTGGAAAGCCTCACCTCCCGCCCTGGCCGTGGGATCTGCCAACTCCTGGGGGTCCCAGAGTCCGCTGCAGCGACACCTCCTCTCGATGCCCATCCGGTTCCCCCAGGAGTTCTCTCCGTGCTCTGAGTCCCTGTGGCCCTTTCTCAGAGCCTCCGTGCTGTCTTCTGTAAAACGGACACAATAATAGTGCCTTGCACACCACGTGGTGGTGAGGACTGGATAAGGGAGACAGGCCATGTAAATGCCAGCCACTCACACTTCGTAGCTGCTCCATAAACAGTGGATTTGTTGTCTTGTTGTTATTATTGTTATTATTACTGTGTTTCCCCATCGTCGTGGGCAGCTCTTTTTCTTCCACCCACCCCACAGATGCTTCTCTTCCCTGAGCTCTGCCGGCACCCGCCAGCCTTCTCCGTCTCCCCATCTTCCCTGAGCAACCCCACCCACTCCCGCGGCCTTGGCCACCACCCATGGCTGTCTCTGGGCTGCTCTCCCGGCTCCACGCTGGTAATCCAGCTGCCTTGTGGGCACATTCCCCCGGATGCCCCTCAGACCCAGCATTCCCAGCTCTGCCATGTTCCCACCGCGTCCTGCACCAGCAGATTCTGCTGCTTGGGTCCTGGAAAATCATTTCCAACCCCGCTCTTGGTAGCAAATCCTGTATTATTTAGGAATGCTTTGGGCTGCAAATAATAGAAGGCCCAGCAAATGGTGACTTAACCAAAGAGGGGTTTGTTTCTCCAGCATAACAAAGAGTCTGAGGTCCGTGGCTGCTGGTGCTGGTACCACAGCCCTGGGCCAGCCCCTGGTGATTCCTCTTGACCTTGACCTCATTGTGGCAAAATGGCTGCCCCAGCTCCAAACACCAAGTTCTCAAACAATGTCCAAAGGCAGGAAAGTAGGAAGAGGTGCAGGGATGGCCTCCCTTCTCAGGGAGGACACAACCTTTCCCAGAAGCCCTCCAGTAAACGTCCCCTTGCATCTCGTCCCCTGGTTCTCACTGGCCAGACCCGGTTCCTGGTTCCTGGCTTCAAGGCGGTCTGGGGAGGCAGTTTCCTATCACGGTGAATGGCACCCCAGGTACCTGTCACCCGTGCCAGAACCTGGACACCCCCTCCACCCCACCCCAACCTCCAGCCGCCCCTGTACCCCACCTCTCCCCACGCCTCCCTGCCAGACCCTAGACAAGGTTCCAGGACAGCAGGAGAGGATGGAGAGGTCAGCAAGGGGCCGGCACAGGAGTCAGCCAGGCAATACCACCGTGGGAACCAGAGCATGTTGCCACTGGGACTCTGCTGTCCCACCTGAAGGGCAAGGGAGCTGGGGGTACTGGCCCACCTGCTCCCACAGCCATTGCTGAGATCTGCCACTGGGGTGGGACACGTGGGCCTTGATTCTCTGGTACTTCTGGCCTGACCTGCTCCCTCGGGCAAAGCAATGCAGGCACCAGGGGTGGACACCAGGGGCTGGCCCACAGGGCAAGGGGAAGGAGTGCAGGCGGGCGGTCAGCTCCCTCCCGACCCCCCAGCACGCCCACCTCCTCCCAGGAACTCCCATCCTGCAGTTTCCTGCCCCATCCGTCCCTCTTATCTCTCCTGGCCTTTCAGATTGCTCCCCTCCCCTCTCCCCACCCACCTGAGCTCCCAGCCCAGCCCAGCCAGCCTCACCCCTTCTCTGGGACTAAGAACCTGTAAGTGGAACCCTTTTTCCCACAGCCCCAGCCCAGTTCTGGCTTGAGTGATGGGTCAGTCTTAAACCTCCACCTTTGCTGTGGCTGCAGACCTTGGGACCTTCCCTGACCCTGGGAAGGGGAGGCAGAAAGCACTGCCCCCCACCCCGGGTGCAGCTCCAGCAGGGAGCAGAGCCGAGATGCCAGGGCCGCCCCTCCACTGCTGCTGGAGGCCATGGCTGAGCACGGAGGGAGGAGGAGGACCAGGAGGAGGGCACGATGGACAGCCCAGCCCACCACCCGAGGATGCGAGATGAGAGCCCTAAGAAGGAAGGAGCCGGGTCTTTAGAGCCACCAGGGCTGGGCTCAAATTCCCCATCGGCTGTAGAACTCCAGTGCGATCTCAGCAAGCCACTCGCCTCTGTGGGCCTCATTCTCCTCATCAGGAGAATGGGTACAGTCACACCTATGTCACAGGCTGGCTTTGAGGAAAGCACGAGGCGTGTGCACACTCAGACGGCACGAAGCCCGGATCTCAGGGAGGGTTAACGAGGCAGGGGCCGCCCCAGCTTCCCGCCTCACGTCCCCCGCAGCCCACCCTGGCTGCCCTGCCTCCCTTCTGCCTGCCAGGCCCAGCCCAGACGTCGCCTCTGAGTGCCAGGCAGAGAGGGCCACTTCCTGCCCAGGCCCCTGCACACCGTGCAGCTGAGTCACGGTGGCTACAACCGTCTGTGCCCGCGTGGGTCACCCCACCAGACCCGCAGCTCCTCCAGGCAGGCCCGAGCCCCCCGCCATCCCTACCCTGGGCTCCGAGTGCGTCCTGGCTGTCCATGTTCTCCAACCCGGTCCCCATCGGGCCACAGAGAGCTCTGCTGTTCAGGCCCCTGTGGGACTCCTCCCTCAGGCCCCACCCTGCCCAGGCAGCCCAGCTCACAGTCAAGGTTAGGGTTAGGGAGCACGTGGGCTCTGAGGGGTTAAGGCAGCAGGGCCCCAGGGGAATCAGTGACCACGTGGGCCTGGGGTTTGGCGGTGTGTCCTTTGAGGCCCGTCCTCGGATTCCCTCTCACCTCCTGTAGGGTGGGATCTGAGAGATGGGACGTCCCTTAGAGGCCATCTGAGGTGGGAAGGTAGAGGCCCAGAGAGGGCAGAGCTGTGTCCAAGGCGGCACAGCAGCTCACAGCCGGGCTGGGCACAGAGCCTGGGCCTGTGCCTCCCAGCCCGGGGGGTCTCCTTCTCACCCCCGCCCCCCCATGACCTCCGGGAGCAGAACCAGCCTTTGAAACCATCCCTGGGCTGTGGGAAGGGGCGGGAGCCTGGGGGCTAAGCCTCGAAGCCACTTCCGCTCACCGAACCTCAGTTTCCCCTTTAGGAAGTGGCCCTCAGGGGATCCTGGGAGACCCACCTGCTTTTGCAGTGCATCCTGGGGAGGAAGCTCAGTCAGGAAGGGCATGTGTGACCTGAGTGCCCTGGGAGAGAAGACCCCCGCCTCCCCATCCTCCATGTGCCCCAGGCCCATCTAACTGTCCCGTGGTGGTAGGCAGGCGGTGGGGACAGCCCGCAGGCCAGCGCCTACCCTAGAAGCAGAGAGAGGGCAGCAGGCACAAGCTCCCTGGCCCCCTTGCCACCCCCTGAGGCCCTCTCCATGCCCACCCTCATCCTCTGGGGTCCAGGGCTGGTGGTGAGGTCTCCGGCCGGGTGGTGCCCACGTGCGTGTGCGGGGCCCTCGGGGGTCTCACTAATTGTACCCTGGGGCGTGGGCCCCTGCGGGCACCCGGGCCCACGAGGCAGATGGCGGGGGCGGAGACTTGGGTGGAGGCGAGGCCGGGAAAGCCCCAGGCTTCAGTGCAGGGCTGGGCGGATGACAGGCGGCCCAGCGCCCGGGCCGAGGACAGGACACTGTGTTTTGATTATTTCCAGTTTCCTGACCCCCAAGTAGTGATTTAATGTTCCTGTTTACTCTGAGGGTTAGGACAGAAGGCGGGACGTCTAAGCTGGCTTCCACGGCCTCCCCCAGCGTCGCCCCCAAACTCCCAGCGGGGAAGCCATCGGAGGGAGCCAAGGGTCCCAGGGGATGGTGTAGGGTCTCTGGGTACCTGGAGGACCTCAGATGGGCTCAGGGCGGGGCCTTGAGCAGAGCAGGTCCTGCTGGGGGTTAAAGGGACCTGCCCACAGGAAGCATGGCTAGGTGACCCTCAGAGCTGGCCTGAGAGGCTGCCCCCCTGTGTGGGCCAGTGCCCAGGGTTCACTTGCCCCCCTCACCTGGTCAAGGGCAGATGAGCCACATTCCTGGGCCACCCCAACATGATCCGGGGCTTGGACTTTGGCTGGGACCCTGTCCCCTCTCGGAGTCAGAGTACATTTCAGGGACTTCTTGGCAGGCAGAGCCAGGAGCCTGTGGCTGGCTGGGAGGGACTCCAGAAGTCATAAGCCCAGCTCCTTGCTCCTGAAATCTTGGCACGTAGGGGCCAGCTTGTAAAACCACTCGAAATATAGCCTTCCGCGGCATCCTCTGAGGTTGCGGCTACACAGGGTAAAGTGAAGGGTGTTACTTTTTTAAATGACAAGGTATCCAGATTTTTTGTTTAAATCAATGCAAGTTCACGTCATCATTGGCAAAAAAAGATTAAAATGCCGATGTATTTTCTGCACAGGGACATCCTACCCTAAGCAGCCCATTCCTTTCTTCAGGAAGCCTCCATCAGCACTGGGCAGGCGCTGGGACCACAGACAAAGGGCTGGGGGAGGGATGCAGGTACGGGAGAGGCTATGGCCAGGGCGGGGCTGGGGGAGCCCCTCAGGGAGGACCGAGGGCCGTGCAGAAGCAACAGGGTGGGTCCCACGGGGACATATGAGGGCTGGCGACGAGGCCCACATGGCCGTGGAGGTCTCAAGTGCACCCGGAGCCCAGGAGAGCTGCACAGAGGACCTGGGCGCACCTAGTGTCACCACAACTCCTTCTCCCGATAAGCTATGGGGGAGGGCCTGCAAAGTCACAGAGGGGAGATGTGGGACTCAAGGGTCCAGCAGTTCAGGGTTCCCCAAGGGGTAACAGGGACCAGCATTCTAGTCTTCAGCTGTCAAAGCCCAAGATCCCAGGAGGACGGTGTCTGCCGGGTGCTGTCCTCGCAAAGGGGAGCACAGCACACCCTCCCATCTGCCCTGACATCACTAAATCCTGGGGTGGCAGAGCTGGGCAGGCCCAGGAGACCACAGCCCCAGCCCTGTCTCCACCTCCGACACCCTGTTGCACCATGGACTCCATCTTCCCCTCACTGAAACCGGAGCTAGGTCCGAGGACCCCTCCGGTGCTCCACCACCCACCACAGAGGGATGGGGTGACTGGCAGAGGAGCTCGTTTCTGGGGCCGGGCCCTTCGCGTATAGAGAGCTCACTCCTGAACCCAGGCCACAGACGTGCACTAGAACCAAGGTCCCCTCAGCCTTCCTCAGACAGCGTTCGCACCACCTGTGTCCAGTCCCTGCCCCACCGCTCAGCTGTGTGGCTTCGGGCAAGTTCCCTGACCTCTCTGAGCCTAAGTCCTCAATGTCTAGAATGAGAGTGAGAGTCAGTTCTGAGCAGACCTGAGAAGTCCGAGGCTGGCATTGAGGTGATGGCAGCTCTGGAGGACGTTGAAACCGTACAGAACGGTGCATCTGGGCGGAATCAGAACAGTCATTGGCTGGGTTCCCCCAGTCCGGTATGCTCAGAGACAGCAGGGCAGCTGCGGGGACACACAGACACATCTCTGAAGCCCAGTCCTGCCCTGGCCAATTGTCCTCCTCTGAGGCCTCTGGGGTGCAGCTGATGAGAAGCGCCTGGCCTGTGCCCTGCACGTAGTAGGTGCTCAGGAAACGTCCCTCGGGAGCTTGCACTCTAAAGCGACTGGACAGTACGGCCCCAAAGGCTGAGACCCCAGGCTCCAGAGGTCGGCGGTCACCGCCCATGACCCCTGCCCACGACCCCGCCCCAGGGTGACCCCTGGCTGCCACTGGGTCTGGAAACGCTTGGCCAGGGCGCTAGGGGCGGGGTGGGGGGGGGGGTGAGCGGGTGCTATTTGTGGAAAGAAGTGGAACAATCAAGGCCAGCTCGCTCAAACTTAGAGTCCCTTTTTCCAGAGTGGTTGTTTAGAAGGGAAAAAAAACATCGTCCAAATCACAGCCGAGAAAACCTGCCACTGCCAGAGAAACGGGAGTCAGTGGCCAAGAAGGATTGCAAAACGCCGGCCCTGGGGAAACGGCTGCTTGTGCCCAAGCCCTGCAGAGCCAGGCTCTGGGCACCTTCCCGGGTGCCGGCCTGGCCTCGAGGCCCGGAGCCCAGACCGCTCACCCCGGCCGTCCCAGCTCCGAGCCGGGGACACAAAAAGACACAAGCAGGTGGCCAAGGGACTTCCCGGTTTGCAGACACCCCCCCCCCCCCACCGAGGGCCCCTGGGAGCCTTTGGGAGGACGGTCCTAGCACCAGGAGGTGGGGGAGAGGGTCGGACAGGTAGGGATTGGCCGGGGCAGCCCCCAGCCTCAGCACGGGGCCCAGGGTCCCAGACAGTGGGCGGGAAGCACGCAGGAACCGGGGCGGGGGGCGGGGCAAGTTTGCAGCCACAAGGGGAAGGGAGGGAACCAGTCACTGTATTCCTGTCCCCGGGCCCCCAAGGCCACCACATTGTGCCCACCACCCACCCGGCCCCGGCCCTTCCCTCCAGCAGCCCTCCGGCCACAGGACGTCCTGGCCGCCCCCTGAGCCGTGCAGGGCCCTGTTGTCAGGCCAGCCTGGCCAGGCCGAGCGAGGGGTCACTTCCTGCATCCTTCGGTCTGGAGGATCAGTTTCCACATTGTCAGAGCTATTCTGCTCCGAGATCCCTGGTGGCTCCCGCCCTACCGCCCCACCGACTCTCCAGGGTCTCAGACGAGGCTACGGGGTTAAAAGTGGCCCTCACAGCTGCTTGCAGCCCACCTACTGTGTGTTGGATTGGGAGAACTCAGAGGGGAGCAGGCAAGCACCCTGTGAGGACGCGGGGTGACTCCGGGAGAAGGAGGTGGGCGGGACGTTCCGACGCGCTGCGGCCCCCTCATCTCACGGGAAGGGCTGGTGCCCACGGACCCCACTCCGCCGCGGCCTCGGTCGCCCCACGCCCGCGCGGCTGACGCCCAGAGCCCTCCGCAGGTGAGACACAGGAGGGGAGGCGAAGAGAGGGCCGTGTGCTCATTTGGTGGCTGTGCCAGCGCCCACCTGGACTCCCCGCTAGGCGGGGCCCAAGTCCCACAGCAGTGAGTTCACGGTTGCGTGTAGGAGACCCCATCCTTGGGAGCAAGGATGCAGCTTCCGGGGCCATCCACGGCCTCTGCGACGTGGTGTGCGCACCTGAGCTCCATTCTGAGCCCCGGGGGAGCTGGACCCACAGTTGTGCCTGAGCAGGGTGTGACCCATGCACGGGTGGGCAGCAGCCCCCAGCCTACAAGCTCCTCACGTCTGCCCCCCTCGCCTCCACCAGCCGCGGGAAAGCTCAGGCTTCCTGGAGGTCGTGGCGTTCGAGTGGGGCCTCTAAGGACAGCAGGCTTGAGGGGCAGGAATTCTCATTTCAGGCAGAGGGCACAGCACGGCGAAGGTGAGAACCGGTGGCAGGCCAGCGTGACAGGCGTGCAGCCGGTGACATCACGGTCAGTGGAGGCCAGAGTGGGCTAAGCTTGAATACTTACACCAATCAGGGGGTGCCACCCTGGAGGCACAGTGTGGGTGGCAGGGCCTTCCCCGTGTCCATTTTACAGAAGGGCACACTGAGGCCTGGTGCAGCACCACCACCAGGGGAGCTGATCACAGAGCGTGTTCTCCCAGGTGGACGGCGTGGCCTCCTAACCCCAGCTGCTGCCCCAGGGTTCTCGTGGGCAACAAACAGTGGGCCAGTAACCAAGGCAGCTGCCAGCCCTTACGGTGCCTCTGTGGGATTTAGAGGAAGGCCCCCCTCCAGGTGGGGTGCAGGCTGCATCCCAGCGCCCTTGCCCCTCATCCAGTGGCTTTTGCTGGGCTCGGCCACCCCAGTAATAACCCCAGTCACCACGGCTGCCCCTTTTTAGTGCAGCAAGACCTTGACATTGTCCGTGTAGAGCCCACCTAAGTGTTTGAGTCTACTATTGGGTTGGCCCAAAAGTTCGTTTGGGTTTTTCCGTAAGATGTTACAGAAAAATCCAAACGAAATTTTTGGCCAACCCAATATTTTGGGACTGACTATTTGAGCAAAGTCTGTCTCTCGGAACAGTAAGCAATGTGGGGGCAGGACCCACGTGTGTCTTGCTCACTTGTAGCTATTTTGTTCACCAGCACCAAGCCTGCCTCATAACAAATGCTCACAAATATTTGTAGAACGAAGGGTCTCTTTTAACCCTAAAACCACTCGATCAACCCCATTTTACAGATGAGGTTGGAGAGGCAATGTGACTCGCCCAAGGTCACACAGCTAAAAGTGGTAGGACTAGATAGGAACCGAAACCCTGGGCCCCCAGAGCCCTCACTCCTCCCTCCCCCCATGGCCCCGCTTGCTCCAGGCCACCTGGACTACTTCCCACACATTGGAAGCAGAATGCTCACTCCCCAGCCTGGCCTGTGAGCCCTCTCCTGACTGGAGCATCCTCTCAGCTGGCAGGAAAGAGAGGCAGCATGGGCAGGGGACAGAGCCTGACCAGCTGGGGTTCAAGCCTCCTTCTGCTCTGCTCTTCCCTGAGCTCTTCCTTGGTTTCCCCTTCCATAACACAAGAGGTTTTGACACAGTAATGTCCAAGATCCTTTCCTGTCTCACAGTATATCTACAGTCTAGAGCAAAAATGTTAAATCTACAGCACACATACCCCTACTTGTGATTTCTGCGCTTACGGCAGACATCACTAATCAATCACCAATCAATCTTTCCCACTGAGTTCAGATTGAACATCAGAATCCTTCTCAACACAATGTACAAGGAAACCATTTGATCAAAGTTGACAAATAAGATAAAACCCCTGGTCTGGGCTGAAGCTGGGCTGGGAGCAGGCCCTGAGGAGTAAGCCTCATACTATTATGAAACAGCACCTGCCCTTCCAAGGGAAGCACCATGAACAGAGATCTGTGACCCACGCTGGTGAGGAGTATCAAGGCTGCACTGTGTCCATGACTGCCTCCCCCGCCAGGCTGACAGCCCCAAGACCAGCCTCGAGACCCAGGCCGAGGCCAGACCTGGCTCTACCTGCACCATCAGAAGGTTTGCCCCATGGTCATCTCTTTGATGAGTCCTCATTTCTGACCTTGTTTCATGCCAACTCCTCCTTTAGTCTCAGCTCAGATCTCACCTCCTCCAGGAAGTCCCCCTCCAGTTTTCCCTCCCGTTCAAAGTAGGGGTCCCTGTGGTACCTCTACCATTCATCACACCTTCAGTCATTCAGCAAACACACTGTGTGGTATTTGTCCATGAGTGTGTAAAGCTGTGGCCCTGGCTGCAGGCCCCGGGGCTGCAGACAGAGCCCCGGTAAGTGAGGCTGCAATGCAGGGGGTGCACCGATTCACTCGACTCATTTACCAGGTCCCCAGGGATACAATGCGGGTGCCATCCTTGCCCTCTGGAGCTTACAGTTTGGTGAGGAAGAGAGACACAGCTATGATACTACGGAGAATAGTATGGAGGTTCCTTAAAAAACTAAAACTAGAACTACCATATGACCCAGCAATCCCACTACTGGGCATATACCAGGAGAAAACCATAATTCCAAAAGACACATGCACCCCAATGTTCACAGCAGCATTATTTACAATAACCAGGACATGAAATCAACCTAAATGTCTGCTGCCAGATGAATGGATAAAGAAGATGTGGTACATATATACAATGGAATATTACTCAGCTTTAAAAAGGAACGAAATTGGGTCATTTGTAGAGGCGTGGATGGACCTAGAGAGTGTCATACAGAATGAAGTAAGTCAGAAAGAGAAAAATAAATATCATATATTAACGCATGTATGCGGAATCTAGAAAAATGGTACAGATGAACCTATTAGCAAAGTAGAAACAGAGACACTGACATAGAGAACAAACGTATGGACACCAAGGGGGGAAGGGGGGGCAATGAACTGGGAGATTGGGATTGACATATATACACTACTATGGATAAAACAGATAACTAATGAGAACCTACTGTAGAGCACAGGGAACTCTACTCAGTGCTCTGTGGTGACCTAAATGGGAAGGAAATCCAAAAAAGAGGGGATATATGTATACATATAGCTGATTCACTCCCCTGTACAGCAAGAAACTAACACATTGCAGAGCAACTATACGCCCCCCCCCCAAAAAAAAAATAGCTTACATATAATTAAATGGCAATAAGCAGGAAACTGTCTAAGAAGGAGGCCTCACTGGGGGCCCACTGGGTCTCCCTGAGGGTTTCATGTGTGATCACAGCCCTGAGAGGGGACAGGGGAGGGTGGGCAGGTTTGCCTCCCCCCTTCCTTAACCTTCTCAAGCACCACTTTGCAGAGGAGGGCCGGAGCCCTAGGGGAAGTGAGTGGCTGAGGGCCCGCAGCCAGGAAGCAGAGACCCTGGTGCCCAGTGTGCAGCCGGATCCCACGTTCCCCTGGATCCCCCATTCCTCTCAAGGGGAAGCGGCTGCCTCAGGCTGGGCCCTTCTGGGTCAGCCTACAGCCGAGTCGGGGCCAGAAGGCCACCCATGGGAAGCTGGCTGCCCTGGGGCTGCCTGGGCTGGTGGCCGGGCAGGTCTCCTGGTGGCGGGGTGACTTCAGCTCGGCCAGGAAGGCTGGGGCCCACTGCAGCCCCCAGGGGTTTCTACCTGGGCCGCTGGGGTTCACTTGGCCGTGGCGGACGGGCGCGGTGAGCGGGGCTGACAGCTCTCCCACCCATTCCCCCTGCCAAATTGTACTCATAACGATAAACGATGGCATGCGTCCACGGCCACGTCGCAGAACATGACAAGCACGCCACGTCTCCAAGCCACGCAGCCCTGCTTCCCCGCGGCGGCCGGCGTTCCTAACAGGAGGCTGCGAGGGGGCGTCTCAGGCCACGGGCAGTCCCACCGCCGGCCCAGGCTGGGCCCCGTCGGTGGGCACGGCTGGGCAGGGCCCGGGGCTCAGGGTCCCACAGTCACCGGAGACCCGGGCCCGACCCCTCGCCCATCCCCTGGTGTCCTTCCATGTCACCTGCTCATTCTAGCAAAGCAAGAAAACAGCAGCCCACGGCCCCGTGGGGATGGCTGCCAACAGTCTCAGAAGCCTTCCCTCTAGAGCAGGGTCTAAAATCGTCACTCCAGCCACACAGCCCACGCGAGCCCCAGTGGCCGCCAAGGGGTCTGCAAGGACCTGGGGAGACCCCCAAACCGGGAGGCCTGGCAGGGGTCAGACAGGGCAAGCCCCCGCGTGAGTCGAGCCCAGGCTCCTCGCCTTCCTCTCTCGGGGGCGGAGGGGGGGAGGGGGTATTGCAGGGAGCGAGGCAGCGCCAGCCCCCATTCCAGCGCTGCCGGGCAGAGGGGGAAGCGGCTCCACCCTTCTTAATCACAGCTGCGGGCGGGGCCCAGAGACAGCACGCGGGGGTCCTGGTCCCGCTGCGTGGCCTTAAAATGAAGGACGGGGTACGCCCTCCCCACCCCGACCCCCGTCTGCATGGGGGAGGGGGTCAGAGCTGGGCCCACAGACCAGGGGAGAAAGGGCCACCCGGGCAGACGGAACCACATGTTAAAGGCCTCAGGGTCAAAGCCAACTTTGAACTCTCCGGGATGGAACTGGAAAGCGGCTGGAGGGGGAGAGGCTGGGGGAGGGGCTGGGAAGCCCCGCAAGGCCTGCGCCCGGAGGGCGGTGACCCAGGAAGGCTGCCCGCTGGGCTGCAGGTGGATTGAAGTGGGCCAGGCTGGGTGCAGGGGCCGGGAGGAACTGCCTCGCGCCCGGGAGGGACCCGGGTCTGGACGGCAGCGGCGGGAGCAGAGATGGGGGGTGAGAGGAGCCGCTGAGCAGGCTGGACGTGCCATCAGCGGGACTTGGAGACAGAGGAAGCGTGGCCGGGGAGAAAGATCCGGTTTGCACGAGCAGGTGGATGGTGGTTCCAATCCTGAGACGGGGACAAGCAGGTCAGCCGGTGTCTGGGGAGTGTTTCCCTGAGGTGCCCAAGGGCAGCTGAGTCCAGAGAGCATCTGGGCTCAGTGCAGAGGTGTTGGCCGTCAGCAACGTGTAGCATCCGTTGACACTTAGGTGTGGGCAAGATGGCCCAGGCAAGGGAGAGGCAGCGAAGACCCAGGTACTGGGCCTGGCCTCAGGACACCTGGGGCAGAGCCCTGGCACATCCCAGAGCCCGTGAGCCAATGATGGGTGTGGCAGGGAGAAAGGACATCAGAGTGTGGGCCCCCAGGCTCCCAGGGAAGAGAGGGTGTCGGCAACAGTGCTGAATGTCACCGAGAGGAGGGACCGTGGACTGCAGGATAGGGGGCCATGCCCGTCAGGTTCCAGCAGGAGACCGCTGCCCACGCAAATCAGGTGAGGTAAGGAGAGCTCAGTAAAGGGGAGGGTTATGCGGGTGTGGGCAGTGTGGGGCGACCTGCAGGGGCAGAGCAGTCTTCCAGGGCAGTAACCGCAAGCAGAGTTACCCCTCTGCAGGCCTGGAGGGGCAAGTGGAGGGATGAAGTTACTAGTACCTAGAGCCAGAGGGTGGAGTTGGGGGGAGAGTACCCTGAAAGATGCAGGAGATGGTGAGGATGCAAGAGAGAGGATGCAGGAGGTGGGGCGGTCCTCTGTTCAGGGGTGCAGGCAGCCCACAGCTCCCTAGCAAGGAAGAAGCCAGAAAATCCATACCCAAACTCATTCTCCTCCTGCCTTCCATTTCCTGCTGGTACCTTCCATGGGCAAACCCAGGTGGAGGCCAGTGGGCCACAGGGCACCCCCTCCGTGTGCCCACAGAGCAGGCAGAGGGTGGGCACAGGAGCACGGTGCACCTGGGGAAGGCAGTGCAGAGAAGCAGGGAGCAGAAGTGTGCTGCAGGGAGGAGCCCTGAGTGGAGACAGATTCTCCTACAAAAGGGAGGAGCTGGGGCAGGAGCTGGGGGAGGCTGAGCATGGAAGGCAGGTTTTGGTTTTGTTTTCTAGGAGCCTCATGCTGTGGATCCAGTAGTGCAGGAGATGGTGAGGATGCAGGAGAGACTGAGGATGCAGGAGATGGTGAGGATGCAGGAGGTGGTGAGGATGCAGGAGGCGGTGAGGATGCAGGAGAGACTGAGGATGCAGGAGATGGTGAGGATGCAGGAGGTGGTGAGGATGCAGGAGGTGGTGAGGATGCAGGAGAGACTGAGGATGCAGGAGATGGTGAGGATGCAGGAGGTGGTGAGGATGCAGGAGGCGGTGAGGATGCAGGAGGTGGTGAGGATGCAGGAGGTGGTGAGGATGCAGGAGAGACTGAGGATGCAGGAGGTGGTGAGGATGCAGGAGATGGTGAGGATGCAGGAGAGACTGAGGATGCAGATGGTGAGGATGCAGGAGATGGTGAGGATGCAGGAGATGGTGAGGATGCAGGAGAGACTGAGGATGCAGGAGATGGTGAGGATGCAGGAGGCGGTGAGGATGCAGGAGGTGGTGAGGATGCAGGAGGTGGTGAGGATGCAGGAGAGACTGAGGATGCAGGAGATGGTGAGGATGCAGGAGGTGGTGAGGATGCAGGAGGTGGTGAGGATGCAGGAGGTGGTGAGGATGCAGGAGATGGTGAGGATGCAGGAGGTGGTGAGGATGCAGGAGAGACTGAGGATGCAGGAGGTAGTGAGGATGCAGGAGAGACTGAGGATGCAGGAGGTGGTGAGGATGCAGGAGGTGGTGAGGATGCAGGAGGTGGTGAGGATGCAGGAGAGACTGAGGATGCAGGAGATGGTGAGGATGCAGGAGGTGGTGAGGATGCAGGAGGTGGTGAGGATGCAGGAGATGGTGAGGATGCAGGAGGTGGTGAGGATGCAGGAAGTGGTGAGGATGCAGGAGATGGTGAGGATGCAGGAGGTGGTGAGGATGCAGGAGAGAGTGGGGAAAGCTCAGTGGGTACCATGGTTTGGCGGCAGGAGCTACAGCTTCCACCTCCCCCATGCACCATGGGACAGAGGCTGGACAGGGGCCAGTGCTCAAGGCCAGAGATGCAGGCGCGACATCTGGATCAGATGGGTGGCTTGCTCAGCTGTGGAGGGCCTTGGACTGTCCCAGGGCTGGGGTTTGGTGGCCAGGTAGGGCAGGAGTGAGGGAGCCGAGGACTCGCATGATGGGACCACGCCTCCAGAGTGGCCAAGAGGGATGTGACACGACAGGGCTGATGGATGAGGGGAAAGTGGAAGGGTCAGGGGACAAGGAACCAGGTACAGGATGACCTGAATGAGGGGTGAAGGATATAGAAGGGGAGTAGATGTTTGAGGCACACGTTTTCAGAGTCAGAGGGGGCTGGGTGTGGATGGAGTCCGGGTGTGCCATGGGAGGGGTGGTGACCCTGGAGAGGGTTGTGGGAGCCACGGGGGTGGAGGATTGAGAGGCCAGGGCGGCGACTGGGGCACCCATGGGGATGTGGAAACCCGGGTGATGGCCAGTGTGGGGTGGGAAGGAAGACAGAGGCAGGGTGGGGGAAGGCGGGGCTGGAAGGAGGGAGCCTGGCTGGAGGGGAGGGGGGGGGAGAGTGGAGGGGCCGGTGGAGTGGGGGAGGCACCAGCAGGTGGCTGGGCAGAGAGGGGGGAGCCAGGTCGGCCTCAGCCAGCGGGCAGAGGGGGAGGAGAGCGTGGAACTGGGTGGCCGGCACCTCCAGGCTCCCTGGGCATCACCAGAACAGATGGGGAGACTGAGGCCCAGAGAGGCAAGAATGGGTACCCACCCCCAGAGCCTGGACCTGCAGGACCAGAAGTGCCTGAGACCTATTTTCTGCCCCCCATAAGGTTGATCCTGCTCATTCGGGGGGTGGCAGAGGGAGTACTTAAGTGCAGGTGGTCTGCCAAAGGCCCGTGGAAACCCCAGCCCTGGCTCCGCCCAGCCCGCGGCCAGGGAGGGGGAAGGCCAGGCCAGGCTGCGCACGGGGCTGGGAAACGGGGGGCGTGAGCGGCGGGGGCAGTCAGTGCGGGGCCGAGTGGATGTGCTCCCCGTGTGGGTAATTATGACCGCAGGGGTGATGGGTGCCTGCAGGGAGGAGATGCGCTCGTGTCTCCAGGCGGCGTGGGCGGCGTGGGCGGGGGGCGGGGCGAAGGGGGCAGCGGGGGCACCTGGGGTAGGTTGCTTTGGGGGCTGCCTGCAGAGGGGGTTGATGGGGTTGCGCGGATCTGGGGGTGCAGGGTGATACGGGGGCGCGTTGGCAGCGTGCACGTGAGCCTGCGTGTGGGAGGAGGGGAGGATGTAGGTGGGTGGGAGCTAATTAGCTGGAGCCTGGTCTCCGTGCAGAGCCTGGACGCCAGCCCGCGTCTGGCAGCCTCGTCTCATCCTGCGCCAGCGCCCCCCCCCCCCAGTCTTACTGTGGCTCCCCATCTGCCCCAGAACCCCCGCTCCCCCCCAGCTGCCCACCAGGGACGGCCAGCAGTCCCACCTAGAGTCCTCCGGCGCTGTCTGCCGGGTCAGGGCCAGGGGTGAGCACAGAGGGCCATCGGGGAGGAAAGAGGTTCCCACCCCACGCTGGCTCCCACGGGGCCCAGGATGGCCTGCTGACCCTGCCAGTGAAGGTCCGCACAAGCAGCCCAGGTCCAGGGGCGGGGAGGGACCTAACCCACTACACAGAGCCCGGGGTGCAGAGCCAGTCTGTCGGCCCACCCCCTCACCCACCCAGGACTCTGGTTCAAGCCCCTCCAGGGTTTCCAAGCTCCTGGGTCAGCCTGGGCAGGGAGGGGCTGTCTGCCTCAGGGTGACCCTCTCCTCTGCTCCTAAGATGATGGGCATTTCTGCAGCCACTCCCATCAACCCCCAAAGCCAGCCCTACCTTCAAGCTTCCAGGACTACCAGCCATGCAGAACAGGGCAAACAGAGAGTTTTTTAAAAAGCAGGAAGAACTAACCCAGATGGCCAGGTGCTCAGCTGAATGCCCACTGAGTCCGAGGAAATGGGCCCCAGCTCCATGGGCTGCAGGGTGTGAGAGGAGGCCGTGTCCAGTTGTCCTGGAGCACGCTCCATGGGGAATAGACCCAGAGGTCATGCTGGGACCTCCTTTCCACTCCATCCTACTTGATTAACATCAGTTCAGCGACTGTTGGATGCAAGAAGCTAACGTTCACCTCCAGACATCTCTCCATCCTCTGACCATTCAGCCGTCATCGTCTTTCCCTCTGCCCATCCATCCCTATATACTTCAGTCCATCAGTTCATTGACCCAGCAAGCCAGCCAGTAAACATCCACTGATGTCCAACTGTAGCTCTCTGTGCACCCGTCCACCTGTCCATCCGTCCATCCTCCCATCCATCTAATCATGTACCACTCTGTTCTTTCATTGATCCAGCCCTCCGGCCAACCACTGGTCCATCCAGCCATCTGTCAATTCATCCAGTCATCTGTGATTCATCCATCCATTGATTCACCATCCACCATTCACACACAGTTCACTCAGCCAACCAGCCAGCCATCTACAGCTCCAGCCATCTGACCATTTACCCACCCAAACACTGATTGACCCAGCCATCCATCTACCTGTCTACTCACCCATCCGTCCACCCACTCGCTCATTATTAAAATCGATCCCTTTGGTCCCTTCAGAAGTCTGAGAACACCCCACTTCCTTCCCCAGCCCTCCTCACTTGCTGTGTGTCCTTTCCCTCTGCACCCAAAGCCTGATCTCTTGCACAGAGGTTGTTTCGTGGGGCAGCCCTGGCTACTCCTCCTGGCCCACCATCAGGGTCAAGAGGAGGGGTACACAGACCGCAACCAAGAACAGTGGGCGGTCCCACAGCCGTTTCCAACAGAAGTGTTGACCCCGCCCTGCCCCAACTACCCTGACCATGTCCATGCACAATGAGCAGGAAACTTCACATCCTCAAAGAAACTCCTCCCAAGTTCTGCCCACACCTTGTTTCCTATCGTAATAGTATCACGACTTCAACAACAATCACCCTCCTGTATACGGCCCTTGGGGCAGATGCTGTTCTAAGTACTTTACAGATATCAACTCATTCCAGCCTTGCCATCCCCCAGTCATCCTCTGAGGCCTGTGGTACTACTGTACCCATTTTACAGAAGAGGCACAGAGAGGTTAAGAGATAACCATAGACGCTAATGTTGCCTGGGCCCTGTGCCTGGCTGTGCAGTGTGCTCTACATGCATTATTCATTTGCTTCATCGCAGTGGGAATCCTTACTGTCAGACCCATTTTACAGCTGGGTTGACTGAGGCCCAGTGACTCACACAAGGTCACCGAGCTGGAAAGTGGGAGCACTGGGATTTGAAGGCAGCTTTCTGACTCCAAGGCCCATGCTCTCAGCCCCCCAGGTTTCTGCTGGGGGCACCGTGGCTGAGCTGTGGCCTAGAAATGGCGTGGGGGGGGACCGGGGGCTCCCAGGCACAAAGGAGCTCCATTCGCTCTGCAGGGGACACAGTGGGTTCACGAGGCCCCAGCCTGGGGAGTGCAGAGGAAGGGCTGAGGTCCAGCGGGGCCCGGTCGAAGCAGGGAATGAAGACCAGGAGGGAGGGAGATGAGACAGCCCCAGAGTCCAGGGCAGCGGAAAAGAGACCGGTGTCAGGAGTGGGGCGGCGGCCGAGCCAAGGTCCTGGGGAGTGAGAGGCACAGGCCCCAGAGGAGAGCCCCTTGCAGGCTCAGTCTCAGAACTGGCTCCGTTAACGGGTCTAGGGCAGGGGTGGGGGGCAGGTGGGCAATGGTATTTCTGAAAAGTGCTCCAGGCCTGAGCACAGTGTGCGGGGTCGCACAAGGAGCTGAGCCAGAGGGATGCTTCTGACAGCATTCAGTAGGCGTTCAATACATGCTGGTTACCACCGGGCCTGGTTCCCCTGGGGCTACAGTCCTTGGAAAGTGTTAAAAATTCATTCTCCTGATTATTAAAGTAAGGCACGCCCATCATATAGCTGCAGAAAGTTTGGGGGAATGGAGGCAAATGTGAAGAAGGGAATCCTCTCGTCTGGAATGACCGGGAAAGCAGGGCTGCTGAGACTTTGCAGCCGGACTCCGGGGGAACCACGGCCAGGGACTGCGGTATTTCTCACCACGCACCAACCAACTCAGCCAGCCCGGAACCAGCCCGCCGGCCGCGGGGTGTGGAGACCTACTCTGGTTTTCACTGGTTCACCCACTCCTTAGCAAACATTTATTAAGCACCTACTGCATGCCAGATCCTAGTGTGCCAGGGGCCAGAGAAGTCCACAGTGGCCCTGACAGTGAGAGACCTACAGTGGTGAACTGTGGCCACACAGAAACCAGGTCCTGATCCCCAGAACCTATGAATGGTCCCTCATCCGGCAAAGTCTTAACAGATGTCATTTAGCCAAGAATCTTGAGATGAGATGATGCTGGATTATCCGGGGGGCTCTAAACGCCATCATAAGCGTCCTTATGAGAGAGGCAGAGGAAGATTAGGCAGACAGAGGAGAAAGTGATGTGAAAACAGAAGCAGAGATTGGAGGGATGTGACCACAAGCCAAGGCCACTGGCAGCCACCAGAAACTGCAGGAGGCCAGGAACTGATTCTCCCCCGAAGCCTCCAGAGAGAGCCCCGTGCTGGATACACCTTGATTTCAGCCCCATGAAACTGATTCCAGACTTGTGGCCTCCAGAACGGTAAGAGAATGCATTCCTGTTATTATAAGCCGCCACATTAGTGGTTATTTGTTACACAAATTAATATAGCAGTTCTAGTAGTCAGGGTTCTTCAGAGAAACAGAACCAATAAGATGTATGTACAGAAAGAGAAAGAGATTGGGTCCCATGATTACAGGTCTGCAGGGTGAGTCAGCCAGCTGGAGGCCCAGGGAACTGATGGTTTAGTTCCAGTCTGTCTTAGTCTGTTCGAGCTGCTGTAACAAAGTGCCACAGAAGGTGGCTTAGAGACAGCAGAAATTGATTTCCCACAGTTCTGGAGGCTGGAAGTCTGAGATCACTGCGTCCTCACAGGGTGGAAAGGGCAAGGGAGCTCTCCAACCACTTTCCTAAGAGCACTAATGTCATCCAGGAGGGCTCCACTCTCATGACCCGATCACTTCCCAAAGGCCCCCCTCCTTACACCATCACCCTGGGGGTTAGGTTTCAACATGTGAATTGGAGGGGGAGATATTCAGGCCATAGCACTGTCCAAGTCCAAAGGCCTGAGACCCAGGGCAGCTGATGGTGTAGATCCCATCCGAAGGCCAGCAGGCTCAACACCCAGATCTGATGTTTCAGTCCAAGTCCAAAGGGAGGAAAAAGCCGACGTCCCAGCTCAAAGGCTGTCAGGCAGGAAGAATTCTCTCCTACCCAGGGGAGGGTCAGCCTTTTGTTCTAGTCAACTGATTTGGTGCAGCCCACCCACATTGGGGAGGGCAGTCTGCTTGACTCAGTCTACCAATTTTTTTTTTTAAAAGACAGAGAGAAATTTTTTTTATTGAAGTATGGTTGATTTAGAATATTATGTTAGTTTCAGGTGTATACTGCAGTGATTCAATATTTTTATAGATTATACTCCATTTAAAGCTATTATAAAATATTGGCTATATTCTCCATCTGTATAATATATCCCTGTTGTTGTTTTTTTTATTGCATACTGGTCTGTATCCCCTACTCCTATACTGTCCCTCACCTCTTCCCTCTCCTCACTGGTAACCACTAGTTTGATCTCTATATCTGTGAGAATGTTTCTCTTCTGTTATATTCATTTTTTTCTTCTATTTTTTATGTTCCACATATAAGTGATAACATTCAACATTGGTCTTTCTCTGTCTGCCTTAGTTCACTGAACAGTCTACCAATTCAAATGTTAAACTCATCCCAAACGCCCTCACAGAAACACCCAGAATCATGTTTGACCAAATATCCGGCCACCTGAAAGCCCAGTCAAGTTGACACATAAAATTAATGATCTCAGGGGCCACAGGAAACTATGACAGGCCTTGTGCCAGGGTAAGGAGCTCCATCTTTATCCTGAGGCCAATGGGGAGCCATAGGAGAGTAAAGACAGGGAAGCCTCAGGGTCGGATTGTACGTGAGAAAGACCTTGTGCCGTGACCGGAAGGGGAGACCCAGGAGGAGGTCCGGGGCACAGCTGTAGGGACGGAGAGAGTGAGGCACATCAGGAGGTAGTAGATGGAGCAGGTCTGGGTGCTGAGGGACAGGGAGAGAGGAGGGGTCATGTGGGTCCCTGGGGCAGACGTGGGCAGGTGGCAGGGGAATCGCGGGTTCCGCTTAGCAGGCGGTGACCAAGGGTATCATGGCGTTTGCCCACCTCTGCCCCTCGTCTGCACAGACACCCGTCACTGGGATGTTCTAACTGGGGCAGAGCCACCCTGGCCGCCCGGGAGTGTGGCCACAGGAGACGGGGCCCTGCCCTCACACCAGGAGGGCACCCTGCCAGAGTGACCTTAGCTCCAGCCAGCTCAGGACTCTGAGGGCCCCCTTAACCTCTGGCCCTGGGGGAGGGGCATGGGAAAAGCATCTTTTGGGCTGAAGAAAACGGAAAACCTCACCTCACCTCAGCTGTAATAAGCTAATTTTCACCTCTAAATGGGGCTTAATCAAATTCAGCCCCATAGCCTCATTTCCAGGCAACTTTATTCATTGTTATTTTTATTCCAAGAATTCCTTGGCATTTTCTGGGAGCCACTGAAGGGTTTAATAGCTTCCTCAGTAGCAAAGCACCCTGTCTGGAGTGAAACCCAGGAGCTAATAGTCACAACCAGGGGTGCAGGTATCCTGGGAGGACACGTGAGGTCACCAGGCCCCAGCTGGCTCTGTGGGCAGAACGTGGCCTGGGTCAGGGTTCTCCGGCTCCCTGGGAGGGGTGACCGTTCTAAAAGGCCAGGAGCCTGGACAGAGGAAAGAGTCTGGGGCCTCTGGATTGATGGGGACGACATCGAGCAGAGATGTCACACCTGGGATGCCGAGGGTGAGGAACCTTCAAGCCAGAAGACTCGGGTCCCTCGGGGCCTCTGGCTTCGCTGTGACACAGGGCTCCAGGGAACTGGGGAGGCCAGTGGGTACAGCTCTGTCTCCCCATTGAACAGAGATTCACGGCCCACGGCCTCCTGGGGTGGCCCCAGCACTCGGCAAGGATGAGAGTCACCATCCCCTTAGCCCACCTTCTCGGTGGCCAAACTGAGGACACCCTGGACCCAAGGGCGTCCCCAGGACCTGGGCAGGGTCTGCATCTCCCCGGCGTCCTCTGGGTCCGTCCAGCACGGGGACCGCCAGGCGGCGGTGGAAGGCCAGCGAGAGGGCAGCCAGAGGCCCGTTAGCAGGCTGCCACCGTGGCTGAGCAAACCTGGGCTGGGGCCTGGGGACGAGGGACACGAGGACAGTGCACAGGCGGAGCCCGCCAGGCTAAGGGGCCATTTGCATGCAGACGGTTAAGGCACAGAGAAGATGGCAGCCGGGATTGAGGCTGGCAAGGCGGGGCATGGGGAGGCTGGGCGGCAGGGACGTCGGTCCAGGGGGAATCCCGGTGCAAAGCTGGGTGTTTGAGAGCCCTGAGGGGGTTCTGGATGCTGGAATCAGGAGAGGGTTTGGGGCGGAGGTTAGACTCACCTAGGGGGGCTGCCCTGGCCACTCCCGAGCTCAGTGTCCCCCGACAGCACCCGCCACCGCCTGTGTCCCACGGAAGAGCTGCCCCGCCCTCAGGGCTATTTTTAGCTTCTCTGGGTCCCCTCGGTCTACATCGCACATGGCCACCAATTCCCTCCCGGGCTCTGTGAGAACGTGTGAGCGGTCAACGAGGTCCGGCCGCTATATTTTCCATTCGTGGTGCTTAAATCACTAAATGACTCTTTTGTAAGAGTCATTTGACGTTCAGGAAGTCTTTTGATGCCTTTCAAAGGGCTTTTTAATAAGTGTTTCTAATCCTTTCCTCTTAAAAACAGGAAGGTACACTTTGTCAACCGTAAACACCAGAAGGTCCTAGTTTGGTCAGAGATGCAGAAACCACAGGCTCCCAGTGGCTGTGAAACCCGCCTGGTCCTGGCCAGGGCCCCGTGCACGGGGAACTCTCAGGCCGAGGACGGGGCCGGGAGGCTCTGCCTGCATCCCTGCTCCCGGTGCCGGGCCACAGACCACCGTGCAGGAGACCCCTCCCCAAGGCGGGATGCCACGGCCCACACCGGTCCTTTGCAGGGGCCCCTCCTCAGAGAACGGCCCCACCACTGCCCAAGCCAGATACCCGGCTCATCCTCAGCGACCTCTCTTCCTGGGCCCGGACCCCCCTGCTGCTGCCCTTTCTACCCTGTAGATCAGGCCCCCTCTCTCCCCTGCAGAGACCCTCCTGGCTGCTCCTGCCCTGAAAAGGTTCTCAGAGTCTGCACTTGCCTGAGTGGGGCCCCTAGGACTGGGCTTGGGCCCACCCGTCCCCCCTCCCCCTCTGCTCTGACATCACCAAACAGCCTGTGAGACCCTAACGCCTCTGTACCTTCGCAGGTGCTGTTCCCTCTGCCTGGAAAACTCTCCCTCCACTTTGCTGCGCAGAGAGGGCTGCCTCCCCATCTCTCGTGCCCCTCCTCTCTGAAGGCCTTCCTGGCTCACTAGACAACCTTTCCCTCGAATCCCAGAGCCTGTGCTCTGCTTCAAGCCTCTGTGGTGCTCCCGGCACACACTACTGCATGTTACTGCAAAAGTATTGATGTATTGATGTCACCCTGCTAAACCGAGAACCCCTCAGAGATGGAACTGTGTCTTTTTATCTCTGCCCCTGGGGCTGGCACTCAGCAGCCCCTCAGCAAGCAGAGTCCCGGGCCGTCCATCAGAGGGGCTGCCCCCAGCTCGGGACTTGACCTCTGACTCCAGCCAAGGGCCTGGGCCTCCCTAGGGAAGGGGCAGGGGTCTGTACCTACCAAACCAGCAAGAGAACTTGGTAAAAGGTATTTGGCCGCTACTCATCTGTGCCCATACCAACCCCACACCCAGAGACCAGGCGCTCTTGGCCACGTTGCCTGGGGCCAGGCCTGCTGCAGCACCTGCTGTGTGGCAGCACCTGCTGTGTGGCAGCCCTGGGGCAGCAGGGACCCACCCCTGAGCCAGAGGAGTCAGCCCTTTCTCCCCGACAACAGGATGCCAGAAGGTGCAGGGGTCTGGAGGTGGGCCGAGGCTGGCAGGGAAAGGGCCCGGAGGCCCCCTGCAGCCGAAGGGAGTAGAGGAGGGCCACCCTGATCCCGGAGATGTATAAACCCCGCCCAGTGATCAGGGACACAGTGGATGTGTTCATTCATTCAGTAAGGATGCTCAGCCCTGCACCGGGCAGCTGGGGCTCAGAGATGGACCCGGGACAGCCCTGCCCTCCATGAGCCCCAGCACTTGGGCAGACGCATCCAGAAATAAACAACCACTCGTCCAGAGTGCCAAGAACAGTCTTGTTCACCGCTGCACTGCCGATGTCTGCTAAAGGGCCCAGCAGACAGTAGGTGCTCCACCCACAGAGGTTTGCGGACTGACTAAGTGCAGGGCGCTGAGGGCCCAGAGATGAGGCCAGCGGAGGAGTAGGGCACGAGTCTCAAGACACCAGTGGACTAAGTGAAAGGTTGGGACCCCCTCGAGGGTGCAGGGAGACCCCGGGGGTGTAGGGTTGAGGAGCGACAGGGCCAGGTTCATCCTGGGGCAACCTGGGAGAGGTGCTGGGATGGGCCGGGGACAGTGCATGCAGGGACATCATGGTGGGACTGAGTGTCACAGACCCCAAATGACAGTGGCTTCAGCAAATAAAAATTTCCTTCTCACTTAGAAGTCTGGACTGAAACAGGAGCTCCTCTCCATGTGGTTGTTGAGGTCGGCCTCCTCTCTGGCAGCTCTGACCTCCCAGGGCAGGGCCCACGGCCCCCGGTGGCCTCCCTTGCCCGGGAGAATCCAGAAGTTGCACCTGTGAGTCTGCACAAATGAATTGCCAGGCGCAGGCCCCGGCCGCGCTTAGCTGCAAGGGGAGCTGGGAAATGCCATCTTCTGGGGCAGCCGGGTGCTGGAGGAGTGGCTGGTGGGGAAAGCTAGCGGGCTCTGCACGGCCACTGATTAGGAAGCAGTCTGTGCTTCGGTTCCGGTGAGAAGGTAGGAGGCCTGGCAGAGGAGGTGGCCGTGGGATAGAAGGCCCATCAGAAGGAGCTGGGGTGGGAGCGGGGGCAGGGGTGGTGCGGACTTGGACAGAGGGACGGTGGCGGGAGACACTGAGACACGTTTGGCCGTGTTGAGTGTGACCTGCCTGGGGGACATCCTGATGGAGAAGTTCAGGTGACGTGGCGGGTGTGAGACGCACCCGCAGGGAAGGGGCAGTGCCCAGTGGTGACCGGGCTAGAGACTGCACCAGATGAGGGGCGGCCACAGGGAGAAAGGGGGCTCAGACAGGGCTCGGGGGGCGGGGAGGTGGGCAGGAACATGCAGAGGGCAGCATGCTGTAGCCCGAAGGGAGATCATGTACTAGTGGAGGGAGGGTCTGCTAATCAATCTCCGGGCTGACATGCACCCTCAGATCCCAGGGCACGGGGGAGGGGAGGCACATCGGAGGCGGCTGAGGGCTGAGCAGGCAGCGACGTTCCAGGAGACAGGAGACCATGGTAGACAAGAGAAGACGGGGGAGGCCGGGTGTGCAGAGGCGGGAGAAGGGCCAGCCACCCAGCCCAGCCCTGAGGACAGCCAACCCTGGGCCTCTGCTGGACAGGGCAGGGTACACAGCCCCTTTCGCACCTGGGGATGCTGAGGTCCCGCCTCCAAGCCTCCCAGCCCCGCTGCTCCCAGGGGACACGTGACTGGGGGAGGGGCTCCAGACCTGCCTCTTCTTTCTGAGCCCGGGTGTTCACTTTAAGCAGGATCCTGCACAAAACGCTCTATCTCTCATGATCTTATTCGGCCCCGGAAACAATCCATCCTCCAGAAGAGGAAAGTGAAGCCCAGAGCCATGAAGGTCACTGCCCTTGGGTGCAGGGGAGCTTCTGCGGGGTGGGCAGTTCAGGACACGCTCCCCACTCCTCCTTTAGAGACCGGGAAGCAGAGGCTCAGAGAGGCCCAGGTCACCTGGTACCTGCGCTGGGCCTGCGTCCCAGGCCGCCGTCTCTCCAGCGGAGCCCTGTAATTGTGCAGCGCACCTCAGTGACCAGGAGCACAGAGCAGCCTGGGCGGGAAGAGGGGACCCAGAGCTGCGGAAAACCCCAGGGAGGCCTGTACGGGGTCATCCGGGGAAGTGGAAGTCAGGCAGGGGTACCCTGCTCCGGCTCACCTTCTTCCCTTCCCCATGCCCACCCCCCACCCCCCGCCATGCCAACAGCACCAGAATCTTGGCTGCCCTCCACTGCTGCCCCTGCAAGTCTGGGGGCCTGGCTCAGCCATGGACCCCCAGTTCCTGGAATGGCTGTGGTGGGACTTGCTGGCTCCCCAGCCCAGGTCACCGGAGCTGCAGCGGGTGGAGGTGGGACCAGGGGCCTGGGCCCCTCTGGGATCACTCACGTTTCCAGGAAAATTGCAAAATATTTGAAAGACAAATGGTCAATTCCTCATAACCCTTCTCCACTGTCCTGGAAAGAGGTGTTGGGGGGAGGGGGAGTGCTGGTGGAGAGGGTACCGTGGGGGGCCTCCTGGCCCCCGAAACCAAGCCCATCCCCAGGCAGACCTGGAGGCAGCAGGGAAGGCCAAAGGGGTCAGGGTCGGGTGAGGAAGGAAGCAGCCAGTGCTGGGAGATGGGGCGCCTCCCAGAGGACGGGCAGCTGCGGGCTGTGAAGTTCGGAAACCCCTCCGCAGCTGTTGCCCAGAATGTTTTTCTACTTTCTTCTTGTCGCTGCTCCAAGTCACAGCCCAGCCACTGCCCAGCCTCAAAGGGCAGGAGCCAGGACAATGACTTCCATTGCCCCATGAGACAGGGGGCAGCTTGACTCACTTCTCAAAAGTGATGAAATGTCATTCCAATAATTGGATGCTGAAAGGTTGGCCTTCAGGCTCACTGCACTCTGCCGCCTGGGGCCTGCAATAAAGCAAGCTGCCATGTTGGAGGGCCCCATGTGACCAGGAACCAAGGGCAGCCTCTGGCCATGAGCTCGCAAGGGACCCTGCCAACCACCAGTGAGGGAGATTGGAAGCTGATCCTTCCCCAGCTGGGCCTCGAGATCAGCACAGCCCAGGCAACACCTAGATTACCTAGCCTGGGAGAGACCTTGTGCCGGGGACCCAGCTAAGAGACATCCAGAGTGAGAGCATAAATGCTGTCGTCTTAGCCACTAAGTTTTGGGGTCCTTTGTTACACAGTGATAGATGACTAATACAGGTAGCATCAGCTAAGACACAGTCAGATGCTGGCTCTGCGATCTGCAGGCTGTGACCTTGGAATCACCGAGCAGCGTCCCCCTCGGCAAACTGCAGACAATAATGCCCATCTCCCCATGGGGCACCAGGAAGGATAAATAATGTGATGTAGCTCAAGTACCCAGCACAGTGTGGTTGTGGAATGCTGCACTCACCTTCTCCTCCAGGAAGCCCTCCATGATCCCCCAGCTGGATCTTGCCTTCCCTCCCACGGGCGCCCCAGTGAAGTAGCTCTGTCTCCATCTGGAATGCTTTTCTTTCCGCTGAGCTTCCAGTCCTTAGAATCCAGGTCTGATGCCCCAATACCCCCGCCCCCACCCCAGAGCTGACACGATTCCTCCCAGCCCAGCAAGAATGCCTCCTGAGGGTTCCACAGCAGGTGTCCCACCAAATCTTGCTCAGAAGAAAAGGAAAAGGCCCACCAGGCATCGCTGTCTGTGAGATAGGACCTGGGATGGTGACCAGGACAGGCTGGGCAGGTGAGACGGCGTCCCTCCGCTCATCGCTCCTCCATCCCTGAGTCCCTCCTCCAGGCCAGGTTGGGGTTCAGGGCTCCAGGGCATTGAGGATGAAGGTGGAAGGAGGTGAAGCCCAAGTGGCCTGGGGGCCCTGGCCAGGCCAGCTGCAAACACCAGGTGCCACAGAAAGGCTCAACAGAGCCTTGGAATGCGGGACCGACTGGCCAGGGCAGGCTGCAGGCTGGAGAACAGTGGAATTAGATTCACTTCCCAACAAATCACTCTGTCCCTGAAGCACTCACCCAGGAGGCAATGAGGCAGCTGTTGGAGGGCACGCAAATGGTCTGGGCCACTGGTCAGCTGGACCACTGACTCTCAGATGCCTAGTCACATGACATCCCCTCACAGAGCCTCAGTTTCTCCAGCTAGGTAGTTCAGGATTTCTCAAAGGAAGGTAACAAGTGATTTTAAATGCTAACCAGGGGGAAAACAATTGTAAATTTCATTAGTTATTTATGTTCATATGTATTAAGACAAAAGTATATAACTAGCATATCAGACCCAGAGTTTCAGATTCTATTGCTTAGGTCATAAGCATTTAAGTTTAAAAAGCAAGTTGATTTAAATAAAAATATTAAGCAAATCATAAAACTGATGATACAAGAATATGGCATAAATCATGTCGTGAGAGTCTGGTGACCCACATTTCTTGACCAAGCAACAAGCTTCTCCTGTGTTTAAGCCACCGTGATTTTGGATTTTACCATGGCAGCCAACCCTGTATCCACACTCATACAAGCAGCCATGCAGCTAAGGAAAGGTGTTCAAGGCAGAGAAAACAGCAGGTGCAAAGGTCCTGGGGCAGGAACAAGATTGGTTCTTATCTCAGGGCTTCAGGGGCTTTGCACCTGCCAAAAAAAAATGCTGTCCTGAGGTGCAGTGAGTGGAACATCTCAAAGCAGAACAGTCAGGCTGAGCAGGGCTGGGGTGGCGGATCCAGACCCTGCCCACCTAGCCGGCCCCCTCCTGTGCTGGCCTGTTGAAGCAGTTATTCATTCTGGGAAACTGCCTGTGTCTGCAGAGGCAAGGGACCCCCTTCCCAAGGGCAAAGGCTGTGATATCTGTGTGTCCCAGCACCCAGCCCCCACCTGGCAAAAAAGAAGTCTCAGTGGATGTTGCTGAATAAATAAAAGAGAGGCTCTGGGGACCTGTGACCTCTGCATCTGGGCACCCAGTGGGCAGAGGGGCGGCCACGTTCAGAGGGCACCAGAGGGCAGAGCCAGGAGCCGGAAGCCAGGGTGGCACTGGGCTCCCTGCCGTTAGTGGTGGGGGGTGAGGAGCTGCCGTGGGGCACAACTGGGAGGCTGAGGGCAGCAAGTGCCGGCACCAAGGGGAACGGGAGAGGAGGAAGCGGTGGGAGGGGCTTCAGGGTAAGTCTGGGGCAAAGGTGCTGCCTTATCTCCCCAGCGGAAAGGAGCTGCCAGCCCCTGACTGGGCCCCCCACGGGATCTCACCGTCTGTCTCGCCTCAGCTGCCAGAGCCTCTGGGGCATAGGCTGGTTCCGCTCAAGGTCAACTCCACAGCTGGAAAGGAGCAGAGAGGCTTTCCTCTCAGCTGATGTGCTGGGCCCCAGCTCTCCTCAGGGGACCCCACTGCCCCACCCAGACCTGGCCTGGCTAAATTCTACTACTGACCCTAAGAAAATTGCCATTCCTGGGCTGCAGGAGGCCACCTGGGCCTCCCATCACCAATGGATTCAAGCCAGACTCCCGAGTGGGGCCTCTGGGGCGGCCCCGTGTGCTGACTGTCCCTCACCTGCCTCCCGCCACACTCTACACTGATGACCCTAGACTTTCACTGGGTTCTCTGGGCCTGCCTGAGGCCAGGCCCTGGTTGGTCCCGGAAGCTCACAGTACTGGGGACAGAGCCTCATGGTTTAAACCACACCGCGGTGCAGGTGCAAGGGCCGGTGAGCACAGAGGCCTGAGCCCTGAGCTAGTCCTTGAAGGAGGAGTGCTAGTTTTCCTGGAGAAGAAGTGGGTGCTGCTGGAGGGCTGGGGTTTCAGCTGTGAAAGCTACGATCCCCCCTCCGTGGAGGGGCATCTACCACAGCCATGCCCTAGGCCATGGGCTCCCACAGCTGCAGCGGCCTCCCAGAGAGATGTTTCTCAAGCCCACATCTGGCCACAACCTTCCTCTGTTTAACACCTTCAGTGGCCCCCCCTCACCATCCAGAAAAGGCTATACCCAGTGGTCAGCAAAATCACTGCCCCCAAAGACGGCCTCAACCGGATGCTGGGAACCTGAGAACATATTCTCTTCTGTGGCAGAGGGGACTTTGCAGAAGTGATCGAGTTAGGGATCTTGAGATGGGGGTGGTCCTGGGTTGTCTGGGTGGGCCCAGTGTCATCGCCAAGGTCCTTTAAATGAAGGGGGGGGGAGGCGGGGGCAGGAGAGTCAGAACCAGAGTGATGTGAGGTTGAAAGGAGGTCAAAGAAGGCAGGCAGCCTCTAGAAGCTGGAAAGGGCAAGGAAGTAGATTCTGCCCTGCAGCCTCCAGAAGCAACCAGCCCCGCTGGCCCATTTTGGGCTTCTAACCTCCAGTACTGTAAGGTAATATATGGTGTTTTCTACAATGAGGTATCACCTCACACCAGTCAGAATGGGCATCATCAGAAAATCTACAAACCACAGATGCTGGAGAGGGTGTGGAGAAAAGGGAACCCTCTTGCACTGTTGTTGGGAACGTAAATTGATACAGCCACTATAGAGAACACTATGGAGGTTCCTTAAAAAACTAAAAGTAGAACTACCATACGATCCATCAATCCCACTACTGGGCATATACCCAGAGAAAACCATAATTCAAAAAGACACATGCACCCCAATGTTCATTGCAGCACTGTTTACAATAGCCAGGTCATGGAAGCAACATAAGTGCCCATCGACAGATGAATGGATAAAGAAGATGTGGTTCATATATACAATGGAATATTACTCAGCCATAAAAAGAAACGAAATCGGGTCATTTGTAGAGACATGGATGGATCTAGAGACTGTTATACAGAGTGAGGTAAGTCAGAAAGAGAAAAACAAATATCGTATATTAACGCATATATGTGGAAACTAGAAAAATGGTACAGATGAACCAGTTTGCAGGGCAGAAATAGAGACACAGATGTAGAGAACAAAAGTATGGACACCAAGGGGGGAAAGTGGCGGGGGGTGATGAATTGGGAGATTGGGATTGACATGTATACACTGATATGTATAAAATGGATAACTAATAAGAACCTGCTGTATAAAAAAATAAATAAAATAAAATTCAAAAATTCAAAAAAAAAAAAATATATATATATATGTTGTTTTACTCCTTTTCATTTATGGCAATTTGCTGTTACAGCAGCGATAGAAAACTCATACAACCCCTACCCTTGCAGGGGTCCCCAAGGCCTGCCTGCCCTGGAGGGAGCCTCTCCCCTCCCCCACTGCTCTGAGCTCCCCTGCCCCTTTGGCCTTCAACCATGCTGTCCCTTCTGCCTGATATAACCCTCCTTGGCCAGAGGCTGCCAGCAACTCCTCCCACACACAGCCCTCATCCCAGTGTCCCGTCCTCAGCGGAGCCTTCTAAATCCTCAGGGTTCTCTGCCTTGAACAAATGAGGAATTTGTTGGAAGCTAATGGGATAGTCCATGGCCTCTAGTTCTTGGATGGGATGGGCCTAGGGTTTCTAAAAGGCCTGAGCCTCAGGAATGAAAGGACAGTCCCTGGAGGGTCCCACCAGCAGGTGGCTTGGCAGTGACCATCCCCTGGCCTTGGGTCCCCCTACTCAAGACCCAAGTTCTGGCTTCTCGTGGGTTGTAAGCCCATTCAGGGTCAAAATGGGGTGGGGCACCTTAACTAATGACCCTGATCTGAGGCCACAGAAAGGGCAGCATTTTAGGAGTGAAGAACAACAGGTGTCCCTGCCCCCTCCTGGTCCACCTCCCAGGGCTCAGTCACCCCCGTCAGAGTACATCTCACACCGGCACCCATGTGGCCCCTAACCCAGCCAGGAGCCCCTCAAGGGCAGGTGGCTGAATGCTCATCCCCTTTTCGGGATCTCTCCTCTGGAAGTCTGCCTGCACCTTCCTGAGCAGGCCTGTTAGGGAAGCAACCAGACTCGGGTGCTGGAGGGGGAAGCACATGGGGAATCACCGCCTAAAGCTTCGGGGAGCTCGGAGGCCGAGGGCTCTCAGGAAGGGCACGGGCCACCCCTAGGACGAACCTCCTGGGGTGGACAGAGGAGCCTGAAGGCTGGACTCCCCAAGGGTCCCCACCCTAGACCCACAAACAGCCTTGGGACCAGCTGCCACCCTGCATCTCAGTTCATCCCCTGTAAGAAGGGCGGCTCTGACCCTATGAGGATGGCTACTCTGAAATAAAATAGCAAAGAAAAGGAAAGAACGAGTGTGATGAGGATGTGGAGACATAGGAGCCCCTGTGCATCGTTGGTGCGAATGTCAAATGGGGCAGAGGAGGTGGAGGACAGTATGGACCTTCCTCAAAAAAAAACAATCACAGCATTACCATATGATGCAGCAATTCCACCCAAAAGAACTGAAATATCAAAGAGGCATTTGTACATCCATGTTCACAGCAGCATTATCCACAATAGCCAAAAGGTGGAAGTCACCCAATGTCCATCAATGGGATAATTACTAGAATGGAGCATTATTCAGCCGTAAGAAGGAAGGAAATTCGGACACAGGCTACAACAGGGATGAATCTTGAGGACATTATGCTGAGTGAAATAAACCAGTCACAAAAGGACAAAGACTTATGATTCCACTTCTGTGAGGTTCATAGAGACAGAAAGTAGAAGGGTGGTTGCCAGGAGCTGGGGAAAGGGGAAGGGAAGTTAGTTTCTAGTGGGGACAGTTTCAGTTTTACAAGATGAACAAGTTCTGGGGATGGATGGTGGTGATGGTTACACAACCCTGTGAATGCCCTCAAGGCCACTGAACTGCACACTTGAAAATGGTTAAGATGGTAAATTTTATATGTCCTTTACCACAATTAAAACTGTTTAAAAGGGGGTGGCTTGGACCTGCACCATTTAATCTCAAACTATTGTTCTATAGTCATGAAACCCTTTGTAGCTTATTGAAAGGGACACCCTGTTCTTAAAGCAGGAGAGAGCAGGGCTGCCCAGGTTGACGTGGGGTGGGACCCCAGACCCACATTCTCAGCCCTCCACCCTCAGCACCACCTGTGGGGAGCCTGAAACTCCGGGCCTCTCTGGCCCCTTCCAGGCAAGTGGGTCTTGTAGTTCAAGGTCCCAAAGATGGATGGGGCTGAGGAAAGCCTTTTCTTGACTTTGCTGGTCAGAACTTCAGGGGCCCTTTATTGTCACCTGGAGGTTGCCAAGGGGCCAGGTGTGGCCCACGGGGCACCGCGCAGCCAGCGAGGGGTGGGCAGAGGCCGCCAAGGAGCCTCCTGCAAAGGGTCAAGTCAGGACTGCTTCCTGTGGGCAGCTGGGCCTAGAGGGGCACATGGGAAGCCCTGGGGGCCTGTAACTCTGCAATATTAAAAACAGCTTCTGCAAAGGAAACTCCCCTTTCTCTTCTGCTGCCATTTCCAGAGATTTTGAGATTATTAATTTAAGCGCAAGAAAAGTCCTGGTGGAAAATATTCATTGTTACAAGCTGGATGTTTCATGTGGGCTCATTAAATCCACCAGCCCTCCCAGGAAAAGGTGAGGGTGCAGGGGAGAGGAGGGCGGTCCCTTTGAATAGGAAGGGGGAGGGACAGGCGAGAGGAGGGGTGACCTTTCAGCTGTCACTAAAGCCAGTTCAGCCCAGGAGAAGAACCAACACGAACAAACCCCTTTGAAACCAGGCCCTTTACATGCGTCACCTCCTCTCAGCCACAAGTCACAGAAGAGGCATCTGAGCCGCTGAGCCATTACACAGACTTGTCCAAGGAGCCACAATTACGACAAGGCAGAGCCAGCACGCAAACCCACGGACACAGCCCTCCGTACCGCAGACTGCCACGTGCTCTAAAAGGCAGCCTCCAAGCTGTGGCTCGCTGACCTCTGGTTGGTAATCACTTAGTCATTCTGCAAACAGTTGACTGACTTCTCTATCTACATCTGTACTAATTAGGATACATTTTGGCTGCTGTAACAAATGCCAGAATAACACTGGATTTAACAAGAGAGAAGGTTGTTTTTCTTTTCCCCCCCTCTCATGTAACAGTCTGAGCTTCAGCAGTCTAGGCTGATGCCCTGGTGACCCAGGTCCTCTCTGCCCTGTTGCTCTGTGATCCTCAACATCCAGCTTCCATCCTGCAATCAACATGGCTGCTCCGGCTCCTGCCATCACTTCTGTCATCCAGCAGTGGGAACAGAAAGAAGAAGGGAAGCCACCTCTCTTTCCGTAGGGGCAGGACCCAGAGGTTTCACATGTCACTTCTCACATGTCATTGGTCAAAGAGCTATGAGGGAGGCTGAGATCTTGAAAGAGCAGCCATGTCGCCAGCCCAAGTTTGGGGTTTCTTTTACTTTAGGAAGAGAGGAGAGTGGATATTGGGGGACAACTAGCAATCTCTGCCTGGAACACCATCTCCCCTCCCTCCCAGGACCACGGTGAGCCAAGGTCACAAGGAAAAGGCCACACAGACTGCAGGGGAGGGGAGAGGTGGTCTGAGGAGCCAACGTCCAGGCCAAGCCTTGAAGAACAACTGGGGTTTGGAAGACAAGCTGGAAGGAGCTCCAGAAGGAGAGGTGGTAGCAGTAGCAGATGGAGCACATGTGCAGAAACTGTGGTTTGCTGTGAAGAGCATGAACTTGGAGCCAGAGACAGGGGCCCAAGTCCAGACACTGAATCAGATGACGAGGAGCCCCATCTCCCCGAGCCTTGGTTGGTGCCCCGTGGAAAGGCTGATGGTCTCCATCACTGCTCGCAGGCCTGGCATTCGTGGAGTCGCGGCTGTGATGTTTCCATGGCAGAAGCGCTGGGTCAGTGTCGGGCAGGGGCAGGAGATGGACCAGAAGAGGGAAGCAGAGGCCCCACTTGGAGGCCTCAAAGGCCAGGCCAAGCCGTTTGGATGTTACTTAGAAGCTGCGGGCAGTTGCAGGCAGGGCAGCCTCCTGAGCAGAGAGCAGATGTTCAAAGCCGGCTCTGGAGGATGGAGAGGAGGAGGTGAGATCGGAGGTGTAGAAGCCGAACAGAAGGCAGCTATAATGTCCCCAGAGAGAGACAGCATGGCGCAGACCTGCCCATGTCAGGGAACCCTTCAATCCTGAGCAGGCATTTGGGTTTGGGAAGACAGCCTGAAGGAGGCAGCCCCGAAGCTGTGCCAAGGCAAGGGAAGGGAGAGGACTTGCCCTGGAAAGGACGAGCAAGGGAAGGGCGGATGAGCCGAAGCCCAGCCATGCCCAGGGCAGACAGGCCCTGCCCTCCCCGCAACCCTGTCCCGAGGTACCCCATCCCAGCCACTCAGAGCAACATGGCAGCTGCAGCTGTGCCCGGCGATACACCCATGCCCCAGCTGACCCTCCCAGTAACTAGTGAGGTGGAGATCCTGCTCCCATTTACAGAAGAGAAAGCTGGAGCCCAGAGAGAGCCGATCACTTCACCGAGGCCACAGAGCAGTCATGCCCAGAGCCCTCCGCACTCTTGAACCTTCCTGGGTCCAATAGGATGACCTTCATAAATGCTCTGACCCTATCATCCTGGACTCGGGAAGGCTTTTTCATCCTGAAAAAGGGATGAAGATCAAGAACTGCTTTATCCACATCACGTCCTCAAAGCATCCCTTATGAGGCAGGGAGAGGGGGACCCCATTGAACAGAAAGACAAACTGAGGCCAGAGAGGGCAAGTCGCCTGCCCGGGTCACACTGCCAGTCGCTGGCCGGCAGGACTTGCATCCAGGTCTCTCTGGCTCCACGTCCTGTTTCCAGGATCCTCGTCCTCGCCGAGGCCTCTCTCCCCTCCCCCTTCCCTGCTCCCCCGCTGTTTTCCTGGCTCTCTCTCAGGAAGGGAGCATGCTCTGAGTCTCTGTTTCCCTGGGAGAAATCCATTTTCAGAATCTGGAGGTGTTGAAATGTGTTCTTTTTTCCTCTCCAAAGAGCCCTTCTTGAGGACAGAGGTACCCCAAGAATCCCTCTGGGGCCACCACCAGCCAGGCCAGGCTGCCTATCAGGAGGGTCTGGCCCCAGCAGGGGGCCCTGCATAGGGTCTGGGGAGGTGACCATATCCATCCTGGGATGATGGGCGGCTGGACTGCCCAGGACATGCCCACGACCTGCAGCCTGATTTCCGGAGACGCTCATTTGCCATTACTCGGCTCTGGCTGCAGCCCTTCTGGTCCCGGAAGCAGGGCGGTTCCGAGCCCACCTGCCCAGCTGAGAGCCGGGGGTGGATTCCATGTCTTTACCAGACTGTCCCCCCTCATCGCCAGCTGACCCCCTGGTGCTCACAGAAGTTCTAGCCGTAAAAGGCTCGGACATTGCTGTGAGCCTCTTCTAACCCACAGAGCCAGCCTCCAGGGAGCACGGTCAAGGGCACAGGAGTCGCTGGCCGAGTGAGGGAGGGAGAGGGAGAGGAAGGGAGGGGCAGGTGTGGAGGAGGGGGGAGGGGGAGAGAGGAAGGGAGGGGGAGAGAGGAAGGGAGGGGGAGAGAGGAAGGGAGGGGGAGAGGAGGGAAGGAGGTCGGGGGCTTGGCCCTCTGTGCCAGCACACTCACACTACACCTGCCCAAGCACTTGCCAGCCTGCCACTCTCAAAATCTGCTCTAGAATGAGGATCTGGCCTCTCCCTTCCCATCCTGGTCTCCACCCACCCCATAGGCGGCTCTGACCCACCCTCCAGGGCTCACAGGCCCTCCCCTGGGCTCTCCTTGTCTGGTGTGGGCCCCACCTGCCGACCACCCACCCCCCAGGGAGACCGGTGGCAGGCCTGGGGTCTTGGGGAGCAGTTCCTAGAGTTCCTAGAACCCAAATCCCAAATTGTGGACTCGTGGGCTGCCCAGGCTGAAGCCTAGAAGGGCCCCAGGAAGACTAGGCTGTCCACCGCCCTCCCCAGGCCCACAGGACTCCCGGGAGTTCTCGGCCTCAGTTCTAAGCCTTCAGGACAGGAAGCAGGCTTGGGGACACCAAGGGGCTTCAGGGTAAGGATGTTCAGGAGCCCATCCCATGGGAGCCTCCCACAGGGCGGCCACGTGATTACTCTGCCCGCCCCCCTCCTCCCCACAACCAAACCCACCGTATCTCTTACATCTCCAAACAAGTCGCTCTAAAACTCCAACCAAACTGGCTCACTGTGGGTCCCAGAAGGGCCCATAGGAAGCCAGGTCCTTCCGGGGTGGGGTCTCTTCCCCTACCATCAGCATTGGCATCTTGTCCCACTGGCCACAGGGTACAGACCAGGTTTACACAGGCCTGTGAAGACTTCCAGTCTGAGGGCATGACCACGCCATCATCTCTGCGATGCCAGCCCCAGGCCAACATCCAAACTCACCTGGAATTCCAGCACTCACCACCCCCCGACCAGAGCCCCACCAAGACAGGGCTGGTGTGGTCTTCAGAACAGCTGAGCGCTGCAGGTGCTGAATGAATGAACCAATGAATGAATGAATGAACGGACATGCCACCCCGCACGCCCTTGGCAGGACTCTGCGTGGACCCCTCTCCCAGCCTCCTCACCACGGCTGAGAACAGAGGTTCCTACCACAGGACTAACTCGTGAAAACACACTTCACTTAGTACTTGGCACACAGTAGGGATTTGATGAAAGTTCTAAAGCATCCTTGCATCCCGGTCCCTCTGTCTACAGGCGGAGCAGCCAATGCAGCTGTTACTCTGCTCCTGAGAAATAACTTAGAATAGATCTTCCACAGTCCTTCTTAGTAACCGTATTTCCTGCATGTTGAACAGCTTCATGGTAAGACGCTCCTGTCCCAGATGAACACGCCTGCTCTACCAGGAACACCCCCAGGCAGGGAAGGGAGGCAAGATACGGCCCCTGATTCAGAGGGACCCCCACTCTGCCCTTCTGCCCAAAGACCTGCCCAGCAGGCCAGCTGACAGGTAAATGGGGGGGTTTTCAGAGTCACAGAAGGGGGTTCCATACCCCTGCACCCACCCCCCAACCCAGGGGCCTGCAGAAGCTTCCGGAAAGAGGCAAATATCAGAGGCAGGAAGTCTGCCTCCCAGACTGCTCTCTGTCTCTGCCTCTCTCGATGGCTCTCCCTCAAACCTACTATCTGTCTCTCTCCCTGAGACCCCTTGACCCCCCAGCCCTAGGCTGGAAGTTCCTTTACAAATCACTGGGTCCATCCCCATCGTATAGGTGAGAACAAGAGGCCCATGGGAGCAGGAGTGTACCCCAGGTCACGCACAGGTCGGTGTCCAAGCAGGACGCGGGGCCATTCCCTGAAGGACTCGCCAAGTGCATCAGTGAGCCCACGTGCCGTTCGGACCACGGGACACGGGTCCTCCGAGAAGGGTGCTGCATCTCCCTCCGTGTCGCTGACGCCGGCCAGTCCTCCAGCCTCATATGGCTGTGGCAGGGGAGGGGTGAGGGGGGACCTGAGACCCTATGGAAATGCGTCTTCCCTCGAGACCGGGCTTGAGTCAGACAGGCTGGGTCTGGTCCAGCTTGGGCACCGGCTCCTACGTGACCTTGGGCCAGGCGCCAGGAGGGCAGGGTGAGGGTGAGACCAGCTCCAGTCCTGGCTCCAACCCCGTGGCAGAGGGTCCTGCACACCTCCCGGTGCCCCGAGCTTCCCCGGTAGCTCTGCAGGCCCTCACTCCCGCGTGGGTGCTCTCCCGGGACCTCCCTGAGCCAGCAGGATGTGAGCAGACACAGAACCAGCAGTGGCTTCAAACGAGCTCGTGCATCAGGGCCGCTTCCTTTCTGTGCCTCTCTGCCATCCCCCTGGGATCGGGCCCGGGTGAGCCTGCTGCAGGATGAGGGACCCGTGGAGCGGAGCATCCCAGCCTGGGCCATCCAAGGTCGGCTGACACCGGCCGACACCCACGCACACCAGGGAGCCCGCCAAGATCAGCAGGGCACCCTGAGCCCCTGAACCCCACAGCATGTGAGAAACCATGCTCGCTGCCGTGTGGTTATTTGTCACCCAGCATCGCATGGCAGCGGAGGGCCAACAGAGCCTAACTCACCAGGAATGCCGCCTGCTCTGAGACGCGCCGTCACATCCCCTCAAGCAACTGAAGCTTAGAGAGGCTGAGGGCTTGCTTGAGGTCACCCTGGGAGTGGGTTCAAGTCCAGAAGCTCTCCTGGGCCCACCATGCGCTGGCCTGGCAGACAGCTGAGTCGGTCCCAGTCTGCCCTCGGGGAGCCGGAGGTCAGTGAGGGGACACGGGGAAGCAGAGCTCTCTGTATTTCAGGATGTGAGGAGAAGGGGCAGTTGTGGAAGGATGAGATCAGCTTCTGCAGCTGGAGAATGAGGCGGCAGGGAGGGCCCTCCTGGTCCACTCTGGTTGCACGGTCACCGCCATCACCCCGCCCCCCCCATTCACGGCCCATGAAACCCTGTGACACCACCAGTGCCCGTGAATTTCACCCTTTCAGAGCTGAACTGCCGCCAACCCCTTCCATCCGATCCGTCAGACACTGGCAAAGGAAAAGCAGCCATATACAGACAGCTGCCATGTGCCAGGCACACCACATCCACGCCCTCCTGGGCTCTCCACAAACCCACAAGCAGAGGGTACTAGCACCCTCCTTCAGAGATGAGCAGCCACAGCGCAGAGAGGGTCAGGGACGCACCCACGGCCACACAGCCTATAGGAGGCGAAGTCAGGATTTGAATCAAGTCCTTGAGATTCCAAAGGGCGAGCGACCCCCCAGATGGAAAGGCCTGGTCCTTACGGGATGGCCTTGGCCGATGGGCATCCAGACCCTGCCACAGCCCAAAGGCCCTGGAAACGCCATCCTCAGAGAAGTGTTTGCACTGGCTCGGGGCCAACAGCCCAGCACTCAGCCCACTCCGCGTGGGGTGAGCTGGCTTCTCCACCAAGGGGAAGGCACCGTGGAGTTTATCCCTCCCGCCATGTTCCCTCTGCTTGTCAGCAACCACCTTTCCCCACACAGTGTGAAATTCCAAAAGCAAAGCTTTATTATGCCCACCATGCTGAGGCTCGACCCTCTGCCCACCCCTCCCCACCCCCGCCCAGTGCTGGAATCTTCTCCTGAGACCTGCAGGCACCTCCAACTCAGTGTGTCCTCAAAGATCTCAGCAGACCTCCTCTTCCCCAGGGCTCCCATCAAACTCAGAGGCCACATCCCCTCCTCCCAGCCTCCCCCCGCCCAGTTCCCCTCCCTCCTCGGGTAGGCCCCTTCTGTCCCCAGAGTACGCTGATTGGACATCTCCTGTTAATCACTGAGTTTGAGTTTTGGAGTCAGACATTAGCTATGTGTTCCTAGGTAAATCACCTCTCTGAGCCTCAGTTTTCTCATCTATAAAACGGGAGTAACAAAAGTTCCTACCTCGTTAAAAGGTGGGGTTGAATGATCTGCCCATTTCATAGATGGTGAGATGGAGGCACAGAGAGTTCAGGTAACTTGCCCAAGATCGCACCCCTTGGCTGTGGTAGAGTGACACAGAGGCTGCTGTGACACACAGAGCCACACAGACTCTGCTTTCCCCGAGCCTTCATGTCTCCCACCAGCTCCTGAAGGTCTCACCGAAGACAAGGGGCCTTTCCCACGAGCACACCTACCCCTCCCAGGGCGCTGGCTAGGCTGGGGGGCTCCTGGAGGGCAGACACCACGCCTAACTCGCTGTGCACCCAGACCCCTCTGGGAGCCTGGCATGGACCAGGGCTTGGGCTGGAGGCAGGGGGCGGGGCCCCAAAACAGTTCAGGAGGGCACTCTCACCACAAGACAGCCGGGTCTGTGGCGAGCCGTCCCCGGGGAGCGCACTGCTTCCGTCGCCGCCTTACTGGCTGTCTCTGAGCCCTCAGCAATGCCAGGCAAGGGTCCCCTCTGCTCTGAGCTCCTCCACGCTGGCAGCCACGAGCCTCACGGCGTTTACTTTGCACACAGCCCTGGGGCGTCTGCGCCACGGTGATCCCCGGATTCCGAGACCCAGGCTGGCTCGCCTCAGAAGTTGTATCGCTGGGATGCTGACCAGCACGGCCACGCCCACAGGCGCACATTTCGGGCAGCTGGACGGTCACTTCTGTCTTCTGGACATTGGGAGTCATAGCCAATTGGGTTTAACCACCAGGATATTCAAGGCAAAATCCGTGATGGGTCCATGGCCCACGTGGAGGGCGCTGAGGCTGCACTGGGCCCCCAGTGGGGAGTGGGTTCTTCCTCTTGTTCGCACTTTTTCTTCTCACCTGTGGCACCCCTGCTCCTCCATGGTTTCCTACAAGAGGCTTGAAGTGCACTTCAGAACAAGGCCGGGTGCAAATAGACACACACGCGCACACGTGTACAGCGGGCACTGCCGGCATCGGTAACGCGAACACAGCACAGCCACAGCACCGGGCTCACCTCTCAGTCGAGGAAACTGAGACCTGGAGGAGCAAAGTGATTTGGGGGGCTGGTCTGCTGGCTGGTAGTACCCCACCTTTTTCCAGGGAGGGTAAGAGATGGACAGGACAGACTGACCCCAAAGATGGCTCTCCAGCCAGCTTTAGGGCTCAGAGCAGGGTCTGCCCGTCACACGCGTGGCCAAGCCTCCCATCGCCCCTCTAGCCCCAGGCAGGTCCCACAGCCACGGCCTCCCATACAGGGCCTTGGGCGAGGAGTCGGCCCAGCCTCCGCAGGGGTCTGGCCGAACACTAGGGAGCATGCAGAACGCCCAGCTGTGTCTGAGCTCAGGGCAGGAACAAGTCAGAGCCAGGCCGGGTTTGAGAGTTAGGGATGGGCCAAAACGTGAGGCCCCAGAGCTGCGGCAGGAATGGGGCAGGTGGAAAATGGGCTGGGAGCAGATACTGAGGACCCGAGGCCAGAGGCGCCTTCTGGCCTCAAGTGGGGGTCTCATCAGCCCCAGAGCGGCATGCAGGGGCAGGGCCCAGAGGACTTCCTAGAACCTTCCGGAATTGTGGAGGAAGAGCACAGGGAAGGCATTGGAAAGCAGCCATCCAACCCCCTTGCAGCGCAGATGAGGCCAGAGGGAGGGACAGGACACAGCCAGGTCACGCAGCAGGTAGCCAGGGCCTCACCTCCAGGCCTTCCCCCCTCTTCGACCGGGAGCCCCACGCCTCCCCCAGTCCTGGGGTGCTGCCAACACTGCTCCTGCATCCCAGCTCTGGGGCCCCAGCAAGCTCTCCGGGCCCGGGTCCCAGGCTGCCAACCACCCCAGAGCCCCCCCCGCCCCGTCAGCGCCCGGGAGGGTGCCCGGCCGGGGTGTGTCGCGTGAAGAGGGATGGAGACCCTCTGTGTGAAGGACACCGCTAAGCCCAGACCGCTGAGGCCGCAGCCACCAACCCACCTGCAGGGCGTCCACCCGTTCAGCCGAGCCAAGCTGGAGTCCAGAGAGGTCAGGTCAGAGGGGAGGTTTGGAAAGAAGAAATCATTCTTGAAGCAAAAGAAAAGGGTGAGCACATTCGGGGGACGGCCCGGGTACCCGTGGGAGGACCTGCTTATCCCAGGAAGGAAAACAGATGGGCCAGCGGCCAGGGGACGGGTGGATTCACCAGACAGCACGCCTGAAGGGGACCTCCCGGGCACTGCCTGCCCACCGCCCCAGGTCCTCACTGCCCGGCCGCAGACGCGCCCTACCTCGCTCACAGCTGCCTGCCAGCGTGCAAAAGGGCGGGATGAAATACCTTGAAGTTCGCCTGAAACAAGTTTTCAATTAGTCCACACTGCACTCAGGTACTCATTTCACAAAGGTTTATTGGGCTCCTCCGGGGTGCTGGGTGCAGGTTAGTCACTGCAGAGGATCCCAGCAGGGCCTGAGTAGCAGCTGACACAGAAACTAGTGGTGAAACATGCCCGGGCTGAGGATGCGGCCATGAGGAAGGGAGAGGGCACGGGAGGGCGAGGAGGGAGGGCTCGGCTCCCCCAGTGGGGGTGGGGCAGGCTGGACCCAGGTGGAGGTGAAGACAGAGGAAGAGAAAACATGGGAGTCGCCAGGGGAGGGAGGAGGGTCGAGGGAACAGCATGAGAGGAGGCTCAGAGGCAGGACAGGGCCTGGGCTCTCCCGGAGCGTCAGGAGGCCAGTGGAGGGGGCAGGGGAGACAAAGAGTCAGGAGCCAAGGAGGGCTGAGGCCCAGAAGCCAGGTCACTATGATGCTGGGCAAGGGCACAGCCAGGACGCGCCCGTCACTCTGCAACCCTCGTCGCCAGGTGTGTGGGCTCCCCCTTCTCCTCCCTAAAGCCCCGGGGGGCCCTCTGTAGGGTGGCAGACCCGCCCCGTGTAAGTCTCAGCATCAACCTCCCTGGCGCTGGGAGCTGCTCTGCCCATAGGGAGACAGAGGCCGTGCCCACCGCACTCCCACCCACCAAGCCCCACACGGGGCAGTGTGGCGGAGGAGTCGGAGACAAGCCTTCCCCGTGTGGGTACCCAGCCCCCGGAGTACAGTCTGGGAAGAGGGGAGGCCCTCCCCACCCTGCCCCGGATGTTCCAGGGCCCAGCTGCCTGCCCCTCCCCCTAGCCCGTGTCCAAGTTGCTCCTGGACACCAAATGGACCCAGTCCAACTTGTCTTTCCCTTTCTTTCCCCTGCCCGCCCCCTGCTGGAGCTGCTGGAGGGCAGGCAGGAAGGAGGCCAGCCTGCCCAGCCCAGTGGCGTGGGCACAGCCCCAGCTCCAACTCTGGTCCCCCTGGGCCTGAGGCTCAGTGCCCCCCGGAGTCCCAGGTAGGACTTGGCCTTGAGCCAGGACAGGTCAGGGCAGGATGGGCAGCTGGTAGGAAGGGCCCTGGGGAGGTGGGGAAGGGGACAGGGGCTGCCTGGGAGGAGAGAGGGTGTAGGAGAGGGAGGAGAGAGAGAGGAGAGAGGGAGGGAGGAGTGGGGTGGAGGCACAGAGCACTGGAGTGAGTCACCACACCAGGGTCTGTGTCCCAAAGGCCAGTACCACCTGGACCTTGGCTCTGTCCTCACCTGCACTAGGGTCTGTGGGAGCCAGACGGTCCTGAGCGCCTTGTCCGATGTCCTGGAATCCCAAGGTGTGAGGTGTAGCCTGCCAGCCCAAGGAACAGAAGCAGATCCACCGGAACAGCTGACGGCCCTGAGAACAAGCACTGCTCTCCTGAGCCTCCCTGGGGCCAGAGAGCTTGGGGGTTGGTGGTCTCGCTGGCTGCCCACAGAGGGTCCAGAGGGACCACTCTTACCTTTGCGCCAAACCACGTCTTCCCCACGCACCACCACCACTGCTACATCCCAGCCACCTCCGAAGGCTCTCCCAGCCCATGGGGGCTTTTTAATTTTCTGAGACTAAATGCGGAAAGGGGGTAGGGGGGACTGCCCCGTGGCCCTAGCCCAGTTCCTGTGTGGGTGGGGGCAGGGCACAGGTCCGAGACTGGCACCCCGCAGAAATCAAGGAAGCAGGGCTGGAGGGTCTGTGCAACAAAAGTTGGGACTTCCTCGGCCCCTGCCCGGGAAGGGGCAACCTCAGGCCCCCAAAACGCCTCTCAGAGACCAGCCAAGTAGAAGACTTCTCTCCCTACTCTCTCCACCTCCTCCGCAAAAAATAAGGCAAGGAACCGATTTGCCAACTCAGAGGTGCCCTGCGGGGGTGGGGAGAAGGCAGGGGGAACGCCCCCCCCAGCCAGGTTTGGATCGGAGGGAATTCCCTAACCCACCTGAAGACCCCCCCCCCTTACCCACGGTGGTGAGGGGCGGTGCAGGGCCGCTGAGAAGAGCGGGGAGGAGGCTGCCTTTCCTCTGGGTGGGAAGTTACCCGGCTGCGCAGCCCCCAACGCGGCCACCCCAGGCAGCAGAAAAATCGCCTGGCTGGAAGAAAGAGAAAAGGGTCTACCTTCACGCCCCAGCCTTCCTTCCACTCGGGTCTTGACCTGCTGTTGCCACGGTCCCAGGTGGGAGCTCGCGGGGCAGAGGGTCCCGCCAGGGCCGCGAAAACCGGAGGAGAGGACCTCTGCCCAAGATGGGCATCTCCCCCCACGCCCGCTGGGGCCCGGTGAGTACTGGGTGGGGGCTCCTTGCCCCGAGGTTGACTCCTCCGGACTTGTGCCCTCGCCGCCGCCGCCGAGAGCGGTGCCCTCGCCGGATCCGGCCCAGCGAGCTCCCACCTCCGCCCGGGGCGCGAGCGCTGTCTCCGTCCCGGGAAGAAGTTAGGCGGCCGGTCCCCGGGGCGGGTGGCGCACGGGACGCAGGCGGCAGTGGCGCCGGACTCGGGCTCAGCCACCGCCGCCCCAGACGAGTCCCCGCGACCGCGAGGGTGTCCCGGGCGGCTCGACTCCCCAGGGGTCCAAATCGCTCGCGACCGCGTCCAGGCCTCGCCCCGGGGGGCGAGGCCGGCCGAGGCTCGGCGGGCCTGGCTCCCGGCTTCGGGGACCCCAGGTCAAGGTACTCCCCGCCCCGCCGCCCCAAGTCGCCGGCCCCGCGCCGCGCGTAGCGAGTCCTCAGAAGATCTCGGACGCGGCGGCAGGGCCGACCCCGGCCCCACGGAGTTGGGGAGTTGCCCCGCACCCTAAAAGCCTCCACACACATTCCCCGTTGAGAGTACGCACTTCCCGCGTCCCGGCGCCTCCGCGGTGAGTCGAGCCGCAGCGCTCCGGGTCGGCGAAGGTGGCTGAGCGCGGGCGCTCCAGTCTCGACGTTCCCGGGGCAGAGAGCAACGTCCGGGGACGCACGGGACGGGTGCGCCCGGCGGCCGGGTCTGCGCCGGGCGAGGCGAGCGGCAAGAGGGGAGCGCTCCGGCGTTCAGGCAACAGCTACCCCTAGTGGGAGAGCCGCCCGGGGCCGCCGCCGCCCCGCGCCCGCCGCCCCGCGCCCCGCGCCCGCCGCACCCCGCGCCCGGAGCGCTCCCGGCTCAGCTGGGGCGCAGGGACGGTGCTGCCTTCCCCGGCCCTCTGCGTCTCCAGCGCCGGGCGGTAACGGGCCCGCCGGCCCTGCCCTCCGCACCTCCCCGCCGGTCCCCGGAGGCCGCTGACCCGAGAACTGCGGCGCCGAGCCGGGGCGCGATGGGACGGGGCGGGCGCGGCCAGGGCGGCGCTCAGCGGCCTCGGGCGGCTGCGGGGGGCGCCGAGCGCGGTGTGCGTGGCGGGACGGTGCGGGGGGCGGCCGTGTGCGAGGCGCGAGTGTGAGCGCGCGCGGGAGGCGGGCGGGCTCCGGGAGGCGAGCGGCACCCGCGGGCGAACGCGGCAGGCGGCGGGGACCCAAAGTTGCCTCCTCGCGGGCCCGCGTCCCTGGCGGGGCGGGAGCCGAGGCCGGCGAGGCGGCGGCCGCGGACCCGGCCTCCGGCGGCACCTGGGCAGCGGCCCCGCACGAGCAGCAGCGGCGGGGGCGGCGTTGGCGGCGGCGCGCGGGAAGCGAACCGGAGCTACGGCGCAGCGCGGCGGCCGCCGGGGAGCTCGGCTCAGGTGCGCGGCGAAGGGGGCGCGGGCCGGAGCTGGGCCGCCGGGACCGGGGCGGCGCGGCGCTCGCCGGAGGACCTCCGCCGCGGACCGGGTCCCCGCTTCAGCTGCCCGTCCCGGGCGCCCGCTGAGGTCCGGGTTACCCGCCCCCGCGAGCGGGCTTCGGGGCCCGGCCCCGCCCCCGCCGGCCCCCGGCAGGGCCGCCCCGCCCTCCGGCCGCCGGTGCCAGCCCTCGGCCCGCGATTTCTAAGGCACTGGCCGCGCCGCCGGGTGATCCCTTCGGGCTCAAGTTGCAAGGGGGCGGACCCGGGCCGGAGGTGGAGTCTCCCGCCAATTGAAGCCTCGGCTATAAATTGAGCTCCCCGCAGCGCCCAAGCCCAGATGCCTCGCCAAGCCACCCCGCGTTTGGTGGTGGGGGAAGGTAGAGGGTCCCAGGGGGCTCTGGGGGGCGCCGCCACCATGCTCCGCTCCCTGCTGCTTCACTCCCTGAGGCTCTGCGCCCAGACCGCCTCGTGCCTCGTGCTCTTCCCGCGCTTCCTCGGCACGGCCTTCATGCTCTGGCTGCTCGACTTCTTGTGCATCCGCAAGCATTTACTGGGCCGCCGACGCCGGGGTCAGCCCCAAACTGAAGTGGAGCTCAACAGCGATGGCGAGGAGATGCCCCCCGACGACCCGCCTATCTGCGTGTCCGACGACAACCGCCTGTGCACCCTGGCGTCGCTGAGGGCGGTGTGGCACGGCCAGAAGTTGGATTTCTTCAAGCAGGCGCACGAAGGCGGTCCGGCGCCCAATTCCGAGGTGGTCCTGCCCGACGGCTTCCAGAACCAGCACATCCTCGACTACGCCCGAGGAAACCGCCCGCTGGTGCTCAATTTCGGCAGCTGCACCTGACCACCGTTCATGGCGCGTATGAGCGCCTTCCAGCGCCTGGTCACCAAGTATCATCGCGACGTCGACTTCCTCATCATCTACATCGAGGAAGCGCACCCCTCGGACGGCTGGGTCACCACGGACTCTCCCTACAGCATCCCGCAGCACCGAAGCCTGGAGGACCGGGTCAGCGCAGCGCGGGTACTGCAGCAAGGTGCTCCCGAATGCTCTCTCGTCCTCGACACCATGGCCAACTCCAGCAGCTCAGCCTACGGCGCCTACTTCGAGCGCCTCTATGTCATCCAGAGTGGCACCATTATGTACCAGGGCGGCCGTGGCCCCGATGGCTACCAGGTCTCCGAGCTGCGCAGCTGGCTGGAGCACTACGATGAGCAGCTGCATGGCCCTCAGACCCGACGAGTGTAAACAACCAATGGACAATTGACTGAACTTGGCGGGCCATGCCTTCGAGCCTTCGAAGCCCACGTGCAAACGCCCCCAAACAAAGTCAGGCTTGGCGAGGGCCCAGTGACACAGATGTGCTGAGCCATGGATCTAAGGCTGAGTCTGCCCTCTCAGCCAAGCCACCTGAAGACTCTCCTCCACCTCCCCGGACTCTGCCTTTGTGACTGCCCTTGCCTGTACTTGCCTGGCTCGCTCTAAATCCCCTTCTGAGTGCGGGGGCAGCGCCACCCTTGCCTGTGTGCCCCTGGACTTGTCCTCGCAGAGGCCCCCGCCACGCGATCTCACACGCCCTCCCCAGAAGAGAATAGCCAGCGTGCCTTTAGCCAGGCGCATTGGCCCCGCGCTAAGAGACTTTGGCTGCGCCCGCGCGCCCTAGGCGCAGCTGGGTTCCAGCAGCGCGAGCCGCTTGCCTTAGTTGCCTGGCACCCACACCTGTCGCGCACGGGGAAGGGATGCCCTGCTGCTTTTGTGTCTATTTCTTGTCCCTGAGTTGGGGGGAGGAGGTTTGGGGTGGGGAAGGGTAGGCAGGGTTATTTCCCCCCTTTATTTTGGGTGCTCACGAGCCCGGCTGCTGATGACGAACTGTCTCTAACTGGTCTTGACCACGAGCTGGTTCTGAATTGCAGGAGGCTCGCAGTAGCGCCTAAAACGAGAGGGGAAAGTGCTCTGGGTTTCCATGAGGAAACCACGTCAACGGGGTGGGAGAGGGAGGTTGGGGAACTGCTTGGGGACAGAGGAAAACGGCTTGGGAGGCATTGGCGAGGTTCGCAGCGCCCCAGGGAGAAGGAAGGGGCTGGGGCTCCTGGCACACGGGGTTTGAGTGGTGGAGTCTGGGGGAGAAAGGTGGGGGAAGAGCCTGGGAACCCCGAACGAGGGGTCTCCCAGGCAAAGCTGCCGACTGCGGGGCCAGAAGGCGGGGGCCCCTGATCTGAAGGCCATTTAGTGATTGTTTCGCTGGAAATATTCCCTGTATATAAACTTCTTTTTACACTACAATAATAAAGGCTTGAAGTAAATTGCTTTCGGGTTGCCTTTGGTCCCTTTATTTTTTCTTCCCTCTGAATAGCGGCAGTAATTAAACACAAATCTCTCCCTCGCGTCCCCATAGTGACCCTGGGGGGAAGGGTGGAGAGAAGGAGCCTACGCTAGCGGGGGCGCGGGAGGGGAAGGAAGAAGGAAAGGGGTCCGTGGCGGTGCCCGGGAGGCGCACAGCCACGCACGCACCCGGGGTGGGGAACGTGAGGTCGCCAGGAGAGCTAAGAAGTGGAGCCCGGCTGGGTCCTGGAGGGAGGCGGGAGAGGCGGCGGGGCCCGCACTTGCCACCGCGCGCGCGCACACACGCACGCAGTTACAGCTGACCCTGCAGCCTCCCATCTAACTTCCCCCAGCGACAGTCGGTGGGGGGAGGGGACGGTGTGGGGTAGGGCCGGGGGGCTTTGCACCAGGTAGGGCTGGGCTCCCGCCCACCGCGGGCACCTCTGCGCACCTGGTTCCTCCCTAACCCCCTTCTAGCAGCTCCCTACTCCCTCGCGCCCTTCTCGAACCTACAAGATCGTCTCCCCCACCGCCCAATCTCCGCCTGGCTGCTGGGGTCCCCGGGAGGCGCTACTAGAATAGCGCAAGGTGGCGGAGGGAGGGGCGACGGGGGAGGGAGAGCGGGCCTGCAGCGCCATCACTCTAGCAGCAGCTCCTACTGAGGGGCGGGGGTGGCGCCGAGTGTGCCCCCTGCCCAGGACACCCCCTCCTCTTGCCCCTCCGCCGCTTCCCCAAGTTCAAGCCAAACCTCGTCACCACCCCCAACGCGCTCGGGTCTGGGAAGCGGAGGAGAGCGAGGTGGCTGAGCGGAGAGAGACCAGAAGGAGAGGGATGGCGGTGGCCGGGACCGGGGCTGGGAGAGGAGGGGGTCGTGGCTTCGGGCACAGACCCCCGCCCGCTGCCTAGGCCAGGCGCTCTCTCGCAGTCCCCGCTCTCACTATCTCCCCTGTTGCTCCGCAGGTGAGGACGACTCCGGGAGAGCGAGATTAGCTCGGCCCCCTCCTCCCTCTGCTACTGACCCCTTGAGCAGAAACGTGGGTCGGGGGAGACAGAGAAAGGAGCGCTGAGGCGGGAGTCCGTGGACCGGGAGTCGGGGTAGGCGAGGAGCCGAACCTCCCCGGCCAGAGAACCCAGGACCATCCCAGTCCCGGGATGGGGTGGGGGTGGGGGGCGGTGTCTGTGAGCGCCTGGGTGTGAGCGCTCGCGCTTGAAGCTGGGGCGGGGGGGGGGGGTGGGGGGGAGAGTGGGGGTCTGCGGGGATGAGCCTCCAGCAGGCTGGATGGAGGAGAGAGGCCCCAGCTCCATCAACGCCGCCTCCAGTTCCCTGCCCAGCCCCCATGCCGCTCCTCCGTGAAACTTTTTCGAACACCCTGAGCTGGGGAATTTTTTTTTTTTTTTTTTGCTTTAAAAGTATTTAAATTGAAAAAAAATTACTTTTAAGAAAAAATTGGCACAGATGGTATTTCTGCGTCTCCTCCCATCCCCCTCCTCCCGCGCGCTTCTTCTCACCCCAAAACCCCCAAGAAGAATACTGAGCAAGCGGCGGGGATGCGGCCGGGCGCCGGGGAGGACCCGCCCAGAGCTCTTGTGCGCGCCGCCCGGTGGGGGGGGCTTGGTGGCCGGGAGGAAGCGGAGGGAGGCCCGGGACGGCGGGGCGCCGCCGCGGGGGTCCTACTGCGTGCTCGGCAGCTCCTCGTCCCGGTCCTCCACTTGGGGGTCTAGTTGGACGCGCTGAGCGCCCTGCCCTCCCCGTGGAGCCTGCGCCCCCTGGGCCTCCTCGGGCTTCCCGGACCGAAACTAGGAGCGCTCGGCGCCGGGACCTGCGGCTCCTGCCGCAGCCTGCGCGGCCCGGTGCGCTCGCCGCTCCGGGGGCGCCCCGGCCACCCCTCTCTTCTTTCTCTTCTCCGGCCTCCCTGTCTCCCTTCCTCCCCTTCATCAGTCCGTTTCCTTCTCGCTCTTCCTTTTCCCTCCTTTTCTTGTTTCTTTCTCTCCTTTCTTTTCTCCCTTTTTCTTTAAAATCTCCCCTTCTTACAAAAAGAGTGCACGCTCATTGCCGAAAACACAGAAAAGTCCCAAGAAAATAACATCAACCTAAGGTAACCTCCTGGTGTGTGCACTTTCTCACCTGCCTCTCGCATTCAAGAGCGGGATTATCGTTTTACAGGCTGGCATTAACTTTTGACTCCCTGGCACCCCTCTTTCCATGCACCCCTCCCCTCTTTCCATGTCTGTAAATAAGTATTGAATGACGCCAGGCCACGTCTTGGAACAGAGGGCCAGAGATGGCTCCGTGGGCGCCCCAGGTGCGAGGGATGCTTCACTGTTATGAACATTCTTCCAACCGTGCCCACGGCTCTACCCACCTTTACCCCACTAGCCCATTTCTTAAAGTGAAATTGCTAGACACATGCACACCTATAAGATGCCTGTTTTGCCCCATTTTGCTAAACTGCCTTCTAGAAAATCTATTTGATTTTATTGTTTTGTATTTTCCCAGTGCGCTCTCTCTCTTCCTTATTTTTAAGTGAAAAATATGAAGATGAGACATAAATGCATTTTCAATATTAAATGTTAAGTACAGAAGAACATAGAGCAGAAAGTGCAAGGCTTGCTTAGAGCAGGAGCTTTCAAACTGCATGTCAAGTCCCAGCGGTGGGTCAAAAATCAACTTATCAGATCAAGTCAAGCATTTTGAAGAACTGAAATGGAATAAATACAATATAAATACCAAGGTACATGTCACCTAAGGTAACTATAGTTTCCTGAAACTTTTGTTCTAACTGTGCGTGTGTGTGTGCACGTGTGCTCACACACAAGCAATGTGGCTGATGTGAAATGTATTTCTACCGAGGGACCAAAAATGTCTGGAAATGTTTGAAAGCCACCACCAAGTGTCCCCAGTCTTTCCATCTCCAGACAGCCCCTGTCAACTGTTTTGTGTGTTTCCTTCCAGACTCTACTTCACAGATTGAAACCCTATCCGAGCACATTCTCAGATCTAGTTTCCGTTATTCTGTCATCAGGATCATGCTGCAGAGTGTTTGACGATCACCCACACCGGCCCCACACACTTTTCATGCCGTTCCCTATCCCGGCATCCTCTGCCCATCCATACATCTAGTCTCAGCAGGTCTGTGCCTGCAGGATAACTTGTGCCAGGCACCATCTAGATGTCTGAGTGCCCCCCGCCCCCAGAAGGAACTCATCTCTGCCCTCAAGGAATGCTCAGAGCAATGGGTGGGAGGGGGTGAGACAGCCGTCATTCTTATCATTACCATCACCAACATCCTCATCATTAATATTTTCAAGGTCCGTGTCAGCTTAGCACACGGTTTAGCCTTAAGCAGGGAGAGGGGCATGAAAGGAGTTCCTAGAGAAGGTCTTATTTGCCCCTTGAAGACACAAGTGCCGCCTCCAGGCAGACAGCGAAGGAAGGGCATCCTTGGCAGAGGGTACTGCCAGTGCAAAGCCACGGAGGCCTAAAGGTGCAAGTTGTGTTCAGAAAACAATACCTGAAGGAAATAAACTGTTGGGTAAAGGGCTATGTAGGTAACCAAGAGGTCCATGGCCTCCTATTTATATTATCCAGACATCCATCTGCAGAGAAGTAACATTTCCAACTGTGGGACTACCCACACGTGCCATAGTAGGAAGTGACATCTGAGTGTTTGATCTAGGGACCAGGCACTGGGCAGAGTGCTTTCTCAGAATTATCCGATTCGGTCATCCTCACATCCCTCTTAGACGAGTACGATCATTAGCCCCATTTCAAGGATGAAGAAACTGAGACTTGGCATGGCTGGAGTGAGATGGGCCAAGGGGTTACGGGCTGAATTGTGTCCACCCCCAAAAGTCATATGTCGAAGTCCTAACCCCTAGCCCCTCAGAATGTGACCTTATTTGGAGACAGGATCTTTAAAGAGGTAATAAGTTAGTATGAGGGCACTGGGGTGGGCCCTAATCCAATCTGACTGGTGTCCTTAAAAGAAGAGATTAGGACACAGACACACACGGAGGGATGACCGTGTGAGGACACAGGGAGAAGACGGCCATCTACAAGCCAAGGAGAGAGCCCTCAGGAGAAACCAACTCTGCTGATACCTTGATCTCAGACTCACAGCCTCCAGAACAGTGAGCATAAATTCCTGTTGTTTAAGTCACCCAGTCTGTGGTACTTTGTGATAGCAGCCCTACAAAGTGAAATATAAGATCACGGACTAGAGAGCAGCTTTGACCACAGGCCTCTCTGACCCTTGTGTCCGGGGTTTAACATCAGGCTACACAGAGTCCCTCTCACAGTGGCTAAATGATCAAGGACCTTGAGTCTCCCCGATGCAGACCGTTTGCTCCGTCTGTGGTTACATGAAAACGCAGCCCATAGGACAGTGGGTTTGATTTGGGCGGTGAGTGTGCGTGCTCTTTTTTAATATCTGCAAAGAAACACACGCATGCAGCTCTGGAAAAATCTATCCCAAGGAATTCACAGTAGCTGTCTCTGTGTGGGCGGGATTATGAGTGTTTTCTTACTTTCTTCTTGTTGCTTGTCTGTAGCCTGTGATTTTTCTGTAGTGAACGTGTATTGCTCTTATGACAGAAAAATAAGACTAAAAACAGAAAAAACAATGGCTGTAGCAAGCAGAAACCCAGATGTCAGGGCAGAGAGAGGTTCTGGCTGGAGATGGGGAGCTCTGGACCAGACCCAGGGGTGGGAGGTGGGTGTTGGGTGGGGTGGCGCTGAGATAAGAGACATTGGAAAGGGAGGAAGGGGGTAAGGCTGCTAAATAAAGTACAGGACATCAGTTAAATTTGAATTTCAGATAAACAACAAAAATTTTTTTAGTATAGGTATATCCCAAATATTGCATGGATATACTTTTACTAAAAAAAAAAATATTCATTGTTTATCTAAAATGCAAATATAACTGGACATCCTGGGTTGTTGGTTTTTTTAATGTGACAGTTCTAAGGGGGGAGGTGACAATAATGCAATCTCTCAGGCTCAGGCAGGGCCAGCCTCAGAGCTCAAAGGACCATAGGTGGGAAAGGTGAAGCCGTGGTCTCTAGGATCTTGAGTTCCATCTTCCAGAGGCAGCTGGGCCTCTGTGGCCAGAGAGAGGCCCCCAGACTCCCCAGGGACTGTATCTGGCGACCTGGAGCCAAGGAAGAAAGGGCCATCAGTTCAGCCAGCTATGTCATTTGCAGGACCCAGTGCAAAAGGAAAATGCAGAGCCCCTTGTACAAAATGCAGGGGGCAAGGGGCCAGTAAAAGTACAAAATATAACGCTTTTTCCTTTCTTTCCTGGTACCTCAACTTGTGGTGTTTATTTGTTACTTAACGTCACTATCAATAAAGAAAAATTAACATTTTGGATGGTGTATTAGTCTGGGTTCTCCAGAGAAACAGAGCCAACGGGAGAGAGAGGGAGAGAGATTTACGATAAGGAATTGGCTCATGTGATTATGGAGGCTGACAAGTCCAAGATTTGCCGTGGGCAACCCAGAGGCCCGGAGGGCCGTTCACATAAGTTCTAGTCCAAGTCCAAAGGCCCAAGGCCCAGGAGAGCTGATGGAATAAGTCCCAGTCTGAGTCTGAGTCTGAAGGCAGAAGAAGACTGATGTCCCAGCCCCAAGACAGTCAGGCAGAAAGAGCGAATTCTCCCTTCCTCCCTTTTATCCTGGTCAGGCCCTCAACTGATTGGACGAGGCCCACCCACACTGAGAGAGCAATCTGCTTTCCTCAGTCTCCTCAGATTCCAATGTTAACCTCATCCAGAAACACCCCACAGACTCACCCAGAATCATGTTTGGCCAAATGACTGGACACCCCACAGCCCAGTCAAGTTGACTCATAATGTTGACCATCTCAAATTATTAGCATGAATTTTGCCATTCATCTTTCCAGTTTTAAACGCAAGAAGAGCATTTAGTCCATAACATGGAATCACTGAAATTACATGATTTGCATTTTGTAGCTCATACCTGCCCCTGTATTTCATCCTCACCAGCACAGTGGAAATACTGTGCAAACCTGACTCAGCTGTTTCCATCTCCCTTCATGGTGCACGTTTTAAGGACATCCTGCTGCTGAGGAAGACAGGATGGAAGGGGAAGGAGCTATGGGCTGCCCGATTGCCCCCCTCCTCCGTGCCATCATTTTCCGGGTAAGCGATCGACTGCTTCCAAACACACCTACATACCTCTGACTCACTCTGAGTCCTGCTTAACACCATGCTGTTGCAGGGCTCCTGACACCCTCTGCTCACCACATCACGAATGCCACACGGGGACTTGGCGGCAGGGAACCGGGAGGTGCTATCACCTCTGCTCCATGCCTGCTCCTGTGTCCCTTCCAACTTCACTTACAAAACACAGTGCAAAGACAAAAAGTATTAAGAATTTCAATTTGCATCATTTTTAAGATTCCACATATAAGTGATGTCATATGATATTTGCCTTTTTCTGTCTTACTTTGCTTAGTATGATCATCTCCAGGTCCATCCACGTGGCTGCAAATGGCATTATTTCATTCATTTTTATGGCTGAGTAATATTCCATTGTAATATTCCATATCTTTATCCATTCTCTGTTGATGGACATTTAGGTTGCTTCCATGTCTTGGCTATTGTAAATAGTGCTGCTTTGAACAGTGGGGTGCATGTACCTTTTCGAATTAGAGTTTTCATCTTTTCTGGATACATGCCCAGGAGTGGGATTGCTGGATCTTATGGTAGCTCTATTTTTAGTTTTTTAAGGAACCTCCATACTGTTCTCCATAGTGGCTGAACCAATTTACATTCCCACCAACAGTGTAGGCGGGTTCCCTTCTCTCCCCACCCTCTCCAGCATTTGTTATTTGTAGACTTGTTGATGATGGCCATTCTGACCGGTGTGAGGTGATACCTCATTGTACATATCACTTATTTACAAAACAGAAACAGACCCACAGACATAGAAAACAAATTTATGGTTACCAAAGGGGAAGTGGGGGAGGGATAAATTAGGAGTTTGGGATTAACAGATACTCACTACTATATATAAAATAGCTAAACAACAAGGACCTACTGTATAGATCAGGTAACTATATTCAATATCCTGTAATATCCTGTAATGAAAGAATCTGAATATATATACATATATATATATATTCAGTTATACATATATAACTGAATCACTTTGCTGTATACCAGAAACTAACACAACATTGTAAGTCACCTATACTTCAATTTAAAAAAAAGAATTTCAAGCCGGTGACCACAGAGCGCCGAATCCAGCTTGGGGCCCTTCAAGCAAGGGACCTGTACAGCTGCCCAGGATGCACACTTGGGAATCCGACCCCGACAGTCAGGCCCAAGTGCCCAGAGACCACCTGGGCCAGCCTCCTCATCACACCCCGGCCCAGGCCTGCACGCACCCTTCACGCTCACACAGACACACAAGCCGTAGGTCCCAGGAGTAGGGTTGGCTCCTCAGGTCGGCGCAGTGGCCCGGGTTATGGTTGCTCCCAGCTCTCCGGGGAGGAGAGTGGAGCTGGGCAACGTTAGGTAACACCCCCGGGATACACGCTGTTGGCCTCCAAACCACGTCCCTGGCTCTTCCCGCTGTCCAGGGGGACAACCCTTACTGGGTGTTTGCTCGCCCCGGGCCGGGCGCCGTGAAGATGGCAGGCGGATTCTCGCCATCATAGTGTGCCAGGACCCTGCTGGCCCAGGGAGGCCGAGGCTTGAGGCAGAGCCCGGCTGGGTAGGGGGAGGTGTCAGCCAGAGGGAGGAACGCGTGCAAAGGCCAGGAAAAGGCACAGCCCGTCATTCAGCCAGAGATGCAATGCACGTGTGTGAGGAGGTGCCCCATACCTCCACTCTCCAGACCCTCGGTGAGCCCCCAACACCCACCAGGCCTGCACGAGGCACAGGGGAGGCCTGGTCCCACGCTCACAGAGCCATCAGGCTAGTTGGAGAAACAGAAACCAACAATGGAGAAAGCCCGGGAGGTGGGAAACCCAAGGCAGGAGGACAAGGAGGGCCGCCCAGAGGAGGTGTACCATGAAGGATTGCGAACTCAGCTGGGAGCCCAGAACCTCGGGGATGCAAAGAATGACATGTGCGGAACGTTGGCAGCAAGAACACTCTAGCAGGTTTGGGCAGCAGCAGTAAAGTCCATGAGGCCAGGAAGGGGCAGGCAGGGGTCAAAGTGGGGCTGGAAGGTCCTTTGTGGCGCTGACGCTTTAGCCTGAAGGCCTTGGGGAGAGGCAGGAAAGTGCCACGCGGTGAGCAGGTGGGCTGTGGAACAAGCCTCTGTCCGGGTCCGGGGCTCGGGGCTGCTGTCTTTGGAAAAAAATCCTGGCACCGCCAGGGTAAGGGAATAGAGCAGCTTACAAGTGATAACAAAAAACTAAGGCAGCGGCCCAGGATGCACAAGGACCACAGAGCCCAGAGAGAGGCTGGTGCCCCTGGGGGGGACACCGCACACAAGGCAGGGGTGTCAGCAGTCAGTGCCCCACCCATGACCAATGAGGAGGAAACTACACTGTATCCCTGTCCCACACCTACAGAAAAATAAGTTGCCAGCGGGCTAAAGATCTGAGTATGGAAATCAAACAGTTACAACTTTTGGAAGAATATGCTTCTGGCGTAATGAGATACCACCTCACCCCCATTAGCATGGCTACTATTTTTAAAAAAGAAGAAAGTAACAAGTACTGGTAAGGGTGTACTGAGATTGGAATCCGTGTGCTCTGCTGGTGGGAATGTAAAATGCTGCAGCCACTGTGGAAAACAGTATGGCACGTCCCCAAAAAATTAAATGTAAAATTATCATTTGATCCAGCAATTCCACTTCTGGGTACACATTCAAAAGAACTGAAAGCAGACTCTTAAAGAGATATTTGTACACCCACGTTCACAGCAGCATTATTCACAGTAGCCAAAAGGTGGAGACAACCCAAGTGTCCATGGATGGAGGAATGGATAAACAAGATGTGAGCTACACTAAAATGGAATGTTACTCAGCCTTAAGAAGGAAGGACATTCTGACACAGGGCACAGCCTGGATGAACCTTGAGGTCATTATGCTGAGTGAAATAAGCCAGTCACAAAAGGACAAACATTTATGATTCCACTCGTATTAGGTCCCTAAAGGAGTCAAATTCATAGGGACAGAAATTAAAATGGTGGGTGTCAGGGGCTGGGGGAGGGGAGGAATAGAAGTTGTATTTTAACGAGTACAGTATTAGTTGTGCAAGATGAAAAGAGTTCTGAGGGTGAACGGTGGGGATGTTTGCACATCAATGGGATGGAACTTAATGCCACTGAATTACACACTCGAAAATGGTTTAAAATGGTAAATTTTATTTTATGCGTATTTTACCACAATTTTTAAATATATATTTTTTGTATAGACACATACAAGGTTGTTTTTTTTAAGAATATCTTTGTGTTCTAAGGATAGGGGAGATTTTCCTATTTAAAAAAGATAAATAAACATAAAGGAAATATCACCCTATGGAAAAATTTAAAAATATTCTCTGTAACCAAAGATGCTATGAAAAAAGTTGGCGCTTGTCCTGGTGTTTACGCTTCTCCCTCCAGACCCCCATCACTGCCGCAGCTGGCTCTCCGCCGGCCAGCCTGGGTTCTCCAGCTACCGGGCTCTCTTCTATGGGCTCTGGGTTTTGCCAACAGGAGGCGCCAGCAGGAGCCTGGAGGCGGCAGGGTTGCCTTGGGTGGACTTTCTCCACCCAGCCCTGCCTCTCCTCGCCCCTTGAGGCCTAGGGGTGGCAATGGTTCCCAGCCCTGCCAGCCCTGGGCACCGCCCCTTCCCTTGTTGGTTTCTTTGCACCTCAGTAAGTCGTCCTCTTATTAAACTGTCCTCAAACCCCCGATTTGAGGGTACCAGTTGTTTCCTGCTGGCACCCTAGCTGTTTAAAAAAAAGGACAAAGCAGATCAGGAAGCATATTTGTGGCCCCTAGAGCCAACAGAAGAATACAGACGATGAACTTTCACACGTAGTAGAGAGATGGACAAAGAGTGGAAACCAGAAATTGCCCAACGTGGAAAGGAAGACGGCAAAGACCACGTGAGGCCACTCACCTTCCGTGGTGGACAGAAGAATGTCCCCAATGGTGTCCACATCCTAATCCCCAGACCCTGTGAATAGGTCCCTTTACATGGCCGATGCAGAAGTTAAGAACCTTGAGGTTGGGGAGATGATCCTGGATTTTCCCACTGAGGCTAATGTCATCATCACAAGGTCCCCGCAAGAGGGTCAGAGGAGAGAGAGATTGGAAGATGCTACGCTGCTGGCTTTGAAGAGGGGGGAAGGGGCCATGAGCCAAGGAGTGCAGGTGTCTCTAGAAGCTGGAAAAGGCAAAACCAAAGAGGGACTCTCCCCTAGAGTCTTTGGAAGGAGGACAGCCCTACCAACACCTTGATCTCAGCCCAGTGAGACCCGAGCCAGCCTTCTAACCTCCAGAACCATGAGAGAACAAATTTTCACGGTTCCAAGCCCCTAAATTGTGGTACTTTGTCTCAGTAGCAGTAGGAAACTATTGCACTTTCACTAGGAACCAGGGAAATGCAAACCAAAACAGCAAAGCCACGCCACTTCCCACCTAGGTCGGCAACACGTAAGGGTGTCTACACGGAGAACCCGGGATCGGTCCTCTGCCCTGTTGGGAGGGGCCGGCAGGAGACGAGTTTTGGAGACACCCGACAGCATCACAGGAACTGGACGTACTCACACCCATCACGCAGAAAAGCCACCTTGAGCCCCAGAGCCCAGTCTTCAGAGACGGTCCCCAACAACCACGCCTGCTGTGGCCCCTCCCACTCTGGCTCTGGGCTGGCCTGTCACTGGCTTTAACCAGCAGAAGGGACAGTGTGGGCGTCTGGGTCCAGGCCTGAGGGAGACCTGGCAGTTTCTGCTTTCATGCTTTTGGGGGCCCAGAGCCACCATGTAGGGGGTGAGCTACCCTGCTGGAAAGGGAGAGAGGCCCGGCCATCCCAGCATTCAGAGCCCCCGGAACCAGCCACTACGTGACTGCAGGAGAGACTCTACGCAAGACCAGTGGAAGGACCGCCCGGCTGAGCCCAGTCAATCCCCAGAAGCAGAGAAACAATTGTTTTAAGCACTACATTCTGGGTGCCCTGCTATCCATCAGGTAAGAAGGACGCCTGGATGGGGACCCTCCCCAGAAACACAGGGAGGTCCCCCAGCGGTGGAGCGCTGGAATGACATGTGGCAGGTGCAGGGGGATGGTGGGTATAAATTATGGAGCAATGGACCCCTTATCGCAGCTAGAAAGAGCGAACCAAATGCACACGTCTCACCAGGGGCGAACCTCAGAAACATGATGTGCACATTCTGTATAACTCCATTTGTATGAAATATCTGGAAGATACAGAACGCATACTGGTGGTTGCCAGACGGCTTACGGGGAATGACTGCTACTGGGTCTCAGGTATCCTTTGGGAGTGACGAAGGGAACTAGACAGAAATGATGGCTGCACAACTCTGTGAATGCGCTAAACGCCACTCAAGTGTACACTTTAAAATGGTTAATTTGGGGAATTCCCTGCCAGTCCAGTGGGTAGGACACCGCGTTTCCACTGGTCAGGGAACTAAGGTCCTGCAAGCCCCACAGCACAGCTAAAAAAAAATTAAAGATAAAAAAAAATAAAATGGCTAATTTTACGTTATGTGAATTTTGCCCCAATTTAAAAAAAAATGATGTGGGCTGGAAAAAGCAAGTTGCAGAAGGATGTGTATAAAAGCACACCATGTATGTGAAAAGTGCACAAATTATCTAAGATACACCTAGGGACACTCACACATAGACACAGTGAGGACATAGACACACGTGCAGGAGAGGTGGGATGGACCTTAAAGGGGTGCCTCCTCTGGGAAGGGGTGGGGGGTGAGTTTTGAAGGAGGACAAAGGGACTCTAGCTGTATTTAACGTAGATTTCATGCTTAAAAATCAAAAACAAAGGTTGCCATGCATTAATTTTGAGTAGTGGCCACGGTCATGGTTCTATTTTTCTCTGTGTTTTTCTGTAGGCTTGAAATATTTCATAATTTAACATGAAAAGCAGAGCGCACTCCCCCTGTCCTACCACATTTCACCTCTCAAAACGGGGGAAATGAGAAATAAGACCTCAGCATCTAGGAGGCCCCTCTCCTCCGTGATGCGGTCACATTGGTCTCACAGTAGGACATCGCCAGGGGCCCTCCTGACCCAGGGGCGGTTGGAGCAGGTGCACAGGAGCTGGCACGTAACTGCGGGGCACCTCCAGGTACCACTTCGCGTAGGCTCCCTAAAGGCATCTTCACGGCAACGCTCCAAAGACGACCTGATTATAATTCCCATTTTGCAGGTGGGGAGACTGAGGCACGGGAGGTTCCATTACCCAGCTAGCAAGAGGAAGAGCCGGGATCCCACCCCAGGCCATCAGGCTCCCAGGGGTGGGCTTAACTGCATTTACAACTCTGACTAGCGAATGTACCAGAACATCACCCCAGTGAAGTCCAAGTGACTGTGGCCTGGGCTGCACCGGCAGCCCCAGGGCTGGCACTTCCTTGCCGGAATACGGACCACTCTCCCCAAACCCACTGCCCACGGGCCTTGTTCCTACAAACTTCTAGCACCCTTGCATGAGCCAAAGGAAAAGGTAAGGTGAGTCCCCACAACCATTGGGGGCCCCCAGATAGGGTGGCTCCACGACCACCCTTGACACTTGTGCAGGCACCCTGCACTTGGGTTATACCACAGGCAGACATGGGTACGGAGGAATTTCTAGCCACTTCTCCGAACCTGGGTGGAGGGCCACTGAGCTGCGCTGTGAGCTTCCATTGCTTCAGCCTCTGCCACGTGCCATGAAGCCATCCCGGGAGCTACTCAGAGGAAAGGAAAGGCTCCTGGGGCTCAAGACCCCAGCAGGGCCCTGGGTGGGCAGCAGGGATAAGCTAGGGGTGGGGGACAAAATGAAACAAGACTCCCAGCTTTAGGAAGCCCTGGTACATCTGCACAAGCTCTGAATGAAAAGTGCAAGGCACAAGTAGTTACCATCTCCCCAGACCTCAGTTTCCCTCCTCTGTGACATGGGGTGGTACTGCCCACCTCACTGCGTGGGTTTGGATTGAACAAGCTGCTGCCGCATCAGTGTGATAAGCTCCTTCCTTTCCTAGACTCAGTGTTTCCATCTGTGCAAGGGGTGGGCAGACATCCTGGAGCCAGAGGAGCTGACATTCCCTTCCGCCTTCCTGGACCCGCTGTTCCTGGAGCCCCAGGAGCGCCACAGAGCCTCTCGGCTGGAAACGCGTGCCCTTGTTTGAGAGCCTGTTGTGCGGGTGCATCTGCAGGGCAGCTCCCAGAGGGCTGGGGCCCAGAGCACAATCTTCCTGGTTTAGCAGATAAAGGCAGCCCCAGGTGCTTGGGAGGAGTGCCACAGACCCCGGACCTGGGGCAGACAACCCTACGGCTGCCCCCATCAGCAAACACCCATAGAGCCCCGAGGAGCAGGCTTCCTGCAGTGGAGCTTCCAGACGCAAAGCGCGGGGACTCAGGCTACCAGGAAGCAGTAGAGGTGGGATTTGAACTCGGGGCTGTGGATCGCCCAAGGCCAGCCCTCTCCGCTTCGAGTCACCGCAGCACACAGGATGCCCTACCGTGTGACCAAGGAAGGGTCGTTTTTCTCCCTGTGCCTCAATTTCCTTATTTGTAAGTAGCATTTTTCTATTTGTAAAAAACATATCTTATTTGTAAAAAATTATTCTCTCTGTTAAAGAATAATGATAGTAGCACCTACGTCATAGGGTTCTTGTGAGGACTACTGGGGTTGACAAAGTAAGGTGCGTGTCACAGTGCCTGGATGCAGCACCAGGGAGATGTTGGCTGTCGCTATTTTGTGCTATGAGGGTTGCTGCTCACACAGAGCCCCTGCCCCCGACTCCAGATAAATCTCATCTCTCCCCAGTGAGACCCAGTTTGAACAATATGGCCCAGGTCTAAAAGCTTCCAGATTTCAGAAGTGTTTGCAATTGCCATGACACCTCTAGAAAATAAATTATTTACAGAAGGAGTCTTTTTTTTTTTTTTTATCGCCTTTCATTCTTTCAGATATTGCACAGGCCACTTGAAAAGGAAAAGCAGCCAGCGGGCATCAGCAAATAATTCCTAGAGTTATAAATAGTCTAGATGCCTGACCAGAAGGAGGCTCGGAGAGAAATTTATCCAAGCCCCTCGTCTTGCAAGCGCGACCCTTCGTCTGAGAACCGAGAGGCAGGGTCACCCAGATGCCAGCGCGAAGCCCCGGTTCCCAGACCCCCACTCACAGCTCCCGTGGCTGCAGCCCCTCGCTGTGAGCAGCACTCCGGAGAGAATATCATCAATAAGGTGGGGTTTTCTAAAGCAGTGGGGACAGGTGGAGGGCAGAGACGTCACCCAGGGGTTGTGTCCATCCAGAAGGCCAGCACCTGGCGAGCGTGACGGGAGTGGAAGTGACATTCCCAGAATTCAGGGCTTTCAGGGAAGCCATCACGGGGTTCTCTCCCCTCGCTGATGGAGGATAAAGGGCTTTTCTTAAGAATCACAAAAAGAATAGATGCATGTATATGTATAACTGAATCACTTTGCTGTACACCTGAAACTAACCCAACATTGTTAATCAACTATGCTCCAATATAAAATTTAAAAAAAATTTTTTTTAAAGGGCTTTTCTTTACATACCAGCTTTGTTTCCACGGCCATAACATGCCCATCTTCATGGAGACAGGTACCTCCCATCAATAAACAGATAAGCCTGGGAGTTTCTGGGGCTCCTAGACCCTGTGTCCTACGGCCAGAAAGGGAGAGTCTAAGAAAACAACTGGCAAGCACATACGGAGGGTGGGAAGGCGGGCACAAAGCCCACCCTGGGGTCCAGCTCCTGGCTGCAAAGAGTTTCTCTGTCCGTCCACACTCGCCTGATTTGTAACTGCTCAGGGTCAACCCGGTCCTGCCCACCTTTCCCAGGTGACTGCGCCTGGCCTGGCGCTGGCGTCAGCTCCCGGCGGAGTTAGTCTCCCTTAGACAGGGACACAGAGATGCCTCGGTCAGAGTGGTTCTTCACCTGGAGCCCAGGTGGGACAGCATAGGTGGCTTCACCCCATGGGACTGTCAAAGAACACCTCTCGGAGACATGAAAGGAAAAGGGAGGGCAAGGGATGGGGCTGCAGTTTGGGATTACCAGATACAAATTACTATGTATAAAATAGATAAACAACAAGGACCTACTGTATATTATATTCAATATCCTGTAATAACCATAAAAAAAATCTATGCTCCTCTACTCGTGGCTGTGTGGCCTTGGGCAAGTGACTTAACCTCTCTGTCCTTGGATTTCTTCTCTGAAAAATGGGATTCACACCATTGTAAAGCAATTATACTCCAATAAAGATGTTAAAAAAAAAATGGGGTTGAAAGAGGCACCTACCTGCCCAGGTGGTTTTGGGTGTTCGTGGTACACCGGGCTCATGTTCACTGAAGGGGGGCTATTACCATGGTGACTGGCCTACCTTGACCTCTTAGCAAGATGACCCAACATCTCAATGGGGTTTTAGCAAAACCCACTAGAAGGTTCATTCTGGCTACAGTTGGGGAAGGCAGACGGAGCGATGGTGGGCTCTGGCAGGTATCTGGCATGTGCACACAGGCCCGTGTGCCCTGCCGTAGCCTGGAAGTTTGAGGAACCTGAGTCAGGGAGAACCAGGGTTCCAAGACAGCTGTGGGAAATAGTGTCCCTGAGGAGAGAGGGTCCCCAGGAACCAATATGGGGGAATCGGTCAGATGCCCTAGACTGAGAGTACCATTGGGGTGGGGCAGCAGGGACCTGGGTGCTCCCAGAGCTGACAGCGCTCGAGCCGACAGCAAAGGCTTGCGGAAGGAACCGGGGCTGCCGCCCCACTCCCAGCCCCAAGTTCACCCCCATCCTCGATCCCAAACAACCCTCCTCTGGGGCTGGGTGACTTCCAGCTGTGTCCAGCATGGCTTCTTGTTTTCAAGAAGTTCGGAGACAGTTCCTGGCTGCAGGGTGCTGAGAACTCTGGTTATTTAGACGGAAGTGGACCTGAGATTTCTGAGTTCAGAGCCTTGAAGAGAGTTTCTGTTTAGTGTGGAGCCGACCAGCTAAAGAGGGCCGTGAGGGCGCCGTGTTTCACAGGGCTTCTGAGGCTTCACCCCTGCTCCGGTGTGTCTTCTCACTGCCGCACACGGAGACACACACACACAAGCAAGCACGGACAACACACGGGCAGGTGTGCACACGCAGGACACTCTACCCAGAGACCCAGGCACACGTACAAGCACACACACCCTCATGGACATGCGCTTGCATGTCTACACACGCAGCCCCAGGCTCCCACGCTCAGTTTCCTCCAAGGATGGCTGGCCTGGAGGACAGGGGACGCCGCAGGCCACCTCTGCATGCTTAGCTGACACACTGCACGACCCCGGGGGAGCCATCCCCACAGAACACAGGGCGTCCCCGGGAGGCGTGGGATGCTCAGACTCGGGGGCCCTGGGGCCCCATTTCCTAATGTCGTGACCATGGAGGCCAATTTCTCATTTCAAATATTCTGCCTGTGCCGACGTAGAGGATGGACTTGAGGACACGGGGAGGGGGAAGGGCAAGCTGGGACGAAGTGAGAGAGTGGCATGGACATATATACACTACCACATGTAAAATAGCTAGTGGGAAGCAGCCGCATAGCACAGGGAGATCAGCTCGGTGCTTTGTGACCACCTAGAGGGGTGGGATAGGGAGGGTGGGAGGGAGACGCAAGAGGGAGGAGATATGGGATACTTGTATAGGTATAGCTGATTCACTTTGTTATACAGCAGAAACTAACACACCATTGTAAGGCAATTATACTCCAATAAAGATGTTAAAATATATATATATATATCTCCTGCCTAGGATTTTCCCGTGTTGTGTCCCTGAGTCTACCTATGTTTCTCAACCCTGAACCTCATAAACAACTCCCTGATTTCTGTTCCCTATCCTAGAATTCACTCCTGGGAGAACGAACTCCAGGATTAGGAGCCTGGGACTGAATGGGCAGGGGGCAAATCTGCCCGGGCACTGTGTCCCTGTCCCTCCCCCTCCCCTCTTCCCCTCTCCCTCCTCGCCGGCCTTCCAGAACACAGCCTGCGGAGTATCAGGGTGAGCTTGTTGGGCCCTGAGCTAGCAAACCGAATCCTCACCCACCCTTCTTTGAGTGTCAGAGCTCGAGGTGCAGGTGAGGGCACATGCCTTCCTTGACGTGAGGCAAAAATGTTGGACTTCCTTGGAAGAATGGGACCCCGGTCTGAACACCTGCTTCCCTAAATTAGGAAGTTCCAAACATCTATCCAACCATCCAAAATCCACCATTCAGCCACCCACTCATCCATCCATCCATTCACCCACCCACCTACCTACCTATCCATCCATCCATCCATCCATCCCTCCATCCGTCCGCTCAACAATTCAGTTGTCTGCAGTGGGGAAGACCATCAATTCAACAGATATTTCAGTGACCCCTCGCTCTGGGCTGGGCTCTGGGACTGAAATCATTAACAAGATCAAGGCTACCCAAGCCTTCCATGTCACCCAGCCTCTTGGTCTCCCCTGAGTTTAAATATTCCAGAGCCCTGGAGAAGGGTGGGCTGCAGTTTCGTTAGTTCTGCTGATTTCAGCATCCGTGCAATTCTACAAGAGTCGGTAAGGAAATGGGATTCCTTTCACCTAAGTACGATTTGTACATCTTGGGGACCCCTTCTTCATGCGCAGCCCCATTCCCAGAGGAGAAACATGTTTAGAACTTCTGGAAATGCGATAGAGCTGTCAAAAGCTCACGGACTCAGCTAGTAAGCTGAGAAACATACACCTCAGTTCTGTTCGACGCCACAGAAAACGTGACAGCTGTTATCAGAGTGGTTTGGGCCTCAAGTCACGCTGACTCCAATTCAAATGGGTTTCCTGACAGTTAACCAGGAACAGGGAGGGCGCCGTGGTGAGATGCGGTGCCTCAGAAGCGGGGCCCCTGGAGGACACAGGTCCTCTTCCTCTCTCTGCTCTTGCACCCTCAGAGCTGGTGGCAGGATGGCAGCAGCCCTTCTGGTGTCACACGCAGGCCCAACAAGGCCCAAGGAAGAAGAGGGAGAGAGGAAGCATCTCTTCCCCAGGGACTCTGGGGGAGGAGGGAATTTCCCAGAAGCCCCCAGCAGAACTGCTCAGGGGACTCCCCAGGACCAGTCACCCGCAGGCAGGGTTTGTGGATGGTGATGACTAACTTCACGGAGGACTGGGCTGGGGGTCGCCACTCCAGACACCTCAGAGAAACCTGTTGCTACCCCATCCCAGCAATCTGTGTCCTGATTGACCCATAGGAAGTAGATGTGGTTTTCATTTTGTCCAGCATCCCTACCCCTCCTTTAACAATGAACCCCTTTTCCTATAGGAAGAGCATTCAGTGTGGCTCAATGAGGTTGATCCCAGCTGGCCACAGGACAAGGTCCATGACCCAGGCCCAGCCTTCCATTCTTCCTGGAGATTTGCTATAGGGGCCTGTGGGAGGTCTCTCCTCTTTGGCTATGATCATCCACTATAACAAAAATACAGTGTTAAGGCCTTCCTATCCCCTTCTGTGCAGAAGCAAGCAGGGGGATGAAAAGAGAAACTGAGTCCCACTGACACAGCTCGAGCTCCTGGATTCAGCTGTCCCTAAAGCCAGACTGCACATGGACTTCCCCAGTTGGAAAGCCATTTTCTGTTTAAACCAGTCCAGTTGTGTTCCTATTGGTGGCAATAAAGGGTCTGTCTGATACTTTGTTGGCTACAGTAGACGTTTATTGAGTGCCTGTTGTATGCCAAGGTCCATGCTGGGCACCGAGACAGAGGGATCAGCGAGATCAACTTTGCCCTGTGCAAACAGTTACACTGCTTTTCCTCTCTCAAGGGCGGGGGCAGGCGGGAGCTAACGCTCTGGCACCTGCTCTGCGCCAAGAATGAATCTTGACACGTTTCATACATCTTCTCACTTATTTGCTACGGCCCCGCAGCCTGTGAGCTTGCCATCCTGAGGGGCTGGGGGCGGGGGCAGACGTGTAAACCAGCAGCAGCAAAGCCTTGCTCGCAGTGAGCAGTAAGCAAGCATCTCTGTAGGACCAGCCAGTGGGAAGGTCTCAGTCAGCCGACCGGTGCTGATGGACGGTCAGGAGGTGCCCAGGGCATCAAAGAGCAAAGAGAAAATGGAACCAGAAATAGAAATTCGTATCGAAGGAAAAATAAAGTTGCATAAAATCCATGATCAATATGACAAAATCTGCATGGTCTCAGACATACACAACGCACACACACATATATGCCTATGTGTGAAGCATGTATACATAGAGAAAAAAGATTGAAAATAAATACAAGGAAACATTAACAGGAAGAATTGCAGAAAATTTTTATTTCCTTTTTTATACACTTTGTATTTTCCAAATTTTCTACAATAGAGGAAGTGTGGTTTTTTTTTAATAAATAAAGCAGCATGGGGGCCCAGGATGGGACCCGTCCTAGGCAACGCTCGAGACCCTCTCGGCTCACCCCGTATTCTGCCACAGCAGTGGTCACGAGCCCCATGTAGGCCTTAGCTCGGGAGCCCCCCGGCTCTCTTCCTGGCCCTGCCCTGGGCTTTCTCCCAGAAATCCCACTCTCCATCACGTGTGTCAACCCAGAGTTTGGGGCAGTTAGAACCCTGGAGGCGACCTCCGACCTCTGCAGGTCAGAGCGGGAACTTGCTCCCCCTTGCCTGGGGGCACACGATCCTAAGACATCGCCACAGCTTCCTGGAGGACCCCGTGGGCCCGAGCAGCCAGCCCCAAAGGAGGGCGTTCCCTCCCTGCCATTGCACCCCCAGGCCCGCTTCCACCCCTGGGCCCCTTCCCCAGTAAAGCCTGGCACCCAAGCTCCGTCTCAGGCTCTGCCCCAGGGGCCCTGCTTGAAGCACGGAGCTCGTCACCCCATCCTATGCTGGTGTCACCGAAGCTTCTCTGCCTGGCTGTGCCCAGGTGGTCCCCCGCCCCTGGAGGAAGCCATGCCCATTTCTCCTCTTCAGCTGCAGGCAGCCCTGGAACCAGTTCAACAGAGAAAGGGCCTCCCCGTCCTCCTAGGAAGTCATCTTGTGCCCAGCGAATGTCACGGGGTGACTCTGATGCTCTGGCCTGTGCCCAGCTCGGGGGACAAGTGAACGAGGCCTCCGGATGCACCAGCCCATCGCGGCCAAGGAGAAGTGTCGGAGTTGATCCAGAAGAGCAGGTGGAAATGTCCAGAGCAAAGGCCTGGGGGCCGGAGGAGTGCTGGTGGGGGCCTGCCTCGGCCCCAGAGGCCCCATCCTAAGAACCACTGGCCTGGGACCTGTGGGTGGGGGAAGGGCTGGGGGCGATGAGGTAACAGCCTGCAGACTGGGCCAGTGCAGGGCCTTAAACACCCCGGCGAAGACCTTGGACCTTTTCTCGCCGGCTACTGGAGCTCAAAAACAGGCCTTGGAGGCGGGAGCCAGGGGAATCAGTAGAGTTCAAAAGAACCCATAAGGATTATCCAGACTGGGGGGCCGGGCGCTGGCTCCGTAACGTGGCTGCTTTAGGTAATGGGGATTTGCCGTTTTCCAAGAACGCTAATGTGATAAACGCACTCGCTGCTAAAACCCTTCTCCACGCTGCCGAAGTGTCCTTAGCGATGTCAGAGGCCTCGGGCGGCTGGAGCAGCGTTTCAGGGCTGCTGTAAATACCCATTGTCCCCATACAGTGAGCTGCGGAGAAAAACATGCGTGTGTTGCCGGGCTTCGCTGGACGTGCTGGTTGCTTAGATTCAGATGAATGCTCGCAGGGCAGCTCCGAGGGGGCGCAGACGGGATTGGAGGAGGGAGGGAGCTGGCCGGGGTTCCGTCCAGGCTTGCCAGCTCTGCGCCAGGGCGAGCTCTGCATTTCTGAGTCAGCCGCCAGCAAGAGCGCCTTCCCCCTCCCACCTTCATGGTTGCTAACCTCGGGTCACCCCACCCACCCCGGGCCTCAGCGTCCTCTTCTGTAACATGGGGGCAGTAATCTCAAGAAAAGTCCCTGTCCTTGGAGGCAGGTCACAAAGGGAAAAAGCTGTCACTGTAAAAGCCGGGTCAAAGCGTTCTCCCACCTGTGGTTGGCAGTGCCTGCAGGACACCGCTGGGCTCTCCCAGCACCTCCGCTGCTGCCCCCGCCTCGGACCTGGGCCAGGATCCCTTTCCGGCTTTAACTCAGCACAGCAGACTGGGCACTTTGTCTGTCTTTCTTTCTGTCTGTCTCTCTGTCTCTGTCTCTCTTCATTTCTCTTTTAACCTCAGCTGCACAAAGTTGAGTTAATGGACCGCACGGTTCACAGCACATGGTCCGTCACGCGTGCGTACACAGGTCGTCGGCTCACTGTTTGCTTTTCAGACCCTCTCCTCCCCACCCCCGACAAAGCGCAGCAGCCCTGCCTGTGCGTTGCCCGGGCACTGTTTGACTGCATGTGCTCCGGCAGACTGGTCCTCTATGTTTTGTCTGCAAGTCATTTCAATTAACATAAACACCGCTGTGTAGTAGGTCACATGCTCTCTCTTACTTTCTCCATTCGGCTCTGTGTTTGGAAGATCCGTCTCCGTGGCTGTGTCTATTCGGGTCTAGCCACGGCTCAGCTTCCACAGGGCACGTCTTACACACCCACTCCTGCTCCCACTCACACCTCTGGCCACGCCCCTTGCGGTGGGGCGGCTCAGGGCACCATGGGGCTATATCCAGGAGCGGATCACTGCACACGGGGTGGGCACGCGGGTCATTTGCCCAGCGTCTCTGCAGCACGACCGCACCAGCCTGCACGCACACGAGGATGCCAGGAGCAGTCCGGTACGCACGTCCCCACCAGTGCTGGCCTTCCTTTTGCACAAGTGACTTGTACAATGACAACAAAAGTCATGATTATGCCAGCTGACACTTATGGAGGGCTGCTGTGTGCCAAGCATGTGTGTCATCTAACAGCCCTGGAAGGCAGGCACTTTCAAATCTCCACTTTGCAGTTGAGGAAGTTAAGGTCTGGAAGGGTTAAGGGCCTTGTGCAATGCTTCCCTGCACCCCCAGGTCCCCAAGTCAGAGACAGTGAGGGCCTGGGAGAAGTGACTTGCCAAGGCCACCGGTGAGCCAGCCCCCCAGCTAGGACAGCACCCAGTGGCCACCTGCCTGTCCCAGGGCCACCTCGTTCCTCCTCTGAGCACATACCCGGGCCTCGTGAGGGTGGAGGGTGCATTTTAAAGCCTAGAGAGGGCAATGCTTAGCTCTGAGCCGTGGAGCACCGCAGTGGGGCTTCAGCCTCTGTAGCAGGTTCCTATCTGCCCACATCCACCCCCCAGAAGCAGTGGCCCAGCACCCCACGCCCCCTTCCTGTTTCAGGGCAAAGGAGAAGTTATGCAATTCACATGCAAACCACTTTCCCTGCAAAGAACTGCATCTTTTTCCCTCTTGCAGTGCTGGCACCAACTTTGGGCTGGAAATCTTGAGATTTTTCAGGCATTTTCTCAGTAGGATGGGCATTATTAGCCCCAGTTTACAGATGAAGCTGCAGAGACTTACCCAAGGTCTCCCGGGCAGGGGGCCAAGGACCCGGGAGGGTCAGTGTGAGTCCACAGAGCCCCTGGAACCAAGTCAGCTTGCCTCCCTGTGGGACCCCGACAGGGGCTACAGTAGGCACCTGACCTGGAGGGGAAACACTTCACGCCTGAGACCACCAGCTCTGGGGCCAGGTGGGAGGAAGTGGCTGACCCAGGGAAGGAGGTCAGCCTGCAGGTCAGCTCCACCAGGGGCTACATCAGGGGACACAGAAGCCAGATCCCCAGACAGGCCTCCTTCACATCCTCCACCCCTCAGAAAACCCACTGCGTCATCCCAAAGGCACCAATATTCCAGCATCCAGACCTCCGTCCCCCAGCGGGAGGACCGAACACCTCTAAGGGTAGCTCTTCCTGATCTGGGACTCCAAGGACAAAACTAGTTTGGGTTTGGTGGTCTTCCAAAGACAGTCTGAGGCCGAGGTTTGCGGCATCTCCTGGAGATGGACACAGGGACATGACAGGGGCCGCCTGCAAAGAGGGGACCCAGGGCACCTGTTTGGGCTGCACAGGGTCCAGCCCTGACTCGGCCTCTATAGGTGCTATGGGTGTGGCAGGAAGGTCTAGGTCTCAGTTTCCCTACCTGTAACATGGGGATACCTGTACCTGCTCTCGTGAAAGGTGAAGTAAAATCATGCACAGGACACAGCCAGCCCAGAGTGGGTGTTCAGTGTTCGATTCAGGAACACTTACTGAGTGCCCCCTCTGCGCTCATAGCTGGGGAAACAGGCGACCAGACCACCAGGATGCCTGTACTTGCGGAGGGGGAAGGTCAGGCCAACAAATGGAAACCAAGCACCTGTGACTCAGCGCAGCAGCGGCTGTGACAGGCAGGGCGCGCTGCTGGGGGTCAGGAGAGCGCCGGCCCGCCGTGCGAGCTGAGACGGGCAGGTGCATCGTGGCCGGTGGACTCACTGGGAGGGGCGTGCAGAGGGAGGGGTGTGACAGAGGCCGGACACGCCCCCTCCACGAAGGACCACCACCTCTCGCGGGCAGTGTGGTCAGCAAGGGCCTCCTGCCGCCACTCCCCTGCCCACCTGCCCGGGTCCCACCACCAGGCAGCCCGCATCCAGGGCCAGCTCCATCAGGCCTGCCTCTCGTTCCAAACCCACTTCTTCCCCATCCTTTCCACAGGTGCCGACCCTGATAACCATCTTGGACCCACATCCTTCTCGGCATCTGCTTCCAGAAGCCAACCAGGAGGCGGAGAGGTGGGTCCCTCAGCGCCCGGCCCCCCCCCCACCCCTGCCCGGCACTGAGGCCCCCGGCTGGCAGGAGGGGCACAGGGTGCAGGTGCAAAGTCACTGGGGAGAATCGGGAAGGGGCGGCGGTGGGAGGGAAGCTCTGTGTCACGGTTAACGCATTTGAGTCACGTGGGGGACACAGGAGACGTGAGGATACGGGGGGTGGTGCTCCGTGGAAAGGTGGCAACAGCTGCGGTGAGTGACAGGCAATGGAAGGCCCAGTGAAACCCCGGGGGCCTCTCTGAGGCTCTCCTCTCCCTCAAGGGCAGGACAGAGGAAGCCCCAGACCAAGCCCAGAGTCCAGCAGTCTGAGTGGCTGAAGTTCAAGGAAGACTAAATCCAAACAATGCGGGGCTGTCATGTCAAAGCTGGGAAAGCAGGGACTTCCCTGGCGGTCCAGTGGTTAAGACTCCGCGCTTCCACTGCGGAGGCATGAGTTCGATCCCTGGTCGGGAAACTAAGATCCCACATGCCGGCTGCACAGCCAAAAAAAAAAAAAGCTGGGGATCCTGAGTTATGGGATGGAGGCAGATGCCCCTGAAGGTTCTCACTCCCCCAGCGACTCAGCCCTCAGGGCCTGCGGAGGTGGCCGCCCAGCCCCCCATAGTAGTAGCTAACAGCAGACGGAGACCACCAGAGGGCGGTCCCCTTCGAGGCATCCCACACCCACCCTCCCCCACTCCCACGCCTCTGACGAGGGTTAGGGATGTGTTGGGCCCTGATAAGGGAGGAAAGGCACCGAGCCCCAGAGGAGCCGCGGAATGCAGCCAGCACGCACTGGCAGGGCCCCAGGGCCACCGGGGGCTCCCGTCTGGTCAGAGCCGGAACACAGAACTGTCTGGGAGAGGTCTGTTCACTCAGTAGCCTCTCCTGAGACACAGGATCAACTCCAGCAAGGACCCCAAGAGACGGTGCAGACACTCAGGAGACTCCTGGGAGCCTGAACCAGTGACAGCCACTCCAGTTGACGCTGAAATGCTAGGACGGCTGTGGCAGACCATGGTGAAGGGACTCGAAGGCTCAGGGAAACAGGCAGCTGGAGTGGACACACTGTCAGGCCAGAGGGCAGCCAGGTGACTACGTTCCAGGGAAAGGCCTAGAGGACATGTCGAGTGCGGAGATCTGAGGGGCTCCAGGATTACCACAGCATTCGGGGGTGGCCATCCTCTGGAAGGAAGCCGGGGCTGATGGCAAGAAAGGCTGTTACAGACCCCTGCCCGCTGATGGCCCTGGGGAGGTGGGACCCAAGCAATAAGGGCCAGAGGGCGGCATTTTCCACCCGGAGCCGGGGCTTTGCAGTCATTGCCATGACCAGCCAGCACAGCAGCCACAAAGCCCGGCCCACAGAGAGTTACGACCCAGGGGCCAGAGACACAGAACAGACAAGGGCATTTCTTAGTTTGTGCCAACAGAAGAAATCAAGTACAGATGAGCCCAAGGCTGAGGGAGGTCCCAGCGATAAAAAGTCGCGATCCCCCTGTAACCAAACGCAGGTTCGGCAACTCGCCGCTCAACAGCCAATAAATTGAGGGGCAAGCTTCAGTAAAGAAGAAAGGACTTTATTCAGAAAAGCCAGCCATCTGGGGAGATGGTGGACTTATGTCCAGAGACCAACTCCGAAGAGTCTGCTCAGCCATGACAATTTTTAAAGGGTAAAGGGGGAAACAATCTCAGTTAATTATGAAGGCAGGAGGTCAAATTCTTTGTCATTTTTCCATTGCATGCCGGCCTGCTGACTTCTCCTGATCTTCCTTGAGACACTGTCTTGCCCACATGGTCCGCCTGCAAATTTACTAAGGGGGAGGGAGGGGTAGAGAGTCAGTCCTTCTTTAGCTACTTCATTCTTCGCCCTTATTCCTTCTAATCCGGGAAAGGAATCAACAGGTTAGGTAAGGTGTGTATATTTAGAAAAGAAATCAGGAGCTAAGTTAAATGTTGCCTAATGATCTCATCTTTGTGATAAAAGGTCTAAGGAAAACAAGGATGAGCAAACAGAAAAGGGGCAAAGGCGCTGCATACACCCTGCCCAGCTTCCATTCCTGCCTCACTCTTACGACGCAGGACTCGTCGACTGAAGAGACAGCTGAGTCCCAGGGAGGAAGGACCCCACAATATAACAGCGAGTATCCACGGTAATATTTTCCCCAATTCTCCTCCCAAGGGACCTATGTCCATCTGCTTGGCTAACAATGCAATGGGGAAAGGGGAACACAGAAACGTTTCCAGGTGACTGTTGGACACGGGGCCTGAACTGGCTTGGATACCAGGGACGTCATGCACCATCACGGCCCCTGCTAGATCGGGGCCTACGGAGGCCACGTAATAAATGGGCTCCTGTCCAAGGTCCGCTTTACATGAAGCCACGGGGTCCACAGACCCATCAAGAAGTGATCTCTATGATCCCCAAGTGGACAGTTGGAGTCAACATACTCAGCAGTCAGTGGACTTCCTGCATTGGGTTCCGGCCTGGGGGGTGAGAGCCATGGGAAGGGGGAGGCCAAGTGGGAGGCTTTGAACCTGACCCCTCCTTCGCCAACATCACAAGTCAGAAACAGCATCACATCCCAGGAAAGCGGATGACAGAGATCAGTGTCACCTTTAAGGAGATAAAGGATGAGTGTTGGTCCCCATTATGTCTCAGGTTAATTCACCAGTCTGGCCTGAGCAGAAACGTAAAGGGTCCTGGAGGATCATGAAAACCACAACAGGCTCCACCAAGGGACAGTCTGGACCACAGGGCTGTGCCAGAGGGGGGGCTTCTCTGCTATAGCCGATTAAAAGGCTCTGCTCCTGGTATGCAGCTACCCACTAGCAAAGGCATCCTTCTCTATCCCAGACGAAAAGAAGGATTAGAAATACCGCACATCCACACATGGTAGGAACGACAATATACATCTACAGTCCCCGGGGCGGTGCCAGCTTTCCTGCCCTCTGTCATTATATAGACCAGAGAATCTGTGTCTTGGTCCACAGAAAATCATAGGGGTCAGTTTTACCAATGGCATTGAGTCGATGGGGCCAAATAAGCAAGACAGAGCCAGACCACTAAAGGCCTTGGTGAGGCATATACGCTCCAAAGGGCGGGTGGGAAATCAGGGGTTACCACATCCTTATCCTTTTTAGGTGCAGCGGTCAGGGGCGTTCTGGGCTATCCCTTCAAAGTGAAAGACAAATTGTTGCAGCGTGCATCTCCTACCACGAAGAAGAAAGCACTGTGCTTGATGGGTTCGGGTTCTAGGAGCAGCACCCACTGCCACCCTACCCCACCCCAGCCCCAAGGGACACTGCTCTGCCCACACCCTGGGTTAAGCAAAAGGCCGCCAGCTCTGAGTAGGGTCCGGATCAGGAGCTGGCTCTGCTGCACGTCGCAGCTGCAGTACAAGCAGCCCTGCATCCTGGGCCACGGGACCCAACAGACTCTACTGAGTGGAGGTACCTAGGGCAGGAAAAGATGTCATCGGAGTCTGTGGCGAGCTGAGTGGGACGATCACAGCACAGGCCGCCAGGCAGACCATCTGCAACAGAGGATTACACTTTTGGGGAAACAACTCCTGGAGTACTGTTTGGTCCTAATAAAGACAGGATGCCTGACCATGTTAACACGTAGTGACCACGCACCTTCAGCCGCAAACCGTGAGTTCTATCAGACCCAGGTCAGAAGACTGACCAGGCCAAGCAGCAACCCAGCACCATATGGAAACGGTGCTCCAGGATCAGACACCGGCAGGACCACAGGGCGTGGCTGAGGAGCAGGGGGCCCCCATTCCCACGGCACCCCTCCCTCTGCTCAGGCCCGTGCTCATGGTGAGGAGGAATCTCGAACGTGATTTATGAATGAGTCGGTTCAGTATTTGGCTACAAGCCCAAATGGACGACACGGCAGTACCCACCCACCCCCACCAAAGGCAGCCTTGAAAGCAGCAGAGCTCAGGTGGCCACTGGCCCTGTGTGGAAAGAGAAGCAGCCAGAGGTCCGGGTATAGATGGACTCCTGGGCTATGACAAGTGGCCTGGCCAGTTGGTTAGGATCCTGAATGGAAAAAAAGAAAATTGGTGTGTGAGGGGCAAGGAATTCTGAGGCAGAGGCATGATGTACGCTTGGGTGCAAACACAAAAGGCAACGCCGGGAAACAGCCACCTGAAGGGAGGCCCTACATTACCAAGTGGACAAAATGACCCGGCCACGTGACACCAGCAGCCGGTCATGACCACCCCAGCGCCGACACAATGGGCACATGAAGGAAGTGACCATAGTGGCTGCAGTGTTGAGGCCCCAGGAACGTGGACCTCCACTTATCAAACCTGGTGGGTCTGCTGCCACCACAGAACGTCCCACGTGACAGCAGTGGAGACCATCGCTGACCCCCACTGTGGCACCCTCCTTAGAGGAAGCCAACCAGCCACTTGGTGGCACCTTGACTACACCGGGCCACGTCCATCATAGGCAGTTTGTTCTTCGAAGAATAGACACCTATTCTGGATATGAGTTTGCCTTTCTTGACCTCAGGACCTTGGTCAGCACCGCTATCCAAAGGCTTACAGAGTGTTTACTCTGCCCCCGGCACGGGACCCTGCGAGACATCACAGCAGCCTGGGGGAGCCACTCTACAGCAAGACTTGTGGGAGACGGCCCAGGAGCCTCTGCTCCTATCAAGACCACACCATTCGGAGCTGCCAGCCCCGCAGTGTCCGCTAAGGGCATCCCTGGAGCACCAGCTTGGAGGCGGCCTCTGTAAGGACATGAATTGTGTGTGGCCCGTGGGTTTCTGTGGTGCCGTGTGCCCACCAGGTAGAGCAACCCAAGGGATGGGAGCAAGAGGGGCTCCCTGACCCCCTAGGGAACTTTATGCTTCCCACCCCCACAATTCTGGGCTCCACGGGGCTAGAGATCCCCATTCCCCAAAGGCACACCCTTTCACCAGGGGACAGAGAAGGGGCCCCATTGAATTAGAGGCTATGGCTGCTTCTGGGCAGAAGAATTACCGTCTCAAGGAGTGACTGACTGATGGGCAGGAAGAACCAGAGCCACTGGTACCCGACGGGGGCAGGAAAGGCTGCCTGTGGGACCAGGGGAGACTCGCGGTGCTTCCCTGCCGAACCGCGACTCCCAGTGAATAAGTATAACAACGCCGGCCTCCTCTCTTAGGGGGGAGGGAGGGTGTGAGTCACGCCTCCAGGTCAGCCGTGGAAGCAGCAGAGTTCACAGAGTTGACGGCGGAGGGGGTGGGTCCAGAATGGATCATGGAAGGGGGTGTCAGTGCGAGAGGGTGTCACGCACGAGACCAATTGCGGCGTCCAGTCACATCCGTCACCAAAGCTTCCCCTCGGGAAGAGAGACAACCAGGACTCTGAAGGAGCTGCTCCCCAAGTATACACAGAGGAGTGGGGCTGCGCAGCGCGCCGCAGCGGGCCCAGACACACGCCGCCCCAGTGTCCCTTCCAGGAGCGACTGGTGTCCCGGGGGCAGTGTGGCCATCAGACCACCGCCGGTGGGCAGCTCCTGCTGGCCCTGCCTCTGCCTCCCCGAGCTGCCTCTGCTGGCGTGAATGAGAGCGGGCTGGCCTTCTAGGGGCCCCGCCATGTGGGCCCTGTAAGGGACCCTCTAACAGGCTTGGTTGCGCCTGCATCACAGCTGGGCCTCTGGCTTCACAGCTGCCCATTCCCCGTAAATGTCTCGTACCCCAAGCTCTGTCTCAGGGTCAGCGCGACCCATGGTGCCTCCTGAGGGATTCAGTCTCCGTCTAATGATGCTGAGCAAGGGGAGGGGTGGTGTGACGGGGTATGCTGTTTAGGAAACTCACGCTGGCCCCAGGGAGAAGGGGGGGCAAGAGGCCGCCGGGGGAGAAGCCGGGAACCTGCAGGCACGGAAACGACGGCGGCCCGCCCAGCCCGGAGGATGGAAGAGGACAGAGGACAGACGTTACAGGCAGCGCGGGGATGGAATCGGGGCCAAGATACTGGGTGTGATGTGGAAGGAGAGGGGCAGGTGATGTCAGGTTTGCAACCTGGTGTGCGCGGCGGCGCCTTTGACTGAAGCGCGGACACAGAGCGCAGGGCGGGCGGGGCGGGCGGGGCGGGCGATGAGCTCAGTTTCCCGGGTCATCCAGGCGGAGGCGCCCCTGGACAAGCCCAGAGCTCCACCCTTTGGCCGGTCAGTGGGGTTCACGGTGATGAGGTGAGGGATACGAGAGCCACAGGGTGGCCGGGCTCTCCCAGGGACGTGAGTCCAGGGAGGAGGAAAGAAGACACCAGACGGAGCCAGGAGGGGCTGCAGTGTTTGCGGCCGAGCCTGGGAAGAGCTCCTTTACGCCTGGTGCGTGTAACTCACAGCCCACACTCAGACTCCCTTCACCCCGCATCACCCATTCAGTGTACAGTCACAGAGTGCGAGCGCCGGCACCCTTGGGGGAGGGGAGTCAAGCCAGAGCGGCGAGGTCCCGCCTGGACCAGAGACCCGGGACACTAAACGGCAGCCAGAAGTTTTGGGCGGAGGAAGCCGGGCGTGGGGGCGCCCCAGGACCACCCCCTTTGAGGAATCTGCGCTGGCCAGGCCTCAGCTCACGGCCTCGAGCTGGGAGGGTCCTCCGTGGTCGATGAGAGGACGCGGCCAATACCCTATTTCTGAGGGCACGCCTCACCGCTCTGCAGTGTTGGGACCCAAGAAGAACAAAATGCGGGCAGCCAAGGAGGGAAACAGCTGGAGAGTGGGGCTCTGCCCCACACCCCTACCCCGTCCAGCACCCTCCCCAGCCCCAAGCCGCCTCTGGACGCGAGGATGTTCTCTGCTCCCGGGCGCCTCCCCGGCCTCCCCCCAGGGGCCCAGCTCTTCCTCAGAAGAACGGAAAGCAGCTTCCAGTGGCCCCACTTGGGTGAATTTAAAGTCAGAGGCAAGAGCTCATGTGTGGAGTCACAGATTCCCGCAGAATCAGCCCTTTTTTCCTGCGTGAAGCCATAGCTTTGGGGTTGTCTGTGTTCGTGGGCACCCTGAGACCTTTCAAAAGCAGAGGAGGGAAAGCACCCACCCTGCCCCCATCTCCATGGGGAAAATTTACAGACCCCAGGACATCCCAGCCTTTCCAGAAAGTTGGGTTGCCGTCATTTCGGGGGTTCCAGAGGCCCAGGGAGTGGGGAATCCTGCCCACTAGCTGGTGCCCAGTCAGAAGGAGAAGCCCGAAGGTATCCTGGGGGAGGCTGGGGGAAGAGTTTGTCTGGAGGCTAGGATGGGGGACCCCAGTCGTCAGCACCCCCAGTGAGTGGAGGGATCTGGGATGAGGAATAGGAAACAAGAGAGAAACTGTTTCTTGGTCCCCAGCTGGACCTCACAGAGCTGACTCTTGCTGGGGGAGGGGGGAGGGGTGGAGGGAGTCCAGACTTAGCCCCTGGAAGCAGGAGGATTTCTGAGTGGAAATGGTCCCCTGGTCCCGTCTCTAAGAGCTGCAGGTGCCCACAATGGAGGTGGCTCCCTGGGAGTCCACAGCCGGAGTGAGACTTTACCAAATCCCAACATCAGTGCAACAGCCCCCGGCCAGCCTCTCCTGCAAAAGACCCTTTTTTTCCTGTGATCCTCAGAAGAACCCAAGGAGATGAAATTTTCCCCATCTTGTAGATAAGCAGATGAAGCTCACCTACTGTGTCCCCAAATACCTATGAAATCAGAAAAGGCAGAATTAGAAGAATAAAGATGTAGATAAAGAAATGAGAGCAGAAAGTCAATAAGAGTACAATTCCTAAAACTGGGCTCCAGTTTTGCCACTGAGCTCCCTAGCAGCCAAAGCAAAAAAGATATGCAGTCTGTTTTAAGATTTATGTTGTCCATGGCATGGAGCCATGTCAGGGTCTCAGGAGAAGCTGTAACTTGCCTGTGGTCCCCCAGCCCAGGAGAGCAAAGGATGCAATACATCCTGGTCTCAGGAGCGCCAGGCACCTGTCAACTGCTTGTTTAGCCCCTATACTGTGTCAGGAGAGACAGTGCAGACAAGTCACGCACAAACCTCCTACTCCTGCACGCTCCCAGGTTACCATCTCATCACCTGGAGAACAGCACCCCAGCTTTTGGCTGCAGACTAGGCATGTGGACACTTCCAGGTTGGGACAGAAAAAAGGGAAAAGCTGTGCTGGGGATTCCCTGCCAAGCAATGAAGACAGCCCTGCCTGCTGCAGACCAAGGGCTTCTATGCTTTAAGTCCCTGGAGCTGATGAGGCAAGCAGAGGACCCCGGGGTTCCTTGGCAGACACTTGACTCTGTGGGGCAGCCAGGGGGAATGAGGGAACTTAGCTCAAGCCTGTCATTGTCTGCCCTGCTTTGGGGACCCTGCCCCAGGAAATGACCCCCTAAAATGAGATTAAAGAAATCACTGGGGTGGGCACAAGATGGGACCACAGAGTAATTGGGAAATTATCACAGCCCAGCCCCAGGGGGCACCAAATAAGCCCTGGATTCCCGCCCGGAGAGTGGCTCTCGAATGTGACTCACATGTGTTGTGTGATACAAGAGGATGTACGTGCGAGAAGGTCAAGGGGAAAGGACAACACAGGGGTGGAGGCACAATGGTGCAGCTGCAGAGAACTTGTCTTCTCCTCACTGATCCAGCCCAGGAGGAACTTATCACCCACCCTCACCACCCCAATCTACTCCTCTTCGCATATTCCCCATCTCTGGAAGAGACGTCCAGTTTCATTTTTTCCCCCTACATTATAGAACCCCTGATTTTTGCTGGGCACATGCTCACCCAGAATAAAGACTACATTTCCCAGCATCCCTTGCAGCCAAGTGTGGCCATGTGACTAATTTCTAGCCAATGGGAGGTGAGCAGAGTATACTCTATGTTCCACTTCCCGGTCATGCTCTTAAAGGGGCAGCATGGGTCTGCTCCTTTCCTCTCCTCCTCCTCTCACCCTGGAAAATGCAGCCCTGATGGGAGCCACCTCGGACCATGCAGATGAGGGCAAGATGCCAGGGATGGCAGGGGCCATGACAGCTTCACGGAGCACAGCTGGCCTGCAACCCAGGCTGCTATGGGAAAGAAATAAACATCTACCCTGTTTAGTTGCAGTTATTTTGAGTCTGTCCCATGCAGCCCAACCTATGTCCCAACTAAAAAACCATCTCAACTGATGGTCACTCCGTCCCCTCATCTCCCAGGGCAGTACCTGGGAGTCTCAATAGTTAAGCCCCGTCCATTAAAAATAACCACAGCCGCTAATTCCTGGGTGTTTTTCCTCGCCTGTATTTCTTCGTGAACGACCCCAAAAGACAGCATCATGACTCCAGATTTACAGCTGAAAAAAGCTGAGACTCAGAGAAGTTAAGCAACTTGCCAAGATCACTGGTGACAAGATCACTAGTGACTTGCCAAGATCACAGCTAGTGACCCAGAGAGCCACTATTCAGAGATCATCAGACTGGAAAATCCACCCTCCTAGTGTCTCCCCTTCTGCTTCTCCCTCAAAGCCACACCTTCCTTTCCATTGCCCTGGGCCTGGCTGCCACTTCCCTTCCCATCTCGTGGCCTCCGCTCTCCTCCCAGCAAGGCAGTCTCCACTCCTCAGGCAAAGTGACTTTTCGAAGGCAATTTGAGGGCATCACCACCCTAATTAAGCTTGCTATGGCTCCCCATTGCCTCCGGGCAAAGGCAGCTGCCTCACCACATAACGACGTTTAAGGCCCCTGGTAAGCCTGGCCCAGACCCGCCAGCCCAAAGCCAGCCTGACCCACACGGACTACCTCGTTCCCACCGCTGCCATTTCCTACTTATTATGCCAGACGCCAAGAGCCCCTGCGGTGGGACTGGCATCATGCCAGGCCCTTGGCCCCGCCGGAGCCCAGAGCGGGAGGGGCTGCCGCACCCATTTTACTGGAGAAGAGTCTGAGGCTCCAGAGGATGGGTGACTCACCCAGGGACCCACAGTCAGGGGTCCTTGGAGCTGGGACTCAAACCCAGGCTGTCCATCTTGCAAGGATATTCACTTCCCGTGTCCTCTGCTTCAGGAGTGAGTGAGGCCAGAGCAGACGCTGGACCCCCTGCCCTCGGGGGGGACTGTAGCTACACTACGTGGTGGACGGGGGATCCCATGACACAGGACAGAAGGCTCAGAGAGGTGAGGTGACTGCCAGGGGTGCACGCTGGGGAGCACTCAGGGGGGCTGAAGGCAGGAGCCCAGGCACTCCTGTGAGCCCCCCTTTCACCGCAGCTTCCTCGATTCACTCAACAGTGCTCTGACCTCAGGGGATCGTGGGTCTGCACGTGGAAAGCGCCAGGCTGCCCGTCCTCCCACACAAACTTGGTTGAGTCCGGGCAGCTCTCCGAGCCTCGGTTTCCCCTCCTGCACACAAGGGGGCCTGGGCAGGTGCACGCAGAGGCTGGCGGCTCCCGTGTATCCCCTGGGCTTCCCGGAGGAGGAGGTGTCCCGGGCAGGGCGCTGTGTGTGCAGAGGGTGGGATGGGGGATGGGGAACGCCGGGCCTGGCAGCCTCCCTACTCAGCACTCAGCTCCCCTGGGGGGCCTCCAACCCCGAAAGAGCCCCCACTTGCTGGGCCGAGGGCTCCTGCTCTAACTTACAGTCCGCCCCATGTAATGTGCAAACAATGGATGCGCCCGTCCAGGCCACGTGCTCTGGGCACCCCCAGCCCCACCCCTGCATGAGAGCCTGGGGGCAAGGGTGGACCGGGAGCCCCGGGGACAGGAGGGCCTGTGCTGAGGGCCTCTGGGAGCTGGTCCTGGTGCAGACCCCTGACTCCCCAGCCCCTGCCTGGGCAGGGGATCTTCAGGGGACACAGATCCCACCGCCTCCCAGCTGCTCCCCGCAGCTCAGGGTCCTCAGGAACCCCTTGTCCCTCTGGGCCTCAGTTTCCCCAGCTGTGACACAGGAGCAGTAGGCCTTGCCCTGCCCGAGGACGACCCCGGTTTGGGAGAGCCCTGTGGCCCCGCCAAGGGTGGCAGCCCTGCCCCTTGCTGCCAGGCTCACCCTGGTGGAGGATCTCAGGGAAGGACGGAAAGCAGGAAGCAGGACCAAGGGCAGCCTCCTGGCTCCCAGGCCCTGGGATGATCAAGGGAGTTGGCTGGGTGCAGGAACAGGGCAGGTAGCCCGCTGGAGCAGGGGATCCAGGAGAGCGCGGGATAGGGGGCCACTTGGGGGTCCTTGGAAGCCCTCCTCGAAGCTGTGCTGCTTCCTTGAGTTGGGGGAGGGCGGTACAGAGGTCACCACGGTGTTGACCCAGTGACTCCTTCCCGGCGGGAAGCCCAGCTCTGCGGCTTATTTGCTGGATGTGCCCTTCCTCCCCTGTGCTGCGTCCGTACCCTGGGGCAGTTACCCCCTGCCTGTGCCCATCACTCCAGGAACAGGATATGCTCTGTAGGCCTCAGCGGGGTGGTACCAGCAGCTCCATCCCAGGTGCTCACCCTGAGCCCAGTAGCCAAGCCTCCAGGGACCTGAGAGGGAGGCAAGAGGGGACAGGGAGGAGAGAGGGAGGGAGCAAGCGACTCGTGCCCATTTTATGAATGAAGACACTGGGCCCTGAAGGGCAGCGACCGCACAGTGCTGCCCCAGAACCAAGGTGACTAGAGATCTCCAAGTACCTCTCATCTGCCTGTGGCCTTCTTGCTAAATTGAATCGTCGACGTGGCCCTGGAAGGGAACAGAGGCCATCTGAGGGCCGCCAGGGCCTCTGAAGTCCACGCCCTGTGGGGTCCTCCCACCACTTACGTCCTGCCTTAGGGCTGTTCCTCCAGACACGGTGTCTTTCAGCCTGGTCTGTGGTATGCCAGTGGGACTGAACCCTGGGTGTCTGACCTCATGTCAGGGGCAGGCCTGTGCAGAGAGAGGAGGAGGGGAAGGGGGGGAAGAGGGGAAGGAGGGAGGAGGGGGAAGAGGGGAGGGAGGAGGTGGAGGGAGGAGGGGAGCGCATCCCATGCTGAGGGTCCTTGGCGAGTGGCCTGAGGGCCAAGCCCAGAGCAGACCCCACTCCTAGGACCTGCCCTGAGTCATCCCCAAGACTCTTTGAGCTTTGTTCTCACACCAAATGCTTCCCTCAGTCCTCCCTTCCCTGGAGGATGGGGCTCAGCAGGGTGCTAATGGGCTTTTAAGCCTTCTCTGGAAAGGCCTTGTCACTTTTTCTTCTCTTCATTCTAGAGGGCAGGGAGGCTCTCTATTAACCAGGGCAGGTGGGTCTGGAGCCTGGTGAGCAGAGGTTGCTCGGGCAGGAGCTGCAAGCCGCACCTGTAACAAGTTCCTACCCAATGACTGCTGTGTCCTCTGCCCCGGGGGAGCCGGGGGCAGAAATCTGTGCTCTGGGAACTAAACATTCCAGGCCCACTGCCTGAGGTCAGCCAGGCCATCCATCCACCCATCCATCCACCCATCTATCCATCCATCCACCCATTCATCCACCCACCAATCCATCCACCCATCCATCGACACATCCATCCATCCATCCACCCACCCATCCATCCATCCACCCACCCATCCACCCATCCCTCCATCCACCCATCCATCCATCCATCCATCCATCCATCCACCCATCCATCCACCCATCCATCCACCCATCCATCCACCCACCCATCCACCCATCCATCCATCCACACATCCATCCATCCACCCATCCATCCATCCATCCATCCATCCATCCACCCACCCATCCATCCACCCATCCATCCACCCACCCATCCATCCATGCATTGAATCAATAAATATTTTCTAAACACCTGCTCTTGCCAGCCCATCCTGGCCCCAGCAGCTTCAGGGCACCAGGGACACACAGAGAAGTATTAGCACGGTCCTTTACTGACAACAGACACATCAGCACATAATGATAACACAGGGCAATGCCTGTTGTAGGAGAGCTGTATATCCAGTGTAGGGGGATCTCAGGGGAAGAATTAAAAATACCACATAGGAGTAGAGAAGGCTTACAGGAGAGGGAGAAACCAGGCTGGGTTTTGAAGGATGTATAGGAGTTCATCCAGTAGGCAGAATGCAACTGGACATTTGAAGTGGAAAAGTGTGAGGGATAATAAGAAAGGGCATGTTTGGTAAGTCTGGGTGGTAAGGCAGGGCATGGGGGGTGGCGGGGCAGGCAAGACTTCAGCCACTGGGCCCAGATGGGGAAGGGCCTTTATCCTGGGCTGTCCCTGAAGTACAAGGTTCCACCGAGGAGCCTTTTAGAAGGAGTGGCCTGTGGAAAAGGCAATGTAAGCAGCTCTTCTCCCTCCCAGCCCATCAGAAAGCCCATGTCTTACCTGCACTATGGGCTTCCAGCTACAATTTCTTCTGGGGAAAACAGGGGGTGGGGGAAATTGTGAAGAAGGAAGTTTGGGACTCTGGTTCAGGGGAGGGGGAGGGTGCTGCTAGACTGGGGTAGTACTGTGATCCTCTTAGGAGGACCCTGTCCCCCGGCTCTGAGGTCCAAGCCCCTGGGACCTGCCAAAAGAAGCTACAAATCACAAGTTCCAGATGTGGGGCCCTGCTGGCCACCCCACCCAACCTAGAGGTGTAAGCAAGGCCTTCCCATATCCTGGACTCTTCCTCCGCAGAACCCTCTCCATTCACTCCTCAGTGGCAAAGATCTCATACCTCCAAGGGCCTGGAGGCACATAGCCTTTTGGCTCATTCTTCACAGATAGAGAGTTTTTCCTTTGGCTAAGTTAGGTCCGCTCCATAACTCTCCCACCCTCACCCCAGCCCTGGCTCTATCCACAGGGGCAATGGAGAACAAGTTGGATCAGCTTGTCCCTGAAGGTTTAAACACTTCTAGCTTTTCCAACCTCCCTTATTGACTTTCTGTCAGAAAGTCTCCCAATGGCATGTTTAACATCTCTCTCCAATACCATGTTTAAAATCATTCACAGTGAAGTTACTGCTGTGGCTCTTATTTGAATCAGAAAATATAAACCCAAATTATCAGTCAAAGCATACATTCAGCGGAGAAGGTGAGAGAGTACATAACTTTATAGTTTTACTGCTTAAACTCACTGCAGGATTTGTGTCCCCAAATTCAAGACCACCCCTCCAGTGGTCTCTTTAAGTCATTTTAACTAGCTTTATTCTAAAAACATAATGACCACAAGATCTGAAGTCCCAACCACGTACCAACACTCATCCGACAGGCAAACAAGAAAACATGAAAATAAATATAAAGCTAAAGGGAAAAAGCAAGGTAGGTTGATGATAGTGATCCCTTCTAACCTGAGTAAGGCCTGAAAGACCATCGAGGTGCCCCGGCGGCAGCGGGAACAGCAGGAGCAAAGGTCCAGAGTTGGGACACGCTCGGCTGTTCCAGCAAAGAGGTAGTGAAGGTGCGAGCGGGGGGCAGGGTGGCTGGAGGCTGTTGAAGAGGTAGAAAAAGTGGGTGTCCATTGGAGGTCAAAAGTGCACATCTCCAGAGAGGGCCTTCTCATTCTCGGAGCAGAGAAAATGGACTAAGGGAGGTTCTGGGTGGGGGATGGGCGTGCTGAGGTTTGCAGAAGGGACGTGTCTGCGGGCAGAGGACAGACACCAAGGCATAAATCAAGACCCACCTCTTGACAACTCTGGCTCACACATACAGGCTCAGGAGGCACCCCCAGCCTCTACCTGGGGGTGCAGGGGGCCCAGAGGGTGCCGGGAGCTGAGCCCAGACCCCTCCCCTCAGCATGAAAATGGGGCGGTGGTGGGAAAGACCCTAGGGTGGGCCCTTGTCCTCCTATCTCTCAAAGGGGGTGGCCTGGAGCGCCCCATGCCCGACTTCCTCCACCCAAACCTTCTTGCTGCTGTTTAGTGTCCTTGGTCTCTGGTCCAGGTAAGACCTCACTGCTCTGGCTTGACCACCCCACACTCCAGGCTCAGGAAGTGCGGGATAGCTGTACTGGCCTCAGGTCTGGTCACCACCTCATGGAACTGAGGTGGCCATGGCGCCCGGGATGCAGGGTCCTACATCCCCAGCCATGCCTGCTCCTTGGCCTCCAATCGCCCACTAAGTGCAAGTGATCCTTAGACAGTCCCCCAGAGGCCTCCCTACACTCTCCAATGCCTGCCTCGGGGACAGCAGCCCACCCTCCACCCCAAGCCCCTGGCCGCCCCTGGCTCCTGAGACCCATCCCAGCCTGTTCTCTTCGTGTCCCCCACCTGCCCTTCCACCCTCCTGACCAGCAGCTCCATCTGCCCAGTACTCTGAACCAGAGATGGGGGACAGCCCCCAACTTCTCCCTCAAACCTCGTGCCAAGTCACAAAGTCTCGCATGTTCTACCTCCTTCACTAGACCTGAAGACAACTTCTGTCGGACCACGTCACCAGATCTTCTCCCACCCTGACTGTCCATCTTGTATTCATAACTAGCACTTTCACTTCACAGTGCACCCGCTCAAGAACCATCCATGGCTCCCTACTACCTAGAGGATCACATCCTCACTCTTCAGCCTGCCTTTCTGGCTGTATCTCTTACCACTGACTCTCATGTATTTGTGAGAAACTTGACTTGCATACGACTCTCTCCACACATTTGGTCAGGCTGTTCCCACAGCCCAGAATGCCTATACCACACCCCCTTCCCCAGCAAGCTCCTATTTATTCTTCAGAACCCATCACCTCCAGATAGTCCTTCTCAATCCCCACCACCACCCACCCAAAACCTCCCTCCTCATGATTCTCACAGGTCTTATGCATTCTGTTCTGACATTTGTGTAAGTGCTTAGAAGCCTGTGATCACTATATAAATGGTAGCTATTATTGATCACTAATTTTTCCAGCGAGGTTTCCAGGGTTTTTCTTGTAGTCTTTGTATATTCTAGACATTAACCCATGGTCAGTTTTAGATGTTGCAAGTATGCTCTTCATCTGTCACTTGCCTGTTAAATTTGCCTGTGACACAGATGTCAGAATTATCAGATCAAGAAATTAAAATAACTATGATCAATATGCTAAGAGTGCTGGCAGAAAAAGTAGACAACATGCAATAATCGATAGATAATGTAAGCAGAGAGATGGAAACTCTAAGAAAGAATCAAAAGGAAATGCTAGTAATTGGAAACACAGTAACAGAAATGAGGAATGCCTCTGATGGACTCGTCAGTAGATTGGACGTGGCCAAGGAAAGAATTAGTGAGCTTGGAAAATACGTCAATAGAAACTTTCCAAATTGAAATGCAAAGAGGAAAAGAATGAAACAAAGAGAGAACAAAACATCCAAGAACTGTGGAACAGTTTCAAAAGATGTAACATGCACATAATTGCAATACCATAAGGAGAGAATGGAGAAGAAGAAATATTTGAAGTAAGAATGGCTGGGAACTTTCCAAAATGAATGACAGATAGCAAACCACAGATCTAAGAAGCTCAGAAAACACCAAGTAGGAAAAATACCCAAAAAATCTACACCTAGGCATTTCATATTCAAGCTAGAGAAAAAGAGAAAATTTTGAAAGAAGCAATAGGAAAAAGACACCTTACCTAGAGAGGAAAAAAGGATTATAATTACATCAGATTTCTCATCAGAAAGCAAGCAAGAATAGAGTGAAGTGAAATATTTAAGTGTTTAAAGAAAAGGCCCACCAACCAATATATACCTCTATCTCCAGAAAAACTATCCTTCAAAAGTGAAGGAGAAACAAAAGCTTTCCAGACTAATAAAAATTGAAGGAATTCATCCCCAGACCTGCCTTGCAAAAAAATGTTAAAAGAAGTTCTTCAAAGAGAAGGAAAAACATATATAGGTCAGAAACTTGAACCTACATTTTTTTTAAAAAGGAAAAGTATCAGAGAAGGATTTTTAAAAGGTAAAATGAAATATTTTATTTTTCTCATTCATAATTAATCTGATAGATAAATGTTTATTTAAAGTAATAATAGTAAAAACATATTTTGTGCTAATAGCATATGAATAAGTGAAATTAATGCCAACAAATTTAAAAGATATAGGAGGGAGAAATTGGGAATACTCTGTTATAAGGTACTTTCACACATGTGAAGTAGTGTTATTTGAACATGGACTTAAATTAGTTATAAATGTAAATTCCAAACTCTGGGGCTACCACTAAAATTTTTTAAAGTATAATTGATATGCCTAAGAGAGGAGAGAAAATGGAACCATTAAAAAATGCTCAGTTAAGACTAGAGAAGGCAGAAAAAAGAGGAGAAGAAAAAAGAAACAAAGAACAAGAACAATGAAAAGAAAACAGTTACAAATATAGTACATAGTAATCCAACTCTATCCATAATCACTTTAAATATGAATGATCTAAATACACCAATTAGAGTAGATTAAAGAAACAAGACCCAGCTGTATGGTATCAATAAGAAACCGACTATAGATATAATGACACATATAGATTAAAAACAAAGGAATGGAGAAAGATATACCATGCCAACACAAATCAAAAAAAAAAAAAAGCTAATATAGCTTTATTAATTTCAGGCAAAGCAGACTTCAGAGCAAGGAAAATTATCAGGGATAAAGAGGAACATTACATAATGATAAAGGCGTCAATTCTTCAAGAAGAATAATCCTTAATGTGTATGCATCTAACAATAGAACTTCAAAATACACAAAGCAGAAACTGACAGAACTACATGGAGAAACAGACAAATCCACTATTATAGTTGGAGACTTCAACACCACTCTTTCAGTAATCAATAGATGAAGCATGCAAAAAATCAGTAAGGATATCGATGACATGAACAGCACTATCAATCAACTTGATCTAATTGGCATTTCTAGAATATTCCAACCACAGCAGAATATACACTTGTCGCAAGCTCACGTGAAACATTCACCAAGACAGACCACATTTGGAACCCTAAAGTACACGTTAACAAATTTAAAAGAATAGAAGTCATACAAACTTTCATCTCAGGCCACAGTGGAATTAAACAAGAAATCAGTAATAGAAAGATAGCTGGAAAATCCAAAAATATTTGGAGATTAAACAACACACATCTAAAAAACACATGGGTCATGTAAGAAGTCTCAAGAGAAATTTTTAAATATTTTTAACTAAATGAAAGTGAAAATACAACTCTCAAAATTTGTGGGATGCAGTGAAAGTAAGGCTTAGAGAGAAATGTATAGCATTAAATGCATGCATTAAAAAAGAAACATCTAAAATCAATAATCTAAGCATTCATCTTAGGAAACTTGAGAAAGAAGAACAATTTAAGCCTAAAACAAACACAAGAAAAAATAATAGAAATTAGAGCAGAAGTCAAATCAGGAAGCAAAAACAAGAAAACAGTAGAGAAAAATCGGCAAAACCAAAAGCTGGTTCTTTAGAAATATCAATAAAATTAATAAACCTCTAGCAAAGCTAACCAAGAAAAGATGACAGAAGACACAAACTACTAATATAAGAAATGAAAGAGAGTTAATCACAATTGATCCCCTGGACATTAAAATGATAAGGATAATAAAGGAATACTAGAACAACTCTATGTCCATAAATGTGATAACTTAGATGAAATGGACCAATTTCTTGAAAGACACATCTACCAAAATTCACATAAGGAGAGTAAGGTCATCTAAATAGGTCTACTCTTATTTGTCAATTACATCCCAATAAAGCTGAAAAAATTAAGTAGGCCTATTCTATAGACTTGTCTATTAAAGAAATTGAATCAATAATTAATGATCTTCCAAAAAAAGAAAGCACCAGGCCCAGATGATTTCACTGTTGAATTCTATCAAACATGTAAGGAAGAAATGATACCAATTCTCTATGGTCTCTTCCAGAAAATGGAAGCAGAGGGAATGCTTCCTAATTCATCTATGAGGCCAGGATTATCTTAATACCAAAACCAAATAAATATATTATAAGAAAGGAAAATGACAGATCAATATGTCTCATGAACATAAAGGTTAAAATCATCAATAAAATATTATCTAATTGAATCCAATAATACACAAAAGAATTATATACCTTGACCAAGTGGTATTTACTCCAGGTATGCAATACCGGTTCAATTAACTGAAATCAATTGAAATTGAAAATCAATTAATGTAATCCACCACATCAACAGACTAAAGAAGAAAAATCATATGACCATACTAATTAATGCAGAAAAAGCATCTGACAAAATCAAATACTCATCTGTGATTTTTAAAAATTCTCAGCAAACTAGGAATAGAGAGGAACTTTCTCAACTTAGTAAAGAACATCTGTCAAAAAAAAAAGTTAACATCATACTTAAGAGTGAGAAACTGATGCTTTCTCTCTAAGATTAGGAACAAGGCAAGGATTTCCCTCTCACCACACCTATTCAACATCATACTGGCAGTTCCAACTATTGCTCTAAGAAAAGGAAATTAAAAATGTACAGACTGTGAAGGAAGAAATAAAACTGTCTTTGTTCATAGTTGACATGATTATCTATAAAGAAAACCGCAAGGAATTCACACACACACACACACACACACACACACACACACACACACACACACACCTGGAACTATAAGCAAGTATAGCAAGGTCAAAGGATACAATTTTAAAATACAAAAGTCATTTGCTTTCCTTATGAAAGTATAAGCAATTGGAATTTGAAATTAAAAACACATCATTTACAATGGCACCAAAAATGAAATACTTAGGTATAAATTTAACAAAATATGTTCAGGATCTATATGCAGAAAACTATAGAACTCTGATGAAGGAAATCAAAGAATATCTAAATAAATGGTGGATATTCTGTGTTAAAGGATTAGAAGACTAAATATTTTGAGATGTCAATTCTTCCCAACTTTATCTATTGAATCTACACAATCCAAATCAAAATCCTAGCAAGCTATTTTGTAGATATTGAAAAAATTATTCTAAAGTTTATATGAAAACACACCATAATGGAAAAGAATATGAAAAAGAATATGTATATGTATGTATAACTGAATCACTTTGCTGTACACCAGAAACTAGCACAAAACTGTAAATCAGCTATACTTCAGTAAAAAAATAAAGAAAAAGAACTTTGAATAAAGTTTATATGAAAACACAAAAGACCCAGAATAACCAAAGCAATGTTGAAGAAGAACAAAGTTGGAGGACAGATACTACCTGTCATCAAGACATGCTATAAGGCTACATAATCAAGACAGCCTGGTGTTGGTGAAAGAAAAGACAAACATATCAATAGAATAGAATAGAGAGCCCAGAAACAGACTCACACAAATATGATCAACTGACTTTTGACAGAAGAGCAAAGGCAATACATTGGAGAAAGTATAGTCTTTCATCAAATGGTGCTAGAACAATTGAACAGTCAAATGTTTAAAAAAATAAACTAGAAATAGATTTTACACCTTTCACAAAAAATTAACTCAAAATGTATTCTTGAAAATGGCACTTTATCTCTGGTTTTCCTCCCAAAACCCATAACTCCAGTATAATCATCAGGAAGACATCAGACAAATCCCAGTTAAGGAACATCCTACAAAATACCTGACCAGTACTCCTCAAAAGTACCAAGATCATCAAAAACAACAGAAGTCTGAGAAACTCTCATGGCCAATAGGAGCCTTAGGAGACATGAAAAGTAAGTGGGATAAGATTCTGGAACAGAAAGAGACATTGGGTAAAAACTAATGAGGTCTGAATGAACCATAGTCATTAGTTAATAATGATGTAATAATATTGGTTCATTAATTGTAATAGAATGAAAGAGGAAAGAGTGAATAACCTCAAACTTACTCTAGATTAATAGAAGTTATCTCTGAAGGACAGAGAGAAATAGGATTGAAAAGAAATGAACATTTCAGGGACCCATGGGGTGATTATCAAAAGGTCAAACCATAAATGTAATTGGAGTCACAAAAAGAGAGGGAAGAGAAAATAAGGAAGAATAAATAGTTAAAGAAATAACGCTCAAGATTTTCCAAATGTGGTGAACGGCAAAAATTTAAGGATTCAAGAAGCTCAGCAGACCCCAAGCAGAATGAAAAAAAAAAAGTGACTAAGCACACAATAGCTGAATTGCTGAAAACCAAAAATAAAGGAGAAAAATCATAAAAGCAGCCAGAGTAAACCACAATTATATACAGTAGAACAACGATTCAAATAACCACTGATTTCTCATCAGAAACTACAGAGATGAGAAGACAGTAGAATAACACCTTTAAAATGCTGAAAGAAGAAAATTTTCAACTCAGATATAAATCCAAATAAAATACCTTTCCAGATCACAGGTGAAATAAGAACATTTTCAGATCAAAGAAAACTAAGAGAATTCATACTTAACACACCTGCACTGCAAGAGATCTTTTAAAACGTTCTTTAGGCTGAAGGAAAGTGATACCAAATGGAAACTTAGATCTTCAGGAAGAAATAAAGAGCCTCAAAAAATGATACGTATCTGGTAAATATTTTTTTTAAATCTTCTTATTTATTAGCAGTAGATAAGACTTTTAAAAGCAAACCCCACTCTCCTGTGGGGTTTATGATACGTGTTGATATACTACATATAAAAACTATAACATAAATGGAGTGGTGAAGGTAGACATACATGATTGCAAGATTTCTAGATTTTACATGAAGTGGTAAACTATTTACTCTAAGTAGACTGTGAAAAGTTAAGAATGTACATTTTTTAACACCTAGCACAACTACTAAAATTTTTAAAAATATAAGAAGGTATAACTAAAAATATCAATAGATAAATTAAAATCAATCTCTAAAAGATATTCAAATTATCCAAAAGAAGACAGAAAAGAAAATCAGAGGAACCAAAAACAAAGGTGACGATCAGAAAACAGATAATAAAATGAGAGACATAAATGTACTAAACACTACAATTAAAAGGCAGAGATTGTCAGAATGGATAGAAAAACAAGAGCCAACTGCAGGCTTCTACAAGTGATATTCTTTAAATATAAAGACAACAGAGTGGTTGAAAGTAAATGGATGTGAATAGAGAGAGGTGGGAAAACTAGTAAGTATAAGAAGACTGGAACCATTATATTAATATCAGGTAAAAGAGACCTCAAGACCAAGGGTTTTACTAGCAATAATTAAGACCAATTCATAGAGATAAAAAGATCAATTCATTAGGAAGACATAACAAACATGAATGTGTATTCATATAATAATAAAACTTTAAAATATATAAATCAAAAGATGAGAGAATTAAAAGTAGACAACTCTTTAATCAACATTAGATATTTTAAGTCCACTCTCTCAATAATTGATAGAATAATAGATTAAAAAACTAAGTTCATACATAAATGACATAGATGATCTGAACAGTACTATCAACCACCTTGAACTAATTGATATTTATGAAATACTACATCCAACCACTACATAGTCCACATTCATTTCAAGGGCATTCACCAAGGTAGACCATATGCTGAGCTATAAAATGAGGTTCAATAAATTTAAAAGGACTGAAATCAGAGTATATCTGACAACAATGGAGTTAAATCCAGTAATAGTACAATACCTAGGAAACCCCCAAATGTTTTGGAATTAAACAACACATTTCTAAATAATCAACAGATCAAAGAAATCACAAGAACTGAATAATAGTGAAAATACAATATATCAAAATCTATGAGATGCAACTAAAACAGTCCTTAGAGGCAAATCTATAGCTTTAAATGCTTGAAAAGAAAAGAGGAAAAATATAAAATCAATGGCCTAAGGTTACACTCTAAGAAGCTATAAAAGGAAGGGCAAAGTAAAGTGAAGTGGAAAGAAAGCAATAATAAAGGGTGGAAGGAAAGCAATAATAAAAGAAATCAACAAAGTAGAAAACAATAGAGAATATTAACAAGGTCAAAAGTTGGTTGGTTCTTTGAAAAGATGAACAAAATTGATAGGAAGACTGATCACTTCAAAGAGAGAAAATACAAATTACCAATACCAGAAACTAAAAAGAGATTATCACTACAGATCCTGCAGACAACTTTATGCCAACAAATTCAACAACTTAGATGAAACGGACAAATTCCTTGAAAAATGCAACTTACCAAAATTAACACAAGATGAAATAAAAATCTAAATAGCCCTCTATGTACTCCACGCCCAGATGTTTTCATTGGTGAATTATAGCAAGCATTGAATGAAGAAATACCAAGTTTATATAAACTCTTTCAGAAAATAGAGGATAAAGGGAGCACTTCTTATTGCCGGGGGGGAAGGGGGGATAATCTTAATACCAAACCCTGATAAAGATTTTGCAAAAGAGAAAAGAGAGAGAGAATGAGCAAATTACAAACCAATATCTCTCATGAAAATATAGACACAAAAATTCTTAACAAGATATTAGCAAATAGAATCCAACAATATATAAAGTAGATCTTGGAGGTTTATCCCAGGAGTATATGGCTGTTTTAACCCTTAAAAACCTATGTAATTTACCTTATTAAAAGAAAAAAGGAGAAACTTTAAAACATATGATCAATCCGACACCCATACCTGATGACACTCTCAGAAAACTGAGAATAAAGGGAGTCTTCCTAGATCTGATCTAAGAAAAACATACACTAACATCATACTTAATGCGGAAATATTGACACTTCCTCCCTAAGATTGGGAACAAGGCAAGGATGTCCATTCTCACCATTTTTATTCAACATTATGCTGAAGGTCCTGGCATTGTAATTAGGAAAGAAAAATGAAATAAAAAGATTGGAGAGGAAGAAATGAAACCAGCTATCTGGCAGATGTCATGTTGGTTTATATAACATGACGTTCTCTCTGGCCAACTTGAGCAGAAGAGTCTGGAAGGCTGAGACCCAAGGCTGGGGCTTGCCAGGAGGCTGAAGCTTGGTCCAGGCAGGAAACTTCAGGGCAGAATAAAGTCAGGGCCAGGAAGTCAGGCCCCTTGACCACAATGGGGAGGAGGGAAGCCCAGGCCCCTGCATCCCCTCACTCAGCGGGGGCAGATCGGGGACTTAAGGAGAAAAAGGATAGCACCTTGGGGAGAGGAGTGCCACCTCTGCTTCATAGTCCTGTGCACAGCAGCAACGGGGACCACCCACTCAGGGACCCAAGGGCATCACCCTTGCCAGCTGGGTGGAGAAGCCAGGTAGGTGGTGGGCAGCTGGGAAAAAGCACTTCCTGAGGCCCGACCAGGGGCTTGCAGAAGACAGTGCCCCTGTCCGTGGGTCTGGGCTTGTTCCCAGGACCCAGAGCAGGCTTGACAATCAGCAGCTGAGGCTACTGAGCCTAAGGATAGGGGGGGTAGGGGTGCAGGACAGACCCAGCCCAGAGAGAGCTGTTAGTTTGAATCAAATGGCCCAGTGGTCCTACCCCCCACCTCCCGATACACACAACTGTTCCCTTGTGCGGTTGAGCATCTTTGGATACCCCGTTCCCCTCTAAGTGTCCTCTCAACTTGGATGGTTGAAAATCAGAGGCAGATGCTGAGGCCAATTTGGGGGCTTGAACATAACTTCAAGGAAGCTGGAAATGGGGCGGGTAGCAAGGCTGATAGCCTGAGGCTGGGACGTGGGGTGTCTGAGGAACACGGGTTACCCACCCCAGCGGGTCAGAGGCAAAGATACAGCTTCCAGGGGAGGCAAGAGCCAGGGACAGGTAAACCCCACGAAGGGTGCAGGTCCCAGGCCACGCTCCTGGGGCCTTGGGCCACCCCACTTTAGCCTTCCTCCCAGGTACCTTCCCAGTTCCCTCTGGCCACAGCCCATTTCCTCTAGATTTTTCTGCCGCTTGGACGCATCCATCCTTGGAATGATTTGTGCCAGTGGGAGCTACAATTTGCATTGCGTGTATCCAAAAGACCCCTCAGGCAGGGCTTGTGATGGGGAGCTGAGGGTCAAGGGCTTGGGATGAGCTTGTCTGCCTCAAAGGAGCAGGTCCTTGTGGCCGTGCTGTCCTCATTTCTGTGCAGGTCCCAGGGTTGTGAAACACCTCAAAGGGAGGAACCCAGGGCCTACAAGCCGGAGGAGGGTGCATGGGCACCCCCAGGCATGGCATGGATGGGAGACCTGGGGAGAGGCTCCCAAGGCCAGAGACCCCAGACTGTAGGCTGGGGGCCTGGGCTTTACACAGGACTCTTGATGCTGTCATCTGACGAGTGGTCAGGACCCTGTCAATCCAGGCAACAGCCCCAGTCAGGCACAAGAGGCATAAAACCGGTCTCCAGGGCAGCCCATTGCTGTCCACAGAGCCCTCCGGGTTGGTGGAGGTGGGGAGGGGGGTACTGACCTGAGTGAGGCCCAGAGTCACACATGGGTTTCTGGCCTTTCCATCCTGCCCCATTTCCTCAGGCAAAAGCTGAAAGTCCCCACCACCCAGCACATGGATGGCACATTCAGCTATTAACACTTTAGCCAGAATTAGCTTCTCAGACAAGCCAGTTCCCAGCTGGGCTCTGAGAGACAGAACCCGAAAGAGAAGTCAGGACTGGGGTGGCTTGAGAAATGGGTTTAAATGTGCCAGGTGTCCTCTCATACCCCCTCCATAAATAACTGTCCCATCATCTGTCTCTGGTGCTGAAATTCATCACTGGGGCTCTAGGAACATTCTCCAGCATTTTCTCCAACAGCCCTGGACATGAGAACCAGCTCCACCACTTGCAGGCTGTGTGACTCCAGCAAATCACTTACCCTCTCTGAGCCCCCTTAGACTCTAGCCAGCAGGGGCCCTGCCCCAGGCCTCTGGTCTCAGGGGTCACCAAGCATTACAGAATCTTCCTCAAAAACATCTAAGTGCCCCTGTGATGTCTGGGACAAGCTAGGACTGGCAGTGCCATCCAGGCAGTGTAGTGCCCTGAGCCTATACTGGGACTTGTGTGGGCCCTTGTTCCCATTTGGAGCACTCTCCACCCCTCTACCCCACTGCCATGCCATGTGGGGTAGACCAGATGTCCCAATGAACCCTGGGCATGTTATCTAGGAGTTGTTCTGGGGCTGTGACCAGGCCCCAGTCTAGGAGGGAAGCTTGGCAAGTTGATCACTCCTACTGGCCAGCACACCATTTCTTTCATGGGATCACATGAAACTAGGCCACCAGAATGGCATGGACACTCTCATTTGGGATGACACTTATTCGTGTCCAACACAAGAAGAGTTCAAAACCCAGGTCCTCCCTCTCTGTTCCAGCCATGGTACCTGAGAAGGTGTGATGGCAGCAGGCATCTAACCTGGGCCACCTGTGCTGGCAGCCACTCTGTCCACAGGCTCCACACCACACGTCACCGGCTGCCATGGGTGGCCACACCGTTCTCCCCTGAGGACCTCAGAGACTATTGCCCACAATACCAACAGGCCCCTCCCACCCATGTCTTCTCCTGCCCCAGTCCAAGTGGGGACATCATGCTCTCTGAGGTCTGTCTCAGGCTGTGCAGAAGGAGGGTTCAACGTCCCTTGCATGAATGGAACAGCTCTTCTCACCCATCCACTGACCCCCACCCTCCCTGTGATGGGGGGAGACACAGAAAGGGGACAGGTTCCAGAACCGCGGCAGCCGTGACCTGAAGAGTTCAAGCAGGAACACACTTAGAGAAGGTGTTTATACTGTCTTTTGGCTATGAAGTTCCCAATGGTAAAGTTAACGTGACCAGAAGACAAACTAGATCCCATTCTCCTGCACTGTGTGGGCACGACTTGCATGTGTGCTCATCATCAACCAAGAGCAGCAACAACCTCTGGGAGAGTGCGGAAGGCCCATTCTCACCAGGACATGGGGGTCGATGGAGGACACAGCATCCCCGGGGACGCTGTCAGCAGCAAGCAAACAGCATCAGGGACCCAAAGGCAAGATAGGCTGTCACGTTTCAACACAAACAGGTTCCCGGGATTCCCGGCTCTGTGAGTCCTGGCAGCGTTGCTACCTTTTTCTCCAGGTAGCAGACCTGAAATTCTCACCTGGAACAGCACAGGTGGTGGTGAAAAGCACGGAGAGATGGATGGTTTCTGGACCTGAGCAGGAAGACATGGGGCCTCCACACCAAGAGGCATATTCACATACGTGAAAGAAAGGACGTCTTCTCCACCCATCACTCTAAACCACTCACGGGCCCGGTAACTGTACAATACGTTTTAATCATATCACTGGTATAGACAGAAGCCCCACAAAACACGTTTTCCCAGAGTCCTGCTCACAGTAGGTACAGCCCTGCTTTCCTCATCTGAAAAGCGGGTGAGCAACAAGCCCTCTTAATGTTGTGATGATTGAGGAAGGAGGAATGCGATGCCTGCTGGAAAAGGTGCTCAACACACAGTGGCCATGGTGGAGGCTGATCCTCCATCTTCCCTACACCCGAGGCCCTGGGGAGGAGGGACAGCTCCAACACCAATCAGAAAACCTTATACTCTCTCCAGCCAATCAGGAGAACATCACCCTCCCTCCAGCCAATCAGGAAAACCTCACGCTCCCTCCAGCCAATCAGGAGAACCTCACCCTCCCTCCAGCCAATCAGGAGAACCTCACGCTCCCTCCAGCCAATCAGGAGACTGCCCCACTTGCTACCTCCACACCTTTGCTCATGCTGTTTCCCCTTTTGGGAATGCCCTTCCCCTTCACTGCTTGGCCGAATTCTGTTGCTTTCTCAAGGTCTGGCTCAGCCATGCCCTCCTTTGGGAAGCTCTGTGTCACCCTGGGCAGGAAGAAAGAGCACTGGCCATCTTGGACTCCCAAGGCCGAGCCACGCCCCCTTAGCCCAGACTATGGACGGGAGTCACAGACCCTTGGCTGAGGACTGGCAGCAGTGGCTGCGTGGTGCTCGGCTTCTGGGGGCTGCAGGCGGTGGCAGCCAGGGCGGCGTGGAGACGGGTTCGCAGCTGCGTGGCTGACAGGGTCTTGGTGCTCCGGCCGGGTGTCAGGCCTGTGCCTCTGAGGTGGGAGAGCCAAGTTCAGGACATTGGTCCACCAGAGACTTCCCGGCCTCACATGATATCAGTTGGCGAAAGATCTCCCAGAAATCTCCGTCTCAACGCTAAGACCCAGCTCCACTCAACGGCCAGCAAGCTCCAGTGCTGAATGACCCATGCCAAACAACTAGAAAGACAGGAACACAACCCCACCCATTAGCAGAGAGGCTGCCTAAAATCATAATAAGGTCATAGACACCCCAAAACACACCACCAGATGCAGTCCAGCCCACCAGAAAGACAAGACCCTGCCCCACCCACCAGAACACAGGCACCAGTCCCCTCCACCAGGAAGCCTACACAACCCACTGAACCAACCTTAGCCACTGGGGGCAGACACCAAAAGCAACAGGAACTACGAACCTGTAGCCTGCGAAAAGGAGACCCCAAACACAGTAAGTTAAGCAAAATGAGAAGACAGAGAAATACGCAGCAGATGAAGGAGCAAGGTAAAAACCCACCAGATCAAACAAATGAAGAGGAAATAGGCAGTCTACCTGAAAAAGGATTCAGAATAATGATAGTAAAGATGATCCAAAATCTTGGAAATAGAATGGAGAAAATACAAGAAACGTTTAACAAGGACCTAGAAGAACTAAAGAGCAAACAAACAATGATGAACAACACAATTACTGAAATTAAAAATTCTCTAGAAGGAATCAATAGCAGAATAACTGAGGCAGAAGAACGGATAAGTGATCTGGAAGATAAAATAGTGGAAATAACTACCACAGAGCAGAATAGAGAAAAAAGAATGCAAAGAATTAAGGACAGTCTCAGAGACCTCTGGAACAACATTAAACACACCAACATTCGAATTATAGGGGTCTCAGAAGAAGAAGAGAAAAAGAAAAGTACTGAGAAAATATTTGAAGAGATTATAGTTGAAAACTTCCCTAATATGGGAAAGGAAACAGTCAATCAAGTCCAGGAAGCACACAGAATCCCATATAGGATAAATCCAAGGAGAAACACGCCAAGACACATATTAATCAAACTATCAAAAATTAAATACAAAGAAAAAATACTAAAAACAGGAAGGGAAAAACAACAAATAACACACAAGGGAATCCCCATAAGGTTAACAGCTGATCTTTCAGCAGAAACTCTGCAAGCCAGAAGGGAGTGGCAGGACATATTTAAAACGATGAAAGGGAAAAACCTACAACCAAGATTACTCTACCCAGCAAGGATATCATTCAGATTTGATGGAGAAATTAAAACCTTTACAGACAAGCAAAAGCTAAGAGAATTCAGCACCACCAAACCAGCTTTACAACAACTGCTAAAGGCACTTCTCTAGGCGGGAAACACAAGAGAAGGAAAAGACCAATAACAAACCCAAAACAATTAAGAAAATGGTAATAGAAACATACATATTGATAACTATCTTAAATGTAAATGGATTAAATGCTCCAACCAAAAGACATAGACTGGCTGAATGGATACAAAAACAAGACCTGTATATATGCTGTCTACAAGAGACCCACTTCAGACCTAGGGACACAAACAGACTGAAAGTAAGGGGATGGAAAAAGATATTCCATGCAAATGGAAATCAAAAGAAAGCTGGAGTAGCAATTCTCATATCAGACAAAATAGACTTTAAAATAAAGACTATTACAAGAGACAAAGAAGGACACTACATAATGATCAAGGGATCAATCCAAGAAGAAGATATAACAATTGTAAATATTTATGCACCCAACATAGGAGCACCTCAATACATAAGGCAAATGCTAACAGCCATAAAAGGGGAAATCAACAGTGACACAGTCATAGTAGGGGACTTTAACACCCCACTTTCACCAATGGACAGATCATCCAAAAGGAAAATAAATAAGGAAACACAAGCTTTAAATGATACATTAAACAAGATGGACTTAATTGATATTTATAGGACATTCCATCCAAAAACAACATAATACACTTTCTTCTCAAGTGCTCATGAAACCTTCTCCAGGATAGATCATATCTTGGGTCACAAAACAAGCCTTGGTAAATTTAAGAAAATTGAAATCGTATCAAGTATCTTTTCTGACCACAATGCTATGAGACTAGATATCAATTATAGGAAAAAAGTCTGTAAAAAATACAAACACATGGAGGCTAAACAATACACTACTAAATAACCAAGAGATCATTGAAGAAATCAAAGAGGAAATTTAAAAAAGAAAAATTAGAAACAAATGACAATGAAAACATGACAACCCAAAACCTATGGGATGTAGCAAAAGCAGTCTAAGAGGGAAGTTTATAGCAATACAATCCTACCTCAAGAAACAAGAAACATCTCAAATAAACAACCTAATCTTACACCTAAAGCAATTAGAGAAAGAAGAATTAAAAAAACCCAAAGTTAGCAGAAGGAAAGAAATCATAAAGATCAGATCAGTAATAAATGAAGAAGAAATGAAGGAAACATGGGGCTTCCCTGGTGGCACAGTGGTTGAGAATCTGCCTGCCAATGCAGGGGACACGGGTTTGAGCCCTGGTCTGGGAAGATCCCACATGCCGTGGAGCAACTAGGCCCGTGAGCCACAACTACTGAGCCTGCACGTCTGGAGCCTGTGCTCCGCAACAAGAGAGGCCACGATAGTGAGAGGTCCGTGCACCGCGATGAAGAGTGGCCCCTGCTTGCCGCAACTAGAGAAAGCCCTAGCACAGAAATGAAGACCCAACATAGCAATCAATCAATCAATCAATCAATCAATCTTAAAAAAAAAAAAGAAAATAGGCTTACGGTATAAAAAAAAAGAAAGAAATGAAGGAAACAATAGCAAAGATCAATAAAACTAAAAGCTGGTTCTTTGAGAAGATAAACCAAATTGATAAACCATTAGCCAGACTCAACAAGAAAAAAAGGGAGAAGACTCAAATCAATAGAATTAGAAATGAAAAAGGAGAAGTAACAACTGACACTGCAGAAATACAAAGGGTCATGAGAGATTACTACAAGCAACTATATGCCAATAAAATGGACAACCTGGAAGAAATGGACAAATTCTTAGAAAAGCACAACCTTCCGAGACTGAACCAGGAAGAAATAGAAAATATAAATGGACCAATCACAAGCACTGAAATTGAAACTCTGATTAAAAATCTTCCAACAAACAAAAGCCCAGGATCAGATGGCTTCATAGGTGAATTCTATCAAACATTCAGAGAAGAGCTAACACCTGTCCTTCTCAAAGTCTTCCAAAATGTAGCAGAGGGAGGAACACTCCCAAACTCATTCTACAAGGCCACCATCACCCTGATACCAAAACCAGACAAAGATGTCACAAAGAAAGAAAACTACAGGCCAATATCACTGATGAACATAAATGTAAAAATCCTCAACAAAATACTAGCAAACAGAATCCAACAGCACATTAAAAGGATCATACACCATGATCAAGTGGCATTTACCCCAGGAATGCAAGGATTCTTCAATATACACAAATCAATAAATGTGATACACCATATTAACAAACTGAAGAATAAAAACTATATGATCATCTCAATAGATGCAGAAAAAGCTTCTGACAAAATTCAACACCCATTTATGATAAAAACCCTCCAGAAAGTAGGCATAGAGGGAGCTTATCTCAACATAATAAAGGCCATACATGACAAACTCAAAGCCAACATCATTCTCAATGGGGAAAATCTGAAACCATTTCCACTAAGATCAGGAACAAGACAAGGTTGTCCACTCTCACCACTATTATTCAACATAGTTTTGAAAATTTTAGCCACAGCAATCAGAGAAGAAAAATAAATAAAAGGAATCCAAATCGGAAAAGAAGAAGTAAAGCTGTCACTGTTTGCAGATGACATGATACTATACATAGAGAATCCTAAAGGTGCTACCCGAAAACTACTAGAGCTAATCAATGAATTTGGTAAAGTAGCAGGATACAAAATTAATGCACAGAAATCTCTTGCATTCCTATACACTAATGATGAAAAATATGAAAGAGAAATTAAGGAAACACTCCCATTTGCCACTGCAAAAGAAAGAATAAAATACCTAGGAATAAACCTACCTAAGGAGACAAAAGACCTGTATGCAGAAAACTATAAGACACTGATGAAAGGAATTAAAGATGATACCAACAGATGGAGAGATATACCGTGTTCTTGGATTGGAAGAATCAACATTGTGAAAATGACAGTACTACCCAAAGCAATCTACAGATTCAGTGCAATCCCTATCAAACTACCAATGGCATTTTTCACAGAACTAGAACAAAAACTTTCACAATTTGTATGGAAACACAAAAGACCCCGAATAGCCGAAGCAATCTTGAGAAAGAAAAACGGAGCTGGAGGAATCAGGCTCCTGGACTTGAGACTATACTACAAAGCTACAGTAATCAAGACAGTATGGTACTGGCACAAAAACAGAAATATAGATCAATGGAACAGGATAGAAAGTCCAGAGATAAACCCACACACATATGGTCACCTTATTTTTTTTTTTTAATTTCATCCATAATCACTCCACTCAGATAATCGGAATTAACATTACTTCCAATTTCCAATGTACTTAACTTTTAATTTATTTATTTTATTTTTATTTTTGGCTGTGTTGGGTCTTCGTTTCTGTGCGAGGGCTTTCTCTAGTTGTGGCAAGCAGGGATCACTCTTCATCGCGGTGCGCGGGCCTCTCACTATCGCAGCCTATCTTGTTGCGGAGCACAGGCTCCAGACGCGCAGGCTCAGTAGTTGTGGCTCATGGGGCTAGCTGCTCCGTGGCATGTGGGATCTTCCCAGACCAGGGCTCGAACCCGTGTCCCCTGCATTAGCAGGCAGATTCTCAACCACTGCGCCACCAGGGAAGCCCAGTCACCTTATTTTTGATAAAGGAGGCAAGAATATACAATGGAGAAAAGACAGCCTCTTCAATAGATGGTGTTGGGAAAACTGGACAGCTACATGTAAAAGAATGAATTAGAACACTCCCTAACACCATACACAAAAAATAAACTCAAAATGGATTAAAGACCTAAATGTAAGGCCAGACACTATAAAACTCTTAGAGGAAAACATAGGCACTCTATGACATAAATCACATAAATCACACTCTATGACATAAATCACAGCAAGATCCTTTTTGACCCACCTCCTAGAGAAATGGAAATAAAAAGAAAAATAAACAAACGGGACCTAATGAAACTTAAAAGCCTTTGCACAGCAAAGGAAACCATAAACAAGACGAAAAGACAGCCCTCAGAATGGGAGAAAAGATTTGCAAATGAAGCAACTGACAAAGGATTAATCTCCAAAATATACAAGCAGCTCATGCAGCTCAATGCGAAAAAAACAAACAACCCAATCCAAAAATGGGCAGAAAACCTAAGTAGATATTTCTCCAAAGAAGATATACAGATTGCCAACAAACACATGAAAGGATGCTCAACGTCACTAATCATTAGAGAAATGCAAATCAAAGCTACAATGAGGTATCACCTCACAACAGTCAGAATGGCCATCATCAGAAAATCTACAAACAATAAATGCTGGAGAGGGTGTGGTGAAAAGGGAACCCTCTTGCACTGTTGGTGGGAATGTAAATTGATACAGCCACTATGGAGAACAGTATGGAAGTTCCTTAAAAAACTAAAAATAGAACTACCATACAACCCAGCAATCCCACTACTGGGCATATACCCTGAGAAAACCATAATTCAGAAAGAGTCATGTACCACAATGTTCATTGCAGCTCTATTTACAATAGCCAGAGCATGGAAGCAACCTAAGTGTCCATCGACAGATGAATGGATAAAGAAGATGTGGCACATATATACAATGGAATATTACTCAGCCATAAACAGAAACAAAATTGAGTTATTTGTAGTGAGGTGGATAGACTTAGAGTCTGTCATACAGAGTGAAGTTAAGTCAGAAACAGGAAAACAAATACTGTATGCTAACACATATATATGGAATCTAAAAAAAAAAAATGGTTCTGAAGAACCTAGGGGCAGGACAGGAATAAAGACGCAGACGTAGAGAATGGACTTGAGGACACAGGGAGGGGGAAGGGTAAGCTGGGACGAAGTGAGAGAGTGGCATGGACATATATACACTACCAAATGTGAAATAGATAGCTAGTGGGAAGCAGCCGCATAGCACAGGGAGATCAGCTCAGTGCTTGGTGACCACCTAGAGGGGTGGGATAGGGTGGGTGGGAGGGAAAGGCAAGAGGGAGGGGATATGGGGATGTATGTATATGTATAGCTGATTCACTTTGTTATAAAGCAGAAACTAACACACCATTGTAAAGCAATTATACTCCAATAAAGATGTTAAAAAAAAAAAAAGAGAGAGACCCTTGGCTGAGAGCTGGTGGGCCTGTTCGCTACCCCTTCCGGACCCCAGCATCCTCATGGGCACAGAGGGATAGGATCTCTGCCCCGGGGGATTTGAGAGGATTAGGGGAGTGGAAGCACAGCCTGTCTGCTTCTGAGGACAGGGCACTCAGCTATCTCTATTATTCTTTCTCTTACCCTACTGTGTGCCAGACCCAGGGCACGCCTGAGAGAATCAGGCACAGCCCTCAGGTTGCTCCTGGGATGAAAATCAACCAGACAGTGACATGAAGTGTGAAAAACACTGGGGGCTCCACAGAGGGCCTCAGGCAGCCAGGGAGGGCTTCTGGAAAGAAGTGACACCTGAGCTCTGTTTTCTTGTAAATTAATATTTATTAGTCACGTGTGCCAGACACTGTACTACCCAAACCAGGTGCATCACTTCATTCATGCCTCCCAGCACCTGTGAGGCAGGTACAATGATTATTACCCTCATTTTACAGATGGGGAAGCTAGGGTTTGGGCAGGAGAAGTCCCTTGCCCTGGTCACACAGATGGCACACTCAGAGCCAGGTAGAAGCAGGTGGGGCGGGGGTGGGGCGTTCCAGGTGGAGGGGACAGAGGGAATAGCAGTGTTGGAAGCAAGAAGGGGCTGGGTGCTTGTGGGGCAGTGGGGCGTGGGGACTCCGGGAAGTTTGGCCAGGGCACAAGTGAGCGGCCAAGAGTGGTGAGAGCAGGGGCTGGAGAAAGGGCAAGGGCCTTGAGGACCTGTCTGGTAACAGGGGCAGCAGGGAGCCATAGATGGTACTAGGTAGGGAGGCATCTGGTCAAATGGGTGGTTTAGAAAGATAGTTCTGGGCTGAGAGGGCAATAGATCCAGCCCCTAACCCCGCCCTGACCTCATCTCCTACCACTTTGTGTCCCCTCCACCGGCCTCCTTGACCTCTTCAGTGGTCCTCAACGTCACTAAGTAACACCTGCCTCAAGGCCTTTGCACTTCCTGTTCCTTGCCTGGAATGTTGTCTCCCGAGACAGTCATGTGACTTGCCCCCTATATTCATTCTGTTTAAACATCACCTCTGGCTCATTTGGGACCTCCCTTCCCATTATTCTCAGCCCCCCTCCCCCCTCCCCGATTTTCTTCATACTACTTAGTCCTCACATTGTATTAGGTAATGATTTGTTTATTTGTTCAGTCACTGTTCGCCTCCCTCTCTAGATGGTCAGTGCCCTGAGGTTATGGTCCTGACCTTATTCACTGCTGGAACCCCAGTGCCTAGAAGGGGCCTGGCAGAATATATGTTCATTGAATGAACGAATGACAATTTCAGTTGATGTTCCTGGCACTTTCCCGCTCATAGCTTTCTTTCACATCCATGGTTTCCCTGGATCACCCTCAGGAATGGGAGGCCCAGAGAGGGTGAGATACTTGTGCAAAACCACACAGTTCGGGCTTCCCTGGTGGCGCAGTGGTTGAGAGTCGGCCTGCCAATGCAGGGGACACGGGTTCGAGCCCTGGTCTGGGAGGATCCCACATGACGCGGAGCAACTGGGCCCGTGAGCCACAACTACTGAGCCTGCGCGTCTGGAGCCTGTGCTCCGCAACAAGAGAGGCCGCGATAGTGAGAGGCCCGCGCACCGCGATGAAGAGTGGCCCCCGCTTGCCGCAACTAGAGAAAGCCCTCGCACAGAAACGAAGACCCAGCACAGCCAAAAATAAAATTAATTAATTAAAAAAAAAAAACCCCACACAGTTCAAGCTCTGTCCCTGAGTCTGTCTGAGCTCGCCCTCCTCCCCTCAGGGGTTCAGGGTGTGTTTGGCAGACTCCAGTGCCTGTGGAGTAAGGGGAAACATCATCTCACACTGGAAGGAGGGAGGGAGGTCCCACAGGTGCGATTCCAGGGACTCAGGGCAGTAGGGCCTGAAAACTGCCAGGCTGGGGGTCCCACAGGCCTGAATTATTCACTGGGTCTCTGGGCAAGTCAGGTTTCCTCATCTGTAAAATGTACGTTCCTGCAATAAGAACAAGAAGAAGACAAGCACATATCACTATAGGGTCAAAAGCATAGGTTCTGTTGTTGGGCTGCCTAGTGCAAATTCCAGCTCCCCACCTCCTGGCTGCATGACCCTGGGCAAGTTACATCACTACTCTGTGCCTCAGTGGTCTCGTTTTTAAAGTGGGCATAGCAATGTCCACCTATCTGACCGGGCTGGTGGAGGGTTAAATGAATTAATACATGACAGCATAATGCCTGGTCCATGATAAAAATTCAGAAGGTAGTAGTAGTAATAATAACAATAATAATGGAGAGCTCGTGGCTCTGTGTGAACTGAGCAAGATGGCACCTGGCACTGACCCCTAGTTAGTTCTCACTAGCTCTTCAAGAATAACCAGCACGCAAATGTCAGCCATTCACTCCCTGAGCTGCCCCTTCATCCTCATTGTCCTGACCAACCGACCGCCCAGCCCACAGGTAAGCTAAGGCTTCTCTCCTCCACGGCTCAGAGTAGGAAGCAGGGTGGGAGACATGGGGACTCACACAAGGTCACATATAGAGAGAGTGTCAGTGGGGGGCCAGGATTCATCCTCCTCAGGAAGAGTCCCCTGCCCCTGCCCAACTAGCTCTGGCTTCTCTATCATATGCTACTATAACAGCCTAACCCTCACCTTGCAGAGAAGTAATCACACCTGTGGTCATTTCTTTACGGTCTGCCTTCCCTGCAAGAGCCAGAGCCGTTCATGCAAATTTCCCTGCACCTGGGCCTGAATCAGAGCTGGTTCTCAGTAAATATTTATTGAATAGATGAGTGGATGGATGGATGGATGGATGGATGGATGGATGGATGGATGAGTGGAGGACAGATGGATGAGTGGTTACGGATGAATGAATGGATGGATGGGTGGATGGGTGGGTAAGTGGATAGATGGGTGGATGGATGGATGGATGGATGAGTGGATGGATGGATGGATGGATGAGTGGATGGACAGATGGATGGGTGGTTAGTGGATGAATGGATGGATGGATGAGTGGAGGACAGATGGATGAGTGGTTACGGATGAATGAATGGATGGATGGGTGGATGGGTGGGTAAGTGGATAGATGGGTGGATGGATGGATGGATGGATGAGTGGATGGATGGATGGATGGATGAGTGGATGGACAGATGGATGGGTGGTTAGTGGATGAATGGATGGATGGATGAGTAGATGGGTGGATAGGTGGGTAAGTGGATAGATGGGTAGACAGATGGGTGGGTTAGTGGGTGGATGAATGGATGAGTAGCTGGGTGGATGGGCGGGTAAGTGGATGGATGGGTAGATGAATGGTTGGATGGATAGATGGATGAGCGGATGGGTGGATGGTTAAGTGGATTGGTGGATGGATGGATGGGTGGGTGGAGGGGTGGGTGGGTAGGTGGAGAGGCAGACTCCTGAGACAGTGCTCTCCCTGTCACATCTCAGTCTTTCACCATCATCTGAAACACAAGGAGGCTTCAATGGTCCCTGAGATCTAAAAGACACTCTAAAATCTTATGAGCCAAATGTACCTGACCTCAATGGTCTCGGTCTCTCCATGTATGAAATAGTGAGAACACGACCAGCCTGCCTACATTTCCAGATCCCCAGGATAAGCCAGTGAAAGGACAAGTATGGCAGCACCTTGAAAACGGTTTGTGCTGCAAAGAGCTCGTCAGAAGGTAATGTCAGCTTTGTCAAGGGCACCAAGGGCACCGCTGTGAGACGGGCCCTGCCAGGCCTGCGCTGGGAGCGTGCATTGGGTGTGCCCTGCTGGCAGGCACGCTGGCAGAGGGAGCCAGCAGCCTTCAAGGCACTCATGCTCTCTGACCCAGTAATGCCACCTCTTGTAATGGACCCTAAGGAGGTAATCAAGGATTCCCACAGAGGAATCCTTACGTACAAGGATGGTGGTTCTAGTGTCATTGCAAAGGGGAAAGATCATCTGGGTAACGGAGCTCAGCCGGGCACAGCACTCTGGTGGAATACTATGCAGCTGAGCAAATGCAGGTGTTTGGAGACTGACCCTATGACATGAGGAAATGCTTGTAATAAAACAGTGAAAAAAACCAAGATAGGAAACTGCGCGTGGAGCAAGAGCTCACGCCTACGGGGGGAAAAGAGTCTGCTTTTGAGCGTTTGCATGGAACAAGTCCCAGGTGGGTACAGGCCCAAATGCCTGGTGATCTCCAGGTGGCGGAACTTCCTGGTAGTTTTCCGTATTATCCGCATGGGGTGCGGACCAGAGGGGTGGCCTGGGTGGGCCTCCATCTCTGACGTTCTTTTCTTGGGGGCCAAGCAGGGAAGCCCCTGCCCTCCCAGAAGGGGGTGGGTGTCTAAGGTCAGGGGACGGGGGGAGAGATGTGCCCCCCTCTTCCTGGCAGTTTCGCTAGGAGCCTTGCTCTTTCAAATGTCAGGACGCATAAACCTCCAAGCCCCACTGCCGCTTCTAGGGATGGGATTATGCAGACTTGCTCCCTTGTCTGCTTTGCTGTCTCTCTCTCTATCTCTCTATCTATCTATATATATATATTTTTTTTTTTTTTTTTTCTTTTTCAACCTTTCACATTTTCTACAATGCACAAGAACAACTTTGCTGACTGGGGAAGAAGCCAAGCCATAGTGAGCCAGCCAGGGGCGTTGGCTGGCTCTGCATCTGTCCAGACCCCCACTGCCCTCACGCCTCTGCCTGCACGGGGCCTGCTCCAACCTGCTGGGGCAGAAGCAAGAACCAGCGCTGGAGCCAACAGAGTGGAGCTGGCTCCGGGGCTCTGCGCCGCACCGGCTGCGGGTCACGGAGCTCCTCTCGCCAAGACTCAGTTTCCCCATGTGTGCAATAAGGACCCTCACACCCCCAACCCTCATTGGTAGGGTGGAAGGAAGGACTGAACCAGGGATGGGGGAATGAACTGGGGAGGGCACATCCTTCCTGACTCTCCCAGGCCTGGGGGAGACGTTTCCTAAAACCCCCAGGCTAGCGCGGGGGAGGGGGAAGGCACCGAAGGTTGGAGGAGGGGGGACAATGGCCCTGTCCCTGTGGGATTCCAGGTAGCTGAAGGGTAACACCTCTGGGGTCTGAGGCTTGGGGTCCTGGGGAAACTAGAGCGGGGTCAGCGGACCCACCCCCTCTCCCCTGAGTGCCCGGGGCTGTGGAAGCCGGGGGAGCAGCAGCTTCAGACAGAGACAGAGACGGGATCAGGACCCCCGATCAGAACATGGTCCTGCGTGAATCTCTGTAATTAACACTCTGCTGTCTCAATTTATGAGAAAATATATGACATGTAATTGCCTTTGTATGTTGCACACTCATTAGGAGAATAATAAATGTTATTATTTATTAATATGGTAATGAATCATTCAGTTTTTAAAATTAAACATTAAACCGCTCACAAATTAAATGTAAATTATGGGGCCCGGCGTTGATGGAGAGGGCTCCCCGGGGAAGGGCCGCCCGGCGCTCCCTCCGCAGAAATGAGCCGCGTGGCCCTTTAATGAGGCGCGGGGGCTGGAGGCGGCGGGGTGACGCGAGGACACGGCCGGCTCGCGGGGACATCCTGCCCCCTGCTGGCCGCGCGAGGCGCCGCGCGAGCTGCCCAGCCCCGGCGCCCCTGCCGCTCTTTCCAGAAGCAGTTAATCCGCTCTGGCAGACAGCCCCCCGGGTCACGCATGAATTCCGCGGCACAAATCTATTAGGAGTGGGGTGTTTGGTGCTGGAAAAGCCTGCTCCCCTAAGGGAAAAATACAGCTCCTGCTTGCGTCAGGCTGGGGCAGGGCTCCTTGCTGTGCTATCAGCACTAATCCCCGCTCGGCACCGGGGAGAGGAAGGAGCTTTTATCCCCACTTGACACATGAGCAAAGTGAAGCTCAGAGATGTTAAGCGACTGGCTAAGGTCACACAGCCAGAATCTGGTGGGCCCGGAATTCCAGCCCAGCTGTGCTGGGCGTCAAAGGCTGTTCTCTTCTCCTCCTGCCGTGTGGTCTCGGTGGCATTTAGGTTCCCAGGCTGGCCTCCCAGTGCCTGTTCCAGGCACACAGACATGGTATAAGTAGGGTAAGGTTATTATCTCCTGAGGGCTGACTCAGTGACAGGCAGCCAGCCAGATACTACCTCAAATGCAGTAGGCACATTTCCCTCTGCCCATCTGACAGATGAGACGACCGAGGCACAGGAGGGCTTCAGTACTTGCCCAACTCAACAGCAAGGAAGTGGTCGTAGGAGTTAGAACCACGTTTTGCCAAGTCCAGGGTCTGAGCCTGGTCTTGACCACTCCAAGGGCAGCCCAGGTTCTTCTGGTTCCCAGAAGTAGGAGGGAATACCCCCCACCCATGCCCAAAACACAGGGCACAGGGTCAATGGCTGCACCTTTGGCAGACACCTGAATTAAAGAAGATGAATCATTATTGACTTAAGCCATGCCGTGATGTGGGACAGCGAGGTTGTTTCCAGCTCCTGCTATGAATAATGCTGTAGAGGGCATCTTTGGGTTTAGGACTATTTCCCTAGGAAAGATTCCCAGAAGTCAAACTACTGAACCAAAAGTTGGGACAGTTTTAGGTTTGGGATGCATGTTGCTCAATTGCCTTCTAATAAGTGTGTCCCAACTTACACCCATTTGGGGAGGGCCTCCCACCCAGCCCCCAACCATGCTGGGCAGCCCCCAAGAGACAGCCTGTGACAGGTCCTGAAGCCCCCCCTTCCTCTTCACCCAGTCTGGCGTGCTGGAGAAACCCGGCTTGTCTGTGATTCAGCTTCTCGTCTAGTCATCCCAGATCTTTAGGGGTGGGCACTGCCCCTTGAACCAGCCCCCCCCCACACTCCCTCGGGGTCGGAGGTGAGCAGGCACAGCCACGGGTGGTCCCTAATCCCCTCACCTTGTCCTGGCCTTGCTCTTCGATGAGGAACCCCAGCCCAATGCCATGCTGCTCTTTGGTCCTTGGACACAGCCCCCTCCCCGTGTTGACCCTCCCCTGCGTCAAACTTCAGGATTCAGTACTTGGTGAGTACCTTCCCTCACCCCATCAGACTCTGCCCCTCAGTCAGTTTATTGTCATAGCAACGGCCATCCAGTGCTCATTATTCCCCAGGCCCGGATCTAAGGCTTCATTACCCTAACATGTTACAGGTGAGGGGCCTGCCAAGTGGCCGAGCTGTGAGCTGACCCCAGGGTCACGCTCCATCCACTTGGGTCTCCGCTGCCTGCCCAGGCCCGGGCACAGATCCTCAGACATGCCCTGACGGGGAGGCCCTCGAGCACTGGCGAGGTTGGGTTCACTGCTGGAGCCCCATCACTCCTGCAGAGAGCTGGGGCTGGGACCAGGAGCTGCAGTGTGCCTGCGGGGGCTCACAGCTCCTCTCTGGACGGGCGGTGCCCAGACCCCGGGGTCTATCCCAGCTTCTTCCCACACGGCCTTCTGTCCCCCTGCCCCTGGGAGTCCAGGTCCCCAGTCTTGTCTCAGGCCCCTCTTGCCCCAGTATCTGCTCTGGGGAACAGTTTTCCTCAGCCTGATACGACTCTCTTCTCTGCCCTGCATCCCAATCCTGCCTCCGCCTGCCTGGGCCCCCCGTCGCAGGAGGGGGACAGACAGAACGTTCTGTGTTATTGCTGTTATCTCTGGGGCCCTCAGACAGCAGCTAATTTGTTTCAATCTTGCCCCTCCCTGATTGATCAATGCTTTAACCAGAGCGTTGTGTTACAGGACTTGTTCCCATGGCAACCATCAGATAAACGCAGGAATCTGATGTGTCTGTTTCCTGAGCCAGATCTCCTCCTAAGAGCTCGAAGGGAACAAATCTCCTTTCATATCCGCCGCTGTTTTCTGAAAGCACGGGATATTGTTCAGAACAAATCATTTTTTAAAAAAATATTTTAAAAAAGAACTTAACCAGGTTTCCCAACAGATATAAAGTTGTTTCATAAGGTTCATCATACTTAACAAATATGAAATCAGATTTTTTAAAAAAACCTTTGACCAAGTTCATCTTACTTCTGAGACTCTCTCCTTAGGAAATAGGCTGAAATCTGCAAACAGCTCTCTGCATAAAGATATCAGCCCCATCATTTATAAAGAGGAAAATTGAACACAACCTGAAAGTTCAACAACAGAAGATTCCAATGAGCAGTGGTTCACACACTTACAAGGATATTATTGAGACGTTTAAAATCTTACCTGGAAGAGGCAAGCCTGTATTGAATGATGTGAAGTGAAAGAAACAGGATAAAAACTGCCTGCCCAGGAGACCATAATGAACGTAAACAAACCTCAACTCTGTGGTGGAAAAAAACACAGAAAAACACACACCAAAACGTTGACAGAACTGTTTCTTGTTGGTGGACCCGTGCTCATTTTTCTCCTTATTCACTTATTCAACAGATATTCATGGACCACCTGTTCGAGGCACTGGGAGCACAGCAGTTATGGCTACTTCCGAATGTGTTTAATGAGGATGTGTTACTTTTTAACGGAAAAACAGTGATTTTTTTTTTTTTTTTTAAGCCAGGGTATATGTTTCATGTATCAGGCTGGCACGAAAATAAAGATAATCTTTTCCATCGGCGAGGAGAGCTTGTGGTGGACACAGGCCCCCTGCTGGCAGAAGTAGGACTTACACCTACCTATTTGGAGAGCAATTACCCGCTCCCCCAAGCACCACCAACAAAGGCCATCTCCACTTCAAGTAATGTGAGGGTGAAGCACCCCCAAGTTGACATTTATTTCTCTCTTGGGAGGCCTGAGCCCCAACGAGCCCCCTCTGCAGAGGAGGAGAAGAAAGTGCTAGAAACCAAGCACCACCCAGAGTGTATCCTGCATGTTTAATCTCAGGGTGGGGAGGCTGCAGGAGGAGATGGGTTTGGGCAGATTCTCGGGGCTCCAGGCCACGTCCTTCCGCCTCTCTGGCCTCAGTTTCCTCCTGTGCACAAAGAGGGCAATGGCGCCTCCCTGGCAGGCTTCCTGTGAGGAATACAGGAGGTATGATGTGGGACATGCCTGCCACACAGGCACCCAACCCCCGCCCCTTTTTTTTTTTTTTTTTTTTTACAGCCAGCAACTACGCCAGCCTGGCATTTTCTAATTCTGACGTACAGGGTCTCAGGGAAAAGAGTTCCTTTTTATTCCCAAGGTTGCCCCCTTTTCCTCCAGTCCCAGATCCTAGGCCCACCGGCTTCCACCCCAAGCCCCTCTCCCCTCAAACCCAGACAGCAGGGGTCACCCCAGGGCCTACTTTCATGGTAAGTTTGTTCAGCTGTTCCAGGGTATTTGAAAACTTATAAACCCTTTGCTTTAAAAAAAAAAAAAAAAAGCAAAGTCCCATCTTTAATGGGAATCCAATGTTTTCTTAATAGTCCTAACTCATCAGCTGGAGGAATTTTCCAGATTTGAATGAAGAGGAGAGAGTAAAAAAAAAAAAAAAAATTTTTAATTAAAAAAAAGATCACCTCTGATTTCTGATGGAACGTGCATAATCCTGGCTGGATTCTGGATTTAGAGCCAGGGAGAAATGGGGCAGGGAGAGAGATTCTGGCTTCTGGGCCAATGCTCCACCCTGGAATTTGTAGGACAGCCTCCCGAGCCTGAAGGCCTGACTGCTTCAGGGTTGTGATTCAGCTGGTGTGAGCCTCAGAGGGGAACAGCGCGGGGGAGCTTGGAGGATGGTGGAGAGAAAAGATGGTTCCTTCCGAATTTTCCAAGTCTGTTCCACGTAACTGAATGTCAAGGATGCAACCCAGGCAGGTGGGAGGTGCCAGGTGTGGACCTGACTTTGCACTAGGAGGTGATGCAAGGCAGCGGAACGGGAGTGTGGGTCCCTCTGCCCTTCCTGGAGGGCTCTGGCACCACCCGTCCCAAGTCTTAAAGCCTTGCGTGCCCTTGCACTCAGCAACTCCACCTCAAGGAACTGATCGCAGGAAATAAGTACAGACAGGCAGGACCACTTAGCTCCTCCAGTGTTTATTGCTGCAATCTTGTAAATGGTAAAGTGGACGAGCACCTAATGTTCACAAGAGGGGCTGAGTTGAGCAAATCATGGTTCAGCCATACCCTGGAATATGAATAAAAATATTGTCATAGATGGGTCCTTGAGAAGGTGGTCTCACTAAACTGTCCAGTGAGAAAAGTAGATTATAAAGTGCTATGGAATGTCGCCAATCGTGTTCAACAGAATAGTAGAGACATCTAAAATCTATATCTAATTTAGGCATAGGAAAACGTCTAGGAAGAAATACGCCAAAATGCTAATGGCGGTCCCCTTTGACTGACTTCTCTTTTTTAATTCTCTGCATTTTCTGATGTTTCCCACAACGAAGAATGGTATCTTTTTGTTTATTGCTGCGCATGGCCTGGGAGACAGACTGCCTGGGTCCAACCCTTCCTGTGTACCCTTGGACAAGTTACTTAACCTCTCCGTGCTTCAGTTTCCTCTCCTAAACAATGAGGACAGCACCCATCTCATGGACTTGCTGAGGTTAAAACAAAATGCTTAGCTCACTGCCTAGAAAATAATAAGTACCCAAAATGTTAGCTGTTGTTATTATTCGCTTGTTTTTCTGCATTTAAACATGTCACCGTGCTGGGTGCTGAGAATTCAGCAGAGACAGCTGAACTCCAGTAGAGAACAGACATTAAACCAACACACACACGATTAATTCACTGCATTAGGAGCAATGATTAATTCATTACAATGAGGAGCGATGCTGTACTGGCACTTCGAGAGCACTTACCAGGGGAAACTTGTTGAGGATTTTGATCATTATCTTAAGAGCAGTGGGAAGCCCGATATTGAAGGGTTTCAAGCAAGGCGGCGAGATCAGAAGTGTGTGGTTTAAAAACTCCCTGTGTCTTCCCCATAGACTGAGAGGGACCCTGGGGAGGTGCCTTCCGAAAAGGCTGCCCTGGAGGTGTGGCCCAGGGAGAGGACGCTTTCTGGATTCCTCAGGACCAAGGTAGAAGGAGCGAAGTGGAGAGACTCCAGGGCCCTTGAGGAGGTGGTGTCGGAAAAACCGGGACACAAACCTTGAGTGACGACTTCCGAGTGGCGGTGGTGTTGGGGGTGACCCCAGGCTTCTGACCTGATGAACTGCGTGGATGGTTCCCAGATATAGGGGACAGCGGGGGGGGGGGGGAGAACCGGTTTTGGGGCTGTGGAGTGTTGGGTTCGGGATACGCTGGATTAGAGGTGGAAGCGTCCAAGGAGAGAGGTCCTGAAGGCAATTGCTTTGAACTTGGGATTCCACGAGAGGCCAGGTGCAATCGCCACTGTAAAAAAGAGAAACCCCAGGTTCTGGGGATGGTGACGTGCCAGAGCCCCTAGGACCGCGATCCCAAGCCAGCTGGTCGGGAAGAGCCCACCGGGGCAGGTGTGGCCGGGAGAGGGCGCGGGTAGGGCCCCTCGGATGAGGCGGGTCAGGCTCCAGGTGCGCGGGTGCGAGAAGTCTCCCTCGGAGAAGGAGACTTCTAAGCCAAGGGGACTCACAGGGCAGCTCGACCCAGCTGGGTCCCTGCAGGTCCGGACCCCGCAGAGCAGGAGGCCTCCAAGGTGGGCATGTGGTGCTCATTCCACCTGGCCCGCGACTCTGTCTCCAAAGCCCCCATCCCCTGCGCGCCCGCGTTCACGCTGGGAATCCGCTTCTCTGCCCACCCCGCCCCTCCCCCCTCCTCTCCACCCCTCCCCCTCCTCTCCCACCCCTCCCCCTCCTCTCCCACCCCTCCCCCTGCTCCAGGCACGGGGGCGCTTGCTGCCCCCCAACCAGCCGCCCCCGCCGCCAAGCACACTCGCTCGTCAGGTCCTCTGCTCGGGCAGCTCCCTCCCCCGGGACACGCTTCTCCCAGAGTCTCCCATGTCTCCCTCCTGACTCATTCAGACCCTCCCAAGAGGAGGCCCCCTGTCCCCCACCCCCGCCCCGCCCCTGGGCGGTGCTGTACCCGTTCCTGTTTTCATCCTCTCCCTCTCTAGACCTACGCCCAGGAAGGCAGGGAGTCCATCCGTTCGTTGCATCTCTATCGCGGAGGGACAGTGCCTGGGACATAGTAGGTGCTCAGTAAACGTTGGTGGACTAAACGAAATGTAGACACAGGAGGGAATCGGAGATGGAGAGAGAAGAAAGCTGGGAGAAGAAGGGAGCCCAGGAGGTTTTCAACTCTCCTCTCAGGGGGATGATGAGTAATTTTATGTTCTAACTTATAAGCTTCAGCGCTTTCCAAATTTTCCGCGGTGAACTGGCATTTCTGTTGGAGTCAAAAAAACATGAATTTTCTATCTCTTTTTTGAATGTGTGTTGAATACCAACTGAATACGGGAGCGCTCTGGGGAGGGGACCAGCCAGCTCTAACTTTCCCAGGTGAGGGGCATCGTGTGGGGGCCTGACCTGCGCCTCCCCCTGCTTGCCGGTGTTTGCCTGCCCCAGGGGCTCCTGGTCAGCCTCCAACACATCCTCCCCAGCCCCTGGGAGGAAGAAACAGGGCCCCTGTCACACCTGATCACAGGTGAGTCATGGGCATTTGCTTCAACTACCTGGGAACAGGCCTGAGCCCAGAAAATGTGAGCCCCCTCCCCCTTTCCTGGGAACTTGTTTATGTGTATCGTTGTTGTCAATACGTGTGTGTCACACACATACACACACGAGGGACCGGCCTCTTCTCTCCTGGTTGCCCAGGGCCCAGCATGATGTCCGCTGGTGGGAAAGCAGTGTTGAGTGTAGCAATTAAGAGTGTGGACTCTAGATCCATACTATCAGCTGGTGACATCCAGCTCTGTCATGTCCGGGGACATCCCCTAACCTTCCAAGGCTTCTTTTCTTTAGGTGGGGCTCATCACCTATACCTCCCAGAGTGGTTATAAAAATTGAGGAGCAAAAGCTTGGTGCAGTGCTAGCATGCAGTAAGCACTCAGTGTGTGCTAACTATTGTTATTCTTGGTAAAGTTCTAGAACAAAGTGAATAAAATTGGATTAAGCACTGACCATCCCTTCCTCCAAATTTCTGTTCTCGGGGCTTGTGTGACTTCACATTTTGGCCTGGCCAGTTTGGAAGTCACTGAGATAACCTGTGTCCTGTGGAAGGACATCTGATAGGCTGAGACAGCTGTGACAGGTTAATGAATTCTGCCGCGGTTACCCAAGGCACACGGGGGGCCACGCGGCCTGCCTGTCTGGGTACTGACCTTTAAGGGTGAGCTTTTAATACCCACCTATCATTCATGGTCTGATCGAATGTTTGGAAGATGAAACCTGTCTCAGAGAACAGTGATCACTCACTCCCTTCCCGCCAACACACCAAAACACTGCCTCTCCTTTCTGAATCATTTTAAAACTTGGCAAAACTGTTTGGTTCTCTCACCAGCCCTTACTGTGAAAATTGCGGCACTTTCTGACATAGCTGCTGCTACGCGCCAGCCTGGCAGGGCTCCTTCACCCACCAGAACCCACACCAGCCATCACCCCAGGGAAGGGGGACGCCAGCCCTCTCTCGCCATGCAAAGCTTGTACTTTAATTCCTTAATAATCTTCTTCTCATTCAAATTCCCATCTATCTACTGAACAAATATTAAGTTTGTTCACCTCAGTTGAGATGTCTTTGGCTACAAAGAATAGAAAACACCCTGACTCAAGCTTCAACGAAGAGAACATGAATTATTTCATTTAACAATTCAGAGGTGGAGCGGGTTTCAGGGTGGGTTTATTCAGCAGCTCAGTACTGGCCTCATGGACCCAGGTGCTTTCCATCTCTCTGCTCTGTGTTCCCATCTCTCCACCTTAGCGTTGGTTTTGTCTGCAAACTGGAACCAAGATGGCAGCTGCCACCCCAGTCATCAGAGCTGGACCTGACATCTCTTTCAGCAACTCCTTTTCTTGAGGAGGAATCTAAGCTAGATTCAATCTAGCCTAACTTCCTAATTCAGTCCTTATTATTCTGGCACCTAAGATTGTCTGTACAGCCCCTCCTCCAGAGAGTGCCCTAGAGGCTACACCCAATGGCATGACCCTGGCCTTCCCATCAATCCATCAACAGGTCACATTGTGACACTGGTCACCACTGTTTATCAGTGAAATTTTTGTTTTGCAAAGGTATGAAAATATTTCCTCTTCCTTTTGATTTGCTTTTTTTTTCCACATTTTTTAATTCTATCATTAGAGGTCTGTAGGGTTTTTTCTTTATCTTGATGGTGACGAATCTTGGTATTAGGTGTTTCCAAATAAAGCATAATTGGCTTTGCCAATTTTCCTGATTGCTACTTCATTTGTCATTTATTTTTTAAAACTGATGTTTACAATGAGCCAGTCTGACCCTTAATGAAATTTCATAATGAATTATTACTTGGTTTTAGATATTAAGAAACAACGCTTACACGTTTAAAAAATAATAATTTAACAAACTTTAAGCAAATCAATTCATTAAAGAGGACTGTGGGCATTTACAACACGAGGAAATCTAGCTTTTCAAAATGTATTTTACTATGCATGTGTGTAGGTAATAGTCACGCTTTGTGAATTTTTCAGAAATTTAATCCCAAATTAAATACAAATCAACATTTTAACACATTCTATTTTGTTTATCCCGAGCCTAAATTTATTTTAATTTTTATTTTTTTAAACGTTTAATGATTCAGACAACTCTTTTATTAAAACCCCTGAAAAATTGATCTTTAGAAGCTGCAAAGGCCTTGGGTCTCCTTAAGCATTTCATATCTAAATGGCTGTACTTTTGCAGGTATTTATATTCCCTCCATAATTGACAACTTTTTAATTAAAGCTGGAAAGTTATCACAGTCACAAGACAAGCAGTTATTCCCCTCAAAAGTCTAAGTTGTTAATTAGGCAACATAATGAGAATTGTTGCACATTGGGATTCGTGTGCCCTGACAATTATCCCCCCCTTGGCCTAAATGTCTTATTTGGCTGGAAGAATTATCCAGCTAGGAAGCAAGCCAAGCGGACCTTGCCAGCACCTCACCGCGCACCAGGCGTGTTGGGCAGAAAAAAAGCAGTGACCTTTTATCAGCATCCACAAGCATGAATTAAGGAACAAAGTTCTCTGCCGAGATCGATTGCCCTGGTCTCCAATGGAGCCCAAGGAGCTGGTTACAAGGTCGAGCAATTAAGAGCTAAAACCGAAATGACTCACGTAATTGCAGAATTGCTCATTTTAACAGCCTGATTGGAAATTGTCAACACTGTGTCTGAGACTAATGAAGCAAAGGAAATGGAAAAGGTGACATTTTCAAATAATGTTATTAGTAAACGAATTGACGACATGTCAGATGACACAGACCAACTCTGATCCAGGGGTTTATTAAGTCCAAAAAAGTTTTCATTGCTGATGGATGAATCTGTATGTTAATGCATCACTAATTGGACTCAGTTAATAGTGTTAATTGGAATCCCTGAAGGAAAGAGGGGAGACACGATTGGCTCTTCAAAGTAGTCCCCAAACAAATTACTGGGAATGAAGCATTCAAACTGGTAAATTAATACTTTGAGATGGAAAGCTTATTCTGGAGGCCCTGCTGTGTCATGTACAGATGTGCTGGAATGATGAAAAGTGTCACAGCTCCACATCAAGAGTTTGTTCTGGAAAACCCTGAGATTCAAGGCATGCACAGCATTCTTCACAGCCTCTTATATCAAAAGTTTGCGTGCAGATCTGACTTCCACACTAAATGACATGATCAAACGCGTGACGCTAACAAAATCCCAGCCGTGACAGTACTGTCTGTTTCAGTGTTATGTGTGTGTGGGGGGAAGGGGGAATAGCATCAGAATACCAGGCTTGACTGTTCCATACCGAAGCAGCTGTCCAAAGAATAAGATTTGTCAAGAGTTGAAGCACTAAGAGAGGAGATGGGGGTGGAAAAGTGTAAATGACTCACTTAGCAGATTGCGCTTGGCTTCAAAATAAAAATGGTGTACTTAAACTGACATCGTGGACACCTGAATGAACTTAATGGGAAATTGCAGGGATTATCAGGCCGAGCTGTCCTTCAACCATCCAGGCTATGAAAAGCAGATTCAAATGGGCAAGAACCCAGGGACTATCCTACTCTCAAGCCTTTCCCGGGGAATCTACTAGAAGCCTGGTGGCAAGCATTAGATGTGTTTAATTACAGATCTGAGGCTAACATAAAGACAGAGACCAGAGGGGAAGGATAACACACAAATGTTACATATCTGACAAAATAGAAAAAAAAAATGCAACTAAAAGTGGAAAGAGAAGGGAGAGAGAAAGGAGGACACAGAATAAACTCACTGATTGTCACATAAATGATAGACGGAAGACACAGGATGTCACTTCATGCTGACAGGCCAAATAATATTAGTTTGCACCGTCTGAAATGGCCAATATCTGACCATCTCTGACCTAGAGAAATGCCAGTTCGGTATGACTCAAGCTAATTAAACATTGTAAAAGATACTAGAATAAAGACAGCCAATCAAACCGAAACATAGACTTCCCCAACTTGCAAATGAAATGCAAAAACAAAAACATGCTCGGATGAGGCTAAACCTTGAAAGACATTATGCAGAGTGAAACGAGGCAGACATAAAAGGACACGTTCTGTATGATTCCAGGACTGAGATTAGTCAAAGTCCCAGAGGCAGAAAGTCGACAAGAGGTTACCAGGGGCTGGAGAAGGGGGGTGGGGACAGAATTTCCATTTGGGGTAATGAAAAAGTTTTGGAAATACGTAGAGATGGTTATTGCACAATATTGTAAGCATACTTCACGCCACTGAATTGTACAAGTTAAAATGGTTAAAATGATAAACTGTATATTATATATATTTATCACAAGTTTTAAAAATGAATAATATACCAAAAACCACTGAACTGCACACTTTAAATGGATAAATTGTATGGCATGTGAAATAGATCTCAATAAAGCTGGTTACAAAAAGAAAAAGAAACATAATAAAGGAAGGTGTGCCTTAAAAATAAGAACAAGGGAAACAGGACACATAGAGAGAGACATAGAGTAAATGTAATACCACATAGACAGTAAGTATTACATAAAATAATAGTCAGAGCGGGGACCAGCCTATCAGTCATAGCACTGAGTGTGAATAGGCTTAAGTCAGCTGTTAAAAGAAAAAGATTTGCTAATCAGCTCGCAGAGCTGCAAGCCATGACTCTAGAGAGAGTGATTTTAAAAGACTGGAAATCACAGGACCAGCAAATGGAAAAAATAAACAAGCAGGGGTTCGATCTGATGTTAGACAAGGTAGAATTCAGGCCAAAAAGCATTAAACGTGACAAAGGTGGTATGTTATTAGGCCTAAGGGGATTTAACAGGAATACTATGCAACAAATAACACAACAGCCACCTTTATAAAGAGAAAGCTACAGGAGAGGTAAGAAAAAAATGGACAAAATCACAATACTCACAGGAAACGAAACACACTGCTCTTGGTCAACTGAGCAATAACTACAGCAACAACAATAAACCAGGAAGGTTATAAAATACCTAATCAATGTCATCAGTAAGATAAGGGAGACCTTATGGTTTTGCATGAAATTTATAACACAATAAAAGAGAATATACCTCTTCTTAAACACATGGAACATTCACCAAAACACACACACACATTACATCACAATACTTTTTCATAAAGTAGAAATCACACAATTGAACTTTGTTGAATATAATCCATTAAAGGTGGAAATTAAAAAAGAATTAAAAAAATTTTTTTTCCTGCTTGGACATTTAAAATCTCGCTCAAACAACTCTCAGGTGAAAGGCAAAACACAAATTGAAATTGCAGGATTTCTTTAAAAATAATGACAACACTACCTATCAGCATCTTGGTATGCTTTTAAGACAGTTATCAGAGGGAATTCCCTGGCGGTCCAGTGGTTAGGATTTGGAGCTTCCGCTGCCGGGGACACGGGTTCAATCCCTAGTCAGGGAACTAAGATCCCACAAGCCACATGGTGTAGACAAAAAAAAAAAAAAAAAGACAATTATCAGAGAAAATTCATGACTTCAAATACTTGTATCAAGCAATCTACAGATTTAATGCAATCCCTATCAAATTACCCATGGCATTTTTCAGAACTAGAACAAATAATCCAAACATTTATATGGAAACATGGAAGACCCAGAATTGCCACAGCAATCCTGAGGGAAAAAAAAAAAAAAAAAAGCAGGAGGCATAACTCTCCCAGACTTCAGACAGTATTACAAAGCTACAGTAATCAAAACAGTGTAGTATTGGGACGTCCCTGGTGACACAGTGGATAAGACTCTGAGCTCCCAAGGCAGGGGGCCCAGGTTTGATCCCTGGTCAGGGAACTAGATTCCACATGCATGCCACAACTAAGAGTTCACATGCCACAACTAAGGAGCCCGCCAACTGCAACTAAGACCCAGTGCAACCAAATAAATAAATAAGATAAAAATAAACATAATTTTTTAAATGAAATATAACAATAGTATTAAAAACAAAAAAACAGTGTAGTATTGGCACAAAAACAGACAGACGGATCAATGGAACAGAATAGAGAGCCCAGAAATAAACCCACACACCTAGGGTTAATTAATCTTTGACAAAGGAGGCAAGAATATAAAATGGGAAAAAAGTCTCTTCAGCAAGTGGTGTTGGGAAAGTTGGACAGCTGCATGTAGATCAATGAAGTTAGAACACACCCTCACACCATGCACAAAAATAAACTCAAAATGGCTTAAAGACTTAAGCATAAGATATGACACCATAAAACTCCTAGAAGAGAGCATACGCAAAACGTTCTCTGACATAAATTGTTCCAATGTTTTCTTAGGTCAGTCTCCCAAGGCAATAGAAATAAAAACAAAAATAAACAAATGGGACCCTAATCAAACTTACAAGCTTTTGCACAGCAAAGGAAACCATAAAAAAAAAAAAAAAAAAAAGTGAAAAGACAACCTAAGGAATGGGAGGAAATATTTGCAAATGATTTGAATGACAAGGGCTTAATCTCCAAAATATACAAGTAGCTAATACAACTCAACAACAACAAAGAAACACAACCAATTGAAAAATGGGCAGAAGACCTTAATAGACATTTCTCCAAAGAAGACATACAGATGGCTGGTAGGCACATGAAAAGATGCTCAACGTCATTAATTATTAGAGAAATGCAACTCAAAACTACAATGAGGTACCACCTCACACCGGTCAGAATAGCCATCAATAAAAAGTGTACAAATAACAAATGCTGGAGAGGGTGTGGAGAAAAGGGAACCCTCCCACTGTTGGTGGGAATGTAAGTTGGTGCAGCCACTATGGAAAACAGTATGGAAGTTCCTCAGAAAACTAAAAATAGAATTACAATATGATCCTGCAATCCCACTTCTGGGCATATATCTGGACAAAATTATAATTTAAAAAGACACATGCACCTCTATGTTCACAGCAGCACTATTCACAGTAGCCAAGACATGGAAACAACCTAAATGTCCATCGACAGATGAATGGATAAAGAAGATGTGGTACATATATACAATGGACTACTACTCAGCCATACAAAGAATGAAATAGTGCCATTTGCAGCAACATGGATGGACCTAGAAATTACCATACTAACTGAAGTAAGACAGAAAGAGAAAAACAAATACCGTAAAGTATCACTTATATGTGGAATATAAAATATGACACAAATGAACTTATCTATAGAAATAGACTCACAGACATAGAGAAGAGACTTGTGGTTGCCAAGGGGGTGGGGGTGGGAGGGATGGATTAGAAGTTTGGGATTAGTAGACGCAAACTGTTACATATAGAATGGATAAACAACAAGGTCCTACTGTGTAGGAACAATATCCAATCTCCCGGGATAAACTATAATGGACAAGAATATTAAAAAAGAATATATATATATGTGTATAACTGAGTCACTTTGCTGTACAGCAGAAATTAACACAACATTGTAAATCAACTATACTTCAATTTAAAAAAGCAAATACTTATATCAATAAAAATAAAACAATGAAAATAAGTGAACTAAATTCCCAACTCAAAAGAACTAGAAGATGAACAACACAGTAAACCAAAAGAATGCACAATAAGGAAAAATGGAGATAAAAGCAGAGATTAATGAGGTAGTGGGGATGGAAATGATGCAGCCACTTTGGGAAAACACTCTGGCAGTTTCTCAAAAAAGCTAAACCCAGAGTTACCATTCAGCTGAACAATTCCACTCCTAGGAATCTACCCAAGAGAAATGAAAACATATGCCCACACAGAAACTTGGACATGAATGTTCATAGCAGCATTATTATAATAACCAAAAGGTAGAAACAACCCAAATGCCCGTCAACTGGTGAATGGATAAGCAAAATGTGGTCTAGCCATACAGTGAATATTATTTAGCCATAAAAAGGAACAAAGTACTGATGCATGCCACCACTTTGGTGAACCTCAAAAAACATTATGCTAAGTGAAAGAAGGCAGACACAAAAGGTCACATATTATTTGACTTCTTTTATATGATATATTTGAAATAAGCAAATGCATAGAGACAGAAAGCCAATTACCAGAGGAAGCAGGAGGGCAGAATAGGAAATAATTACTTAATGAGTACAGGGTGTTTTTATGGGGTGACGAAAATTTTTTGAAACTAGAGAGAGGTGATTACACAACATGGTGAACACCAAGTACTACTGAACTGTACATTTTTAAATGGTTAATTGTACAGTATGTGACTTGTACCTCAATTTTCAAAAAGAAAAAGAGAAACAGAAATTAATGATGTCAAAAATAGAAAAGCCATAGAGCTAATTAATAAATCAAAAATCTGATCTTTTGAAATAATTAACAAAATAGAGAAGCCTTTTGTTATCAAGAAAAAATAGATAAAGTACATGTATACAAAATAAGAAACAGTAAGAAAGTAATACACATTTCAAAAGAGGAGTTTCGGGCTTCCCTGGTGGCGCAGTGGTTGAGAATCCGCCTGCCAGTGCAGGGGACACGGGTTCGAGCCCTGGTCTGGGAAGATCCCACATGCCGCGGAGCAACTGGGACCGTGAGCCACAACTACTGAGCCTGCGTGTCTGGAGCTTGTGCTCCGCAACGAGAGAGGCCGCGATGGTGAGAGGCCTGCGCACCGCGATGAAGAGTGGCCCCCGCTTGCCGCAACTGGAGACAGCCCTTGCACGGAAATGAAGACCCAACACAGCCAAAAATAAATAAATAAATAATAAAAATAAAGGAATTGCTTTAAAAAAAAAAAGAGGAGTTTCAAAAAAATCATAATAGACTACTTTGCACAACTCTATGAAAATAAATGTGAAAACTTACATAAAATCGATAGTTTTCTAGGAAAGTACAATTCACCAAAATTGATCTCAGCAAAGACAGGAAGTTTAAACAGCCTAATTTCACAAAAGAAATAGAGAAAATTATGGAGATCCACAAAAGAAATAGGAAGACTAAAACAGAAACCAATGAAATCGTTTAGCTATAAGAGTAGAAACCTTAAAAATATTTTTTAAGTGCTTAGATTTGCTCAGATTAAGGGAAAGTGAGGGAGAATAAGAATTCTCTGAATATACCTTTTTAAACTATTTTGACTTTTGAACCATGTTAATATATTATACATTTTAAAAAATAATTAAATCAACAAGATTTGGGGAATACCCTGAAACTGAATACAAACAAATGGATATAACTGTATATCAGTTTGATAACATAACCACATGCAAGAAAAAAGGAGTCATCCAAGTGCTTTCTGAACACATCGCTCTGTCCTTGTAAGGATAAGAAGAACTAAAAGGGATCCTGAACTTTACTGAAAAGTTTGTTGGTGGTGGTGGATTTGGGGCTGCAATTCAAACTATTTTCTGCGTATTATAGGATTGAGCAAAAAGTAAACATAGGGATGTTATTGAAAAATAGGCTTCCTTGTAGGAGAAAGGAGATGCAAAAATGGAATAGGGGAGGATCTTGGGATAAAATTAGAAGTATCAGTATGAACTAATTTTTAAATATTTACTTTTTAGGTCTCTCCACCGAACTGGCCTAGAAGTTGGTAACAGGCCTGGGGAAAGAAAAGTCAAAATTATTTGTGCCAGAAAACAAGGAAGCTTTCAAAACTGATGGAGACATGTCAAAATTTCACAAGAACCAGCTTGAAGAGGTTCCCATCAGACAAATCTGGGGAAATTTTATCATCAGTGAGTATAATGCATTGAATTTTAAAAAGAAATGTTAAAAGAGAAGGGGATTCCAGCTCCAGTCATAATAGGATGCCTTGTAGAGCTAATCCTCTCACTGATAACAACTGAAAAAGGTGGATAAAACAAATGAAATAACCATGTGAAGGCATTGGAGAACAACCAAGGCAGACAGAGTTTGAAAGATTATGCCCAGTGAGAGGAGAGAAGTACATGATGTGAATTCCACAAGCATCCCCACTTGTTCCATAAGGGCATTTCTACTTCCGGATCCTGGGAAACCAAGTCCAAGCAGAAAGCATAAGACCTCGTGAGTTGAGCACACAGAGGTTAGAGCTGCCAAGTCCCGTGAGACCTGAGGGATAAAGTTCTGAGGTGAAGAAGACCACGAAGAAGTAAACATAAAATCCTTGAGGGGAATCCAAATTCCCCTCAAGTCACTGTCCCACCTTGTGATTGCTTAGCGTGAGACGCAAAGAAACCGTGCCAAACCCATCCAGGAGGCTTAGGAGCTAAGCCGAGATGCACCAGCCCTGGAGGACGGTGGAGACAGAAGCTGGAGTTCACACTGGCAAGACTGAGGGGCTTTGGAAGACCCCCTGGGCTCTCAGATGAGGCAGCAAAAGGACCACACCTTAGAGGTAAGGGTGATGCTCCAGGAGTTTAAGACCACAGCCAGGGAGTACAGATTCTATACCAGGGGTAAGAGGAAAATTAAAATAAGTCAGCCCTACTAGAGCTTGGTCTACCCAAAAGTTTGGCCAAAGCAAGCTCTTGAAACAGAAAGGGAATAAAAGAAGGAACCATGGAACATCAGGAAGGAAAAGGAAACAACATAAAAAACAAAAAGTGAGTAAATACAATAGAGTCTCCTTCTCTCTTGAGTTTTCTAAATTATGTCTGATAATAGAACCAAAAAGTAAAGCATTGCCTGATATAGATTTCTATGTACATAGGAGAAATATTTAAGACAATTCTCTTAAAAATGGGGGAGCTAAAGGAACTCAAAGGGAGGAAGTTTTCTCTGTTTCACTCAGGCTGGTAAGAAGTTGATACCCATAGGTCTTTGTGATGATGGAATAGTTCTATATCTCGATTGCAAGAGTGGTTACATGAATCAACAAGCATAATAAAATGGCACAAAACTATACATACACTTTGTACCAATGTCAGTTTCCTGCTCTTGCACTATAATTATGTAAGATGTAACTGTTGGGGAAACTGGATGAAGAGTAAATGGGATCTCTGTGTGCTCTATTTGCAATCTACAGTAAATCTATAATTATTTCAATATTAAAATTGTTTAAAGAAAAAGATGAAGGTGAACTAAAGACATTTTCAATTTTCAGAGAAATACAAGCTAGGAGGTTTTGTCACCAGCTGACCAGCAATACAAGAACTAGTAAGTGGGGCTTCCCTGGTGGCACAGTGGTTAAGAATGCGCCTGCCAATGCAGGGGACACGGGTTCGAGCACTGGTCTGGGAAGGTCCCACATGCCGCAGAGCAACTAAGCCCACACGCCACAACTACTGAGCCTGCTCTCTAGAGCCCGCGAGCCACAACTACTGAGCCTACGTGCCACAACTACTGAGCCTGCGTGCCACAACTACTGAAGCCTGCGCGCCTAGAGCCCGTGCTCCGCAACAAGAGAAGCCACCACAATGAGAATCCCGCGCACCGCAACGAAGAGTAGCCCCTGCTCGCCACAACTAGAGAAAGCCCGCGTGCAGCAATGAAGACCCAATGCAGCCAAAAGATTTTTTTAATTTTTTTTAATTTAAAAAAGAAACAAAGAGGGTTAATCCATAATGATTAAAGTGTCAATTCAACAGGAAAATGTAAAAAATCCTAAATGTGTATGCACCAAATAATATAGCTTCAAAACATACAAAGCAAAAGTTGGCAGGAATAAAAAGAGAAATAAGCATCTGCAAACTTAATTGAAGATTTTTACACTCCTCTCACAGACATTGACAGAACAAGCAGAGAAAAAAGTAAGTATGTAGGAGAACAACATGATTAATAACCTAATTGACATATATACACCACCACTTCCAAAAACTTCCAAATAAGTGTTCTTTTTAAAGGCACATGGAATATTTACCAAAATAGTCCATATATTGGGCCACAAATCAAATCTCAATAAGTTTCAAATGATTAAAATAATATGAAGTATGTTATCTCATTACAGTAAAATTAATCTAGATATCAATGACAGAAATATAACTAAAAACAACCAAATGTTTGGAAATTAAGCAATGCATTTCTAAATAACCCATGGATCAAAGAATAAATCACCATGAAAATTAGAAAATACTTTGAACTGAATAATAATAAAAGTGCAAGCACAAAACTTTTGGAATTCAGCTAAACCAGGGCTTAGAAGCTTAGTGTGTATTTTAGAAAAGAAAAAAGATTGAAAAATCAATGATCCAATCTTCTCAAAAAATAATATCAAATTAAATCAAGAAAGTAAAAAAATAAAATAAAATTCCAAAAGGAAGAGCTGAGATCAAAAAATATAAAACAGACATACAGTAGAGAAAATCAGCAAAGCCAAAAATTGCTTTCTTGTATACATTAAAAGCTTAACCAACCCTTAGCAAGCCTGAGTTTCAAAAAGAGAGAAGACATAAATAATGAATTAAAGAAATGAAAAGAGAGACACCACTGTAGGTCCTACACACTTTAAAAAGATAATAATAAAATACTGGAAATAACTTTACACAAATAAATTTGAAATTTTAGATTAAATGAATAAAATTACATAATATGAAAAACACAACTTATCAAAAATGGCCCAAGAAAAAATATAAAATTTGTATCTATTAAAGAAATTCTATCCATAATAAAAAACAAAGCTTCCCACAAAGAAAACTCCAGTCAAGAGGTTCCACTCAAGAATTCTTCCAAATATTTAAGGAAGAAAAATACCAAAACTGCACAAACTTTTTAATAGAGAAAGAGGGAACATTTCCTGATTCATTTTTGAGGCAGCATAACCTTTGTACCAATATCTGAAAGGGACATTCAAGATGAAAAATTACAGGTCAATACCTCCCATGAATATACATTAAAAAAATCCTGAAAGAAATATTGGCAACTCAAAAAAACTAGTATAAATTTTTTAAAAGGATAATACATCAAGACCAAATGAGATTTATCCCAGGATTGCAAAGTTGGTTTAACATTCAAAAATTAAGCAATGCAATGTAATTCATTGCATTAACAGAAAAAAGTAGAAAACCATATAATCATCTCAATAGAAACACAAAAGGATTTGATAAAATCTAATACCTCTTTATGATTTTTTTAAAAAAAACTCTCAGTAAACTAGAAATAGGAGGGGACTACCTCAACCTGATAAAGTGTGTCTACAAAAAAAAAAAAAACCTATAGCTAACATCACTCTTACTGGTAAAATACTGAATATTTTCCCCCTATGTTTAGAAACAAGACCTGAATACTCACTGTTGCCACTTCCACTTAGTGTCATTCTGGAAAGCCCAGACAGTTGGCCCTAGATCAGAGCTGGAGGCTGGTAATGGGTTGAAGAAGGACACCCAAATATTATATATATAGCTCCAATTCCAAAGCAGTCTGCCAAGCACTTCTAGACAGAAGACCAACAAGTAGATGAAAGATTTGAACAACATGGCAAACCAACCACATTGAATGGACATTGACAACACTCCACCAAAAAGCGGCAGAATATACATTCTTCTCAAGTGCACATGGAACATTCTCCAGAATAAACCATATGTTAGGCCATAAAACAAACCTCAATAAATCTAAAAAAATTGAAATCATACAAAATATGTCCTTTGACTGTAATGAAATGAAATTGCAAGTCAATAAGAAAGAAATTTGGGAAACTCACAAATGTGGCAATTAAACAACATACTCCTAAATAACCAACAGGTCAAGGAAGGAATCACAGGAGAAATTCAAAAATTCTTTGAGATGAAAATGAAGACACGACATATCCAAATACATGGGAATCCACTAAAGCAGTGCTTAGAGGGAAATTTATAGCTACAAATCTATATTTTAAAAGAAGAAAGATGTCAAATAACCTTCTACCTTAAGACACTGGAAAAAGAAAAGCAAACTAAACCTAGAGCAAGCAGAAAAAAAGGAAAGGATAAAGATTAGAGAAGACCTTAATGAAATAAAGGACAGAAAACAATCAACAAAACCAAAAGTTGTTTCCTTGGAAAAATCAACAAAACTGACAAACCTTTAGACAGAGTGACCAAAAAAGAGAGAAGACTCAAATTACTAAAATCAGAAACAAGAGAGAGGACATTACTACTGGCACCATAGAAATAAAAATGATCATAAAGGAATCCTATGAACAATTGTATGCCATTAAATTAGACAAGTTAGATTAAATGGAAATTTTTCTAAAAAGATACAAACTAACAAAATTGACTACAGAAGAAATTTTAAAACCTGACTATACCTATAACAAGTTAAGAGCTTGCATTACTAACCAAAAAACTATCAACAAAGACAAGCCCAGGCCCAGATGGCTTTACTGGTGAATTCTACCAAATATTTAAAGAAGAATTAATACCAATTCTTTACAAACTCTTCCAAAAAAGAGAAGAAGAGAGAACACTTCTGACTCCTTCTATAGGGCTAGTATTACACAATAGTACACCAAAATCCAAGACATTGCAAGAAAACTACAAATTAATATCTCTTGTGAATATAGATGTAAAATACTGAATCCATCAGTATATAAAAAGGATTATATGCCATAACCAAACTGAGTTTATCCCAGGAATACAAGGTTGGTTTAACATATGGAAATCAAGTAATACAATACACCATATCAATAGAATTTTTAAAACCACATGATCATCTCAGTAGACAGAATAAAAGCATTTGACAAAATCCAACACCCTTTCATGACAAAAACATGATATAAACCAGGAACAGAAAAGAACATTCTTAATCTGATAAATGGCAACTATGCAATACCCACCTTTACTAATAGCATCACACTTCATGGTGAAAGACTAGATGTTTTCCTCTAAGATCAGGAATGAGACAAGGATATCTGCTTTCATCACTTCTATTCAGCCTTGTACTGGACATTCTAGCCAGGGCAACTAGGCAAGAAACACAAATTAAAGGGATCCCGAACACAAGGGACGAAGTAAAACTATCTCTATTTATAGACAACATGATCTTGTATACAGAAAATCCTAAGGAACCACTAAAAAAACTATTAGAACTAATAAACAAGTTCAGCAAGTTTGTAGGAACCAGTTGTATCTCTTGCAATGAACAACCCAAAAATGAAACTAAGAAAACAATTCCATTTACAATAGCATCTAAAATAATGAAATGCTTAGAATAAATTTGACCCCAAAAGTGCAAAACTTATCATCTGAAAACTATAAAACATAGATGGAAGACATTAAAGACAATCTAGGGACTTCCCTGGTGGCACAGTGGTTAAGGACCCGCCTGCCAATGCAGGGGACACGGGTTTGAGCCCTGGTCCTGGAAGATCCCACATGCGGCGGAGCAACTAAGCCCGTGTGCTGCAACTACTGAGTCTGCGCTCTAGAACCCGCAACCCACAACTACTGAAGCCCACGCGCCTAGAGCCCGTGCTCCGCAACAAGAGAAGCCACCGCAATGAGAAGCCTGCGCACCGCAACGAAGAGTAGCCCCTGCTCGCCACAACTAGAGAAAGCCCGCGCACAGCAGCAAAGACCCAACACAGCCAAAAATAAAAATAGAAATAAAGACAATCTAAATAAATGTTCATGGATCAGAAGACTTAATACTGTTAAGATGGCAATATTCCCAAAACTGATCTACAGATTCAATGAAATCTCTATCAGAACCTCAAGGCTTCCTGTAAAAGTTAAGCTGATCCTAAATTTCATAGGAAACCCAAGGGTCCCAGAATAGCCAAAACAATTGTTATACATAGAGAATTATGGGTAAGCATGTACTGCCTATCGGCAATTTAAAGCTGCCTTTCTATTGTCTCTGGTTTCCATCATTTCTGTCGAGAACTCATATTTCAGTTTTTCTGTTGCTCTTTGGAGGTAGTCCATCTTTTGTTCTCTGGCATCTTTTAATGTTTTTAACTTTATACTTGGTTTTTAGAAGTTTTGCTATGATTTGTCTAGGTGAAATTTTTTTCCTCTTGAAGACTTTCACAGCTTCATAAATCTATAAATTCTTTCATCAGTTTTGGAAAAATTCTTAAGCAGTATCGCTTCAAATATTGCTTCTTTCCTGTTCTCTCTTCTGGGACTTCAGTTAAATTTATACCTTTCGTTCTCTCTCACATACCTCTAATCCTCTTTCTGTATTTTCCTCTTTTTTTTCCTCTGTGTGTTTCAATTTCAACACATTCTACTAATCTGTTTACTAATTCTTTAATCTTATCTTTTCCTTCATCTAATTCTTTGTTAAATCCTTCTAGTGAGTTCATTCATTTCAGATGCTGTATTTTTTGGTTCTAAATTTCTTGTTTGATTCTTTTTATGGATTCCAGTTCTGTCTTGAAACTCTCCACCTTTTCATGGGTTTTCTCAATCTTTTTTTCTGTTTCCTTGAGCACATTCATGATGATTACTTTAAAGTCCATATCTGCTAACTCCACTATCTAGATCAACTTTGATTCTGTTTTTGTCCAGTTTTTGTCTTGGTTCCTAGTTTAGAGCTATTATAAATGTTTTCATCAATGTGTGTATACATGTGTTTAATATGCTCTTATCTTTCTGATTTAAGGTAGAAGCTAAGATTATTGATTTGAGACTTTTCTTCTTTTCTAATTTATATGTTTACTACTAACACCTTCCCCTTAAGTAGTGCTTTTATAGCATCCCACAAATCTAATATGTTTTCATATGCATTCAGTTCCCAATACTTTCCAATTTCTGTTTTGATTTCTTCTTTGACCTACAGATTATTTATAAGCTATTTATTTTTCAGTTATATGGGAATTTTTCAGAGATATTTCTGTTACTGATTTCTGATTAAGTTAAGTCTTATCAAAGATCGTATTTGATGACTTGAATTCTTTTAAATGTACTGAGATTTGTTTTATGGCTCACAATGTGGTCAATCTAGGTAAACAATCTGTGTGCATGTGAAAAATGTGTATTCTACTGTTGTTGAGTAGAGTGTTCTACAAATGTCAATTAGGTCAAGTTAATTGACAGTACTGTTCAAGTTTTCCATATCCACACTGATTTTCTGTCTAATTGCTTTCATAAATCATTGAGGAAGAGGTGTTGAAATCTGACTTTCATTGTATCTATTTGTTTTTGCAGTTCTATCAGATTTTGCTTCATGTATTTCAGATCTCTGTTATCAGCTGCATAAATGTTTAGGATTATGTCTTCTTGATGAATTGAAACCTTCCTCATAATGAAATGAGCTTCCTTATCCTTGGCAGTATCCTTCACTCTTTTTTTTTTTTTTTTAATGAAATTATTTTATTTATTTATTTTTGGCTGCCTTGGGTCTTCGTTGCTGCACGTGGGCTTTCTCTAGTTGCGGCGAGCGGGGGCTACTCTTCGTTGCGGTGCGCGGGCTTCTCATTGCGGTGGCTTCTCTTGTTGCGGAGCGTGGGCTCTAGGCGCACGGGCTTCAGTAGTTGTGGCACACGGGATCAATAGTTGTGGTTCCTGGGCTGTAGAGCACAGGCTCAGTAGTTGTGGCGCACGGGCTTAGTTGCTCTGCGGCATGTGGGATTTTCCCAGACCAGGGCTCCAACCCGTGTCCCCTTCATTGCCAGGCGGATTTTTAACCACTGCGCCTGCAGGGAAGCCCTCCTTCGCTCTGAAATCCACTTTGTCTTATAGTAATTTAGTGACTCCAGGTTTTTTTGATTAGTGTTAGCATAGATATTGCTTTCCATTCTTTTACTTTTAATCTATTTGTGTCTTTATATGTAAAGTGAACTTCTTACAGACAGAAAATAGTTGGCTCCTGCTTTTATATCCAATCTGACATCTCTGACTTTTAATTGGGTGCTTAGATCACTAACATTTAGTATGATTAGAGTTTTGATTAGGTTTAAGCTTATCTTGTTATTTGTTTTCTATTTGTTCCATCTGGTCTCTGTTCTTTTTATCCTCTTCTTCTGCCTTCTTTTGGATTTGTTGAGTATTTTTCATAATTCCGTTTTATCTCCTTCTTTGGCTTATTAGGTCTCTTTAGTATTTTGTGGTTGGTTTAAATGTTATAGATACATCTTTACCTTACCACAATCTACCTTTAATGACACAACATTTCATGTATAAAATAAGAAACTTAACAATAGTATATTTCCGTTTCTCTGCTCATGACCTTTGGGTTATTGTGGTCATACATTTTTATCTTATAAATATATAAAACCAACAATATATTGTTATTACTTTTTAAGATTTAAATAATTTTTTAAATCTTACATATTTACCGATGGAGTTATCATTTCAGACACTATTCATTCCTTTGGTAGGTCTGCATTTCCATATGGTACCATTTTACCTCTGACATTTCCTTTAACATTTTCTGTAATACAATTATGCTGCTCATAAATTTTTTCAGCTTTTGTATTTTTGAAAAGGTCTTTATTACACCCTCATTTTTGAAAGATATTTTCCCCAGATATAGAATTCTAGGGTTGTTTTCTTTTTTTCGTACTTAAAGATGTTGTTCCACTGTCCCCTTGCTTTGATTGCTTCTGATGAGAAAGAAGCTTTGTTCCTCTGTACATAAAATGTCTTTTTTTCTCTGGCTGATTTTCTCTTTACCACTGGTTTTGAGAAATTTAATTATGATGTGCTTTAAGGTAGTTTTACTGAAGTCTCCTGTGCTTGCAGTTTGTTGAGTTTCTTAGGGGCTGTGAGTTTACAGTTTTCATCAAATTTGGAAACAATTTTAACTATAATTTTTTCAAATATTTTTTATATTCCCCCTCTCCCTCCTCTCCTTCCAGGATTCTAATTACCATACATTAGGTCACTTGAAATTGTCCTGCACCTCACAAATGCTCTTTTCATTTTTTAATTCTCTTTTCTCTCTGTCTCTTTTCTTCTGCAATGTCCAAACTTCTGTGAATACCATTCCGTGTATTTGTCATCTCACAGATTGTTGTTTCATCTATAGAAATTTGACCTGAGCCATTTATATCTTCTATGTCTGTACTTAACTTCTGAACAAATGGAATACAGTTATAATAACTGCTTTAATATGTCTGTCTGCTAATTCTAACATCTGTCTCAGTTCTGGGTTGGCTTCGATTGATCGATTTCTCTCTTCATTGTGGGCTGTATCTTTCTGCTTTTTTGCATGCCTGGTAATTTTTGCTTGAATGACAGACACTGTGAATTTTACCTGATTGCGTGTTGATATTTTTATATTCCTATAAATATTTGTGCTGGGATGCTGTTAAGGTCCTCAGAAATATTTTGATCCTTTTGGGTCTTCCTTTTAAAGATCTATTAGGTAGGCTAGAGCAGTGCTTGATCTAGGATTAAATATTTCCCACTACTGAGGCAAAACCCTCCTGTGGACTCTACCCAATGCCCCATGAATCTCAAGTTTTCCAATAAGGCTAGTTGGAACAGGCTCTATTCCCAGCCCTGTGTGATCACTGAGGACTCTTAACTCTAATCTCTAGGTGGTTCTTTCCCTAGGCTCAGGTAGCTTCATATGCCTGCACTGATCACTATTGAGCTGAATACTTGAGGAAGACCCTATGCAGATCTCTGGGGGTTTGTCTCTGTGCAGCTCTCTCCTCCAAGGTCTTCTGTCCTGCAAACACGAGGTGCCCTGTCCTCCTCTGACTCTCAGCTCCACCTCCTCAACTCAGAAGTCCACCAAGCTTCACCTCCAAAATTATCAAGGCAGCAAGCTGGGGCGACAAGAGAGCTTCGCTCATTTATTCCTCATCTCTCAGGAATCGCTACTTCTTGCTGCCTGATTCTCCGTGTCTTGAAACCATTGTTTCATCTATTTTGTCCATTCTTTGGTTGACTCAGGTGATCGAGCATATCTGATACTTATTATTCCATGTTGGTTAGAAGCGGAAGTCTCTATTCATTCATATACAATGCAATTATTGATATATTGGGGTTTAAATATACTAGTAATTACTGACATACTTGGGTTCTTTGCACTTGATCTATGTTCCTTTTTCTCTCTTTTACTATCTACTTTTGGATGAATTCTTTTCTATTATTTCATTTTCTTACTCTGTGAGCTTAGAAATGATGCAGTCTTTTATATTCTTTCAGTAGTTACCCTAGAGATTATAACATGCTTCCTGAACTTATCAAAGTCTAATATTAAACGCTGTTTTTATGAACAATACAAAAATCTTAGAACATTTAACTTCATCTCCCTTCTCACAAATTATAAGCCAATGTTGCCATGCATTTTCTATTCTATCCATGTGTTTAGCCCAACAAGATGTTACTGCTGTTCTATACTATTAACACTGATTTATATTCACTTACATATTTACTGTTTTGTTGCTCTTTATACCTTCCTGTACCTCTAACCTTCTTTCTGAGGTTGTCCTTTGGCCTGAAGAATGCCTTTTAGTATTTTCTTTAGTGTGGATCTCATGCCAGACTGCCTCTGTTTTTGTCTGCCTGAAAATATCTTTATTTAACCTTTAGTCTTTTATTTTTTAATTGAAGTACAGTTGATTTACAATATTGTGTTAGTTTCAGGTTACCTTTAATCTTGAAGGATATTTTCTTTGCACAGAAAGCCCTAGCTCAGCAGCTGTTTTTCTTATAGCATTTTAAGTCTCTCGTTTCCTTTATTTCTGTTGAAAATTAGCTGTAAGCTTAAGCGCAAGGGGTGGGAGTCCAGGATCCCCAGAGGTAGGGATCTGGGACCCACCCCCTTGCTCTGGGTGGGGACCAGTGGCTTGGTGTAAGGGTAACCCAGAAGCATTCAGCCTTTTGCTGGTGAGGAAGTAAAATTCACGTTTTCCTCTTACTTCCCAGAACTGGATTCAGGTGACCATAGAGTTCTGGCGCCGCCTGGTGCCCGGCAGAGGCAAACCTAAATCTCATAGAGAAAGACTTCCTCCCAAGTCTTAAAGTATTTCTTTTTTTTTTTTTTTTTGAAGTTTTAAATTTTATTTATTTATTTATTTATACAGCAGGTTCTTATTAGTTATCTACTTTATACATATTAGTGTATACATGTCGATCCCAATCTCCCAATTCATACCACCACCACCACCCCTGCCACTTTCCCCCCTTGGTGTCCATACGTTTGTTCTCTACATCTGTGTCTCTATTTCTGCCCTGCAAACCAGTTCATCTGTACCATTTTTCTAGGTTCCACATATATGCGTTAATATACAATATTTGTTTTTCTCTTTCTGACTGACTTCACTCTGTATGACAGTCTCTAGATCCATCCACGTCTCTACAAATGACCCAATTTCATTCCTTTTTTATGGCTGAGTAATATTCCATTGTATATATGTGCCACATCTTCTTTATCCATTCATCTGTCGATGGGCATTTAGGTTGCTTCCATGACCTGGCTATTGTAAATAGTGTTGCAATGAACATTGGGGTGCATGAGCATTTTGAATTATGGTTTTCTCTGGGTATATTAAAGTACTTCCGTAATGTGTCAAATACAAGGTCTGTTCCAGAATAAGCCAACAAGGAGACAAGATAAAATATGTGGGAAAACAAGCCCACAGGCCCCCAGATATTGAAATTATCATACACAGATCTCAAAATAAATATGCATTATTTGTTTAAGGAGGTAAAAGACAAGATTGAGAGTTTTGGCAGAGATCTGAAAACTGCAAAAAGAAAAAGAAAAAAAAACAGAATTTTATCGCGTGCCTCTTAAGACCTGTGCAGACTCTCTTGGCCTCACCCGTTCCAGAGTCTTTGGCCATTTGTTTGGCTTCAGCTGTCACGGCTGTAAGCGGTTCTAGGTGGGCCAACCTGACTCTATGCAGGTGCAGCGGGCAGCATGGCACCTCAGGCCCACGCTGGGGTCGCTTGGCTTCTGCCCAGGTCCTCCCTGTTACCACCGAGGCAGGCAAAGCCCCAGGACTTGCTCAGCACTCATGTACGTGCAACACAGAAGTGTGGGGACTTAATGTTCCGTGGGGTGAACCACTGATGAACGGGATTGGGAACTGACTGGTAAATGAACTATTCCACGAGCCTCCTCCTGATCAGAGTGTGCCACTCAGTCATTCTACAGCCTCTTGGAAGACGCTGTTGTGAGAGAGAGTGACCGTCACGCTCACCCCCAGCCCTGTCTCTGTCGTGCCCCGTGTCACTCCACCTTTTCTCACTCCCGATTGACTGAGTTCAGTCTCTAACAAACTAATAGCACTAAACCTCTGCTTTCTAGCTGTGTGTGTTTCCTGGGGCTGCCATAACAAAGCGCCACAAACTAGGGGACTTAAAACAGCAGAAATCCATTGTCTCACAGTTCTGGAGGCGGAAGTCTGCAATCGAGGTGTCAGTCAGGCTGTGCTCTCCCCAGAGCCGCTAGGGGAGGATTTTTCCTGGCTCCTTCCAGTATCTGGTGGCCCCAGGCATTCCTTGGCTGGTGGCAGCGACACCCCGTCTCTACCTCCCTCTTCACATGGCCTCCTCCCCTGTGTGTCTTCCGTCTGTGTCTGCCAGTCTCCGTGTCCAGATTTCCCCATTTTAAAACACCAGTTGTATTGGATTAGGGCCCATGCTAATGACCTCATTTTAAATTGATTACTTCTGTTAGGACCCTATTTCCAATTAAGGTCATATTCTGAGGTGCTGAAGGTTAGGACTTCAATATAATATTTTGGGGGTACAATTCAACCCATATCACTAGGGAACCCTGGCTATGATAAAAAAAGAAATAAAATCTTCAGTAACTAAGTAATAATAGACAGCAAACCCATTTGATGGGCTCAAGAGCAAATTAGATTGAGCTAAAGATGGGTTGGAAGAGAACATCCAGAATAAAGCACAGGGAGAGAAAAGAATGGAGAGAAAATAAAGAAGAGATGCTAAGATCTCACTGCTCCTATTTAACATAGTACTGGAAGTTCTAGCCAGAGCAATCAGGCAAGAAAAAGAAAAAAAGGCATCCAAATCGGAAAAGAAGAAGTAAATTGTCTATTTGAAGATACTATGATCTTATATATAGAAAATTCTAAAGAGTCTACTGAAAAACATTAGAACTAACAAACAAATTCAGTAGATTTTCAGGATACAAAATCAACATACAGAAATCAGTTGCATTTCTATATACTAACAATGAAATATCTGAAAAAGAAAGAAAACAATCCCATTTACAATTTATAATGCATCAAAAAACAATAAAATACTTAGAAATAAATTTAACCAAGGAGGTGAAGAATCTGCACAATGAAAATCGTAAAATTTTGATGAAAGAAATTGAAGAAGACAGAAATAAATGGAAAAATATCCTGTGTTCATGGATGGAAAGAATTAATAGTGTTAAAATGTCCATTCTGGGGCTTCCCTGGTGGCACAGTGGTTAAGAATCCGCCTGCCAATGCAGGGGACACGGGTTCGAGCACTGGTCTGGGAAGGTCCCACATGCCACGGAACAACTAAGTCCGTATGCCACAACTACTGAGCCTGCACCCTAGAGCCCGTGAGCCACAACTACTGAAGCCCGCGCGCCTAGAGCCCGTGCTCCACAACAAGAGAAGCCACCGCAATGAGAAGCCCGCGCACCACAACGAAGAGCAGCCCCTGCTCGCTGCAACTAGAGAAAGCCTGCGTGTAGCAACGAAGACCCAACGCAGCCAAAAAATAAACTTAAATTTTTTTTAAATAAAAAATAAATGAAATGTCTTGGGACTTCCCTGGTGGTCCAGTGGCTAAGGCTCCACGCTCCCAACGCAGGGGGCCCAGGTTCGATCCCTGATCAGAGAACTAGATCCCACATGCCTCAACTAAAAAGATCACGCATGCCACAACGAAGACCCAGCGCAGCCAAACAAATAAATAAATTTAAAAAAAATTTTTTAATGTCTAAATGATGGTATTAAAGAGTTCTCGGAAAAAAAAAAAAAGAGTTCTCAGCCCAGAGGGCTTTACAAATTAGTGTTAGCTTACACTCACATAAGGATCAGTTCTACGTTAGTCAAAGTATGCCAAGTCTTAGAAAAAGAAATTTCCTCAATTCAGTTCGTGAAGTTATCATATCCTTAATATAAAAGCTTTCTTAAGTTATTCTAAATGGAGAAGTGAAAATTTTTCATTTCTTAAGATAGATGGAAAAAATAAGTAAAGCACTACAACATTAAATCAAATATGTATTAATACCCTATGATCAAGTAGTTTTTATTCCAAGAAAAAAAGAATGTGTCAATATTAAGAAAACAATGGATAGAACTAATTAAAACAACAAATTAGAGGATTAAAACTAAATTCGAGTAGAAGGAAATGTCCTAACTTGATAGACTATTCACAAAAAGCCAACAGCAAACATCTTATTAAACAGTGAAACTCTAAAGCTGTTCCTATAAAGATCAAAAAGAACAGAAGAATAACTCAGTATCACCACTGTTACTCAATGTTGTTTTGGAGGTGGTAGCTAAGTTACAAAACATGAAAACTAAAAGCAAATTTCTGCTTCTGGCATCACTTTGCAGAACAAATTCCTTGAGGCATAGCTGATCTCACAAAAGACAGGAGAGGAAATAGCTATGACCTAGAACCTGAGCACCAGGTGACCAGGAGGAACAGGAGGGCTCTGAGGACAGATAGTGACAGTGTCCCTGGGGATGTGGAGTTAGCCGGTGGCAAGGAGCTCAGCTGAAAATCCTACAATGATGGGAGACCTTCAAGTGGGGTTAGTGATCCCAAACGGGTACCATCCTTTGGCTACTCACAAAAGATGAAACAAATCATGTCTGGAGGCAATTATCCCCAATTCAGATGGAAGACTCCTCTAGAAGAAGACCAAGCAATGAGTTCATAATCAAAGTCACCAAGCATGTGAGGAGGCACGTGGGTGAGAATAGAAGGAAAAGCAAGCAGCACATTCAGACTCACAAAGATACTGGTGTTGGTATATCAGCATATAGAAAAATATGTGCAAAATGTTTAAAGGAATTAGGACATCATCACAACTAATCAAGAATAATTGGGGAAATATCAAAGAAGGATCAGGGAAAGACTACAAGCAATGATACCTCAGTTATGGTGAACTCACCAAGCATCCAGATCTTGGTTTTTAAATATCGTTTCCCTCCAAAGGGAACCTCCTTCAAGCAATAACTGATTTGTGGTCTGGAGTAGAGAATGATAAGATGAGGCTGGAACATCTGTGCTAAAATCAAGGAAATGTTAGAAGATTATTAGATTCTTGCCAAAAGTCACAGAAGCCAGCTTGACACGACACTCAATTAACATTTTTATTAAATAAAAGTTTATGCGTCCATTTTGACATTCAAAAAGAGAGAGAGGGAAAAAAGGGAGGAAGCTTCTTACAGAATGGCAGCCAATTCAGCTAGAAGAAATAATAAGTTTAGGAAGTCACAACTTTGAAACCACCAATAACTGATTAATAACTGATTCATTAATTGAATTCATGGTAGTAATAACTGATTCAGGTGAGAGTCATCAGTGAATAACAAAACCAGTCGGTGAAAGGTTGTTGAGTAAAGCAAACCTTATCATTGCCCTCAGACATTACATTTCGCCATGCTCCAGGTGACCTCTAAGTGCCATTTCTGAATCTCCACCCCAGGGCTTTCTGCCCACAGATGGGACAGGCCAGAAGCTCTGGTGCATTGAATTAGGCAGAATTCCCCAAAGAAAGAGAACCAATCAGCGACAGAGATAGAGATACAGAAATAGATACAAATACAAATATAAAAGGAGATTCATTACAGGAACTGGATCACAAAATTATGGAGGCTGAGAAGTACCACAATCTGCTGTCTGCAAGCTATAGACCCAGGAATTACTTTGACTATAATTCAGTCCAAGGCCAAAGGCCAAAGAACCAGAAGAGCCTATGGTGTAAATGCCAGTTCGAGGACGGGAAAAGATGAGATGTGATGACCCAGCGCAAGCAGTGAGTCAGGACAAAAGGGGCAAATTCCTCCTTCCTCCGTGTTTTATTCTATTCAGATCTCAGCAGGTTGGATGATGCCCACCCACACTGGGGAGTGTGATCTGCTTTACTGAGTCCCCAGTTCAAATGCTAACCTAATCCAGAGACACCTTCACAGGTATACCTGGAAACGTTTAATCTGGGCACCCCATGGCCAGTCAAGCTGACACTAAAATCAACCATCCAATGTATTAACAACTTTTGAAGAGTCCACAACCAATGACTGATGGGGGGTGATGCACAAATACGTCAGCCCCCTTGGCCCCCTCGGCCCCCTCGAGGGAGGCATTCTAAGGCGGTTTCCACCACTTCCCAGGGCTCTCCAGCAGTGCAGGGTTCGAGCTGCCGTTGTGGTGGCTGATTTAACAAGGCAGCTGTTATTGGCTGTATCCCCTCCAGGTGTCACTTCTCCATTCCCTTCCCAAATACATTTCTTACTTTCAAGTCCTCATCTCAGGGTCAACTTCGGGAGGAACACAACCTGAGATCGTTGGTATCAGCAGTCATCCTAGGAGGCACATCTTCAGGGGGGACTCTGGAATTGGACCACCAGCCACAGGGATGCTGGTGTGAGTGGGGTCGTCACCACCATGGCATGTGACAGCATCATAGTCACTAAGGCTCTCACCTGTGATGAACTAGGGGAAGAGACAGGTAAAAGGGGAGGTACTGACATGTGGAATATATCTAGCATCAGGGAGATATGGTGGAAATGGTGATTTTTCAAGAGCAATGGAGTTGTTTGGTCGATGTTAAGTGCCTTTGATGTGTTACAGGGCAGGGGAGGGGGGAATGACAGGTTTAAGTCAGCTTACCACTAACTCAGGGCATGATGTGGAAGGCAGAAGGCCTCATGACAGCATCTAAAGTGATTGTCATCCCCTGCAGCTGGAAGGTAGGGCCTGATGGTGAGGGTGGTGGAATTACAGAGAAGCCTGATCTCACAACCTGGACAAATCTCCTTATGCTACATTCAGGGCTCCCGGAAATCTGGGATATGGATAACCGAGTGGGTGCTGGAAGTGGCAAGAAATGGATCCTCCCCCAGAGCCTCTGGAGGGAGTGTGGCCCTGCAGACACCTTGATTTTTAGCTCAGTGATACTGATCTCATATCTCTGTTCTCCAGAACTGTGATAGAATATATTTCTATTGTTTGAAGTTATCATGTTTGTGGTAGTTTGTTATAGCAGCCACCAAAATTGGCCTTATGATGAGTCATATAAAAACCTGCAACACACTTCTAAGAATTGAAAACATTCATAGTACCTTCTCTAGTCAGAGAAAAATTAAGCAAACCTTTTTGGGGGGAGGGGGAGGTTGTCATTTGTTATTGTATGTAACAAAAAGTTAACTTTAAAAAAATCTTCAACCAGAAAATTGAAGGGAATTCAGAAGTATATTTCTTAATAACCCATCAGTAAAAGAAAAAAAAATCACGATTTGAGAAAGGAGATATAAATATGGAGAGAGAAAACCAGAGTAGTAGATTGAAATTGGATGTATTGATGTGAACTAATAGTTTTCAAAATATATATTTATAAAAATAAATATAGATGTAAATATATATCCTTATATAATATTTATATACACACTCATACACATATATATGTGTGTGTGTGTTTCCACTGAGAGAGCCTAGAAGCAATGACATCCACAAAGCAATGAGTGCACCAGAGGCCAGATCTTGGCTTCTAAATATCATTTTCCAATGAAGGTGGTAACAATCACTGAAGAAATGTCTAATTCCAAGACTGAGGCAGGGTATGTACCAGATGAGCCTGGAACATCTGCTCAGGCAGAAAACCAGAAACTGCTCAAAGAAGAATAGGGACATGTCAAGAGATCACAGAAGTCAGCTTGAATGGGCTCACTGGCCAAATCAGGAAAAATTTGAGCATCAAAACAAAAATAATAAACGGTGCCCATATTGATACAAATAAACACATTGAAACTTTGATAAGGAATGGAATAGTTACAGAGTTTCAAAATACCTCCCCACAAAATACTTATTAATGAGATTGGGGAAAAAATAACTTTACACAGGAATAGCCTGGCAGACACCACCTTAATGAAGGGGTCAAAAGAGCATCGTCAGTAATGGGACAAATTGCAGTTATGTGCTAGTGATAATGTTCAACAAGAAAATCTCAGCATCACTTCTGTGATCTTCCTACCAAAGATGGATGACCTGAATGTAATCACGAGGAAACAGACAAACCCACATTGGGGGACATTCTACAAAATGACTGGTTTTAGTTTGCAAAAGTATAAAGATCATGAAATTAAGGGGGCACTGAAGAATTGCTGAAGATTGAAGAAGACCAAAAAGACATGGAAACTAAGTGCAACATGTGATTTTGGATTGGATCTTTCTGTTCTATTAGTAAAATTGTCCAAACTTGAGTGGGGTGTAAGGATTAGATGGCAATGATGTACCCATGATAATTTCTTGATTTTAATTGTTGCGTTGTAGTTATGTAGGAGAATGTCCTGAGTTTGTAGAAAATATGCACTGCAGTACTAGGGGTGACGGAGCATTATGAAAGCAACTGACTCTCAAATAGTGCAGAAAACATTTAGAATATTCATATTGCACTATCAACCCAGCACTAAACAAATGTCTGTCTGCTGAAGGGTGAATAAATCAGCTATGTTCTAATCACACAAGGTGATACTATGCAGCCACGAGAAAGAAGGAAATGCAACCACACACACAGTATGGATGAATCTCAAACCAATGAAATTGAGAGAAGAAGCCAGACATAGACAAATTAATAGAAAATGGTTCTATTTAAGTAAAGCTCAAACAGACAAAACTAATCTGTAGGGTTCAACGTCTACAGAGAGGTCACCCTTGGGGCTGTGGGAGGTATTAATAGCAGAAGATGCGTAGGAAGGCCCTGGAGGGTTTGGTAATGTTATCTTTTTTGACCCATGTGTTGTTCATTTGGTGAAAATTGATCAAGCTGTACATTTATGTACAGCTTTATGTATACAAGACTTCAACAAAAACTTTTTTAAGGGGGGTGACCTATATAATCTCTGAGTACTTCTGTTTAATGTGTAGTGACTTCAAGAGAGGTGGCCTAATGTGATGGTTAAGGGCACACACTGTAGAGCTGGCCTCTTAGTTTGAAACCTCATTTATGCCAATGTCTAGCCAATTGACCAGAGAAGAGCTTCTTAAACTCTGCATGTCTCACTTTTTTTCATCTTGTGGGCTTTTTTAAACCACTTCAAATATTGTTTCAAAGATTAGGTTAGGTATCCTGAATGATACCTGGCACAGGTTTATTTATTTGCTAAAATTTAGTTATTTCTATGACAAGTTTTGAATATTCTCAATAGGAAGAAAAGTGCCATTCTTCCTGACTGCTCAGCAGCTAATCCAGAAAGGCAATATTCATGAGTTACCAGGTCATTTATTCATTCACAAATATATTTTGATCATCTATTGTTTATCAGACACTGAACTGGGACTGGAGCGTCCACAACTGAACAAGTCAAGCATCGTAAAAATTTTAACATTTCCATTCATCTTTTAAAAGCAATTTTAATATACTTCTGAAGAGCTTGTGGTTCCAAGAAATGATAGTGGAAATCTTAAAAATTAATACTGAACTGTAACAAAATGCTATATATCAAGACTTGTGCAAGACAAAAAAAGCAATACTTAGAAATTTAAAAGCTTAAATGCATATATTAGTAACAAAGAAAGACTGTCCATTAACTAGCTAAGTGTCCATTTTAAGAAAATGAAAAGAAACTACAGAACAAATCTAAATAAAATAAGGGAAAATAATAAACATAAGAGATTAAATTAAAAAAGAGGGAAAAAGCCAAATTGGTTCTTTGAACAGGTTAATAAATAAGACAAATCTATGATGAAAACAATATGAAATAGAAAACACACAAATTTTAAAAAGTTTAAAATGTAAAAAGGGCTAGCCAAACTAAGTAAAAATGAAAAGCAGCATACCAAAATGAGTGGGATATAGTTAATGCCATGCTTAAAAGGAAATTTATAGCATTACATTTTTTATTTTTTAAAAAAAGCTTTCAAATCAATCATCTAAATCTCTGCCTTAAGAAAAAAAAAAAAAAAGAAAAGCAAAAATAAAGTCAAAGCAAACAGAAGGCAGGAAATAATAAATATAAGAGCAGAAACCAATTAAGATGAAAACAGAAAAAAATAAAAAGGGAAAATATCAATGAAACCGAAAGCTGATTCCTTGAAAAGATTAATAAAGTTGATATACCACTAGTCAGACTAACAAGAATAAAGAATATAAAAGATACAAATTATCAGTATCAGAAATGAAAGAGGGGAAATTGCTACGCTCCCCACAGACATGATAAGAATAATAAAGGAATATAGAAACAACTCTGCAAATGAATTCAACAATTTAGGTAAAATAGACCAATTCCTTGAAATGATGCAATCTACCAAAACTCACTCAATGAGAAATGGATAACCGGAACAGTCTTATAGATATTAAAGAAGTTGAATTTACAGTTTAAAATGTTCCAGCAAGGAAAATATCAGGCCCCATGGTTTCACTGGCAAATTCTACTAAACATTTATGGAAGAAATAGCAAGGGTCCTACACAATCTCTGCCAGAAATTAGAAAAGGAAGGAACACTTCCACACTCATTTTATGAGGTGAGCCAGTATAAAAAAAGAAAAAGAAAAACAGACAAAGATGGTACAAGAAAGGAAAACTATAGGGCTTCCCTGGTGGCATGGTGATTAAGAATCCGCCTGCCACTGCAGGGGACACGGGTTCAAGCCCTGGTCCAGGAAGATCCCACATGCCACAGAACAACTAAGCCCATGCGCCACAACTACTGAGCCTGTGTGTCACAACTACTGAAGCCCACAAACTTAGAGCCCGTGCTCCTCAACAAGAGAAGCCACCGCAATGAGAAGACCACACACTGCAATGAAGAGTAGCCCCCACTCGCCACAACTAGAGAAAGCCCGCGCGCAGCAACGAAGACCCAATGAAGCCAAAAATAAATAAATTAATTAAATAAATTTTTTTTAAAAAAGGAAAACTATAAACTTATAGCCCTCATGAATACAGATACAAAAATCCATAATGAAATATTGGCAAATAGATTACAGCAATATACATTTTAAAAAAATCACAACCAAGTCAGTTTTATACAGAAGTATAAACCTGGTTCACTTTATGAAAATCAATCCACGTAACCCACCATATTAACAGACTAAAGAAGAAAAATAACTTGACAAATTTCTATGACTGAAATCATTCAGAGTATGTCATCCAACCACAATGGATTTAAATTAAAAATAAATTATGTAAAGAGAATTAGAAAATCTCCAACTATAAGTTAAACAATACATTTTAAAATAATCCTTGAGTCAAAGAAGATATCAAAATAGAAATTAGAAAATGTATTTGAACTACCTTATAATAAAGATAGTACATCTCCAAATTTGGGGAATACAGTTAAAGCAATACTTAGAAATAAATTTATAGCTTCATTGCATAAATTACAATTTTTAATTGGCAAAGAAGCAATTATTAAGTTTTAATCTCAAGAAAGCTGGAGAGAGAAAAACAAATAAACTGAAGGAAAGTAGAAAATATGAGCAGAAATCAATGCAATAGACAATTCACATATAATCAATAAAACCAAAGTTGATTCTTTAGGAAAAAAATGAATAAAATTTTAAACCCTATCAAGAGTGATAAAAAAGAGGGAAAAAGTCAAATTGTCAATATCAATAAATAAAAGGGGACAGCTACAGACCCTACAAATGTCAAAAACAAAATGAATATCATGAAGAACGTACCAATAAATTTGACAATTTTGATTAAATATACAAATTCTTCAAACAATTCACCTTATCAAACTGACAGAAAAGGAAAATTAATAATCTCAATAGTCCAAAAAAGAAATTGAATTCATCTAAACTTCTAACAAAGAAGATCCAGAACCATGTGGCTTCACTTGTGAATTCTTCCAAATGTTTAAGGAAAAACTGACACTAATATTACCTAATTTATTCCTAGGAATAGAAAAGGAGGAAACATTTCCCAGCTCTTCATGAGGGCAGCATAATTTTGATAAAGATGTTACAGGAATTTTTAAAAATATATAGATCAGTTATTTTCATGAACAGAGATGTAAAAAATTTAAGTAAGATTTTAACAAATCAAATTCAGCGATAAATTTTAAAGGGTAATAAATAGCAATCAACCAGTAAGGGGTAATCTATAACAACCAATCAGTGTTTATTCCAAGAATACAAAAATGTCTCAACATTGGGAAAAAAAAAAAGAGTAATTCACCACTTATGATAGTTAATTTCATGTATCAATCTGACTGGTGTACAAGGTGCCCAGATATTAGGTGAAACATTGTTGTGGGTTTGTCTGTGAGGGTGTTTCTGGGTGAGATTAACATTTGAATCAGTAGACTGAGTAAAGCAGGTTGCCCTCCCTAATGTGGGTGGTCCTCATCCAATCAGTTGAAGACCCAAATAGAACAAAAAGGCTGAGTAAGAGAAAACTCCTCCCACCTGTTTGAGCTGTGACATTGGTCATTTCCAGTCTTTAGACTCTGACTGAAACATGAGCCTTTCTTGGGTCTTAAGGCTGCAGACTTTCAGACTGGAACCCATCACTGGCTTTCCTGGTCCTCCAGCCTTCAGACTCAGACTAGAACTAGACGTCATCTCTCCTGGTCCCCAGATTGCATATGGCAGATCTTGGGACTTCTCAGCCTTCATAATCACGAGAGTCAATTCCTTATAATAAGCATCTTTCTGTATATACATCTTATTGCTTCTCTTTCTCTGGAGAACCTTGACTAATACACCACATTAACAGGAAAAAAAAAGAGAGAGAGAGAGAGAGAGAAAATTCTATGATAACCTCAATAGATGCAGAAAAAGTACCTAACAAATCTAATGATAAAAACTCTTAGCACACTAAAAATGCAATGAAACTTTCATAATCTGATTTTTTAAAAACCTATAAAAACCATCACACAAGTTGGTAAAACATTGAAAGTTCCCCCCTAAATCAAGGACATGGTAAGGATGTCTACTACCACCGCTTCTATTCAAATTGTACTGAAGGTCCTACTCATTCAGTAAGTCAAGGAAAAGATGAGCAGCATCTAAATTGAAAAGGAAAATATAAAATGTCATTATTTGTGGATAACATAATTGTGTATTAGAAAACCCAAATGAACCTACAGACAACTGATTTTAAGTATTAAGTAAATTTAGTACAAGGTCAATATCAAAAATCAATTGTAGGGACTTCCCTGATGACGCAGTGGTTAAGAATCTGCCTGCCAATGCAGGGGACACAGGTTCGATCCCTGGTCCAGGAAGATCCCACATGCCACGGAGCAACTAAGCCTGTGCTCCACAGCTACTGAGCCTGCGCTCTAGACCCTGCACGCCTACAGCCCGTGGTCCAAAACTAGAGAAGCCACCATAATGAGAAGCCCGCGCACCACAACGAAGAGTAGCCCCTGCTCGCCGCAACTAGAGAAAGCCTGTGCGCAGCAACGAAGACGCAGCCCAAAAAAAAAAAAAATCAATTGTATTTCTACCAGCAACAAACAGAACATGAAATGTTAGAAATGACATCATTTTTTAAATTTTTTAAACATAAAACTCCTAAGAATAAATATAGCAAAAGGTATACAAGATTTCTACAATGAAAGCAACAAAGCATTATCAAGAGAAATTGAAGACCTAAATAAATAGAAGAATATAATTGTTAATCATTAAAGATCAACATGTTCATCTTCTGGAAGTCTCAATTTTTTAATGTCAATTCTCATCAAAATAATCTAAAAGTTTAATACAATCACATCAAAATCCCAGAAGAAACCATTATTGGTGGAAAACAATAAGCTAGTTCTGAAATGTATATATGAAAATGCAAAGAGCCAAGAACAATCAAAGTGATATTGATGAAGGAAGAGGAGGGCAAGAAGTAGAAAGTGGAGGTAATTAGGACACGTGATGTTGGTACAAGGATAGAAAAATAAACCAACAAAGAAGAGTTTAGAAGCTGATTCACAACAAGGTGACCTAGAAGGGCAGTGGCGCGGTGAAACTAGATGGTTCTTGTCAACAAATGGTGCTGGGTTAACTGGATATTTATTGGGGGAAAATAATTATCTTTACCCCCAACTCCATCCATGCCCAGCAATCAAGTCCAGAAGGATCACAGATTTAAATGTTGGAAGTAAAATAATAAAGTTTGTTTTCGTTTTTGTTTTTAATTTAATTGGTTCCTACATTTGTATTTGTGATTTCTTCTTTCTGTTTTCTTTGGCTTTATTTTGCTTTTCTTTATCTAGTTTCTTAATGTAGAAGCTTAGATTATTTATTTGAGACCTGACTTTGCTTTGAATACAGGACTTTAAGGCTATACATGCTTAGAGGGAAATTTACAGTGGTAAAATGTCACAATGTCTACACATTACTTTCAAATTGTTGGGGGGTGGGGGGAAGTGTGTATATACCAAAAGAGCCAAGAGAGCAGAAATGCAGCAACATGGAAAAGGTTAGCAATTATGAAGATGATGATGGATAGCTAAGCATTCCATTTTTCTGTGGATTTGGAATTTTTTGTCCAGCCCGCAAACATAACCATGTGGCGAGCACACCTGTGCCCCGGGGCCGTGTGGTCGGTGCTCATTCATTCACTCAGGGAGCATCCAGAGCTTCCAGACCCGGGCTGGGCAGAGCAGAGAGGGCGGTGTGCCACACCGGACCAACTCGGAACTGGGAGCGCAGAGGGGCCTCAGACTCCGTCCCCGGTGGAGAGATGGCTCGTGGCATCTCGCCTGCAGCTTCAGATGGTTCGTCCGCGAGATCTACCCCATGGGCAAAACGTGCCCTCCCAGGGGCCCTGGGACCACCTGCAGTCCCAGAAAGCCAGGGAGGAGCCGGGTCCTCATCCCACAGGGCCACCGTCGGTCTCACGTCTCCTTTGGAGGCACTGGCCCTGGCCCTGCCCTCGGCCACCCTCCCGTCCCCAGTCCCCAAGCACCACCCAGCGGGCTCGTCGGAAACAGCACGGGCGCTGCCTCCCCCAGGCTGGGATCGGGAAGGCAACAGGAACGGGGCGTCGGGAGAGGACCCAGCTCCTCACGCTGAGTCAGTGCACTAGCGCAAGGCCTGGCTTCCTGTCCTGTCACCTCCTCTTCCTACTCCCGTCCCCCGGCGGGGCTCATCCCTGAGCAGGGTCAGACCGTGCTGACGCCAGGATTTCTGCTCCTAACAGCCTACAGGAGGAAGTGAATGACGCCCGAGGTTGAGACAGGAGGCTCCCAGCAAATACGGAGAGTCAGGAGGGGGCAGTGGGACTAAAAGGTCAGGCCAGGGGCCAGAGGGCAGAGGACAAGAGGGAGTGGCCCCCAACTTCCCCTCCACCCCTGGTACCATAGCCCCCAGGGCCCTGTGCTTGCTGCTGCACCACTTTACAGTCCCCCCAGACAGCCCTCCCCCTCCCCAGGACGCAGGCCAGCATCTCCAGGCCTCCCCTCCTCCCTCCAACTTATCACCCACCCCCACCTCTGCCCTTCTCACCGTCATCACACCTCTAGGCTGAAATCCAAAAGGTTCTGAGAATTAAGAACTGGTTCCTATGTTTGACACCAAAACTCATTTTTCAATAAATCCAGACCCGGTGTGAATCTGTTCATAGGTGTCACTGGTCCCATTCTGTGCAAAGAGTCGCACATTTGTGCTGACCCTGGTACTGCCCGGACCTTACTGAGGGCGTCATTACACTGTCCAGACAGGCGCTATGGGGCCTCAGAATAAACTTGACTGATAGAAAGGAGAGCCCCTTTACATGAGGAACAATCTCATTTCATCCTCCTGGCCCTCTGGGTAGGTGCTACTTTATCCCCATTTCACAGAGGAGGAGACTGAGGCACAGAGTGACTGAGTCACTTGCCCAAGCTCACAGGGCTAGTGTGCAGCCAGGCTGTGACCGGTCTACCCCATAACCCCCCAGTCCTTTCACTCTATTTTGTTCTCTGGTGTCGGTGCCACAGGAGGGGTCATGGTCACATTTACCCTACACCTACTGTGGGTTGCCCACTGTTTACACATGTTCCATGTGAGGACCAGTTTATACTTGAGGACCAAAAACCCACCCACCCTGTCACATTTGGTCCCTCTGTCCTTCCAGGCCCTCCAGCCCCTTTCCCAGGTCACTTATCATGGGCACCACCAGAGTACTTCTTTAAAAGTAGCAGTGGGTGCGGAGGGTGGTGTAGTCTATTTCCCTTCTGTCTGGTCTGGTTCAAGTTAGACACACACCTACCACCTAACCCAACCATCCCATGTCTAGGCACTTACCAAGAGAAACAACAGTACACGTCCAAAGACTTGGACACATGTGCAAAGCAGTCTTATTCTCATAGCCTAAAGCTGGAAACAGCTCCCAAGTGTCCCCCAAAGGGTGAATGAATAAACAAACTGTGATGTGCCTTTGATGTGTATTTGGCAGGGTTCTCCACAGAAGCAGAACCAATAGGAGATGATAGATAGATGATAGATAATAGGAATTCGCTCACACAATTACAGAGACGGAAAAGTCCCACAATCTGCTGTATGTAAGCTGGAAACCAGGAAAGCTAGAATAATTCAATCCGAGTTTGAAGTCCTGAGGACCAGGGGAGCTGATGGTGTAAATCCCAGTTCAAGGGCAGGAGATGAGATGAGAAGTCCCAGCTCATCAGTGAGGCAGAAGAGGTGGGGGTGATTTCCTCCTTCCTCCACCTTTTCTTGTATTCAGGTCCTCAGTGGCTTGGATGATACTTCACCCTTATTGGGGAAATTGACCTACTTTACTGAGTCCATCTACTCAAATACTAATCTCATCCAGAAACAGCCTCACAGACATATGCAGAAATAATGTGTAATCTGGGCACCCATGGTCAGTTAAATGAACCCATAAAATGAATCATCACATCACATAATGGAATACTACTCAGCAATAAAAAAGAAACAAAGGGAAACATAACACAGATGAATCCCATCAGTATACAGAGTGGAAGAAGCCAGACAAAAATGAGTACACAGTCTAGGAACCGTGACTATAGAATGAAATGCATCTATGTGACAGAAAGCAGATCAGTGGTTGCCTGAGAAATTCAAAAATATCTTGAGACAAATGAAAACACAACCTACTAAAAGTTATGAGATGCAGCAAAAGCTGTCCTAAGAGGAAAATGTCTACATTAAAAAAGAAGAAATATCCCAAATAAACAACCTAACTTTACTACTTAAGGCACCAGAAAAAGAAGAACAAACTAAGCCCAAAGTTAGCAGACAGAAAGCAATAATAAAGATTAGAGCAGAAATAAACAAAATAGAGAATAGAAAAAAATCAATGAAACTAAGAGTTGGGTTTTTTTAAAGAAAAATAAAATTGACAAACCCTTAGTTAGGCTAAGAAAAAAGGGAGGACTCAAATAAATAAAATCAGAAATGAAAGAGGAGACATTACAATGGATTCTACAGAAACGAAAAGGATCACAAGAGACTACCATGAACAATTATACACCAATAAATTGGATAACCTAGAAAAAACAGATAAATTCCTAGAAACATATAACCTACCAAGAGTGAATCATGAAGAAACAGAAAGTCTAACGACCAATAACAAATAAGGAGATTAGTCAGTGATCAAAAAACTCCCAACAAAGAAAACTCAGGACCAGAATGGCTTCACTGGTGAATTCTAACAAACATTTAAAGAACTAACATCAATCCTTCTTAAACTCTTCCAAAAAACTGAAGCAGAAGTAACACTACCAAACTCATTGAATGTAAATGTATTAAATGCCCCAACCAAAAGATACAGACTGGCTGAATGGATGCAAAAACAAGACCCATATATATGCTGCCTACAAGAGACCCACTTCAGACCTAGGGACACATACAGACTGAAAGTGAAGGGATGGAAAAAGATATTCCATGCAAATGGAAATCAAAAGAAAGCTGGAGTAGCAATACTCGTATCAGATAAAATAGACTTTAAAATAAAGACTGTTACAAGAGATAAGGAGGGACACTACATAATGATCAAAGGATCAATCCAAGAACAAGATGTAACAATTATAAATGTTTATGCACCCAACATAGGAGCACCTCAATACATAAGGCAAATGCTAACAACCATGAAAGGAGAAATTGACAGTAACACAATAAAAGTAGGGGACTTTAACACCCCACTTACACCAATGGACAGATCATCCAAACAGAAAATAGTTAAGGAAACACAAGCTTTAAATGACACAATAGACCAGATAGATCTAATTGATATTTATAGAACATTCCACCCAAAAGTGGCAGAATACACTTTCTTCTCAAGTGCACATGGAACATTCACCAGGATAGATCACATCTTGGGGTACAAATCGAGCCTCGGAAAATTTAAGAAAATTGAAATCGTATCAAGCATCTTTTCTGATCACAGTGCTATGAGGTTGGAAATCAATTACAGGGAAAAAAACTGTAAAAAACACAAGTATATGGAGGCTAAACAGTGCGCTACTAAAAAACCAAGAGAGCACTGAAGAAATCAAAGAAGAATTTAAAAAATACATAGAAACAAATGACAATGAAAACATGACGACCCAAAATCTATAGGATACAGCAAAAGCAGTTCTAAGAGGGAAGTTTACAGCAATACAATCTCACCTCAAGAAACAAGAAAAATCTCAAATAAACAATCTAACCCTACACTTAAAACAACTAGAGAAAGAAGAACAAAGAAAACCCAAAGTCAGTAGAAGGAAAGAAATCCTAAAGATCAGAGCAGAAATAAATGAAATAGAAACAAAGAAAACAATAGCAAAGATCAATAAAACTAAAAGCTGGTTCTTTGAGAAGATAAACAAAATTGATAAACCCTTAGCCAGACTCATCAAGAAAAAAGGGAGAAGACACAAATCAATAAAATTAGAAATGAAAAGGGAGAAATCACAACTGACAGTGCAAAAATACAAATACAAAGGATTATAAGAGACTACTACAAACAACTATATGGCAATAAAATGGACAACCACGAAGAAATGGACAAATTCTTAGAAAGGTACAGTTTTCCAAGACTGAACTAGGAAGAATTAGAAAATATAAACAGACCTATCACAGTAATGAAATTGAAACCATAATTTAAAATCTTCCAACAAACAAAAGTTCAGGATCAGATGGCTTCACAGGCAAATTCTATCAAACATTTAGAGAAGAGCTAACACCGATCCTTCTCAAACTCTTCCAAAAAATTGCAGAGGGAGGAACACTCCCAAATTCATTCTATGAAGCCACCATCACCCTGATACCAAAACCAGAAAAAGATATTACAAAAAAAGAAAATTATAGACCAATATCACTGATGAACATAGATGCAAAAATCCTGAACAAAATACTAGCAAACAGAATCCAACAGCATATTAAAAGGATCATACACCATGACCAAGTGGGATTTATCACAGGGATGCAAGGATTCTTCAATATATGCAAATCAATCAATGTGATACACCACATTAACAAATTAAGGAATAAAACCCATATGATCATCTCAATAGATGCAGAAAAAGCTTTTGACAAAAGTCAACACCCATTTATGATAAAAACTCTCCAGAAAATGGGCATAGAGGGAACCTACCTCAACATAATAAAGGCCATATATGACAAACGCACAGCAAACATCATGCTGTGGTGAAAAACTGAAAGCATTTCCACTAAGATCAGGAACAAGACAAGGATGTCCACTCTCGCCACTCTTATTCAACGTAGTTTTGGAAGTCCTAGCCACAGCGATCAGAGAAGAAAAAGAAATAAAAGGAATACAAATTGGAAAAGAAGAAGTAAAACTGTCACTGTTTGCAGATGGCATGATACTATACATAGAAAATCCTAAAGATGCCACCAGAAAACTACTAGAACAAATCAATGAATTTGGTAATGTTGCAGGATACAAAATTAATGCACAGAAATCTCTGGCATTCCTATACATCAACAACAAAAAATCAGAAAGAGAAATAAAGGAAACACTCCCATTTACCATTGCAACAAAAAGAATAAAATACCTAGGAATAAACCTGCCTAAGGAGGTGAAAGACTTGTACTGAGAAAACTGTAAAACACTGATGAAAGAAATCAAAGATGACATAAACAGATGGAGAAATATACCATGTTCTTGAATTGGAAGAATCAATATTGTAAAAATGACTATACTACTCAAAGCAACCTACAGATTCAATGCAATCCCTATCAAACTACCAATGGCATTCTTCACAGAATTAGAACAAAAAATTTTACAGTTCGTATGAAAACACAAAAGACCCCGAATAGCCAAAGCAATCTTGAGAAAGAAAAACGGAGTTGGAGGAATCAGGCTCCCTGACTTCAAACTATACCACAAAGCTACAGTAATCAGGACAGTATGATACTGGCACAAAAACAGAAATATAGATCAATGGTATGAGATAGAATGCCCAGAGATAAACCCACACACATATGGGCACATAATTTACAACAAAGGAGGCAAGAACATACAATGGAGAAAAGACAGCCTCTTCAATAAGTGGTGCTGGGAAAACTGGACAGCTACATGTAAAAGAATGAAATTAGAACACTCCCTAACACCATACACAAAAATAAACTCCAAATGGATTAAAGACTTAAATGTAAGACCAGACACTATAAAACTCTTAGAGGAAAACATAGGAAAAACACACTTTGACATAAACCACAGCAAGATCTTTTTGGACCCACCTCCTAGAGTAATGGAAATAAAAACAAAAATAAACAAATGGGACTTAATGAAACTTAAAAGCTTTTGCACAGCAAAGGAAACCATAAACAAGACAAAAAGACAACCCTCAGAATGGGAGAAAAGATTTGCAAATGAAACAGCAGACAAAGGATTAATCTCCAAAATATACAAACAGCTCAATATCAAAAAAGCAAACAATCCAGTTTAAAAATGCATGGAAGGCCTAAATAGACATTTCACCAAGGAAGACATAGAGATGGCCAAGAGACACATGAAAAGATGCTCAACACCACTAATTATTAGAGAAATGCAAATTAAAACTACAATGAGGTATCACCTCACGCCAGTCAGAATGGCCATTATCAAAAAATCTAGAAACAATAAATGCTGGAGAGGGTGTGGTGAAAAGGGAACCCTCTTGCACTGTTGGTGGGAATGTAAATTGATACAGCCACTATGGAGAACAGTATGGAGATTCCTTAAAAAACTAAAAATAGAACTACCATATGACCCAACAGTCCCACTACTGGGCATATACCCTGAAGAAACCATAATTCAAAAAGAGACATGTACCACAATGTTCATTGTAGCACTATTTACAATAGCCAGGACATGGAACCAACCTAAATGTGCATCGACAGATGAATGGATAAAGACAATGTGGCACATATATACAATGGAATATTACTCAGCCATAAAAAGAAATGAAACTGAGTTATTTGTAGTGAAGTGGATGGACCTAGAGTCTGTCATACAGAGTGAAGTAAGTCAGAAAGAGAAAAAACAAATACCGTATGCTAACACATATATATGGAATCTAAAAAAAAAATTGTACTGATGAACCTAATTACAGGGCAGGAATAAAGAGGTAGACATAGAAAATGGACTTGAGGACATGGGATGGGAGGGCGAAGCTGGGGTGAAGTGAGAGTAGCATCGACATATATACACTACCGAATGTAAAATAGTTAGCTAGTGGGAAGCAGCAGCATAGCACAGGGAGATAGGCTCGGTGCTTTGCGATGACCTAGAGGGGTGGAATAGAGAGGATGGGAGGGAGTTTCAAGAGGGAGGGGATATGGGGACATGTGTACGCATATGGCTGATTCACTTTGTTGTGCAACAGAAGCTAACACAGTATTGTGAAGCAATTATACTCCAATAAAGATCTATTTAAAAAATAATGTATATATACATATGTATGTTTACATATACTTATATATGTATTTAACTGAATCACGTTGCTGTACAGCAGTAATTAACACAACATTGTAAATCAACTATAATTAAAAGATAAAAATTCTCAACAAAATAGGTGTAGAAGGAATTGACCTTAACATAATAAAAGCTATGTATAAGAAGTCCACAGCTAACATCATACTCAACAGTGAAAAATTGAAAGTTTTTCCTCCAAGATCAGGAACAAGGCAAAGATGCCCACGCTCACCACTTCTATTCAATATAGTACTGGACATTCTACCCAAAGCAATTAGGCAAGTGAAAAAAATAAAAGGCATCCAAGTTGGAAAGGAAGAAGTATCTGTTTGCAGTTGACAAAATCTTATATGTAGAAAAGACTCCACAAAAAGAAAAAATACTATTAGAACTAATCTATGAATTCAGTAAAATTACAGGATACAAAATCAACAAGGAAAAATCTGTTGTGTCTCTATACACTAACAGTGAACTATCCAAAAGGAAATTAAGAAAAGAATCCCATTTACAATAGCATCAAAAAGAATAAAATATTTAGGAATAAACTTAACCAAGGAGATGAAAGACTTGTACACTGAAAATTACAAGACATTGATGAAAAACATTAAAGAGGACACAAAAAATAGGAAAGACATCTCATGTTCATGGATTAGAAGATTTATTATTGCTAAAACATCCATATTACCCAAAGCTATCTACAGACTCAAAGCAATCCCTATCAAAATCCCAATGACATTTTTTACTGAAATAGAAAAAACAATTCTAAAATTTATATGGAACCACAAAAGTCCCTGAATAGCCAAAGCAATCTTCAAGAGAAAACAAAGCTGAAGGCATGACACATTCTGATTTCAAAATATACTACAAAGCTACAGTAATTAAAACAAGATGGTACTGACATAAAACCAGACATAGAGACCAATGGATCAGAATAGAGAGTCCAGAAAAAAACCGACACGTATACAGTCAACTGATCTTCAATAAGGGTGCCAAGGATACACAATGGGGAAAGAATAGTCTCTTCAACAAATGGTATTGGGAATATTGGATATCGCATGCAAAAGAATGATATTGTGGGCTTCCCTGGTGGCGCAGTGGTTGAGAATCTGCCTGCCAATGCAGGGGACACGGGTTCGAGCCCTGGTCTGGGAAGATCCCACATGCCGCGGAGCAACGAGGCCCGTGAGCCACAACTACTGAGCCTGCGCGTTTGGAGCCTGTGCTCCGCAACGGGAGAGGCCGCGACAGTGAGAGGCCCGCGCACCGCTATGAAGAGTGGCCCCGCTTGCCACAACTAGAGAAAGCCCTCGCACAGAAACGAAGACCCAACACAGCCATAAATAAATAATAAATAAATTTAAAAAAAAGAATGTTATTGTGACCCTTATCTTACCCATACACAAAAATCAACTCAAAGTAAAGATTTAAATGTAAGACCTGAAACTGTAAAACTCCTAGAAGGAAACATAGGGGGAAAGCTTCATGACATTGGTCTGGCAATGATCTCGTGGATATGACACCAAAACCACCAGAAACAAAAACAAAAATAGGACTACATCAAACTAAAAAGTAAAAAGCTTCTGAACAGAAAAGGAAACTATCAACAGAGTGAAAAGGCAAACTACAGAATAGGAGAAAATATTTGCAAACTATGTATCTGATAAGGGGCTAATATTCAAAATATATAAGGAACTCCTACAACTCAATAGCAAAGAAACAAATAACCCGATTAAAGAATGGGTAAAAGACTTGAATAGACATTTCTCAAAAGAAGACATACAAATGGGCAACAGGTACATGAAAAGATACTCGACATCACTAATCATCAGAGAAATGCAAATCGAAACCACAATGAGATATCACTTCAGACCCATTCGAAAGGCTATTATCAAATTTTAAAAAAAGATAAGTGTTGGCAAGGGGAGAAATTCCAAGCCTTGTACACCGTTGGGAATGTAAAATGGTGTAGCTGCTATGGAAAACAGAACTAAAAAAATTAAAAACAGAACAACTACATTATCAAGCAATCTCATTTCTGGGCATATATCTAAAAGAACTGAAATCGGTATCTCAGAGACATCTGCATTTCCAAGTTCATTTGCAGCATTATTCACAATAGCCAAGATATGGAAACAATCTAAATGACCATTGACAGATGAATGGATAAAGAAAATGTGTTACTAAGGTAGACTTCATGTTCAGTGAATTTTTTTTTAAAAAAGACCCCTCCCCTCCCGCCAGCCGCATGGTGGACCACGGACTGAGAAGGCAAGATGGAGTTGGTGAGGTTAGCGACAGGGAAGGTTTTGGGGGTAATAACCAGAGAATTGGAGGGCCCAGGAGCTCCACCTAGTGTCACCCCATCCACCTCTGCCTCCACCCTGGCTCAGCCCCAGTCCCTCCCCTCTGGGAACAGCATCGTTCCTTCAGCCCTTCTTCCCCCGTCCAAACCCACCATCCACACCTTCATCAGCCAGCAGAGTTGGCCCCATGTTTGAAAATGTCATGGGACCTCCCTGGTGGCACAGTGGTTAGGAATCCGCCTGCCAATGCAGGGGGCACGGGTTTGAGCCCTGGTCCGGGAAGATCCCACATGCCGCGGAGCAACTAAGCCTGTGCGCCACAACTACTGAGCCTGTGCTCTAGAGCCCGCGAGACACAACTGCTGAAGCCCGCGCCTCTAGGGCCCGTGTTCAACAACAAGAGAAGCCACCGCAATGAGCAGCCCGCGCACTGCAACAAAGAGTAGCCCCCGCTCACCACAACTAGAGAAAACCCACGTGCAGCAAAGAAGACCAAACGCAGCGAAAAATTTTTTTAATTTTAAAAATTAAAAAAAAAAAAATGTCATGGATCCAGCTCTCTGGCTAACTAGTCTTCCCAATGGCCTGGAAAATAAAGTCTCAAATCGCAGGGAGGGTGGACCTCGTGGTGAATAAGGAAAGAGCTACTGGCAGCCGTGCGGCATCTATGGGGCAGTGGGGGAGCCGGCCTGCCATGAGAGCCAGAGGGAGAGAGAGAAACCAGGACGCGGACATGCACTTGAATGCTGAATCAAGCCTCACCTGAAGGCAGTGCCTGAACCAGTGGAGTCCTTTTATTGTTTGAGGTGGTTTTCTATCACAACAGTGAGTTCCAACAGATATAACCCCTGCTAAAATACAAACTCCAAGAGGGCAGGACTGTGTCAGTCTTGGTGGTCCTGTAACTCTGGCGCCTAAAACATAGTAGGTGCTAAATAAAAGTTGGTGGCATGGGAAGGTGCCTGGGAGGGAGGAGGGGTGAGGGAGGCCCACGGTGCTGGGCAATGTGTGGGGAACCAGCCTGCCCACGTCCTGACACACCCCAAGGCCTGGCCCATCTCTGGCCACCCTGGAAACACTGCCCAGTGCCCTGACGCTGGCTTGATAACAGGGACATCCAGACATGTCATCATAGTGGGAGCTTGTTAGGGTTCATTTTTAAATTTTATTTTTCCCCAAGCAAGATACACTAGACTCCTGCTACTCAGAATGGGAAGTACAGACTCTCAGGCCCCTGCCAGACGGCTTGAATCAGAATTGGCATTTTATCACAACGCCCGGGGCCAGCGGATCCCCGCGTGCCTCAGGATTTGAGGAGCCCAGCCACACTGTACAGTTTTGGTTCTCCTTGGCCTGGGGAGTGGGGTGGCAGTTGGGTACCACCTGATCCTGCCCAGGGGCTCTGAGTCCCCATGGGCCCAGGTGTGTGTGGTGGGGCTCGGGGGCAGGTCTCAACCTCCTTCCCTGACCTCCTGCCCACCTAGCCCCTGGCCCCTGGGCTGTGGGGGTCCCCACAAGGATCCCACACATCAGGCTGAGACATCGGGAAGCCCGTCCCTGAAATGCCTCCCAGGGTGGGGACCCAGCGGCTGGGGTCCAGCTGTGGGTGAGGGCTGTGACCAGCCTGGCCCAGCCTGTGCCCTTCCCCCCTCCACTGCCCCTGCCCAGTTCAGTCCCCCAGAGCCCTGCCTCCTGGTGGGTCCCTGGCCTCTGCCCCCATTCCTTCCAGGCTGACCTGCTTCAGGTTGCCCAAGGGAATGTCCCTGTGAGCCCCTCCCTCCCCAGCTCTGAATCCATCAGTGGCTCCCACCGTCCCGGGAGAAGACCTGGCCGCTCAGCCTGGCAGTCTGCAGTGAGCCGGCCTAGCCCCTGCCCTCGGCCACGGGGCACCCCACCTCCTCTTGGCTGCTCTCTAGGAAGTGGCCGAGGGGACTCCTCGGGTCAGTGACCTCACACTGCTTCCCAGCAGCGTGGAGACTTTAGGGCCCACCTGCCACCTACATACAACACAGCACAGCCGGGTGCCTGCTCCAGGTTCAGGGGCACCATCGGTGGAGTGACCTGTGTGGCAGCCCCATTAGGAAACCACACACACACACACACCCACCACAGCCTGCAATTTCTCCCCGTAGACCAGCGGTCCCCAACCTTTTTGGGGAAGACAGTTTTTCCATGGACGTGGCAGTGTGGGTGATGGTTCAGGCAGTAACATGACGATGGTGGGCAATGGGGAGCGATGGGAAGCGATGGGGAGTGATGGGGAGAGATGGGGAGTGGTGGGGAGAGATGGGGGGCTGTGGGGAGAGATGGGAGTGATGGGGAGCAATGGGGAGTGGTGGGGAGCGATGGGGAGCGGTGGGGAGAGATGGGGAGCGGTGGGGAGCAATGGGGAGAGGTGGGGAGCGGTGGGGAGCGGTGGGGAGAGATGGGGAGAGGTGGGGAGCGGTGGGGAGCGGTGGGGAGCAATGGGGAGAGATGGGGAGCGGTGGGGAGCGATGGGGAGAGATGGGGAGCGGTGGGGAGCGATGGGGAGAGATGGGGAGTGGTGGAGCGCGGTGGGGCACGGTGGGGAGAGATGGGGAGTGGTGGGGCGTGGTGGGGGGCGGTGGGGAGCAGTGGAGAGAGATGGGGAGAGGTGGGGAGGGGTGGGGAGCGATGGGGAGAGATGGGGAGTGGTGGAGCACGGTGGGGCACGGTGGGGAGCGGTGGGGAGAGATGGGGAGCGGTGGGGAGAAATGGGGAGAGATGGGGAGTGGTGGAGCACGGTGGGGCACGGTGGGGAGAGATGGGGAGCAGTGGGGAGCGGTAGAGGAAGATTTGCTCGCTCGCCCGTCGATCACCTCCTGCTCTGCGACCCGGCTCCTAAGGGGTCGAGGACCAGTACTGGTCCGCGGCCTGGTGGTTGGGGACCCCTGCCTTAGACAGTCCTTCCTTTGTGTTAAATTCTCAGCCCCTTTAAAACGCAGCTCTCCTTTGGCATGGCCACACATTCAGGCTGTCATTTGCAAAGTTGGGGGCAGGAAACAAAGCAGAACACGCCCCCCAGGGGGACTTAGGGAGGTCAGGGCCTCGCTGGGGAGGGTTTCCAGGTGGTCGCTTGTCCCCAGGGAGGAGAAGGCTGGTGGGATTTGGGGCCACGGTCAGGTTTCTAGGCACTGGGATTTGGGCCCCAAGGGTGGCTTGGGGGTGGGGGCGGTGGACCCCAGGAAGATGGTCCCAGACGCCCCCCCGAGGAAAAGCCAAGAGCATGTGTTGCCCCGGCCCTTACCATGGGTACCCAGAAGAAGGGCAGTTGGGGTCTTGCCCTGGGACTCAAAACAAGCTCTGGACAAGGGGGCAGATGCCTGAAGGGCCCCAGCTGCCCCGGGGCCCAGCCACCATCCCAGGGAGCCAGCTCTCTCAGCATCGTGGCCGCCAGCCGCCTGGGCAGAAGGGGGGCATGTCAGCCACTGAGGAATGGGCGTCGATGAGGGGAGAACTCCAGCCCCCTTGTGGGGTCACAGCCCCGGCCCAGGGCTGACTGTCATCCTCGCCCACTCTCTCTCTGCTCCCCGTGAGTCCTCCCGTCCAGACCCTCCATGCTCCTCTCTGCCCCACCCCAATCCCAGGGTTTTCTCTCTCCTTCCAGCCCATTGAAGTGGCCCTTGCCTGACCTCCCTGGGACCCTACAATTCAGCCTAGACCTCCCCTGCCCCAGGGTAGGACCCCTGTCCCACGGGCAGGATCTGGAGGTCAGGAATGGAATCCTGGCCCCCATCAGCCTAGGGGTGTCCTCATAGGACCAGAGGGACCCTATGGGCCTGGGATCCATGTGGAAGATGTGGCTGCAGCAGACTGGGAGGGATCGCGAGGGAGGGAGGAGGGGCAGGGCAGACTAGAGGGAGGGATAGCTGGGTACCTGGGGAAATTGTGAGGCTGGGACCAATAAGGACCCCACTCACTCAGCAAATGTTCGCTGACAACTCCTGTGTGCCAAGCCCTGGGCTGGGTGCTGGGGACACAGGGCTGGAGAGTGTCATCAACAGGGAGGGACAGGCCGGAACACAGACTTTCCTTGAGGTCAGAAGGCCCAGAGGAGGGCTGCCCTGTAGGAAGATCAAGGAGGTCGTCCTGGAGGAGGTGGCACCTGGTCAGACCTCGCAGGATGGGAGTGATTTAGCCATTATTATTATTGCTGTTCCTGTTGTTTGCCAGGCACCAGGCAAAGGGCTTCCTCTGCGTTGCTATAACCGGTCCTTCTGATGACACTTAGTGGGTCACTGCCCCATTTTGCCAAGGAGGACAGTTTGGCCTGTGCAGGACCACACAGCATGGAGGTGGGTGATGGACCAGGTCGCCCACCGCTCCAGGGCCCAAAGTGGGTGGGGCTTCAAGAATGATCTGCCCACCTGGCCCCCCTGGGAGCAGTAAGAGTGTATGTGGTCTGTAGAGTTTAAAAACAGTAACCAAACCAACTAAAAGTCCTTCCAGAGTCTAAACCTCAGACATAAATACCCATGTAGCCCCACCCCAGCCCCCAGGCCACGCTGGATACAAAAGGTCAGAGCAGAAACTGTCTCCTCCCTCAGTGACCTTCCCGGCGGTGACAGCACAGATTCTCCATTCCACCTCCACACAAACTTCCCTTGCAAAACACAGGCACCGAGTCTTCCAAGATCATGAATCAGTTTAAGTGCAGCCCTCAGGGGGGTCACAGCACAGGAGCCGGAGCCCAGTGGAGGCGCACGCCGGGTGGACCTGACCTCTCTGGTCCAATTGCCCCAGCACAGAATCGAGGGACGGTGCTGTCTGTCGGTCCTGAGGCCCCAGGGTCCTCGTGAGACCCGAGGAAGCGCCTGTGACGGAAGGCACGCGGACAAGAGCGGGGAAACTTTGGCTGTTACCACATGACGGCCACAGGGAATGTGGCACAAGGGTTCAGGCCTCATCGCCAGCCTGGTGGACGCGGACAGGATGGCGGAAGGGAGTGGGACCCCGGCACCCACCCTCTGGGGCCCCAACCGAGGGCTCCCGCGCCTGTGCCCGGCGCTCCGACCCCCACGGAAGGCCCGGTGCAGGGCAGAGACCCAGGCCATCACCGTCCAGAGAGACACATGAATCAGGGCTCCGGCAGCCCCAGGCCCCCCAAGCACCATCCATCTCCCCTCCAGAAACTAAGCCCCACGTCCCCCGCTGTCTCCCCGGCACCCAGCGCAGGGCCTGGCACACAGTAGGACTGTTGCCCAGGACAGGGACGGGGGGTAGGGAACCCACAGGGATAGCAACAGCTGGGTTTAGAAAAATCCGGAACGAGGGCCATCCCGGAGACCTGAGGCTGCATCTCTCTCTCTCTCACACACACACACACACACACACACACACACACACACACGGGGGTGGGGGGTGGGGGGGAACCGTCTCTAAGGCTCCTTAACCACCTGCAGTCCCAGCCCAGCTGCTATAGGGACCTGCTTTGCTAATCAGCCCTGTGAGAACCTCACCAAGGCATCAGGGACAGGAGTTAGGTCTCCAGAGTCCAGGACAGCGTGGGAGAGAAGAGGCCTGTCCAATCAAATCCCTGAGGAGGCTGCCTCTTGCAGGGTCCAGGGGGTCGAAATGGATGAAGGAAGGCCAATGACCAGCAGCTGCTGGTGGGACCGTAGGCCGCAAGTGAAAAATTACCCACCTGTGCATAATCTAGGGTGTAATGATAGACTTTGACCACCAGAGGGCGGGCAATGATCATCTTTGCTTTTAGTATCTCAAAAATTACCACATACTTAATACAGCAGCAGAAGAGAAAAGAAAGGTTTACACTTACTGATCATTCAGCACGTGCAAGGCACTATGCAAGCGCGTTTCTTTATTAACTCAGTCTTCACAACCACCCTATGAAGTACTGTTGCCAATTTACAGATGACGCATCCAAGACTCAGAGAGATTGAGTAACCTGCCAGAGGTCACACAGCAGTGACTCACAGAGGTGGGATCAAACCCAGGCCTTGTTTCCAGCGTCTGCACTCTGCACCCACTATACTGTTTCCCATTTGCCCTGTATGATTTCTCATGTATTCAAGTTCGCGGTCTAGCAAATTCTCTCCCTAAGATGTCAAATTTTAACTTGAAATGTTAGGGGCAACACAAAGGAAGGTCCATTGTGCCACAGGGCACACAGAACCCTCCAGGCTCCCTCTTCCCCAGCAGTCTTGCAGGTTCCTGATTGCAGGAAGGAGAGATGTGGAGATCGAGGAACAGAGGCAGTGTGAGTCAGACAGAGGGCAGCAGGAGCAAACACAGCAAGGTCCATTTGGGGACCTACATGTGGTTCCAAGGAGCTGGTCTGGGGCATGGCAAGAGCTGAAAAAGGTCAATCTGTGGCCGGTGAGGGGCCACAGGGGGAAGCTGTGGGGAGTTTGAGGTTTTCCCTGCAGCTGTGCAGTGCTTGTCCTGGCTCTTGACAAGAGCTGACTACTGCATTTCCAGGAATTTCTAAGACTGATTGTTACACACACATTGTTAAAAAGTAAATTATATAACTTACAACTAAATTATATTAAAAACAAATATTCAAAACATTACCTTGTTATTTTACTAAACTTCACTATGGTCTCTGCTCTTGAGGTCACTTCTATCTGTTTATCGGTAGAGTGGAGACAGCATATAACAATTTACTACTGTGAGTCTCTTCCCCATCCCAGTTGAATAACTTCAGGTCGGTGGTTTGAAATTGGCCACGGTGAGTGTATTTACACCAGTGAAATTGGCCAGCGTTACAAATCAGGGCTTTTTACCCACAGAGTCAGTTGTTACACATTTACACACAGTGCATCCCTGCCTGTAGCAAAGGGCACAGCGTGGTAAGAGCTGCACTTTGCAGAGATCTTGAGGTCAGGAGAACAAGAGACAACGTGCAAACAGTGAGTGCAGCAACAAAAGGATGCGCAGCTCAGCAAGTGGGACCCGGACACATTTGAAGTCCCAAGTACTTTCTGAGAGCCACTGGCTGACGTCCAGACACGGGAGATTAAGCCACCCCTAATAGGGTCCTCTGGCTGGGCTCCAAGGAGATAGTTCAGACAACTGGTTGGAGTTTTGTTGTTGTTTTAAATTTTATTTATTTATTTATTTATTTTTGGCTGCATTGGGTCTTCGTTGCTGCGCGTGGGCTTTTCTCTAGTTGTGACGAGCAGGGGCTTCTCTTGTTGCAGATCACGGGCTCTAGGCACGCCGGCTTCAGTAGTTGTGGCTTGCGGGCTCAGTAGTTGTGGCGTACAGGCTTAGGTGCTCCACGGCATGTAGGATCTTCCCAGACCAGGGGTCGAACCCGTGTCCCCTGCATTGGCAGGCGGATTCTTAACTACTGCACCACCAGGGAAGCCCCTGGTTGGAGCTTTAAACCCCCCAGCGGCAAGGGGAAGGTACCGCCCCACCTGCTCCGTGGTCCATCTGCTGCTTCAAATGCAGCCTGGGGAGGGCGCTCTAGGCGCTGCAGGCAGCAGCGCGTTCGTCTGGGGAGAGAGCACTGAGGGCCGTGACCGCTTCCTTCCCCTGCCCAGATGTGGGCAGCTGTGCTGGTCAGCAGTTACAGGCGGAAGCCAAGGTCTCCGTTGCGCAAGGACACCTGCCAGGTGCCCACACTCGGGCTGGGTGAGACGTGGACGGAGTCCCCACTCCCCTGGGCCAGGACAGCCGGAGGGGAGCAGGAGCAAGGGTGGGGTCACTCCATCCCTCCTCCACCCCGTCCCCACCCCCACCCCCACCCCCGTCCCGCATCCCGTGGGGAGGCTGGGCGCTGGGCCTCTAGCTCCACTTCTGCCTCTTGGCTGCGGTGTGACGCCTCTCTCAACCTCAGTTTCCTACTCTGTAAAATGGGAAGAGTGTAGTTTTTAAGGGTTTTTTTTCTTGCCAGAAGACGTTACCAGGGTATTTGAGATGCGTCGGGTGGCATTTGGTGGTGTCTGGCTGGGGGACCCCATTATGCTTGGGTCCTGCTCCCTCAATCACCCTTGGCCTTCCTGGGAAGACACCCTTGGGAACAGTGGACAAACAGGACACAGAGAGCCCTTGGTCGGTGTCCAGCAGGGCCTCTGGGACAGCTGAGCTGGGGAGCACCAGATGGCCATCAGATGGAAATCTGCAGATGGCCATCGTGTGGAGCTGAGGGGATGACCGGGACACGCCGGGGTATTTCTGGGCTGCAGGCAGGCAGTAGGGGGCAGTCACTGAGTCCCCTTGTCCACTGCCCCGTGGAGACTGGCAGCAGTCAGAGAGGGCAGCCACCAGGGCTGGGCATGACCCTCTTACGGGAAGAGCAGAGATGTGGACAGGGCAGCAACGCCCCAACATTTGTCCCTTTTTTAAAAATAGACTTTATTTTCTACAGCAGTTTTAGGTTCACAGCAAAATTGAGCGGAAGGTACAGAGATTTCCCATATGCCCCCCACCCCCTCCCCACGCGGCCTCCCCCATTATCAACATCCCCCCCAGAGTGGCACGTTTGTTACAGTTAATGAACCTACACCCATACATCATAATCACCCCAAATCTGTAGTTTACATCAGGGCTCACTCTTGGTGTTCTACATTCTATTGGTTTGGAAAGTTTATAATGATATGTACCCACCATTATTATATCATCCGGAGAGTTTTCACTGCCCTAAAGATCCTCTATGCTCCGCCTGTACATCCCTCTCTCCCCACCCCAACCCATGGCAACCACAGATATTTTTACTTTCTCTATAGTTTTTTCTTTTCCAGAATGTCCTATAGTTGGAATCATAGAAGACGCAGCCTTTTCAGATTGGCTTCTTTCACTTAATAAGATAAATTCAAGTTCCTCTGTGTCTTTTCGTGGCTTCATAGATCATTTCTTTTTAGCGCTGAATAATATTCCATTGGCTGGATGGACCACAGTTTATTTGTCCATTCACCTCCTGAAGGTGAACGGACAAACTTGGCTGCTTCCAAGTTTGGGCAATTATGAATAAAGCCATTGTAAATATCCGTGTGCAGGTTTTTGTGTGGACGTGAGTTTTCAACTCCTTTGGGTAAAAACCAAAGAGCACAATGGCTGCATCATATGATGAGAGTATGTTTCATTTTGTAAGAAACCACCAAACTCTTCCAAAGCGGCTGCACCGTTTTGCAGTCTCTCCAGCAACGAGCGAGAGTTCCTGTTGCCCCGCACCCTCACCGGCGCTGGGTGTGGTCAGTGTTCTGGATTTTGGCCATTCTATGAGGTGTGTGGTGGTATCTTATTAGTTAAATTTGTATTTCCCTGATAACATATGATATAAAGCAACTTTTCGTAAGCTTATTTGCCATCTGTATATCTTCTTTGACAAGGTGTCTGTTAAGATCTTTGGCCCATTTTTATTTATTTTTAATATTTATTTTATTTATTTAGTTAGTTGCACTGGATCTTAGTTGCAGCCGGTGGGCTCCTTAGTTGTGGCATGCAAACTCTTAGCTGCGGCATGCATGTGGGATCTAGTTCCCTGACCAGGGATCGAACCTGGGCCCCCTGCATTGGGACCGTGGGGTCTTAACCACTGCACCACCAGGGAAGTCCCTGGCCCATTTGTAATTGGGTTGTTTGTTTTCTTATTTTGAGTTTTAAGAGTTCTTTGTATATTTTGGATAATAGTCCTTTACCATGTACATCTTTTGTAAATCTTTCCACCAGGTCTGTGACTTGTATTTTCATTCTCTTGAAAATGTCCTTTTTTTTTTTGGAAGTATATTTACTTTGCAATATTATACTAGTTTCAGGTGTATAGCATTGTGATTCAGTATTTTTACAGATTATATTCCATTAAAAGTTATTACAGAACAATGACTATAATTCCCTGTGCTATACAATATATCCTTGTTGCTTATCTATTTTATACATAGTAGTTTGTATCTCTTAATACCATACCCTTAATTTGCCCTTTCTGCCTTTCCTCTACCCACTAGTAACCACTAATTTATTTTCTATATCTGTGGGTAGGTTTCTGTTTTGCATATACTTCATCTGTATTATTTTTTTGATTCCACATACACATATAAGCAATACCATACAGTATTTGCCTCTCTGTCTGACTTATTTTTCTAAGCACAATACTTTTTGGTCCATCCACGTTGCTGCAAATGGCAGAATTTCATTCTTTTTTATGGATGAGTAATATTCCATTTTGTGTGCGTGTGTGTGTGTGTGTGTGTGTGTGTGTGTATGTATATATATACATATACATATATGACATCTTTATCCATTCGTCTGTTGATAGGCACTTGGGTAACTTCCAAATCTAGCTATTGCTAAATAATGCTGCTATGAACATTCGGGTGCATGTGTATTTCTTGATGATGTCTTTTTTAATTTTAATGAAGTCAAACTTATCAATTATTTCTTTTCTGGATCAACCCTTGGTGTTATATCTAAAAAGTCGTCACCAAACTCAAGTTCATCTAGATTTTCTCATGTGTTATCTTCTAGGATTTTTATAGTTTTGCATTCTACATTTAGGTTCATGATCCATTTTGAGTTAATTTTTGTGATGAATGTAAGGTCTGTGTCTAGATTCATTTTTTTGCATGTGAATGTCCAGTAGTTCCAGCACCATTTGTCAAAAAGACTATCTTTGCCCCAATGTATTGCCTTTGCTTCTCTGTCAAAGATCAGCTGACTATATTTATATGGGTCTATTTCTGGGCTCTCTATTCTGTTCTTTGATCTATTTATCTATTCTTTCATTAATATCACACTGTCTTGATTACTGTAGCTTTATAGAAAGTCTCGAAGTTGGGTAGTGTCAGTCCCCTAACTTATTCTTCTTTTTCAATATTGTGTTGAGTATTCTGGGTTTTTTGGGGGGGTTTTTTGCCTCTCCATATAAACTTTAAAATTTGTTTTTTAATATCCACAAGATAGCCTGCTGGGATTTTGACTGGGCTTTCACTGAATCCATAAATCAAGTTGGGAAGAATTGACGTCTTGCAGTATCGAGTCTTCCTATCCATGAACATGGAATATCTCTCCATTTATTTACTTCTTTGATTTCTTTTATCAGAGTTTTGCAGTTTTCCTCATATAGATCTTGTACATATTTTGTTAATTACAAACCTAAGTATTTCATTTTGGTGGGATGCTAATGTAAACAGTATTGTGTTTTTAATTTCAAACTTGTTCATTGCTGGTGTATAGGAAAGTGAGTGACTTTAGTATATTAACCTTGTATCCTGCAACCTTGCTATAATCATTTATTCCATTTTTGGTCAATTCTTTCATATATTCTACATAGATAGTCATGTCATCTGCAAAGACATTTTTATTTCTTTCGTCCCAATCTGTATACCCTTCACTTCCTCTTCTTGTCTTATTGTAGCATTAGCTAGGACTTCCAGTACAAATTAAAAAGGAGTGGTGAGAAGAGGCATTCTTACTTGTTCCTTATGTTAGTGGGAGAGCTTGAAGTTTCTCACTATGAAGTATGATATTGGCTCTAGGTTTTTGTGGGTATTCTTTATCAAGTGGTGGAAGTTATCCCTCTATTCCTAGTTACTGAGAGTTTTTATCATGAATGGGTGTTGGATTTTGTCCAATGATTTTTCTGCAAACATTGAAATGGTCATGTGATTTTTCTTCTTTAACCTGTTGATGTGGTGGGTTATATTAATTGATTTTCAAATGTTGAACCAGGCTTCCATACCTGTGATAAACCCCAGTTGGTTGTGGTCTATAATTCTTTTTGTACATTGTTGGATTCAATTTGCTAATATTTTGTTGAGAATTTTTGCATCTATGTTTATGAGAAATATTGGTCTGTAGTTTTCTTTTCTTGTAATGTCTTTGTCTGGTTTGGGTATTAGGGTAATGCTGTCCTCATGGAATGGGACAGGAAGTATTTCCTCTGCTTCTACCTTCTGAAAGAGTTGTAGAGAATTGGTGCAAATTTTTCCTTAATATTTGGTAGGAGTCACCAGTGAACCCATCTGAGTTTGGTGTTTTCTGTTTTGGGAGGTTATTAATTATTGATTCAATTACTTTAATAGATATAATCTTATTCAGAATGTCTATTTTTCTTGTGTGAGTTTTGGCAGACTGTGTCTTTCAAGAAATGTGTTCATTTCATCTAGGTTATCAAATTCATGGTTCATAGTATTCCTTTGTTATCTTTTTAATGTCCATGGGATCTGCAGTGATGTCTCCTCATTCCTTTCTGGTATGAGTAACTTGTATCCTCTCTCTTTTTTTCTTAGTTAGCCTGAGTAGAGGCTGAGCAATTGCATTGATCTTTTCAATGAACCAGCTTTTGATTTCATTGATTCTCTCTATTGATTTCCTGTTTTCAATTTCACTGATTCCTGCCCTAATTTTTGTTATTTGTTTTCTTCTGCTTACTTTGGATTTAATTTGCTTCTCTTTTTCTAGTTTACTAAAGTGGAAGTTTAGATGACTGATTTTAGATCTTGCTTATTTTCTAATATATGCATTCAAGGCTATATATTTCCCTCCAAGCACTGCTTTCACTGCATTCTACACATTTTGATAAGTTGTGTTTTCATTTTCATTTAGTTCAGAATATTTTTAATTTATCTTGAGATTCTTTCTTTGACCCATGTGTTATTTAGAATTGTGTTGTTTAATCTCCAAGTATTTGGGGATTTTACAGCTATCTTTCTGTTATTTATTTCTAATTCAATTCCACTGTGGTCCAAGATTGGACCTTGTATGATTTCTATTATTTTTCATTTGTTAAGATGCATTTTATGGCTCAGAATGTGGTCTTTCTTGGTGAATATTCCATGTGAGCTTGAGAAGAATGTGTATTTTTCTGTTGTTGAATGAAGCAGTCTATAGGTGTTCATTATATCTAGTCAATTGATTGTGGTTGAATTCAACTATGTCCTTATCGATGTTCTGCCTGCTGAATCTGTCCATTTCTGATGGAAGGGTGTTGAAGTCTCCAACTATAATAGTGTATTCATCTATTTCTCCTTGTAGTCCTATCAGTTTTGCCTCACATATTTTGACACTCTGTTGTTAGGCATATACACATTAAGGATTGTTACGTCTTCTTGGAGAATTGATTCCTTTATTGTTATATAATGCCCCTCTTTATCCCTGATAAGTTTCCTTGCTCTGAAGTTTACTCTATCTGAAATTAATATACCTAATCCTGCTTTCTTTTGATTATTTTTACCATGGGATATCTTTCTCCATCCATTTACTTTTAATCCCTATGTGTTTTTATATTTAAAGTGGATTTCTTGTAAACAACACATAGTTGGGTTTTGTTTTTGAAGCCACTCTGACAATCTCTGTCTTTTAACTGGTTCATTTAGACCATTGACATTCAAAGTGATTACAGATGTGGTTGGACTGATATCTACTATGTTTGTTACTATTTTCTATTTGTGCCCTTATTCTTTGTTCCTATTTTTGTCTTTCTACTCTTTTCTGCCTTTTTGTTATTGTTGTTTACTTGAGCATTTTATATGATTCTATTTTCTCTCCTCACTTAGCGCAATTTTTTAGTGTTCAGTTGTACTCTTTTAAAACTATTTTTTGTGGTTGTCCTAACATATGCAATATACATTTACAACTAATGCAAGTCCACTTTCAAATAACACTGTACCATTTCACAGGTAGTGCAAGTACCTATAATAACAAAATAATCGTAATTCCTCCCTCTCATCCCGTGTACCATTACTGTCATTAATTTTGTTTATACATAAGTACACATTATGTATCAAGTAAGATGAATTAAGAATTAGGTTGATTAAGAAAAATAAAAGGTTTTTATTTTACCTTCACTATTCCTTCTCCTATGCTCTTCCTTTCTTTATGTAGATCCAAGTTTCTGACCTATATTATTTTCCTTCTCTCTAAAGAACTTCTTTTTACATTTCTTGCAAGGCAGGCCTACTGGCAACAAATTCCCTCAGTTTTGCTTGTCTGAGAAAGCCCTTACTTCTCCTTCACTTTAGAAGGATAATTTTGGGGAGCCCCTGGTAGCCTAGTGGTTAGGATTCCAGGTTTTCCCTGCCATGGTTGGGGTTCAATCCCTGGTTGGAGAACTAAGATCCCACATGCTGCACCATGTGGCTAAAAAAAAAAGGAAAAAAGGAACTCCACCTTCTTATCCATACCTCCCCCATATTTACCCAAATTCCTTGGTATACTTCTGGAACCAATGAGATGACCCCACTCCAAAGCCTCTGAAATGAATCAAAATAAGGCAACCATTATCTTACCTCTAAGCCGCACGAGGAACCAGTACCCAATCTTAACGCCCCCATTCTATTTCCCATTTGAATGATCCTTAGCCCTGGGGCCAGGCAAGCTGCTGGGAGTGTCAAGGGACAGCCCAACCCATATGGTTCCAGTGCCAAAATTATGCAAGATGAACCCCTGTGAAGCCCCTCCCATTAGTCAGTTACCATAGAGAAGCTGAAAAACAAAAACCCCCACAGAAATTAAAGTTTCAATGGAATGAAAGCACCCCATCCCCCGCCCCGCAATCTGGCAGACTCAGCTGTCAGGCTCCAAGTGTGGTGAGGCCAGTGGGGGACCGGGGTGGGTTATCCTTCACTAATCAGGTGGGCCCCCAGCATCACTTCCACAGGAGGAATTCATCCAGCCTCAAGAGTCACACACTCCCCACAGGTCCCCAAAGTGGCCAGGATGATAAGGACAGGCCCCCCTACCCCAGATCGGCCCCCCAAAAGGCAGAGTCTCCCCTCTGCCCACCTCCCCCCACCCCCAGAGCGGGGGAGGGACTGGGAGCACCTGGGTGGAAACAGGGAGCCATGAGGAGGGAATTCCTGGGCTCCTCGGCATCAAGATGCTGGTTGTTCTTAGTTTACAAATTAAGCTTAAACTCAGAAAAAATCCCCCACCAGGATGCAAACTGTGGGCCTCTCTCTGCTTCACCGATTCTCAGAGGAGCCTCCTTCATACGGTTGTTTCTCCCAGAAAACAGGATTCGATACACTCCTCACCACGACGGAGTGGTACCTTGTGCCCAGGTTTACCTCAAGTCCTCTGGCTGGGGGTGTCTGCTGCTTTTGTGCCCCAGTGTCCATCCTCCCAGCACTTGGACCCCGCTTTCCCTGGAGGAACGCCCCTCTCAGCCATGTCAGCTGTGAGGCCACCCCCAGACTACAAGACGGTGATGACGCAGGGATGACAACCCAGAACATTCTGTCGGCTTGGGAAGAGAAGGGGCACAGGACGCTGGGCTTCGGTTTGTAAGAGCCTGAGAATCCCACTGACCTCCTGGAGCTCCAGTCATGTTGCACCTGAAGCCAGATCTAGACTTTTCCTGCTTTTGTGAACTGATAGATTGATTCCCTTTTCGCTTAAGCAAGGCTGAGTCAGATTTTCTGCACATCGTACAACGAATGAAGGCTTCTTCCGCTTAGAG